>NC_053027.1:346710656-347310656 GCF_003073215.2 Triticum urartu | reverse complement strand
GTTTTCAATAGGACCCCGCTGCCACGGGAGCGTAGGAAAAAATATGGCATGCAAGTTCTTTCCATAAGCACGTATGACTATTTACGGAATACATGCCTACATTATATTTATGAATTGGAGCTAGTGCTCTATCGCCCTAGGTTATGACTGTTATATGATGAATATCATCCAATGAATTCACCGATCCAATGCCTACAAATTTCTCTTATATTGTTTCTGCTAAGTTACTACTACTATTACTATTGCACTTGCTGCAAAATCATTGGTATCATTGTTACCATTAGTATTGTTGTTGCTACTACTATCAAAACTATCATACTACTTTGCTATTGATCACTTCGCTGCAGAGAATTAAATCCATGTGTGGTTGAATTGAGAACTTAGCTGCTAACAGTTGCAAATATTCTTTGCCTCCCCTTGGGTCGAATCAATAAATTTGGGTTGACTACTCTACCCTAGAAAACTGGTGTGACCCCCTATACTTGTGGGTTATCAAGACCTTTTTCTGGCGCTGTTGCCTGGGAGCATAGCTATATTTGTTGAGTCACTTGGGATTATTATCAAATTAATACTATGAAGAATCTAAAGGATGTTAAGACTAAGGTTTTTCCCTCCAAGACGAGGGGAGGTAAGGACCTGGCATCTAGCTCTACACTATATTCACCTTCTGTTATAAGTAGACTTGCAACACCACCACATGCTATTAATCCTAATATGTCGCAAGTTATTGATGATGCTACTTCTACTATGAATGATATTTATGATGATGATAGTACCTTGCTTGATGATAATGTGCCACTATGTGAATTTCTTGATGAACAACTTGCTAGAACTAAAGCTTTTGAGAATGCTATAACTGATGATAATGTTGAAACTGATGAAGGCCTTGAAACTAAAAATCTTGAAACACCTATTAGACATAGTTCTCTTAGATATGACTTGCCTAAGATACTGGAAGGTTATGTTGTCGATGAGGAGACAACTACAGACTTTCTTGCTTGCAATGATAGGGGTGATCTTAAGAAATTATTACGCAAACTAAAAGAAAAATCTTTGAATGCTAGAAGGAAATGTGATCCTAAGTTTGCCACTTCACCTATCTTTGTGGATGACAAAGATTATGAATTCTCTATCAATCCAGAGTTAATTACTTTGGTTGAATATGATCCTTTCCATGGTTATGAAACTGAAACTGTTGTGGCACATCTTACTAAGTTGAATGACATAGCCACTCATTTTGCTCATGATGAGAAAATTTGCTACTATTATATTCTCTAATTATTTCTGTTCTCATTAAAGGGTGATGCTAAGACTTGGTATAGTACTCTTGCTCCTGGTTGTGTGCCCAGTCACGACGTTGTAAAACGACGGCCAGTGAATTGTAATACGACTCACTATAGGGCGAATTCGAGCTCGGTACCCGGGGATCCTCTAGAGTCGACCTGCAGGCATGCAAGCTTGGGGGAGGCTTCGCCAATTGTTTAATGCTTTGCCTGATCATCCTCTTAAGAAAAATGAAATACTTGATATCTTCTATAATGGACTAATCGATGATTCTAGGGATTTCCTAGATAGTTGTGCTGGTTGTGTTTTGAGCGAACGAACTATTGAACATGCTAAAGAACTATTGAATAACATATTGAAAACTTATGATGATATGGCTCTTCCCGAACCACCACTTAAACCTACTCCTAAGAAGAGGGATATCTTATCTATCAGTCTTGAAGATATGCAAGAGGCAAAGAAACCTATGAAGGAAAAAGGTATTAAAGCTGAGGATGTCAAGAATTTACCTCCTATTGAAGAAATGCATGGGCTTGATACACTGCTGCCACCTAAGGTGGTAGAGTTAAATTCTTTCATGAAATTCGATGACAATAACAATCATTACAATATGCATCCTAGTCAATGCCTTTATGAGTTTGATAACTACATTAGAAAGCAAGATCACTTCAACGCAAATGTTATGAAACAATTGAAGTACCATTCTTATATGATTGCTCGCTTGAGTGACTTGTTATTTAGAATTACCAATGATGTTAGAGGTGTAGGAAAACATGCCTCTATGGTTAAAACTCAACTAGAACAAGTTGCTAAATCTCAAATAGAGTTGCTTGATGAAATGAACAACAATATCAATGATCATGCTGTTAGAGTAATGACTAGAGGAGTAAGAATGATTCAGGAACCACTTTATCCTGAGGGACACCCAAAAAGAATTGAACATGACTCTCAAAGAGTTAACATTGATGCACCAAGTCCTTCTAAAAATAAAAGGAAGAAGAAAAATGATAGGACGTTGCATGACTCTAGTGAATCTGAAATAGAAAAACCTCCTAATAATGATGATGATGTATCTATTTCTGATGCTAAAACTCAACCTGGTAATGAACACTCACCTTCCGATAATGAAAAATATAATGATGAGGTGCATGAAGACACTCAAACAAATAATAAAGAACCAAACAATGATGTTGAAATAGAACCAGAAGTTGATCTTCATAACCCACAACCCAAGAATAAAAGATATGATAAAAGAGACTTTGTTGCTAGAAAACACGGTATGGAAAGAGAACCATGGGTTCAAAAACCTATGCCCTTTCCACCTAAGTCAACTAAGAAGAAGGATGATGAAGAATTTGAATGCTTTGCTGAAATGATTAGGCCAGTCTTTTCGCGTACTTGCTTGACTGATATCTTAAAAATGGCCCCTTATGCAAAGTACATGAAAGACATCATCACCAACAAGAGAAAATACCGGAAGGTGAAATCTCCACCATGCTTGCTAACTATTCCTTTAAGGATGGAGTACCTAAAAAATGTGGACATCCGGGAATACCAACTATACCTTGCTCCATCAAAAGAAACCATGTGAAAACTGCTTTATATGATTTAGGACCTGGTGTTAGTGTTATGCCTTTCTCTTTATATAAAAGACTTGATTTGAATAAACTCAAACCTACCAAAATATCTCTGCAAATGGCTGAAAAATCAACTTCCATGCCTATCGGTATTTGTGAGGATGTGCTCGTTGTTGTTGCGAATGTTACTATCTTAACTGACTTTGTTATACCTGAGATGTCTGAGGATGACAACATGTTGATTATCCTTGGTAGACCCTTTTTGAATACTGCTAGGGCTGTTATTGATTGCAATAAAAGTAAGCTCACTTTTCATATCAATGGTAATGAGCACATAGTGCACTTTCCGAAGAAACAATTCCAAGTGAATGGTATTAAAGTTATTGAAAAATCTCCGACAATCATTATTGGAAGTTTTCAACTACCTCTCCTACTGCCAAAAAGAAATATGAAATGCTTATTGCTGGGGACATTCATATCCATGTTGAGGTAACTTAGTTTTTTATGAAAGTTCTTCGATTTCATGCTAATTGAAAGTGGTTGTTAATAAGACTTGATCAACCTTATTAATGGATCATCTTTGAGAGGTATGAGGTTGATGAATTTAGTAAGCACTACCTTTTGTCCTTACCTTTTGTTTTCTATTTTTATTTGTTAAATAAAATAAAATGCCATGTTTTGTTTGTTTTCTGAATTTCCCGCGCAATAAAAAATGACCCAAAAATAAAAGTTCTCAGAATGCTCTGAAAATTTAATATGATTTTTTCTGAATTTTTTATGCAAATAACATCAGAGGGGGTGTATCAGGTGGGCACAGCCCATTTGGGCGCGCCAGCACCACCAGGCACGCCCTGGTGGGTTGTGGTCCCACGTGGGCCCCCTCACTTATCTCTTTAGCCCATGTCACCACCTACCTCTAGAAAAAAATCACCATTGCTCTCTCTCGCTCTTGTGTTCTTGCTCTCAAACCCGCGGATTTCGATCTCTTTGCTCGAAGCTCCATTTCAAAATTGTTTTGGGGGATTGTTGCTTGGTACGTGACTCCTCCATTGGTCCAATTAGTTTTTGCTTTAGTTATTTATATTTTGAATAACTAGTTACTCTTGGTGCTACTGTAGATGAGCTTGGATGTTGAATTCTTAGAGTTCTAAGTAGTTTGAATGCTTGATATGGCCTCTATGCATCCCTGTGAGTATTTACTATCAATCTTGTGAAGTTTTGTTGACAATTGTAACCAAAAGACAAAATTTAAGAAAATTGTACGAAAATATGATGAACCACATTCTAAGGAGTTCTTCGAGGAGGAGCTCCTCGGAGGCATCTTCTAGTAGCAGCTCCGTTCGTCGATCTTATGTTCAACTAAGTGAGAATTCCATACGAGATGCCGCCACCAAATCATGTATATGGCCATGCAACGATTTTATGGTGCGTGTAGGTATTAAAGAAGAGTTTGAGCAATATGTTCACTATGCCGAGCTCGGTCCCTACATTTCAGATAAGTACAACCAACACCTCAACCTCACTGAATCATTTACTAAAGAATTTAAATTCCATCCCTGTGAGTCTAAAGTATCGTTTAAACTGTATGACCATCCTTTCACTTTACCCTAAGAGACTTTTTCTAACTTCTGGAAACTTCCATTTGGGGTTTCATTGAACAAACCACCAAGATCTGAGTATGAGTTATTTTTGATTAGTCTTTGCTATGGTGAGACTAGAGGAGTGGCGCAAGGTAGAATAATGAGCATTTATTTTCCCTCAATTCAATACTTTGCACTATTTAATGGAAAATGCGTTATAGGCAAACAAGATTGTAGTACACTATGTGCTCCAGACTTGAGCCTAATACGCACTGCTCTCACCGTTGACAAAAGTTAAAATCTTGGAGCGATTGTTGCACGCAAGTTGCAACACAACGCTGGTTGTGGATATTTTTATGGTGGAACTTATGCTACACGCTTAGCAAGAGAGCTAGGTGTTTCACCTTGGCCTTATGACCCTATCCTACCCATGCAGTACTTGGACCTTGATGCTATGAAATATCATAAGATCCTTAGTGGCGAAGCCCATGATTTTACTTATAACTTGTTGTTTAATAAAATGTCCGCCGTGGACACCTTTTTTGCCTGCGCCTCCTCTCTTTGATGTTCACAGCAAGGGAAGATATTATGTTCTTGAGAGCGAGGTCCGAGCACATGACGCAGCAGTTGTGGCTGCACGGCGAGCCGAGGCGTCTGCACCTAGAGCCTCCGTGAGCTATCACTCCGACCACTATGTAGGCTACTGACGGTGATTACCAAGTTAGGCCAAAAGCCTAAGCTTGGGGGAGTACATATTTCCGCCAACATTAGATTCATGTTCACACATTTCATTCTAGTTGTCAGTGTTCACAGTTTTTCATTGTATTATCCATGCTAGAATTATTTTCTCGCTTTCTTCTTGTGTGTTTGAAAAACTTTGAGAAAATGCAAAAATAATTCCTGTTTCTTTTCGGTTATTCTTCCTAGTTTAATTATTTGTAGTATTAAAAATAAAACCCAAAAAGATTTCCTTGTTCTTCTTTTGCTTGTTGGGAGCTTTCCCGTGTAAATAGTTTTTCTTGTTTTTGTTTTTCCCTTTTATTTGTTTGTTCAAGAAAATCCAAAAAATCCAAAAATATTTCATTGTGTTTCTCTGAATTTCTTTTCCATTTTATTGAGTCATACCAAGGAGAAGACCACGATGAAAATGTTGAGTGGTTCTCATATGCATTATTGTTGATCTAACGAAGAGCCCATATTACCTTGTATTCTCCTTTTGAATAAAATGTTTTCATATTCTAGCTTAGTCCACGGCACTCTTGCACTAGTATTATTTTCAAATAGTTCAGTCGTGCAACTGAAATGCAATAATGATGATATTTTATGAACTGGCCGTGGCAGGGAGAAACGAGTATGGACTCAACTTGTTCTGTTTTTGCAAATATGTTTAACCTAGTATCCATGATTCAGCCTATTATGATCAAACATGTTTGCAATGACAATTAGAAATTATAGTTTTCTCATGCCATGCTTAAGTAGCTAGGAGTGGATAATGATTTATCTTGGATGTCAACATTGCGTTAAAATGATTGTGATGTAGTATGATGATATGGTATCCTCCTCTGAATGTTCGAGTGGCTTGACTTGGCACATGTTCATGCATGTAGTTGAATCAAAACCAACATAGCCTATATGATATTTATGTTCATGGTGTTCATATCCTACTCATGTTACTATCCAATGTTACTTATGCATAATGCATGTTCATGACTGTTTTCGCTCTCTAGCTGGCCGCTTCTCAACCTAATTGCTAGCCTTCGCATGTACTAAGCGGAATTACTGCTTGTGCATCAAAATCCTGAAACCGAAGTTATTCCAAATGAATCCACCATACCTACCTATATGTGGTATTACTCTGTCGTCCTAAGTAAATTTGCATGTGCCACCTCTAAAAACTTCCCCAGGGCTATTATTAGTATGGACGGTACCTGTTGTTTCGGAACAACCGTGCAGTGTGATTGTTGGTGGAGGGGGAGTAAGCCTTTACTTTTATTGCTTGGGAACCGCCAGTAATGTGTTTAGCATGGAATATACCAATAACTAATGGTCGCGTAGTAAACAAGAAGGGTGCATTTTTTCAAAATTTTATTTACCACTATTTTAAAAACATGAGCTCTAGCACCGCTGCAAATCACTGCTTCCCTCTGCGAAGGGACTATCTATTTGCTTTTGTGTTGTGTCATTACCTTCTCACATAAGCGCCAGATCCTGAGAGCACTATTGTCATCCTCATGCATTGTGTGTAGCTAATGTTGGGTGCATCATGGCTGCATATTTTCTACCATGAATTACAAGCTTGGTGCAGTTGATAGATCTCCGTCGTATCTACTTTTCCTAATGCTTTTCCTCTTGTTTTGGACTCTAATTTGCATGATTTGAATGAAACTAACCCGAACTGACGCTGTTTTCAGCAGAACTACCATGGTGTTGTTTTTGTACAGAAATAAAAGTTCTCAGATTGGAACGAAATGTTGCGAAGAATTTTTATAGAATAAAAGATAATTTTTGGAGCCAAGAACCACCGGAGGGGGCACCTGGGTGGGCACAACCCACCAGGGCACGCCTGGCCAAGTGGGGACAACCCACCTGGGTGTGCCGGAGGGGGGCGCGCCTAGGTGGGTTGTCCCCACCTGGTGGCCCCGCAGACCTCAACCCTGATACTATAAAATCACATTTTCGGAGAAAAAATCCAGGAGGAAGAATTATCGCGTTTCATGAGACGGAGCTGTCGCCACCTCCTATTCTTCATCAGGAGGCTAGATCTAGACTCCGTTTGGCCTCCAGAGAGGGGGATCTTCAATCTTCGTCATGACCAACCCTTCTCCATCGCCAATCCCATGATGCTCCCCACCAGGAGTGAGTAATTCCTTCATAGGCTCACTGGTTGGTGAGGAGTTGGATGATATTCATCATGTAATCGATTTAGTTTTGATAGGGCTTGATCCCAAGTATCCATTATGATGCGGGGCATCGCAAGGCCACCCCCATGGACCTACGTACGTCTCCCACGATGCCAGTTTGACCAATAACAAGAGCTCGAGCAAAGGCTATCGAAGATAAGGTGAACTCGCTCCTCTCTGAACTACCACTTACAAATTGTGAGGCATGGCTACTACCTCAAGCGGAAACACTATGCGTGATCAGGTACCTAGAGGACAGCCAAGGAGTAGCTACACCCAAGGGACAAGACGGCGAGGGCACCAAGTACAAGGAGGGAAAGAAAAGCATCCTGAAAGTCCCCATCCGTCAGACGACTGATGCCTGGAGAATCAGCCAGCTAACCAAGTCCCAGCCAGAAGAGGCTCCAGCGCCCGGACGACCGACAACTACCGGACGGCCGACACCCTCCAGCCACCGGACGACCGACACCCTCCAGCCACCGGACGACCGACGCCCTCCGGAAATCCGACACCTACGGGTCCGAGCCAAAACATCGGAAGAATGGAGACCTCTGGACGACCGACGCACCGGACGTCCGACCCCGATCGGATGCCCGGCCAAGCACCAACAGAGCCAAAACATCAAACGACTGACCCGGGCCGGACGTCCATTCCCCCGCGAGCCACCGGACGACCGATGATGGTCAGATGTCCGACACCTGTATGCCGCCCGTGTGTTGGGCCGAAGCAAACTTACCCTTTCGTGACTCTAGTCTGTAAATAGACCTCCTCCTCCCTCTTTATAGGGCAGCAATGTGATAGCTCATTTTAGAGATAAAGCTTTGCTCATCCACTTGGTTACTTCTCCATTGGAGTTCACAACCTCTATGGAGGAGACCACCCCAAGCGGATTCAAGACCCCTAACGGGAAGACCTCAACATCTCCTCACGGAGAAAAACTAGTGACCCTATGTATCATCCTTTGTTGGATTTGGATCATGTATCTCTTTGTGTTTCGAGAATCTAGCATATGTGTGATCGAATCTTGTTGGTATGAGTGACTTATCTTTTGTTTCCCCTCGTTCCCCTCCTGTGTTCTTCGTAGGATCCGCTCAAATTGTGAAAGATCGGCCTGAGGGTTTCCACCCTACATCATCTTGGTATCATGAGTGAAACGTCTCCAACGTATCTATAATTTTTGATTGTTCCATGCTATTATATTATCTGTTTTGGATGTTTAATGGGCTTTAATATCCTCTTTTATATAATTTTTGGGACTAACCTATTAACTGGAGGCCCAGTGCTAGTTTCTATTTTTTTGCTTATTTCAGAGTTTCGCAGAAAAGGAATACCAAACGGAAGCCAAACGGTATGAAACCTTCGCGATGATCTTTCTTGGGCCGAAAGCAAACCAGGAGAGTTGGAGTGGATGTTTGGAACTCCGTGAGGAGTCCACGAGGTAGGAGGGCGCACCCAGGGGGTAGGCGCGTCCCCACCATCGTGGGCCTCACGTAGCTCCACCGACATACTTATTTCGCCTATATATACTCTTATACCCTAGATCGGTCGTAGACAGCCATGAAACCACTTTTCCACCGCTGCAACATTCTGTACCCATGAGATCCCATCTTGGGGCCTTTTCTGGCGATCTACTGGAGGGGGAATCGATCACGGAGGGCTTCAACATCAACACCATAGCCTCTCCGATGAAGCGTGAGTAGTTTATCACTGACCTTCATGTCCATACAAAGTTCTCTCTCTTTGATTCTCAATACAATGTTCTCCTCGATGTTCTTGGGGATCTATTCGATATAATATTCTTCTGCGGTGTGTTTGCCGTGATCCGATGAATTGTGGGTTTATGAACAAGATTATCTATGAATATTATTTGGTTCTTCTCTGAATTCTTATATGGATGATTTGATATCTTTGTAAGTCTCTTCGAATTATCGGTTTAGTTTGTCCTACTAGATTGATCTTTCTTGCAATGGGAGAAGTGCTTAGCTTTGGGTTCAATCTTGCGGTGTCCTTTCCCAGTGACAGTAGGGGCAACAAGGCACGTATTGTATTGTTGCCATTGAGGATAAAAATTGGGGTTTATATCATATTGCTTGATTTTATCCTTCTACATCATGTCATCTTGCCTAATGCGTTACTCTGTTCTTATGAACTTAATACTCTAGATGCATGCTGGATAGCGGTCGATGTGTGGAGTAATAGTAGTAGATGCAGAATTGTTTCGATCTACTTGACACAGACGTGATGCCTATATTTATAATCATTGCCTAGATATTCTCATAACTATGCGCTTTTCTATCAATTGCTCGGTAGTAATTTGATCACCCACCGTAATACATGCTATCTTTAGAGAAGCCACTAGTGAAACCTATGGCCCCGGGTCTCTTTCTTATTATATTGCATCGCTTTTATTTACATCGCATCTCGTTTACTATTTTGCAATCTTCACTTTTCAAGCTATACAACAAAAATACCAAAAATATTTACTTTACTATCTTTATCAGATCTCACCTTTGCGAGTGATCGTGAAGGGATTGACAACCCCTTTATCGCGTTGGTTGCAGGGTTCTTGATTGTTTGTGCAAGTACTAGGTGACTTCTGCGTTGTCTCCTACTGGATTGATACCTTGGTTCTCAAAAACTGAGGGAAATACTTACGCTACTTTGCTGCATCACCCTTTCCTCTTCAAGGGAAAACCAACGCATGCTCAAGAGGTAGCAAGAAGGATTTCTGGCACCGTTGCCAGCGAGATCTATGCCAAGTCAAGACATACCAAGTACCATCATAAACTCTTCTCCCTCGCATTACATTATTTGACATTGGCCTCTCGTTTTCCTCTCCCCCACTTCTAAAACGGTTTTCGAAAACCTTTGCCTTTTATTCGCCCCCCTTCCATTCGCTTCTTTCGGCTTGCATCTTGTGTGTTCGTTCTTTGCCCGGTTTGTTTCCATCATGTCTGAAACTGGGGAGGTTATCGTTGAAAAAGATAGTAGTAACGATGGGGGAAACTTTGATGCTTTTGATTATCGTCATGAAGAACCTACTATTTTACACACTAAAAAGTTCCGGATTGGTAGTGGTAATATTATTGGAAAAGGTGTTATTCAACATTTATTTACTTGTGCCGGTGCTTTGCCCACTATGGGTGGGTCTATTCATCATAAAACTAATAGTCTTGCTGATGCTATATCTTTGCTCGTAGTTGAACTTGAAAGACAATTTATCCACATGCATCCTTGCATACAAAGGATTTTTCTAGAATTTTCCAATATTGAGCATTCCTTTGTTAAGCAAGCGGCTACCATCTTTTTAGTATATGAGATCAGATTTATAATAAAAGAGGCCAATGAAATCTTTGTGCATTATATGGTGGATGTTGGCCATCCCCCCATAGAAGCAATCCTTTTTAATCAAGAAGACATAATGCGTTTACGATCTTTAGATCATGTTGCTTATAATGAAAACCTTAGAAAAAAGGTTCCTACCGATGTTCTAGTTGATAGGATTTCTAAATTAAATGATAATTTTTCTATTCAGAACAATGGGTTAGGTTTTTCTCTTGAACAAAGGCTCATGAATTTTGGCAAAAATAACGCTTATAATGATGAATTGGTTGTGCAATATGAGGGGCCAAAGGAGGAACCTATACCTCCCGAGCTTGATCTTGGGGACTTTTGTCCCATTAAATTTATCCCTTTTGATTACTTTTGCCTGCCACAAAGAAAACCTGCTGCTGAACGTAGGGAGTATGAGATGAGTTTTCGTGATTTGCCTTATCATTATTATGGCAATACTTAAATCTATTCTTGTTTTATGCCTCACTAGGGGCATTAAATGATAGCGCATGTTGGGAGGAAACCCAATTTTATTTTTGTTCTTTACTTTTTGTTCCTGTTTAGTAATAAATAATTTATCCAGCCTCTATTATGATTGTGTTTTTTATGTTTTAATTAGTGTTTGTGCCAAGTAAAGCCTTTAGGATCTTCTTGGGTGATTATTGTTTGATCTTGCTGATAAAAACAGAAAGTATGCACTCACAAAAATAATTTCCATTGTTTACCAGAGAGCAATAAAGTACCGGCACTAAAGGGGTCTAATCTATAGTCCCGGTTGAAGACACAAACCGGGACTATAGGGCAATTTTCAAACTTGAAAAAATCATAACTAAATCATCCTAATTCAGAAAAATACATATAATATATCAAAATTTGCAAAACAAAAAGATTTCCGTTTCGATAATTTTTTAAAATCACAAAATTCCAAAGGGAAAATGGAGTTTTTGGGTGTTTTAGACGTTTTTTAGACGTTTTTAGCGTTTAGTGCTACGGTTTAGATTTCAGAGTTTAGGGTTAGGTTTTATGGTTTAAACCCTTAGTTTTTACTGTTTAGCATAGAGTTTCCGACGTTTTAAGTCCCGGGTTTAGGGTTTAGGACAATTTTTGAAATGAGAAAATTGTAAAAGGAAAAAAAGAAATGCTCTAATTTATGTTTTTTGAATTTTGGTTAGATCTTGTCAGACCGGTCAAACAACTGATTCAAGAAATATAGAGTGTTACTAAATAATTACGCAATAGTATTAGTGTTACTAAATAAGTATCTCAGTTTTTTTGAATTTTGGCCAAATCTGGTCAAACTGTGGTCAAACTATGGTCAAACTACTTATTCAAGAAATATTAGTGTTACTACATAATTACTGTTTTTTAGAATAATAGTTTCAAACTCAAACGGTGAAATGTGTGACTTCATGCTCAAGCTAAACTACTGAGGGTTAATAGGATTGACAGCTTACATTTGTCAGGAAAACAACAAGTGCAGACTTGGAATGTAGGGGGAATAGAACTCCGAAGTTAAGCGTGCTCAGGCTGGGGGAGTGAGAGGATGGGTGACCGGCCGGGAAGTCAGGCGATTTGGAATGAGTGATCCACATTTGAGCAGTTAAGAGAGGTGATTACAGACTAAATCATCAAATAATTCACAAAATTAAAAATCAAAATAAAATCAAAATAAAATTTCCAAAATTTAAAAAAAAAATTCAAAAAAAACCTTTAGTACCGGTTGGTAACACCAACCGGTACTAAAGGTCCCCCATACCAGGGCGCGAGCTCACGCCACGTGGTGGCACTTTAGCGCCGGTTCATGCCGAACCGGTACTAAAGGGGGGGGGCTTTAGTGCCCACCCTTTAGTGCCGATTATGGAACTGGCACTAAAGGCCCTTACGAATCGGCGCTAAAGCTCTGTTTTCTACTAGTGGGAGGAGATGGCCGGGGTGGTAGCCGGCACGGGCTCCGGGCGCGGCAGGGCGGCGCGGCCGGTGGCGACATCGGCGTGCGGCGGAGCGGCGCCGGGCGCGGATCGGCGCTGGGGGCGAGGAGGGAGGCGGCGGCGGCGGCGCGCGGGCCGGGGAGGGCCCCGCGCGGGCCGGCGGCGGAGGGTGCGGCGGCGCGACATGTGGCAAGCCGCGGTTGGCTGCGGGCAGCGGCGGCGGTTTGTCCGGTGCGGCCCGGACGTGTCCGGCGCGCCGGATGGAGGGAGACTAGGGTTTCGGGGGGAGGAGAAGGGGAATTTCGGGGGTGGTCTTTATATAGGCATAGAGGGAGCTAGGAGAGTCCAAATGAGGTGCGGTTTTCGGCCACGCGATCGTGATCGAACGCTCTAGATGATGGAGAGGGTTTAGGTGGGTTTTGGGCCAAATTGAAGGGGTGCTGGGCTGCAACACACACGAGGCCTTTTTGGTACCTCGGTTAACCGTTGGAGTATCAAACGAAGTCCAAATGATACGAAACTTGACAGGCAGTCTACCAGTAGTAAACCAAGGCCGCTTGGCAAGTCTCGGTCCAATCCGGAAATGTTTAATCCCCACACACGAAAGAAAGGTAGAAATGACCACCGGAGGAGAACGAAGCACCGGAATGCAAAACGGACAACGGGGAAATGTTTAATCCACATGTAAAATTCTTATTGGCCGGACGAAACACGTGTTAGCTCGTCAGTGGGTCACATAGGCGCCTATGATACATCGACACGTGGAACGGCCCAACAGAGGCCCGTTCCTGTGAAAAGGCCGGCCCATTTGACTTGGTCAAAAGGTGGCGGGCCGGCCCCTGGAAAGCCTGTTAACGGCCTGTTCGCATATAGCCCATTTATAGCCCGCTAACCTAAGTACTGTTACGCCCTATCCGAATTAGGCCTAGTAACGTCATCTGGGCCATCCAATATGATTCCATCCCATTTTCACTTCTGGCCCATGTATGGCCCATGACGTCTTTCAGCCCATTCGAGGCCCTATGTAACTCTTGGCCTATTAACGACCCATGGTGAAACTGGCCCGTAATGAACAGTGTATCACTTTACACCCATTAACGGCCCGTGGTGAAACTGGCCCGTAATGAACAGTGTATCACTTTATACCCATTAACGGCCCGTTATTCCGTTGGGCCGTTTCCAGCCCATGTTATCTTTCGGCCTTCTCAGAGCCCATTTATTCTTGGGCTCATTTCCAGCATTCGTTTACTTACGACCCGTTACTGTCATTTTCTGCTTGTGGGCCAAATTCAGCCCGTGGTTATAGTCAGCTCGTTTGGGGTCCGTTAATACGTTGGGCCGTTTTCATAGCATCATCAAATACGACCTATTAACGATGGCCTATTACGGTCGGCCCATGAACGGACGATTCCAACTCTAGCCTGTTTACGGCCATAATGCGGCCTGTTATTGGCCCATGTTTGGCCAATCGATCATACGGCCTGTATAAGGCCCATTGATGATACGGCCCGTAGAAGGCCCATTGTTTCTATGGCCCGTAGAAGGCCTACTATTTCTACGGCCCGTAGATGGCCCACGGTTTCTACGGCCCGTAGGAGGCCTAGTGTCACTACAGTAAATATTAGCCCATGGTTATTGTGGCCTAGTTTTAAAAAATAGGTTATTGCAGCCACTAGTTAACCGCGGAAAAAGAACTGCAATGACTACAAGCAAACAAATAAACAAGACAACAAGTAAATAAATAAGCAAGCAACTAACGCTAGGCTATCACGGCTATTACACATATTACATCCACTGGGCATCAAAGTTCGCCACCAGTGCAAATATAGGGAACAAAGCAGCATATCATATATACTGGCCGTCAAAGTTGGCCACCAGTGCAAATAAACGCGGCAGCAAAACAAGGGCATAACTGAAACAACTTCAGAAGAGCTCAAGAAACGTTATCCTGGGTATCCACCATGCTGGCAATAGGCTTAGCAAGCTGATTAGCTTTGTCCTGTTTGGCGCTAAAATCCTCCAACGCTTGCTGTTGCACCAGAAAGTATGCATCTGAATGCTCCAGGGACTTCCGCAGTCCTTCCGCTTCTTGTCGCAGCACAGCTGGTCGATGTCTTTCAGCTTGTAGTTGAGACTCAAGAAACCAAACTCATTCAGACAGTGAGTTTGAATAGCTTGTGCAAGCGGTAGTGGCCAGTAACTCCAACACTAAACCAAGACAGGATGTGTCACTATCCTGAACCTTATCAGCATTACTTCCTTTACCGTTGGTTAATAAGGCACTCTTCCCCAATATTCTGTCAGCATCCTAAAAGAAGAAACAAGCAGACACATAACAAGTTTAGCATGTACTAATATATGAAACTCATTTCAGTGAACCAGTTCATTAGTAAGGTGGACAGGATTAAACAACCAAGTCTTCTATTGCCAAGTACTAGTACATAATAAAAGCATCAAACAAACATATATCTATGTCATATGGTAGCAATGGAATCTTAAATTAGAACAGTTGTTCTTCAGGTTTAGGCACTCGTTCTACATGAACAGAGTACAGTAAGACGCAAGAATATAATACGTAAAAATAGAAAATGAGCTCATAGACCTTACCACATTCTTGGTTCAGGACCAGTACAGAACAAGGTGTTCCCAGTCATCGTCCAGTAAATGTGTCTCAGGAGAACATAAGGGAATTTGATGAGTTTCTTTGCCAGCGAAGTACATTTTCTTCAGGTAATTCCGATACTACCACCAAGCATTCTTGAAGATAGCAAAGGTATTAGCAAAGGTTACCTCATCCTGAGTTTCCAAATCGGTCCTTCTCAATAGAAAAAATGGGAAAATTTGTTGTATTATAACCATCATGGAGGTAGGATGTATGGAACGAAGCAAAGTAATTGCCATGAATAACATTACATACACATAACTCCTGGACAAACACCTGCAACTGGCATTTTCCTTCATCTTCAGTATAATATTTCCAAGATGGGAAGATACGCACATACGATTTAACAACATCAAATGCGATAGATACTAAACTACGACTAGCTGGTTGTGCTTCCTCCACAGGAATAGGCGTACTAACTGGTGGAGTTGGGGTTCGCCGTGATAGTACTGGCCCTTTGGGAATTGGAGCTTCCTTACTAATTGCTCTTGTTTGGGAGCTTTGTGGTGGAGATGGTGCTGTGTCAACAGGAACTGGGTTACTATCGGCTGGGGTTGGGGTTAGATTGGGTGAAGCTGGTTCTCTGTCCATCGTAGTAGGGGTACAATCTGCGAGAGTTTGGGCTGGTTCTTGTGCATGTACAACCGGGGTGCTATCTCCACCAAGAGGTAGCACTGTTTTATTTGAAGACCATGTTTTTAGTCCGCTAGATACTGGCATCACCCGCTCCAATTCAAATGGCTGATAAACAGGAAACATAGTTGAATGTACAGACATTGTATTAGAGACAAATGCAATAGATAGTGTGGAAAAAAGAGGGCATGAAATAGTTGACATGTATATTGTTTAACTAAAAAGGATAGCATGACATAATTTCACATATATGATGTCTATCTAAACTGGATAGCATAGCATAACATAATTCAAAGATATGATGAATAACTAAACAGGATCGCATGACATAATTCACCTACATGTTATCTAAGTAATCAGGATCACATCATTTAATTCACATATGTGATTTATATGATAAACAGAGGGCATTCAATATGATGTCTGAACTAAGAACATGGTGTTGAATATTGTGTATATGATGTCTAAACTATGCAATGCAAGACACCGTATGCATGATATGAGCAGTATAACCATGCCAAGTTAGAGCATACACCTCAGTGTGGGAATAGGACTGGTCATCTGTCACTGAATCAATCTCTGAGGAGCTATCGAGACCCAACAAGAGATCTGCTTCGACAGGTAGCACTGTCTGCTTTGAAGGCCTTGATTTCACTCTAGATTTTTCCATCTCCCACCCAAATGGCTGATTCACAGGAAGAGTAGTTTAATGTACAAACATTGTCGACAAATGGAAATGTAATGAAGAAAAGGATGGGCAAGATATCATTCAAATATATGATGCCTGGTTAAACATGATGGCATTGCACATTTCACATATATTATGGCTGGCTGAAAGACATGAGACTGCATAATTCCCATATATGATATAGAAACTAAACAGGTGGCATTACAGAACATGTCTAAACTAAGCAGATGACATATATGATGTCAAAAGTAGGCACTGCAAGGCAACATATGCATGATATGACTAACATCATCATGCCAAGGTAGAGCAAACACCTTGGGGGTAAATAGGAGTGGTTAGCGGTGTCCGAACCCACCTCAGAACAGATATCTTCCTCTGGATTACAATCTAGAGAGGGGTGGGGAGGGTTTGCCATTGAACCCACCATGGAGCGATGTGTGCATGACATTGTATTGCCGCGCAAAACTCTTCTCTTTTTCTCTACATGTTCAGCATGACTGTGTACAATATCTGACATGCATACGAAAAAAATATGGTGAGATTATGTAAGGAGAGCATGCAGAAATTTAGAGTGATGGTAACAACCAGTGGATCGATGTTTTTCCGTTGATCCAAAATAGCCCTAATGCATTGACGTGAATGTATAGTAATAAGTGATGCAACAAGTGTACAACCTCTTTGCCGTAGCCGTGTTGACCTCGCCATCATTGGGTTGGTCGCTGAAGCAGTTGAGGCAGAGGTGCTGTCGGAGGTGTGGAGGAAGATCTGAGGAATCTGTAGACGGCGTCCAAGGCATTGCTCTGTTGTGATGGATCGTTCTGTCGTTGGAGCAGCCCCGGTGAGCCATAAGACGTCAAGGATGAAGCAGCACAAGACAGACATCGTCAATCTCAAGTGGGATTCTAATAGCATCTCCAATAGATGATGTTAAATGGATGTAAAATTAACATCACCAAAAACCACCTGACTACAATAGATGAGGTAAACACTATTGACTCTGAACTTAACTGTCGAAACTGAAATTTACTGTGGAATCTGAATGCTACTGTCGAAACTGAACGCAATGGTAGCAAAGAGGCACTTGACATGTAGTTTAGGGAGGGCCTATAGTTCGTCTTCAACCTGCACCCCCTGAGCCACCAGCCACCACCGGCCGAACCGCCGGACCCAGCGTCGCCTCGCCGCCCTGAAACAACTCGCCACCGCCGCCCCGGCCAGCCCTCTAAGCCCCCGCCCCCACCCTGAACCCTAAGATAGATAGTGGGGTACCTCTTCGGCGAGCCCCCGTCCCCGCTACGGGTGGTTCTTCCTTAACTCCGGCGAGCCCCCCCAATCCCTGAAAATCAACTGACCCAAAAGTCAATTCAGTCGACTGAAGTGTGGCTTAATCGGAGCAGAGCAGCAGCACGAGCGAGGGGGAGAGCAGCAGCAGCAGCTGGGCGAGCGAGCGATCGAGCGAGAGCCAGAGCAGCAGCAGCAGATCCGGCTGGTATGGACGTCGCCGCCGAAGGGGCCTCGCACTGGGGGAGAGTCGCCATGGAGATGTCGCCCTCGGCGCCGGCTTCAAGGTAGCCACTCCATGGGGGTACAGGATGGAGCACCATCGGCGCCGGGAGGTCGAGTTAAGGAGAAGGTGCGATGCGATGAGTGTACAACCTTTTTAGTGGCGCCGAGTAGGCCTCGGCTTCGTCTGAGGAGTCAGTGAGGATGTTCCGGTTTCGGTGGAGTAGGTTAAGGCAGCGCTGTGGGGATGGAGCAGCCTCGATAGACGAGGCGATCGTCGGAGCAGCTCCTTGGAGGTGGAGGATGGGGCGGCTGAACCGGCGGGACGACGAGATGGATGACGGATCCTCATCCGGGGAGGTGGACAAGGGACGTCGAGCTGTTGCGGTGGACGACGTCATCGGGGAAGAGGCTCCGACTGGGCAGCGGTGACGTGGCGGACGGAGGAGGGTGGGGTTTCGCGGCTGGAGCGGAGAGGTTATGGCGGCCTAGGATTTCGAATGGCGAAAAGGGGGCGATGGGAGGGGGTGAAGCATGACTTAGGAACGAGCTTGTCCAAAATGTAGGGTGTGTTACAAAAGTACCACCCACCAATTTGAACTAGCGGCTCTTTCGGCCCAGGGTTAGAAGGGGGATTTTGCGTGTCCGGATTTGGCAGCTGGAGGGAGTTTTCGCGCGCGTTGTAATTTCGGGATAGCAAGGCGCGGGTTGTGAAGGCGCCGGTTTTGGGAGCACGATATCTGAATTTTTGGGATATAACAAGACGCGGGTTGAATTTTAGGGACAAGCCTAACATGTAGTAATATTGTACTTGTACGTACCAAATCAATTCGCACTTCCCTCAACCAAAAAGAAAACGAAAAAAATAAAACTATTCACACCACACAAAGCGAGAGTCTTGACCCGTTTTACTATACAAATGCTATTCAAAGCTACTCCCTCCTTCCATCTATATAGGGCCTAATGCGTTTTTCGATGCTAATTTTGACCAAATATTAGAGCAATGATATATGACATGCAACTTACACAAAGCACACCGTTAAATTCGTATGTGAAAGGTTCTTTCAATGATATAATTTTCACATTGTGCATGTCATGTACTATTAATCTTGTCAATAGTCAAAGGCGGTCTTAAAAATCTCATTACGCCCTATATAGATGGAAGGAGGGACTATGAATCCATGTTATGTCTGATCAAATTTTCTCGATTGCTGTATAATGCATGTAACCTTCTCATACCAACATTTTAGTGCATTCCAAATGTCTATACTACCGCTGCAATTCGAACTAAATTTGAATTCGTTTCTCTATTTCAATAAGAATCTACAATCATGATTGTTGCCAACTGTAGCGACCAGACCTCAAACAGTCTGATCTCTGTGCTCCGGTGTCATCCCTGGATCAGTAATGCTGACACCACACAGTACTCGGAGGATTTATAGCAGAGTAGCAATCATACACTTATTACATCGAGTGTCTCAATAGAGAACTTATTACAATAAATATGGCTTAAGGCCATCTAATAACGATAACAGCGGAAGGCTTGGAAGATAAGTGAGTCCATCAACTCCAACGGCATCACTGAGTATAGAACCAGGACCTAAAACTCCTTAATCGTCGTCTGAAAAGTCTGCAACATTAACGTTGCAGCCAAAAACGGGTCAGCACATGGAATATGCTGGCAAGGTAACACATAGAGAGTAATGGAATGAAATAGCTATACTATATGCATATTTGGCTGGTGGAAAGCTCTATGGTTACTGTTTTGTGTAAAGCCAATTTTTCCCTACTTCAAAGGAATAAAATTTATTTAACTATCATGGTAGTTGTTAAACATTGAGAATGGTTGACAACATTCTCAATCCCAATTAAGCATCATCATTAAACATAACCCAACAAAATTAATTTTAGAGTAACATGTTGAGATTCACATGATAATCCAGGTACTAGATTCTCAAGATGTCCATAACCGGGAACACGGCTAATCATGATTAGTTTATTACACTCTGCAGAGGTTTGCGCACTTTTCCCCACAAGACTCGATCACCTCCGTTTGGTTTCTCGCACTACGTGGTGTTTGAGAAGACGGATGACCGAGACATAGTCTTTCAAAAGCACTAGCACCTTACGATCGGGTAGACCGTACCACCTACATCCCCTACATCTGCTAGTCTACCACTGTAAGAGTTCGCACAACTTAGTCAACTATGCTAGAGCCCATAATAGCTTGTGGCTGCACACGGAAGTTTCTAGTATGAATAGTCTCATGATCCCTTTGAGCCTAGGTGGCGGTCCAAAAGAAAACAGGCAAGTCATGGAATACCCAGGTGCCTCAATCCACCCAGATGTGTGTTTAAGTTGCCACCTTAGATAAACCATTAATTAACAAAACTCACATCTGTCATGGATTTCACTCACCCAATCCACGTCTAGTAGCATAGCATGGCATAATAAACAAACGTAGAAGTAACTCCCAAAGGTTTGATAATAAACAGGTAATAGGTACTACCTCAACTACTTCCCATCCCACAATTTAATTAGATCCTAATCATGCAATGTGTGGGGATTGATCTAATGCAATAAAACTGGGTAGTAGAAAAGGTATGATCAAAGTGTTACTTGCCTTGCTGATCATCTGGGAAACCTAGCGATTCGAAGTAACAAGCGGCGCACTCCGGGTATTCTATCGCAGACAAACAAACAAGCATACAATAAGTACTCAACTAATGCACTGGTAAAACTCAAATAAGAGATCTAACCAGAAGGTTCAACTTAAGAACTCCGGTTGGCAAAAAGAACCAAATCGAACGAAGCAACGAAAGTCAAACGGCGAAAGAAAACAACTTCGTTCTACTAATCTGGATCTAGGGAAAATTTTACAGTAGCAAAAACTGGTTTAAGTTGGTTAAACGGATAGAGGGTTTCGAGACGAAACTCTAGGCGCTTGAATCGCCTGATTCCGATAAACGAGCGAAAAGTTATACTAAAACGAAAATCGGATCAGGAATCGCGACCAGAAAAATCGCGGATTTAATCCGAGAAAAAGAAAAATGACGAACGTTCGCTAGAACGAACGAACGGACGAACGCTCACTATTTAAATAAACCGGAAAAACCGATCTATTTTCAAAAAAACCGAATCTAAAATACCGACGGAAAAACCGAATGGTTTTTCGATAAAAAAATAAAAAAAACGGCGCAGATTTCGAGGCGGCGGCGAACCTCGGCGAGCGTGCGGCGGCGGGGCGGCGGCGAGGCGGCGCAGCGGCGGCAAGGCGGCACGGCGGCGGTGGGGCAGGGCGCGGCGGCGGCGGCGACGGCAGCGGCGGCTGGGGCTGGGGGTGGCTCGGGTCAGGGTTAGCTCTGGCTGGGCCTCCCCCCGGCTTAAATAGCCTAACGGGCCGGGAGTCCTAGTCGGACACGGCCCTAGGTCGGTTCGTTTTTTTTTAATATTACGCGCAGAAGAAAAATAAAAAGAAATACTAAACGGACTCCAACAATTCCGAAATAAATTTTCACGGACTTCTAAAATCAAGCCGCACAAGGTGAACATTTATTTTGGACCTAAATGCAATTTTGAAAAACGCACATTTTTCCTAAATTCAAATAAAACACCGAAAAACTCCGAAATGAAAACTTATTTGATTTTATTATTAAATCCTCAATATTTCTTTATTTTGGGAAAGTCATTTTATTCCCTCTCTCATATTTTTGTAATAGAAATAATTGATGATAAAATAAATAAAATCAAATGATCCTATTCTCAAAATTTGAGAAAACTCAAATATGAAAATAACGAAATCCCCAACTCTCTCCGTGGGTCATTGAGTGGCATAGAATTTCTAGGATCAACCAAAATGCAAAATAAAAAAAATATGATATGCAATGATGATCTAATGTATAACATTCCAAATTGGAAATTTGGGATGTTACAAACCTACCCCCCTTAAGATGAATCTCGCCCTCGAGATTCGGGTTGGCTAGAAAATAGGTAAGGGTGTCTTTGAGCAAATCTTCCTCTCGTTCCCAGGTGGCTTCATCCTCCGTGTGGTGGCTCCACTGAACTTTGCAAAACTTGACAACCTTGCTGCGGGTGACTCGACTGGCAAACTCGAGAATCTTAATTGGTTTCTCCTCGTAGGTTAAATCGTTATCCAACTGAATAGTTTCCATGGGCACTGTGTCTCTCAATGGTATGTCCGCCATCTCCGTGTGACATTTCTTTAACTGAGAAACATGGAACACATCATGAACTCCTGACAATCCTTCGGGAAATTCCAACTTGTAGGCCACTTCTCCCATACGCTCCAAAACTCGATATGGTCCTACAAATCGTGGCGCTAACTTCCCTTTAACTCCAAAACGCTTTGTTCCCCGAAGTGGAGATACTCAAAGATAAGCTCTATCTCCGACTTCGTAAACTATCTCCTTGCGTTTAGAATCTGCATAACTTTTCTGTCTGGACTAGGCTACCTTGAGCCTATCGCGAATCAGCTTCACCTTCTGTTCAGACTCTTTAATCAAGTCAGGTCCAAACAACTGGCGGTCTCCAACCTCGTCCCACGATAACGGTGTCCTGCACCTCCTTCCGTACAATGCTTCGAAAGGGGCCATCTTTAAACTGGTTTGGTAACTGTTGTTGTAAGAGAACTCTGCATATGGCAAATTATCGTCCCAACTAGATCCGTAATCTAGCGCACAAGCTCTCAGCATATCCTCCAAAATCTGATTAACTCTCTCGGTCTGTCCATCTATCTGTGGATGAAAAGCTGTACTGAATTCTAGCCTGGTACCCAAAGTTTCGTGTAACTGCTTCCAGAACTTTGAGGTAAACTGGGTTCCTCTATCTGATACGATACTCCTCGGAACTCCATGCAAACATACGATCCTGGTCATGTATATCTTTGTCAACTTAGCACTGGTGTAAGTGGTCTTTACTGGGATGAAATGAGCTACTTTCGTCAATCGATCGACTACAACCCAAATCGAGTCATAGCCTGAACGAGTCCTGGGTAATCCCGTGATAAAATCCATGCCTAACTTATCCCACTTCCATTCAGGTATCTGCAATGGTTGTAACAATCCTGCTGGCTTCTGATGCTCTGCCTTTACTCTCTAACATACATCACAAACTGCTACATACTCCGCAATATCCTTCTTCATTCCGGTCCACCAGAAAATATCCTTCAGATCCAAGTACATCTTGGTATTTCCTGGGTGAATTGAATACGGTGAGTCGTGTGCCTCGTGCAGAATCAACTTCCTGATCTCCGGGTCATTGGGCACGTAAACGCGGTCTTCAAACCATAGGGTATCGTGCTCATCCTCATGAAATCCCTTAGCTTTTCCTTTGCTAAGTATCTCCTTAATAGCGGCAATCTCCTTGTCAGTCCTTTGATCTTCTCTGATTCTATCCATCAATGTTGACTGCATCTCCAATGCTGCTACCTAGCCTCTGGGAAATATTTCCAAACATAGTTCACGAAGATTTTCTACTAACTCCTTGGGTATTTCTCCCATCATTAATGTATTGACATGGCTCTTACGGCTTAATGCGTCAGCTACTACATTAGCTTTTCCAGGGTGATAATGCAACCTCATATCATAATCCTTGATGAGCTCCAACCATCTCCTTTGTCTGAGGTTCAACTCCTTCTGTGTGAAAATGTACTTCAAACTCTTATGATCCGTGTACACCTCACAATGATTTCCAATGAGGAAATGTCTCCATGTTTTCAATGCATGCACTACAGCTGCTAACTCCAAATCATGCGTAGCATAATTCAACTCATGAGGTTTCAGTTGTCTTGAGGCATATGAAATAACTCTCCCTTCCTGCATAAGCACTTGTCCAAGTCCTCGATGTGAAGTGTCGCAATACACCTCATAGTCCTTGGTCTGGTCTGGCAAAATCAACACTGGTGAGGTAACCAAGCGTTTCTTCAACTCCTGGAAACTAGCCTCACATTCCTCTGTCCATATGAACTTGGTATCTTTCTTTAACAACTCCGTCATAGGCTTTGCAATCTTTGAGAAATTCTCAATAAATCTCCGGTAGTATCCTGCGAGTCCAAGAAAACTCCGGATCTCTCCAACCGTTGTTGGGGCTTCCCACTTGGTCACGGTATCAACTTTAGTGGGCTATACCTTCTCCGGATATAACGTGTCCGAGAAATCCTACTTCCTTCAACCAAAACTCACATTTGCTGAACTTGGCATATAATGGATGTTCTCTAAGCTTTCCAAGTACCAAACGCAAATGCTCGTTATGCTCCTCTTCATTCTTCGAGTAAACCAGGATATCATCAATGAACACCACGACGAACTTATCCAAAAACTCCATGAATACTTTGTTCATCATGTTCATAAAATATGCGGGTGTGTTAGTCAGACCAAATGACATAACGGTATACTCGTACATCCCGTACCCGGTGGTAAAAGCTGTCTTAGGTATATCCTGTTCTCGAATCTTCAACTAGTGGTATCCTGATCGCAGATCGATCTTGGAAAATACCTTAGCTCCTTGCAATCGATCAAACAGATCATTGATCATTGGTAGTGGGTACTTTTTCTTGATCGTTACTTCATTCAATCCTCGATAATCAACAACCATCCTTAACGATCCATCCTTTTTCTCCACTAGAAGTACTGGCGATCCCCAAGGCGAAGAACTTGGGCGGATATATCCCTTATCCAGTAACTCCTTAATCTGTTTCTTAATTTCCACCAAATCCTTTGCTGGCATCCTATATGGTCTCTTTGATATTGGCCCTGTGCCTGGCAATAGCTCAATCAAAAACTCAATATCTCTATCCGGTGGCATGCCTGGCAACTCCTCTGGAAATACTTCACGGAAATCCCTTACCACTGGTACTTCCTCCTGCACAACTCCTGTTAGGAAATTCACTTGAGTCCTCTTTGGCACATGCCGGGATACATACTTGATCCTTCTCCCTTATGGGGTGGTAAGCAAAATTGACTTACTATCACATTCAATATTCCCTTCATACTTTGATAACCAATCCATGCCTAATATCACATCCAATCCTTGAGATTGCAATACTATTAGGTCTGAGGGAAAAACATAGTTGCCAATCCTTAATGGTAACCGATCACACCATAGACTAGCCACATACTCTGCTCCTGGCGAGGTTACTAACATGGGTGACCTAAGGGATTGGGTTGATAGGTTATACTTATCCACAAATCCCCTTGAGATGTATGAATGCGATGCACCAGTATTAAAAAGAACGAGTGCAGTAAATGACTTAACCAAAAACTTACCTATTACTGCATCGGGCTGAGCTTCAACCTCCTCCACGCTAACGTGGTTCACCTGTCCCCTGTTGAAAGGGTTCGGCTTCTTCCCAGAACTTCCATTGCCATTTTGGCCTTCAGGACATTCATTAGCATAATGTTCAGTCTTCTGACACTTAAAGCAAGTGACTTGGCTCAGGTCCTTCTTGGCTGGGGTTGATGGGTTGGTGCGGTTCTGGCCGTTGCTTCCTCCATTGCCATTACCATTCTTGGTGCCATTGTGATTGCGCGAGCTACCTCCTCCATGGGTATGCTGAAAATGTCCTCCCAGTCTAGGGGTAAAACGTGGCTTCTGCTGAGCTCCTGAAGGGTACTTCCCTTGTCCATACTTCCTCTTGCGATTCTCAATTTGCTGCTGCTTCCCTTCAATCATAAGAGCACGATCTACCAACTCCTGGTAGTTGTTGAAAGTGGCTACCATCAACTCATCATTTAGTCCTTCCAGAAACTTCTCCTGCTTAGCTACATCCGTAGCGACGTCATCTGGGGCATAACGTGCTAACTTACTAAAGTCCTCCACATACTGGCCAACTGTCCGTCCTCCTTGGCGCAAGTTGCGAAACTCACGCTTCTTCATGGCCATAGCTCCTGCTGAAACATGGGCAGTACGAAAAGCCTGCTGAAACTGGTCCCATGTGACAGTGTCGACTGGGAAAGTGGCTGTGAAATTCTCCCACCATGATGCTACGGGTCCTTCTAGCTAATGTGCGGCAAATTTCACCTTCTCCGCATCTGTGCATCCTGCTGTGGTCAACTCCCTAGCTGTCTTGCAGAGCCAATCATCTGCTACTATCGGCTCGGTGCTACTGGAAAATACCAGCGGATTCAGCCTAAGAAAACGGGCTAAGTGATCAACAGGTGGTGGTGGTGGTGGTGGGTTGTTGTTGTTCCCCTGATTCTGATTCTGAACTAGCAACTGCGTCAAGGTGTTCTGCTGCTGGATCAACTGGGTGAGCTCCAGTGGAAAGGCAAATCCTGGGTCACGTCTCGGAGGCATCTGAGGGTTTAGAAAAGATGAGATGTAAGAATAGAGGGGGTCTAAAGAGAAAACACTACCCATATGCACATGAGGCAAAAGAAAACAATTCACTTCATTCAATCAAACAAGGGCATACAATCGATCTATCTATCGCAAAAGTGCTCGGACTACTATATTTACATGGTGGACTACTACTACTGATGAGGTGGTCTATTAAAAATATTCTTCGGTTGCAGACTCCATGATATCTACTCCAGCTTCATCAACATAGTCATCATCGCTACTATCTGGATGCGAGTCGGTGCCGTCGATGATGATGTAGTCTTCTGGGCTAATCTCCTTGGGTTCTTTGTCTTCCTCTACTGGCTTAGGGCCTCCCATAAATATTCCAATCTTCTTGATCAAGTCGTCATTCTTCTCCACCAATACTTCAATTTCCTCTTCATAATCTTCACGTGTAGCCTTGAGTTCTTCCTCCAGTTCCTTGATTCTAGTCTTAGCCTTCTTCAGATCTATCATGTCGGTGCACATCTTGTTCTCCTGTCGTCGGATGTGCTGGTTTAATTCCTGGATAAAAGCTGCGATTGATCTATCCTTCCTGGTGCTGATCATCTCCCAGTGTTTATCTCAGCACCCACAAATCTGGTAGATAGTATCCTTGAGATCATTGCGGTAGACTTCTCCAATGCGTCCCATGGCAATGTGAGCTGCCATGCTCTTTCCTAGACTCCAAGTCGGTGCATCAAAAGAAAACTCTATGGGCTCAGTGACTGGCATGAACGTCCTTCCTGGAACTTGAACTTGAATCATCCAACGCTCTTCTTCAGGTAAAGTGGCGTTGTAGGTTCCTGTGAAGCTTGGTACTCCTATGTTCAGGTATCTAGTGACTTCCTTCAAGTGACGTCCAAAGGGTGTACCTTCATCCGGTTGCGTGAACTTGTTCCTTGCATCCGCCATCCTAAAGAGTAGAAAAGATGAGAAGTCAGAAGAGAAGAGAGTGAAAAGTGATCTAGGTCTTTTAACTTAGTGGTCGTGTCCTACAGTCAACTTGGCTCTGATACCATCTCTGTAGCGACCAGACCTCAAACAGTCTGATCTCTGTGCTCCGGTGTCATCCCTGGATTAGTAATGCTGACACCACACAGTACTCAGAGGATTTATAGCAGAGTAGCAATCACACACTTATTACATCGAGTGTCTCAATAGAGAACCTATTACAATAAATATGGCTTAAGGCCATCTAATAAAGATAACAGTGGAAGGCTTGGAAGATAAGTGAGTCCATGAACTCCAACGGCATCACTAAGTATAGAACCACGACCTAAAACTCCTTAATCGTTGTCTGAAAAGTCTGCAATATTAACGTTGCAGCCCGAAACGGGTCAGCACATGGAATATGCTGGCAAGGTAACACATAGAGAGTAATGGAATGAAACAGCTATACTATATGCATATTTGGCTGGTGGAAAGCTCTATGGTTACTGTTTTGCGTAAAGCCAATTTTTCCCTACTTCAAAGGAATAAAATTTATTTAACTATCATGGTAGTTGTTAAACATTGAGAATGGTTGACAGCATTCTCAATCCCAATTAAGCATCATCATTAAACATAACCCAACAAAATTAATTTTAGAGTAACATGTTGAGATTCACATGATAATCCAGGTACTAGATACTCAAGATGTCCATAACCGGGGACACGGCTAATCATGATTAGTTTATTACACTCTGCAGAGGTTTGCACACTTTTCCCCACAAGACTCGATCGCCTCCGTTTGGTTTCTCGCACTACATGGTGTTTGAGAAGACAGATGACCGAGACATTGTCTTTCAGAAGCGCTAGCACCTTACGATCGGGTAGACCGTACCACCTACATCCCCTACATCTGCTAGTCTACCACTGTAAGAGTTCGCACAACTTAGTCAACTATGCTAGAGCCCATAATAGCTTGTGGCTGCACACAGAAGTTTCTAGTATGAATAGTCTCATGATCCCTTTGAGCCTAGGTGGCGGTCCAAAAGAAAACAGGCAAGTCCTGGAATACCCAGGTGCCTCAATCCACCCAGATGTGTGTTTAAGTTGCGACCTTAGATAAACCATTAATTAACAAAACTCACATCTTTCATGGATTTCACTCACCCAATCCACGTCTACTAGCATAGCAAGGCATAATAAACAAACGTAGAAGTAACTCCCAAAGGTTTGATAATAAACAGGTAATAGGTACTACCTCAACTACTTCCCATCCCACAATTTAATTAGATCCTAATCATGCAATGTGTGGGGATTGATCTAATGCAATAAAACTGGGTAGTAGAAAAGGTATGATCAAAGTGTTACTTGCCTTGCTGATGATCCGAGAAACCTAGCGATTCGAAGTAACAAGCAGCGCACTCCGGGTATTCTATCGTAGACAAACAAACAAGCATACAATAAGTACTCAACTAATGCACTGGTAAAACTCAAATAAGAGATCTAACTAGATGGTTCAACTTAAGAACTCTGTTTGGCAAAAAGAACCAAATCGAACGAAGCAACGAAAGTCAAACGGCAAAAGAAAACAACTTTGTTCTACTAATATGGATCTAGGGCAAATTTTACAGTAGCAAAAACTGGTTTAACTTGGTTAAACGGATAGAGGGTTTTGAGACGAAACTCTAGGCGCTTGAATCGCCTGATTCCGATAAACGAGCGAAAAGTTATACTAAAACGAAAATCGGATCAGGAATCGCGATCAGAAAAATCGCGGATTTGAT
This sequence comes from Triticum urartu, assembly GCF_003073215.2. Lineage (NCBI taxonomy): Eukaryota > Viridiplantae > Streptophyta > Magnoliopsida > Poales > Poaceae > Triticum > Triticum urartu. The sequence goes on along the minus strand of NC_053027.1, from coordinate 347,281,517 downwards.
CCGAGAAAAAGAAAAACGACGAACATTCGGTAGAACGAACGAACGGATGAACGCTCACTATTTAAATAAACCAGAAAAACCGATATATTTAAAAAAACCGAATCTAAAAAAACCGACGGAAAAACTGACAGAAAAACCGAACGGTTTTTCGATAAAAAAATAAAAAAACGGCGTGGATTTCGAGGTGGCGTCGAACCTCGGTGAGCGTGCGGCGGCGGTGGCGGCGAGGCGGCGCGGCGGCGGCGGCGGCGGCTGGGGCTGGGGGCGGCTCGGGTTAGGGTTAGCTCTGGCTGGGCCTCCCCCGGCTTAAATAGCCTAACGGGCCGGGAGTCCTAGTCGGACACGGCCCTAGGTCGGTTCGTTTTTTTTAAAATATTACGAGCAGAAGAAAAATAAAAAGAAATACTAAACTGACTCAAAAAATTCCGAAATAAATTTTCCCGGGCTTCTAAAATCAAGCCTCACAAGGTGAACATTTATTTGGGACCTAAATGCAATTTTGAAAAACGCACATTTTCCTAAATTCAAATAAAACACCGAAAAACTCCGAAATAAAAACTTATTTGATTTTATTATTAAATCCTCAATATTTATTTATTTTGGGAAAGTCATTTTATTCCCTCTCTCATATTTTTTTAATAGAAATAATTGATGATAAAATAAATAAAATCAAATGATCCTATTCTCAAAATTTGAGAAAACTCAAATATGAAAATAACGAAATCCCCAACTCTCTCCGTGGGTCATTGAGTTGCGTAGAATTTCTAGGATCAACCAAAATGCAAAATAAAAAAATATGATATGCAATGATGATCTAATGTATAACATTCCAAATTGGAAATTTGGGATGTTACACCAACTTCAACCATCATCAACAACTCCATTTTTTATAAGAGTAGAGATAAAATATATTAAATGTAGTATACCATGTTCATAACCACACCGTGTGTATCACCGTTAGATATATTCGCACATCCGTTGGTTTGAAACACTATGATAGATTCTTCAAATATCCGAATTCGCTTTTTATAATGAAGTATATATGATCTCTATTCGTCTTTTACACCCACACAACCCTCTTATCTTTGTAGCTAGCGCTAACTTTCTCTTGTGCATGCACACGCCCGCATCCCTCTCACCCTCCCTCAGCATTCTCTAGCTCCATCGAGCAAATTCATCTTTTCACTTTAGGTCGTTCACCCACGGTGTGTGTAGGCCCCCCAGCTCCTTCTTTACGACACACATCGATCGATATGCCTCTCTAGCCAGGTGTGCCTAGCACAAACACAAGCTTCCCCTCTTCTCTTGTCACCGTCCATGCCTCACTCCCACCACTCTTTTCATCGTTCTCATACTCGCACACTCCTCCCCCTCGATATAGTATGCCTCTCGTACCACCTCCTACATGCATGCCTCTCTCTCTATCCTTCTCCTCGTGCCTCATTTGTTCTCACACACACATGCATGTATACCGATCGATCTCCCAACATATACCTAGATCGACTTTAACTACCCCCCATCGATCGACGTACCTCACAAGTTATGTCTCTCCTTTCTCTTACAAAGGGCGATTGATCTTCCTATGTAGTTACGTCTACTTACCACAGCCACATCGTCCCCCCTCATCATTCGTGCATGCCTCCTGACCCGTCTCTCACACACACGTGCACAAACAACAAGCAGCCATCTCCTCTCTTATTGATATTGGGGGCATGCCCTCCGTTTGTCTAGCAAGCCTATCCCACCATTTGTTAGAAGCAACTCCACTACCACCCGCTCCAACACTCTAGCTCTGTCTGTCTCCCAACCTTATTCATCTCCTGCACATATGAATGGATGCCGATCGATCTCCCTTAATACATGAGGCAGATCGATCTCCTTAATACATGAGGTAGGCCTCTCTCCTCCTCCACACATATACCAGCCATTGTACCTCTATAGTTAATTGGGCCTCCCTCTTCCCCCACCACACATCGATAGTCGAGCGCTGCAAGTAGGTATCCATGCCATAGAGACAAACTGCACATGTCCCATCTCACGTTCCAGTAGGCCAGTCACTCTATATCTTTGACGTGGGCACACACAAATTTGATGGCACTCTTTATCGATCGCGCGCGCACACACACACACATCATCCCTCTCTTCGATTCTATGGGCACCTTAAGCCGATGATACCTCCACTCTCTTCTCGTGGATCGCCCCCTCTATATATATGTTATATCCAGGACTCTATTTCACACACCTTGCATATGTTAAATATTTTGATTGACCCCCCCTCCACACACAAAAAAAACTCTCAAGAACCCACACACTATATCTCTCTAGGTTTGTATCTCTCTCACACAACCCCACGTAGGTGGTGTACGTATACAAGAAGAGAATTGGTGCACCGTGCACGTACTCACGCTTCGTGCCCAGCCACACCCGCGCGGGTACACGGTGGAGCTCATTTCTTTATGAAATGGCAGCCCACGTGCTAATTTGAACGCCTGTAGCAGTTGTTTACCAAGGGAAGTCGTGTACCACGTGTGCACAAAACATAGTTCGACTTGATGCGTTGCCGCGTTATTTTTAAATAAAGTTATAGCGCTCAATGGCACGTACACAAAATATAAAATGATTTTTATGGAGAAAAAGGTAGTCCGCTCTTCAGAGTATCTCACACAAGGCTCCGGTGGCCTCTCTCTCTCTCTCACCGTTGGTCACTGATTCGGCCGCATCCCGTCCGTCGGGGGAAAGGGAGTGTGGTGGCCTCTCTCTCTCACCGTTGGTCATTGATCCGGCCGCATCACGTCCGCCGGGGGAAAGGGAGTGCGGTGGCCTCTCTCTCTCTCACCGTGGATCACTGATCCGGCCGCATCCCGTCTGCCGGGGGAAAGGGAGGAAGTGCATCGTTTCTCCGCTCGACGGCGCCGAGGCAGCACGTCCCGATCTGCGGTACACGCCATTCTCTCTGACCAAGCTCCAGCGCGGCAGGGCCTACTCCACCTGCTCGCAGATTCCGCCTGCCGCCGCTCACCTAGTTACATCCCGACGACCTCCAGGTATCCCCTCCAGCCTTGCTCCACTGCTTGTTTTCCCACGTAAACAGCTACTTTTTTTCCCAACATGCCTTGTTGATTTAGACAGAGCTGGGGTGGGGGACGTTGCTGCCAATGAAAGCATGGATCAATTTTAATTTAACACGTTCTCACAACTTTGTCTTCAGTTGTGATGTAATTATTAGCTCTGATCTGCTAATAATTGACATGCATTAGCAAGGAAGTTAGTTTTTTATTGTTTCCAAAAGAGCATCGATGGCAAGACACGCGAAACAAAAGCTGAAAGCTCACACCATTGTACAATTTCATGTCGCTGGAAAATTATTTGTATAGTACGTCAATTATGTAAACAAATGACAGAAGCTTGATAGCATTGCCAGAAGCCTCTTCATCATCCAGGTCCATGTGCTATGCACAAAATTATACTCCTTCATTCCTAAATATTTATCTTTTTACAAATTTCAAACGGGCATATTTTAGAGTGTAGATTCACTCATTTTGCTTCGTATGTGTACTCCCTCCGTTCCTAAATATTCTATTCGTCTTAACAGAGATTTCAACGAGTGACTACATACAAAGCAAAATGAGTGAATCTACACTCTAAAATAAGTCTATATACATCCGTATGTGCCAGTCCATTTGAAATATCTAAAAAGACAAATATTTGAGTAGTCACTCGTTGAAATCTCTAGAAAGACAAATACTCCAGAGTATATTTAAGAACCGAGGGGGTAGTGCACAACCGCATGGGAGACTCAGCCCGGTCGTTGCGCCACATTAATAGTGAGTAATGAGCAGTCAAATCATAAGCCCCACCTTTCCCACTGTAAGTTGCTTTGAAGAAGCAACCATCAATACGCTCTTCTTTGAATCCGCTCATACTACTCCATCCGTCACTGTTTATATAGCGCGCTTCAGAAAAAAGAAAAAAAATCTGTGGGACCAAGGCAACTAGCGATCAGCCTAAAAAATATCATTAGTAGTTATAGCATGGCGTCTATTACTAGAGGGAATAATGCGTACACACATGCATGCAGTGCTTCCACCCCGGGTACACACATACATGCATTCCGTAGTACTACAGTACATGGAGAGAAAATTGTGGACTTGATTGCGGTTACCACGCCCTAATTAATTGCGGATTAAACCAAACGCGTCTAAAGTCTCTTTGGTGGTGGAAATGCATCATAATGAAGCGCGCCCTATAAACTGTGACGGAGGGTGGAGTAGTATGAAGGTGCAAAACCAAGTACGCGTACTACTGCGCTTGGCTCTTCGCCCCTTCGTGAAGTCGAACAATGATGGTACTTCGCATGTTGGGTACTACAGTGTATGCCTCTGACAATCTGACACCGAATGGACTGATGCATGTCCACCGAGGATAGGTTGCATTAGTCAAAAGGCGTAAGTGAGCTTCACCTTGTCCTGCAAGCTTCTCCTCGTTCTACGGGACACACCAAAAAGTAGTGCTAGTCCATACTCCCTCCTTTCCGGTTAATATAGCTTAATCTTTTTTGCAGGTAAATGAGAGAGCTTTATTCATATATAAGCATTCTTAGGACGATCTGCCAAGACACTGGTCACTAGGAAGCGAGGTACCTTGCAAAAAAAGAAGTAGGAAGCGAGGTGTTTCATCAAGCCAGCTCTCGGCCACATTCAAAGTGCAGCAAGCACGGTTCGCACGAAGATGCACCGCAAGGTTTGCTGACCTGTTTACATGTTGAATAACAAAAAAGAGGAAATATTACTGAGCGCTACTATTTGTAACAGGATATGATCCAAAATTAAGCGAGAATTGTGGCGAGTGTTCCATGCAATCAACTTCCATTATCATACGCGAGAACCCTCGAAGAGAACCAAATGTGTTGAAGATTGCTTTATCACATTTTAAAATTATAATAAGAGTGCAGATGCTCCTCCATCCGGTCCTAGTACTAGTATAGTACGTACCTTTATGGACTATAGTAGTAGTACTAGTAAACTTCGCGCTTGGCTGTTCGGGAAGTCAAACAATAATAGCACTAGTAGTATAGTGTATGCTTCTGGCAATCTGACACCGAATTAACTGTTGCACGTCCACCGCCTGAGCGAGGGAGAGCTTGCATTAGTCAAAAGTTTCTCCTTGTGCTGCAAGCCACCGCACGCAAGCTTCTCCCGTCCTGCAACCTTCTCCTCGTTCGGCAAGTTGACGGGACACAGCAAAGTAATGCTAGTCCATGCTGCCTCCTCTCCGGTTAATATGGCTTAATTTCAAACGAGATAAATACACTATCTGTCACTGTATATTTGTAAAAATACGGTCGGTGGACTTCATAATACGCTCATTGCGCTCAATATATATATTTTCCGGTGTTCATACGGTCACTAGCTCACCCTGACTGAGTATGTGTGTGCACGCATGTGTAGGTTGAGCACTTGAGCGTGACCGTGTGTGTTCCGTCGTGTGCTCGGACATGTATGCGTTAGGGCGTCACGCGCGTTTTTGCGTCCATGTGTACGTGTGACTGTTGTATACACGTAGGGGGGGTACGTGTAGGGGCCACTAAGGAGCAGTCAAATCACACAGTAAGTTAGTCGGAAGAAGCAACCATCATTTCACTCTTGAATGACACGTACGCAATATAAAATGGTTTATATGGAGAGAAAAAGAAAACCACTATATATACACTAGCAGGAGCCTAAGCTACAAGCCTGCTTGCTTAGGTTGCTCTCTTCACAAGCATAGAACGACGGGCCTGATCCCGCAGCTGGGGGAAGGGAAGAATGTTCTGCGTAGACGCGGTCGACATCGGCGAGGGAGAAAACCCAGAGTCGGTGCATCCCAATCGGGGGTCGCTGCGGTATGGGCCGATGCGGCGTCCCAACCGCCCTTCTAGCTACAGCCCGACGTCCTAGGTAGTCCATCTTCCTTTTGGAGCTGGCTTGCTCCACTACCGTAGCTCCATCTCCATGTCGATCTTTCTCTACTTATACCGGCTTCTACTTGTGATGAGTTTATGTCTCATGAACTAGTCCCAGTAGTATTATTCTAATCACACTTCTTCAATATCTTTGCCATCAGGGATGCTCAGGTCGATTTTAGTGGAACTGCACAAAAGCATCGTAGGATCCGAGGGTGCCAGTCGTCTTTCCTTCGACAGGTTCTAGCTGGCCAGGAAATTAAATCATGTTTAGGGTTTAGAGTTTAAGTCGTAGTGACCCCATCAGTAGTTTTTCTATCGTACACGCTCTCACAACTTTTTTATTTAGTTGTGAAGTAAATATTGGCTATGATCTGTGAATCATTGAGATGCATCAGCATGCGTGTTAGTTTTCCTTTGTATTTGATGGAATGTTGTAACGGGGCAACCTTGGAATAGGAATGAAAATGGAGTGGAAAAGTTTCTGTTTTCCGGAGAAAAAATGGAAACGGACAGAAACCAACGTTTCTTTTCGTTGGATTGCGCCATCGAGCAAAACCAACATTTAAATCACGTCTGTCGTGTTCGTGTCTCACCCTCCTCCACGGCTCGACCCCACACGGTCGCTCGGCATGCCACTCACGGCAAACGGAGTAGTATACCATAACTTTCCCGTCTGCTTGTCGATGGATTGCGCCATGGAGTACTAGCACTACTGGAAGAGATTGACGAGTTGGGGGAGGACAGCTAGCTGTAGCATGGACTCCCAAGAACTTACTACTGGAAGAGATCGCGCATGTTGTAGCTGGCTATTGCGACCTTTGAATGCGGAGCAGCCGCGTGCACCCGGAAGCGGCGCGGGCGACGCTCTCTCGGCCGGCGCGCCGCTTCAATGTTGGTGCGAGTGAGAGGTCGCGTCCGCTCTGGCCGGGCATGAATGTGGTACTGACCGTTTCGGGCAGGAAGCACGCGCGGGTGATGAAGAGGGTTTGGGTTGGTCAGGACCGGCCGTGGCAGCGGTCCGGACGTGCGCAAACAAGAGATGATGTATATTAATATTGTTGCGTGTATAATTAACAACGTAAATAATGTGCCAGTTGGACAAATATGATTGGAGATGGAGATGGAAATGGAATTTTATGTAAACACGAATATGCATGTCTATGTGTATGTGTGTGTGCGCGACGACTCTCGCGACTTGGAAGCGGGGGCGTGTTTTTGATCGAGTTTTCTTAAGGGAGGGTAGTGTACCACACGTGAAGGACAGGAAGTCCGACCAGGACGCGTGGGCGTGGATCATTAGTTCATCGGAAGTAGTACTAGTGTTCTTCACTGTACATTAAATAAAGAGTTTCGTTTCGTACTTACACAATTTAAAACGATTGTTATGGAGAGAATAAGAAAACCACTCCACTATATTTTATTCGTATACACCAGAGTACTATATGGACGCAGCTTCATTGACTTAGTGCACCTGCCTTTGGATTTACGACAGGTGGGCCCAAAATGTGGCTGGCTCACCTGTCATACATCCAAAAGCAGGTGCAGTGAAGGCACCGGAGCTCAGTCCGTACTACAGTAGTATATATATAAGTGGGAGCCTCAGCGCTTGTTCGCTAGTGTTTGCACTCTCCACACGCTCCCCGCACTACATATATGTTACACGCTGGAGGCTCAGCGTTCATTTGCTAGGGTTTGCTATATTCACAGTCTCTCACCCTCTCTTCACCAGATCTAAACAAGACTGCGTTGGCCTCTTGTCTCTCTCTCCCCCCTCACAGCTGGTGAAGGAGGCGTCTGTATCCCGTCGCACCGGGAAGGGGAGGAGGTGCAGCGTTCACTCTATCACCTTCGGCGAGGGAGGCAATCCACTGCAGGCTGCGTTGTTCTCTTTCACCCAGCGCCTGTGCGGGAGGGCCACTGACCCCTTCTTCCTTGCTGCCATATGTATTGTGGGTAGATCCGGCCTCCCGCCGCATGCCTTGCCACATCTCGATGACCATAAGGTATAAGTTTCTTTGAAACCATCATTGCTCTAGCTGCATGTTGATCTTTTTCGATCTGTAGTCGAATCTAGGTCTTGGTTCAAAGAGGAAAGAAGGGTGCGGTGGGCTGGAGCAAGAATCTAGGCCGTGGTTCAATGAGGAAAGGAGGGGCGGAAAGTAGTATAGACTGGCTATCCAGCCGCTTTGTAGGTCGAAAAGGGAAAAGGGGGGTAACCCAGTACAAACATCTGTAAGGAACGGATCTCTTTGTTGAAAAGGGAAAGAAACCGGGGGGTCGGGTAGTTTGTGCACGACTAGATTTGCTGCCCTCACATAGGAAGAAGGATCAAAGAGAACAAATATGGGACCAGCGCATATATGCTTCTTGGCTACATACTCTGCATCACCCTTTTATACGTGTGGACGCACATGGTGCTGGCATGTCCCATGCAGATATTTTGCTGTTGTTAATCTCAGATTAACTACTGATCTGTTTTAAAAGAATTTCTCTGTTAATATGAATCAATGCAACCGTTTTAGAAATGCTACTGTCCTATACTTTGTTTTCTATCAAGATAAGGTAGATGCTTCTTTTTGTGGCCACATGTTTCATCCTCCTTTATTGGCCAGTAATTGTTTTCTTTTTTGCCTCTTAAAACAGGGATATCTATTCAACTTGTTGCTATAGAAAACTTAAATGTGACACTGGCAACTTTGCTTGATTTCAGTGCAGCTGCACAAAACTTGATTGGATTTCCTATTCGTGTTGGTAGATTTGTATTTTATGTTGGTCGTTTCATGAAAGGTCAGTACAGGCCTTCATCCACATGATTGTGCAGTGTGCTTTGAGATGCTGTGCTACTTGTATTGGTACTGTTTTAAATAAATGATGAATTGAAGCTATTGTATTGCTGTCTTTTCCCATTAAGTAGTGAACAAAAATGGGACCAACCCAGACATGATGCTTGTTGCTTTGTTACAACAAATTCAGCATCACCCCCTTTATGAGCCAGTAATTGATGCCACTCTCAGAATTAACTACTGAATCTTATTTCAAACCTGCAACACTTGTTAGGGATTGGCGGGATTACCATTTTTGTGACCGCATCTTTCATCCTCCTTTATTAGCCAATAATTGATTCCTTTTTTCCTCTGTTTATACGGGGATATCTATTCAACTTGTTGCTATTGTGACATTTTGCTTCGCTACGCGAAACACTTTGCTTGATTTTAGTGTAACTGCACAAAACGAGATTGGATTTCCTATTCATGTTAGCAGATTCGTATTTTATCGTTGTCGGTCTCATGAAAGGTTAGTACAGGCCTTCATCCCCATGATTGTGTAGTGTGCTTTGAGAAGTTGTGCTACTTGTATTGATACTGTTTTAAATAAATGTTGAATTGAAGCTATTGTATTGCTGTCTTTTCCCATTAAGTAGTGAACAAAAATGGAACCAACCCAGACATGATGCTTGTTGCTTTGTTACAACAAACTCTGCATCACCCCCTTTATAAGTAGATGGAAGCACATATTGTTGTTGCGCCCACTCTACCCTGGAACTGAATCTTAGTTCAAAACTGCAAACACTTGTTAGGGATCGGCAGGAGTACCATTTCTGTTAGGAATCGGCCGGAGTACATGTTTAAGAAATGTATTGTTCAGATAATATCTCTGTTATTATATATTAGTTACGGACTTACAGTGTTTTACAAATGGTACTATCCTACTTTGTAGTTCTTTCTACATGTTTAACCATGGTATTGTTAAGATAATGCCTATGTTAAAATGAATCAGTCGCATTGTTTTAGGAATGATACTTTTCTTCTTTTTCATTCTTTATACATCTTGAAACAAGGCATTGTTAAGATAATGTCTCAGATAATATGAATGAATCACACTGATTGAGAATTTCTACTCTCCTGCTTTGTTTCCCATTAAGATAAGGTAGATCACTAGATGTTTTTCTTCTGGGAGTACATGTCATCAACCGTTATTTCTCAGTAATTGTTTCCCTTATACCTTTTGTTGCTTACAGGGATATCAAAATTAAAGCTCGGTTTTATTCCGACTTCGATTTTAGTTCAACTGCACAAAAGGAGCCAATGTGTCCAAGGCAAACTGTTGCATTACTGGGTCCAGTTGGTCGTTCCACTTTGCAGAAAGAAGCAGTCATTGTTTGCGCTACATTATAGAAGGAATGATCGAGAAGCTTCACAGAGTATTAGGCCTTCCACTATGTAGGCCAAAAGAGGTGCCAATTTCACCTTTTCTTAGTTTGGCACAGAATCCCTCCATTGCTACAGCCGGTGCCATAAATATAAGACACCGGTGACATGACTAGTCTGTAGAGACCAATGGCAATTTAACAACACATGGAGTGCCCTGGGCAAGAAGTGCCCAAACAAGTACAAGAAGCGACAGGACTCCACGATCATAGGCATTACATATTTTGAATGGGAAAAGCTTGTCAAAGTTTAATCATTGATGTTAGCAAGAAGCGACAGGACTCCACGATCATAGGCATTACATGTTTTGAATGGGAAAAGCTTGTCAAAGTTTAATCATTGATGTTAGAAAGAAGACGTTAGTTTAATATAATGGAATTGGAAAACCTTGTCAAAATTTGCTCATTGAAGTTAGCCAGAAGACATGCATTTGATATTTTTGAGTGGGATGCCCTTGCTGTGAGCAGCGTCGAGTGTTTTTTCCTATTCTTGTGTTCAGTTTAGAAGTAAATAGTTACTTTGCTGAGATATTCCTATGTTAAGAGTTCGTTCTGAATATTGTCTATGTAATGCCAGGCCTTGTGTTTGATTGCAAAGTTGAGCTTGGAATGTTGTGGCATGCGGCATCACGAGCTGTTCACCGTGCCTCCTGAGAATAATGCTTCGTATTGTTTTGCATGTCGATCTAATGCCAGTGATTTGCTTGTTAAGAAGATCATCCTCTTATGTTGTTTCCGTGCTTAAGAAGTTCATCGTCTGATGTTTCATTCATAGCCTATACGACAAGTCGGGTAGGTTAGACGTGAAACCATATGATCTTCCGACCAACTCATGATATTAGGCCGTGATTGGATCGTCGTTTTCCAACCAAAACCGCTTGTAAAATTAACGCTTGTAAATTAAAGCAGATGGTCTCGGGCGAAGGCGCTTGGTTGGTCGATTTCGACTAGTAAAATATCAGAAGTACTTGACACATGATAAAAACGCTGAACGACACTCGGACAATTGCTAATCTAGCCATTAGCTGTTGTTTCAACCTTGCCCATGGATGGCATGATACACACGTCGCGCATGTATCGTCTGGTAATGTCGTCCATATAGCAGTGCTCGTAAAATATACACTGGTCTCTCAAATTACATGCGTAACCCGCCGGTTTTACTTACAGACCTCGGGCCCTCGGTTTCATTATGCCTGTATTTTACGTGTTGTTTTCGATGGCGAGTAAATTACACTTGTGTGTTAATACAGGTTTGAAATAAACCAGAGCTCCCAAGCGCGGCCTTACCGTTTCATGCCGTCTCAATTTCTCGAAGGTGCTCATAGGTGTCTGATGATCCTGGCTTCCTGAATGAGTAGCGGGCGCTGTATCAGACCATCTGTAGGGCCCGCGAGGCCCTCTCCGTTGTCCTTCGAGTTGTTGCGCTCACCGTGTCGTCGAGCATTGTTAACATCGTCAATGAACATGAGGATTCAGGAGATGACTTTATTTTGACTGGATGACACTAGGGACCCACTAGGGCCATAGCCGTACGTATGCAAGTGCCTCCTTATTATGTACAACTATATTTTTTTGCTTTCTCCTGGTTTCCTGACATCATGGTCCCACACCATTGTCAACCTATATAGTCAATATAAACGAGAGAATTGCACAAGGTGCGGCCGACAGCTGGGACCAAGCAGCTCGAGCAGTATTTGTGTTTTTGAGGCGTGAGCACTGCAGAGTTTTTCTTGGCGATGATTTTGTTGTTGTTCAGAGGAGAGCAAGGTATTAACTGGGCAGGCTGTGGCCTGTCTAGCCCAGGCCAGATATCCATCCTAGATACTATTTTTTTAAGATGAAAATGGCTAGCCCAGCTATACGTCTTTTTGAGGAGTACCCACGCAAGGTCAACTTGTTATTCTCCGCCCCGCTGGGCTGCAAATCTTTCCTAGGAGGGATGCATTAGGCTTAACAGGAAAATGGGCTTTAAAAATAATAAATGGGATGTAATTATAAAAACTAGGCAGTAACTATAAAAAAATGCACCAAACACGAAATTAGTTTATAAAATATTATTTACAGATTTTGAAAATCTTAAATTTTCATTGTTACGGGCCAATGTTTCGTTGGATTTTTACGTAATACAAATTTATATTTAATCTGACTAGAAATTTTGGGATAAAAATATTTCGGAGCCCATCAAAATGTGGGAAATTTTATTGAATTCTGTCTTCAACAGTTGGTTGAAATTATTAACCATTGTCCTAGCTAGAAAATGGGCTGTAATTTTAACAAACTGTAATTGGGCTATTGTAAATTCCATTAGAATTCCAAAATGGGCTGTACATTCTTACAAAACACAAATGGGCTATAAGTTCTTTGCCACACACTTGTGGGCCTACTAAGTGACGCGTCCCCTAAAAAAATAAGTTGACGCGTATGCAAGGCTTTGCCAACTTATTATAGTCAACACACGGTTCTAGCAGCAGTGGCCGTTGGATGTCTATCCAACGGATGTCGTGCTTCTTGTTCAATCTCGGATATTCTTAGCTTCGGCTGCCCAAAAAATGATTCCTCCCCCTGACATCTGGGGCGCACCGTTTTGGAGGCTGACCTGTGGGCCTACTAAGTTGGAGCGTACCAAGGGCTTTGTCAACTTAGTAAATAATAAACGTTTCTAGCTTCAGTGACCGTATGATGTCCATCCAACGGACGTAGTGCTTCTTCAACCTCTGGTCTTCTTGGTCCAGCCGCCCAAAGCAGCGCTGGTTGTGTCGCCTGCTCCTGCCTCCCGTGGCCGGCTGTGCTGCCGCGGAGGCCTCACCGCCCCCATACTACTCCCACCACTGGCCAGGCCATCCCTCCACTCACCCACACCCCCTGTTATTCTGCGGCGACGGCAGCCTCACACCGCAGCCGGACCAGTGAACCCTCATACTCCTCTCCACGCGGGCTTCCACTGCTACGTCTTCCCCGGCTCCGCGTCGTCCCCTTCCTAGGCCTTGCCGTCGTCCAGACCACCGCCCAGGTGCTCTCGGCGCGGCGTGCTCAATGTGGTCAATGACCGACTTCCATCGGAAGAGTACTGTACGTGGAGAGGCTAACAACTGGGTCAAGGCGGCCGCAAGGAAGTGCCTCCTTATTACGCGCATAATAATTATTCCTCCACCTTACAGCAAGGACCCACCGGACGGGCCACCTTATTTCGCAAAAAAAACGTTTCCCCCCTGACTGCTCGGACCCACCGGACGGGCCAGCGTATTTCGCGAAAAAATGTTCCCCCCGCTATCAGCTCGGACCCACCGGAAGTGCCTCCTTATTACGCACAAAAAAATGAATACTCCCCCTGCTAGCTGGGACCCACCATGGTGGGAGGCTGACTTGTGGGCCTACTAAGTTGACTGGGACGGGGGCCTTTGTCAACTTTAGTCAATATGAACGATTCTAGCACCAGTGACCCTACGATGTCCATCCAACGGCCGTAGTGCTTCTTCAACCTCTGGTCTTCTTGCTCCAGCCGCCCAAAGCAGCGCCCGTCGTGCCGCATGCTCCTGCCTCCCGTGGCCGGCTGTGCTGCCACAGAGGCCTCACCGCCCCCTACTATTCCCACCGCTGGCCAGGCCCTGCGGCGACGACAGCCTCACACCGCAGCCGAACCAGTGAACCTCGTACTCCTCTCCGCGCGGGCTTCCACTGCCGCATCTTCCCCGGCTCCCCGTTGTCCCCTTCCTAGGCTTCGCCATTGTCCACCGCCCTGGTGCTCTCGGCGCGGCGTGGTCAACATGGTCAAGGAACGACTTCCATCGGACGTGAACTGTACATGGAGAGGCTGACAACTGGGTCCACGGCCGCAGGAAGGAAGTGCCTCCTTATTACGTGAAAAATAATTATTCCTCCACCTGAAAGCGGGGACCCACCGGACGGGCCACCGTATTTCGCAAAAAAAATGTTTCTGCCCTAACTGCTGGGACCCACCAGCTACACCTTCGCACGCAAGGAAGTGCATCCGGGCAAAAAAACAAAACAATTCACCCCCTGACTGCTGGGACCCACCAGCTACATCTTCGCACGCAAGGAAGTGCGTGACAGTCGGGACCCACCTGGTCGAAGTGTACGTAGCGTTGTCATTCTGGTCGCGAACGTGTACGTACATATATACTGGTCGATGTAGAGGCGTGCACGTGTCGTAGTAGAGGCGCGGATGTAGCATGTACACGTACGTACAGTGGTCAGGGTGCAAGAAAGAAAATACGGCCATGTATGTGTACATACGGGCGGGGTCTCGAACGCCTACTCGCGCATACGTATGGCGAGGGCTTGTGTACATGGCTGGGTCGGAATGGAGAAACAGTGTCGTCGTCGTGTTCATGGGGAGGCAACGAAATGCGTCGTGTTCATGGGGAGGCAACGAAATGCGTCCTGTTCATGGGGAGGCAACGGAATGCGTCGTGTTCATGGGGAGGCAACAGAATGCGTCGTGTTCATCGGGAGGGCTTGGACGGAACAGGCGATGGAAATGAGGCCTGGCGTACCACAGAACGGAGGAAATAGCCTTGTGTTCGACTGGCCATGTTCAAAACGGGATCCTGTTCATTGGGAGGGGTGTGGCGTACCGCAAAACGGAGGAAACAGACCTCCTACGATCGAAATGGGGGTCCTGTTGATCGGGAGGGGTGTGGCGTACCGCAAAACGGAGGAAATAGACCTCCTACTGTCGAAACGGGGGTCCTGTTGATCGGGAGGGGTGTGGCGTACCGCAAAATGGAGGAACGGACTTGTGTTGGAGCGCTACGGTCGAAACGGGGGTCCTGTTCATCGGGAGGGGTGTGGCGTACCGCAAAGCGGGACTCCACGGGATACTGTTCATCTTCACCGTCGACCTCCTCCAGCCTCCACGGGCTCCTGTTCATCCAGCCTCCACGGGCTCCTGTTCATCCAGCCTCCACCGCGCGCTACTCCACCGGCTACTGTTCAACCACCCCTCCACCATCTACTATTCATCCAGCCCTCCACACCATGGGGTCCTGTTCAACCACCCCTCCACGGGCACCCCTCCACCGTCTACTGTTCATCCAGCCCTCGACCACACCACAGGGTCCTGTTCATCCAGAGGCAACGCCACCGCTCACTGTTCATCCAAAGCCCCCCGCAACGCTCACTGTTCATCCCAGAGGTAGCACCGGTCGGCTTCGGTTAGTAGCAGTAGCGAAGGAATCGCTCTATCGTGTTCAGTTAACATCCATCGATCGATCGTTCGGGTTCAGTAACGCGTATCATGCAGTGCAATCGCTCGGGTTCAGTTAGAGCCCAACGCCTCGCTCGGGTTCAGTTAGAGCCAACGCCTCGCACACACGCGCGTACGTGTACAAGAGAAACGCGCATCGCTCGGCCCCCGACCTCCCACCATAACCGGGAACTCCCCGAAATTTTCCTCCCCCTCGCTTCTACCACCGTTTTTTCAGTCATGGATGGCCCAAAGAATGTCATGCAGCTGCGTCTTCGACCCGCCCAGGATGAAAAGCCCATTTACTGTCATGATTTTTTGTCATAGAAGTAGGAGCCCACCACATCCGTGATGATACCGGGTTTTGTCACAATTATCGTCATAGAAGTATCGTATGTATGACAGAAAACAATTTCGTTTGGCCCAAAATGTCACGGATGTGTCTTTTTTTGTAGTGATTAATACCTTGGTTCTCAAAAACCGAGGGAAATACTTATGCTACTTTGCTACATCACCCTTTCCTCTTCAAGGGAAAACCAATACATGCTCAAGAGGTAGCGATGAGCCATGTTGATCACGTTTTTGGATCCCCTACACCTTGTTTTCTAGGTTGATTTTGTTGTGTTCTTTCCCAATTACAGAATTCCCCACCAAAAATAGCCCAATTTTTTTGTGATTTGTTGGTGTCATGAAGTTTTGTTGGATTTGGTCCCTGGATTTGCTTTGCCACGAGTGGATCTAGCTTTCCCCCGTCATCTCCACCATTTCCATCCACAAAATCGCTTGAATTTCACCAATTTTTCCACCTCTACCTTGAAAACCTGAGTTCATCCCGTGCTCGAAATCGCTCAGGCACCGGACGTCCGACCATCTCCGGATGTCCGAAGAGTACCATTCGTCCGACCACCATCGGACATCTGACCTTCCCTGGCGAAACTAAAAAACTTCAGCTCGGCCACCACCACTTTTCTGTCTCCACTTCCGCATACGCACTCCAATACCTCCTCCGCATATGCACTCTGATAGCCATTTCGCTTTCCGCAACCACTATTTCTTACTTGCTCCGCACTCCGACAAATTTTCCCACATTTGGTTTTGAGAAGTTGAGTTGTGGTTCATCGTTACCTAGGGTGTTTCGGCTAACTAGGAACGGTTCGACATCGTCATCACCGCCGCTCATCTTCGCCAAGGACTCGACATCGACCACTTCACCATTTTGACACCTTTCACCGTAAGCAACAACGGTAACATCCAAATCATCTTGATATCGTGATATACCATCTTTGTACATTCTTGCCATTACATTGATAACCCCATAGCCCATTTTGCGTAACTTACACATCGAGACTAGCCTTTGAGTATTGCCCGGCAACGTTACTTGTGCACATTAGTGATCATATTTCCCATAGCATACATACCGTATCATCATGGTGCATATCTTGGTATCATCTCTTGTGTCGCAAGGTTGTCCCCGCATACACATTTTCTATCTTGGTTCTTGAAGTTTTGCATGAGAAAAGAGCTCCAAAGAGAAAGAGCCAAACAAGCTGATGCGGAGCATCCAACGGTCATCCTCATCGACCTACCATCGTCTCACGAAGTGCCAAGAGGACCTATGACTCGAGCTAGAGCTAGAGCTCTCGATACCGAGGTGACTTCTCTCCTTAGTGATATTACATATGATCCTCTCGAGACATGGCTACTACCTAAGTCCGAGATGTTGTGCATGATTAGGTACCAAGAGGAACGTCCCGAAGATGCGCGTGAAGACGGACAAGCCGCAAAGTCAAAGATGAAGAGAACCAACGAAAGGAGAAGAAGACAGCTCCAGGGCCCGGACATTCGGCCCTAGCCCGGGACGTCCGGCCGCTAGAGACATCCACTACATCAATGGTCCAGCAGCCGAAGCTACAAGACCCGGACATCCGGCCCCGCTCCAGCCCGGACATCCGGCCACTGCCCGGAAATCCGACACCCGTCAGAGAACACACCTGAAGCTGAACCACTTCAGCCCGGACATTCGGCCCCTCGTGAAAGCCTGGACATCTGGCCTGACGCCCGGACGTCCGGCCTTCCCTATCTGCGCATAGTGTAAGGGCCCAAGACCCGTGTACCCCTTCGCCCTCCTTGACTATATATACTCTTCTTCTACCTACGTTTTAGGGTTAGCGTTGTGATACCTCGCTCATCCACATCGGATCTACTCCTCGAGAGCGACCGTGGCCCCTCTACCGCGAAGATCCCCTTAGATTCAAGACCCCCTTTTGGGTGGCCCCATCAATACCTCCTTTGGAGAAGAACCGGTTACTGTGTATCGCCCCTTGTTGATCGTGGATCATGTATCTCCTTTTGTGTTCGTGGATCTAGCATATGTGTGATCATACTTGTTGGTTTGAGTGTTTCTCTTGGATTTCCCCTCGTGTTCTTCGTGTTCCCCGCGGGATCCGCTCCTTTTGTGAAAGATCGGCCATCTAGGGTTTCACCCTACATCATCTTGGTATCTAGAGTGTCGGAGTAATGGGCCACGGGTAGGCTAACCTGAGCCCTAGAACCTTTCAAGACATCGGGGCAAGCTGCGCCCCTCGAGATCCCAGGACACGGAGCCGCCTTTAGAGAAGTCGGCGGCAAGGCAACTGACTAGCCACTCGCGGCCGAGTCCTAGGAATGACTTCAGGATAAGCCGACTCCTGACTGCCGACTTCCGAAGAAGCCGACCTTGGGGAGTCGGACCACGACTCCAACAAACCCCATATCCTTATCAGGAGGGATAGGACTGGGGAGTGGCTACAGTAAAGCCTGCTCCCGCCCCTTACCAGGGGCAGGCATGGCAACACCACGTCGTACCCGGGAAGATCTCCGTGCGGCGTGGCACTGTTGCCGTGCCGACCCTGACATCAGCACCAAAGGACCGAATCCTGCGCCCACGACGGCTTGTCTGTACGACCCTGGGGCGGCGGGTCCCACCAGCCAGTGGGACCCCAAGAAATGGCAAGTGCGCCCCCAGTCAAACCCGTTGGGAGTCGGCCCCCGAGAGTCGGCCAGCTCCTCCCCCGGGGCCCACGCACCATTAACCAGATGTGACGGAGAGTGGCAATAGTGATCGCCCGCCAGGCGGCGGGGCTGTTGCCACGACCCTGTGACCAAGCCCGCGTCATCAGAAGCATGGCTACAGTAATCAGCAGCCGGCAAAACCCGCCCGCGGCGGACGCGGCCTGTCGGCTCCGTACCAAGCCGACCGGCAGGGCCCAGCAGTCGGCGGGCCCCAGCAGTCGACAGAGAAGACGGAGGCCGGAGGCACTGACGGCTGGGCCCGTGCCCAGCCGGATTTCCATTGTACCCCTGGGAGGTAGGCCTATATAAACCCCGAGGGCACCCATGCAAAGGGTTGGAATCCATTAGCTCTAGACTAGATCATATAGGAGGGAGAGAGCTAGCCTTGCCCTCTCCTATCTCCAGGAAACAGCTCAAGGAGCAATCGTGTAAACACTTTGCCATAGTGATCATGCGGAGACCCTGTAGAGGAGCAGTAGGGGTATTATCTCCCCGGAGAGCCCTGAAGCTGGGTAAGATTCGCCGGCGTGCATGTCTACGCCTCATCCCGTTTCCAGGCACCGGCGACGTTCTACTCACCCCCACCAAGATAAGCCATCCTTTGGCATATGTCGCACCCAACCCCCGACATTTGGCGCCCACCGTGGGGCCTGGTGCACCGTCGTCCGGAGACCTGTTCTGGACGGGAGCCTTTTCCTCCCTGGCGAGCGCAGCCATCCAGGCACGCTAGACGGAGTTTGCGCCGACGCGCTGCACGGTGTTGAGATCGCCTGCGCAGCTAGCCGCCTCGCCGAACTTGTCGGCGAGGTTGGCATCTCCAACGAACCTGCATCGGACGCAGGCACGGGCGGCTCCGAGAGCCTCCTCCCTGGCGAGCGCAGCCAGCCAGGCACGCCAGACGGAGTTTCTGACGCGCTGCACGGCGTTGAGATCGCCTGTGCAGCTAGCCGCCTCGCCGAACTTGTCGGCGAGGTTGGCATCTCCGACGAACCTGCATCCGACGCTGGCACGGGCGGCTCCGAGAGCCTCCGAGAGCCTACGTGGTATTTACCAGTATGGCTGATGATCGACGCAGCAGGCGGCTGCAGCGACAAGAGGTGAATGCAGTAGCATCAGAGACGCCAGAGTTCATGCACTGGTCCAAAAATCCTATCAGCTGGAGCAGGGCTGATCACCCAGAGGTGATGCTGAGTCCAGGCTCTTATGCCTTGGTCTTGGATGCCACCTTTGCCACGGATAGACGAGCTGCACGTTCTCGCGAGTTCTGATAGACGGAGGCAGCAGCATTAACATCCTGTACAAGGACACCATGGAGAAATTAGGAATCAAGCAAAGACAGCTTCAGAACAGCCGCACTGTGTTCCACGGCATTGTTCCTGGGCTTTCCTGCTCACCAATCGGCAAGATCCTGATGGACGTCCTCTTCGGAGACAAAGATTGTCGGATTTCGGGTTCTGGCAGACCCTTAAGGTTCGAACTCTGGGGTGTGCGTGAAGATTACGTCTTCTACCTCTCCGTCTCGCAAGGATCTAGACTACTGAAAGAACTACACAAGGGACACAAGGTTTATACTAGTTCGGGCCACCGTTGTGGTGTAATACCCTACTCCAGTGTGCGGTGGGTGGATTGCCTCTTGGGGCTGATGATGATGAACAATACAAGGAAGAACAGCCTCGCGAGGGTCTGCTCTTGGCTGGGGCAATGAACTGCTAGGAGGGGTTCAGCCACCTTTCTCTCTCTCTCTCTCTCTATGCTTGCAACCTCTCTATCGAGCCTCCCCTTCCTTTTTTCCAACCCCCTGCTCTGTGGGCGACTGGTCCTATTTATAGAGGCCCTGGTCCTCTTCCCAAATATTGAGCGGGAAGGGAGCCAACAATGGCGGGCTAATTTGCAGGGGGACAGCAAGTATCATCTATCCTAACAAAAGTAGTCTTCGCCTGCACAAAGCTCTGGTGATGACGCCGTCTTGGGCTCCACGGTGACCTCCGTCTCGTAGTCCTCCTGGTCTTGGTCTCGTTGCACCGAAATGGCAACCTTTGCCTGATGCCTCAGTACTCCGCGACTGTGCTTGCTCCCTTTGCACCAAAGAGGAAAGGCGGACGCTGCGCGGGCTGGCTCCCGCCTGGCGCCCTGAGTCGTAATGGCTTGCGTCACGGGCACCTCGCGAGGTACCCCGCCTTGATTTCTCCGCCTCCTCGTGAGCCAGCCTGACGAGGCCGCGCCTGAGGAAGCTCCACGTCATCCTCCCCGCAAGGCTTGGCCCCTCGTGAGGGTCTTGAGTCTTGTGTTGATGAAGATGGGCCGTGCCGGGCCCCCTTTGAGCCATGCCGCAGGCCGCAGGCAGGCGAGTCTGGGGACCCCCGTTCCCAGAACACCGACAGTAGCCCCCGGGCCCAAGGCGTGCCCGGACTTGGCCGTGCTAGAGGCGAAAGGGCGAGGGCGAAGCGCCGCGGGCCCTAACACCCTGCGGCCTTGGGCGCCGCGTGGCGGTTGATTGGACGCAAGTGCTTCAGCAACCGCGTAGGTTGATAAAGGAGCGGCATTTGCCCAGACTTTGCCTTTTGCTTTCTCTGGTTGCTGTTGAGATCCCCTTTCTTGCGCCTCCCCTTTCTTCCTCCAAATTTCCAGATCTACTCCGGCCGGCTGACCTAGGAAGCCATGGCGCCTCGTCAGCCTCCGGCCAAAGCTTGGTACTCTCCTGCTCTGGACTTGCCGGGCGTGTCCGAGGCGGGCCTCGCCCGGCTACGCCGGATGGTGGCGGCGCAGGGCATCGACGGGGTGCAGGAGTTCAAGGCCGGCTCCGCCACTCCTGAGGGCCGAGGGAGCACCTTTTACCCTCTCTTTGTAAGCTCCATTGCTGCGGGCCTGGTGCCTCCCTTCTCCGAGTTTTTCTTCTCTGTCCTCCGCCATTACAACTTGCAGGCTCTGCATCTCCACCCCAACTCCGTCCTTCTCCTGGCGATCTTCGCTTATTACTGCGAGGCTCACGTAGGGGTGCAGCCCTCAGTGGCCTTGCTGCGCCACTACTTCTCCCTTTGGGTCTCTCGCGGTTCTCCTTCCGCGTGCCATTGCCATCTCGAATCCCGGGAAGAGGATTGAGGGCTTCAGGAGCAAGTGGGTCTTGGTAGATGCCGGGTGCATCCACCCTCGGCTGATCTTGCCCGCGGAGCAGCCCGCGAGCTCCAGCGACTGGTGCCGGGCGGAGCTCATGGACCCCTGCACGAAACTGGTGTTGGAGAAGATGGACGCCGACCTGAGGCCGGTCAGCACGGTGGCGGCGAAGTTGTCCAGTGCGTTGCTGCTGAGGGAGTTCCTAGAGCACCAGCTGGCTCCACTCCAGCATTACTCGCCTCCAATGTGGAGGCCTCATCCGGGCCCTGCGGCCTTGGGCGACGAAGATTTGGCCGCGGTCCTCCAATCTCTGGTCGGGGGCGAGGTGTCAAGGTTGGAGGGCGCTCCCAAGCCCTTGTTCCTTCGCGACGACTGGGAGCAGGTGGTGGAGTCCATGCCCGTTTTCAACGGGGACTGGCCCGTGCCCGTGGTGGCTTCCGAGGGGCTAATGAACGTGTCCTCCGGCGACTCTAGCAAAGAGGAGGACGAGGAGGAGCGGGAAAGGGGGCCTGGCTCCGAGGCGACCGACAGGGAGTCGAGGGCTCCCTTCCCCCGGCGCAGGCCCCGCGATCTCCGGCTTTCTTCGAGCGATGATGACGAGGACGGAGACGAGCAGGTTGGCGGGAGCTTGCCCCTGATCCCGAAGAAGGACAGGACCGGGCTGATCTCCTGTGGGTCTGCCCCTGCCCCGAGGCAGTCTGCAAACGCGCCTTCTGCTTCCGAGGTTGACCCTTCCAGCTGGCTGTCAGGCTTCAAGTTTGGCCGGAGGCTGCCCGAGCTCACCGGCGATGACCCGTAAGTGCTTGAC
Organism: Triticum urartu; assembly: GCF_003073215.2. Taxonomy (NCBI): domain Eukaryota; kingdom Viridiplantae; phylum Streptophyta; class Magnoliopsida; order Poales; family Poaceae; genus Triticum; species Triticum urartu. The sequence continues at coordinate 347,259,190 of NC_053027.1, read as the reverse complement.
CCTTGTCTTTATTTCCTATTCCGCTGCCGAGGCTTGACGTTCGCATCTCTTGAATAGGCTGGCGCCCGCGGCGAAGAAGCCGAAGGGGGCTCCTGAGGCTCCATCCGCGGCAGCACCTCCACCTGTGAAGGGGGGTGACCGTGGCGCGCGGGCTTCTCCTGCCCGGTCATCCTCGCGAGGCATGGCCGAGCTGGCTGGGGCGAGCTCAGCCCCCATGGCCCAAGTGACTCCTGTGGTGCCTTTGCCCACTGCCGCCACCACAGCCGCTGGGGCGCAGCAGGCTCCACCTCAGGACGCTGTGGTCTTGCCGTCGCCACCTTCTTCCCCCGTTCTGCCGACTGTTGTTTCTCCAACTCCTCCTGCCGTCCTGGAGCGTGCTGTTGCTGGACTGGACCGGCTGCGGTAGGATCTTCTTGCCGACCCTCGCCTGGTGGCCGGGCGCTTGGAGCTAGCTTCAGGATGGATTCGCTCCGATGCCTCGATCCGGGCGGCGCTGGTTCAAGCCTCGACAGCCTGCGACGAGGAGAGGCAGGCCGTCCTTGAGACAAAGGCTGCTCATGACACAGCCCTGGGGGAGGTGGTTGAAGTCCGCGATCGTTGCAAGGCGCTGGAGGACGAGCTGCAAGGCCTGCGGGACCAGCTCGCGAAAGAGGTTCGTCTTCGCCAGGAGCAAGAACAAGGCATGAAGGCTCGCGAGGTGGCCATCGAGGGCCGGGAGGCCAAGCTCAAGATCGCCGCGACCGCCTGGGTGCACTAGGGAAGGAGTTGGAGGCGATGAAGGCCAAGCTGGACAGCAAGGCCCAGGTTCTTGCCGAGGATCGCGTGGCCTTCGCAGACATGGAGAAGAAGGCTCGTGCTTCGCTGAAGATGCTCTACGCCAGTGGCCTGGAGAGCCCGCTGGCCGGCGCCGAGGACGGCCCCGCCAAGCTGCTTCCCTTCCTGGTTCGTGCTCTTGAGGATGTCACCCTTAGCCTTGGCCCCACGGCCCAGGCCGAGGCGCGTGTCCTGTCTTCTACTGCGCTGACGCGGGTCTTCACCCACATCTACCTTCGCGACCCCAGCGCCGACCTCGACTGCCTGTTGGAGCCAGTAAGCGGCGAGGGTGCTGCCGCCGCTGCCGAGGCCGTGAAGGGTCGCGCGGAGGCTCTGCTGGGGAAGTTCCGGGCCTTCAGTACCAAGTGGAAGCAGGATGTTGCCGGTGCTGCTGCTCCATGAGGCGGGGCCACCCGCGCTGCTCTACCGCCGCCGAGTGACTCCGCTACTACTCCTGCCTTGCTTTTAATTCCTGCACATGCATCATGCCTCGGGGAGGCGTTTAAACTCGTGTTTGGTATTGAGATGACAGTATGGACTGTAATATTTGCTTTTAAATTCTTTGAATTTTATGCTTTTCTTCCCTACTTGCTTGTGTTCTACGCCGGCAGAGCCCGGCCCCGCGCGTGCCTCACCCAGCATTAGCCCCGACCGGAAACCAGGACGGGACCAAAGGAGTGAGGGGCTACGGAGACAGTTAGGCTCCTGAGTCGCAATGCTGAGGAGTCCCCCTTGGCACACGAACAACAAGTAGGGAGGTGTGATGTAGGTGGATCTTCCGTTTTACGTCTGCAGAGCCCGACTCCGCGCGTACCTCACCCAGCATTAGCCCCGACCGGAAACCAGGACGGGACCAAACGAGTGAGGGGCTACGGAGCCAGTTAGGCTCCTGAGTCGCGATGCTCAGGAGTCCCCCTTGACGCGCAAACAGCAAGCGATGAGGTGAGATGCAAGTGGGACCACCGTTCTACGTCTGCAGAGCCCGGCCCAGCGCGTGCCTCACCCAGCACTAGCCTTTCGGAACTAAGGAGTGAGGGGCTACGGGACCAGTTAGGCCCCTGAGTCGCGATGCTCAGGGGTCCCCCTTGACGCTCAAACGGCCTTCATACCTTGGCTCCGCTCGGGGAGAGACGCGCGGCGAACCAGGCCCGAGGGGCCTGGCTGGGTGGCGTACGTCTGGGCGTGACCCGGGCGCAGCCCCCGTGCCCAGCCCTCTTGCGCGGCGCTCCCGAGGGGAGGCATTGCGATGAGGCCAGACACTGGGCTCTGGGCTCCCTGAGGTTGATGCGGCCCGAGGGCCACCCTCAGTTATTTATCACCAGTGCGGAGCATAGCGCTTCCGCATGTGTACGGGCATAGCCGCTCCTCAGCAGTGTCGTCAGCCAGCGCGGAGCATGGTGCTTCCACTGGTACGTGGGAGGGGGCTCCTATAACACCCCGGATGTAACTTTCCCAATTTTTACTCCAACTCTTGCCGTTTCCGGCGTTAAGTTATATTTATTTCCTCGGGTTCGGGTTTTGTCTCCGTGTGTTGTTGTCGTTGTCATGCATCTCATATCATGTCATCATGTGCATTGCACTTGCATACATGTTCGTCTCATGCATTCGAGCATTTTCCCCGTTGTCTGTTTTGCATTCCGGCGCTCCGTTCTCCTCCGGTGGTCATTTTCAGCTTTTTTCATGTGTGGGGATTAAACATTTCCGGATTGGACCGAGACTTACCAAGCGGCCTTGGTTTACTACCGGTAGACCGCCTGTCAAGTTTCGTATCATTTGGACTTTGTTTGATACTCCAACGGTTAACCGAGGGACCGAAAAGGCCTCGTGTGTTGCAGCCCAACACCCCTCCATTCTGGCCCAAAGCCCACCTAACTCTGCTTCATCTTCTAGAGCGTTCGATCACGATCGCGTGGCCGAAAACCGCACCTCATTTGGACTCTCCTAGCTCCCCCTATGCCTATATATACACCCCCCATTCCAAATTCGCGGATCCTCTCCCCCTAACCCTAAACAAATCCACCGCGCGCGCCGGACGTGTCCGTTCCGGCCGGACACCCCGCAGCCTCCGCCCGCAGCCAGTGGCAGCGCGCCACGTGGCAACCGGCCGCCGCCGCCGCGGCCCGCACAGGCCCATCGTGGGCCCTCTCCGCCGCCACCCGGGTCGCGCGCCCTGCGCCTCTCCCTCCACCGCCACCCGCGCCAAGCCGCCGCCTCCGGCGTCGTGCCGCCATGGTCCGCCCCGCCGCCGCCGTCGCCACCTCGTCGCCCGGGCCGCCGCAGTTGGCGCCGGCCCCGGCCGCCGCGCGCCGCCTCGCCCCGCGGGCCGCTCGTCGTCCCGGCCGCCGCCTCCGGCCTCGCCCCCGGCCATCTTCTCCCTCTCCGACGAACTCTGGCGAAGACTCCGGCCGGCGATCCTCGGGCTCCGTGCAATCCCGATCTAGATCTGGCGTGAACAGTAAACCCTAACCCTAGGTCGTTTTTTTTCACGAAGTCCCAGAAATTGCAGATCCAAGTGCTCATGTTCGTAGCTCCGTAACTTTGCATCCGTAGCTTCGATTCATGCATATAGCATATCAAAATGTTCATCTCAGAGAGTACATCATTTCGTTCCATTGCATCATTTTCATTTGTGCTCATCTTGATGCCCGAAATGCTGTTAGAAGAGGGCTACTTGAGTTAATTGTCAGATCTGCTACTCCGTTTAGCACTTTTGTCATTTTTGCCATGATTAATGTGTGCATGCTATGCCCGTGAGTTCTACATATGTTTTGTTAAGGGTTTTGTCATCTCTCCAGAGGTGAAACCCATGTATTTTTAGGATGTGTGTGGTGTCTTGTGCAAGCTTGCAAATCGTGCACTTGCTAATTCTGTTTTCAGGGACTTAGTATTTTCACTAAGTCCTGGGGCTGTTTATCTCATGATGCCATATGTTCATGTTGTTTCCTAGTGACCTGTGCCTCTTTTGAGGATGATCAGTAAGGGAGTTTTGTTAATCTTGTAGTTATCTATCCATCCTTGTCTTTGTTTCCAATTATGGAGTAACCTAGCTTGAGTCAATCGAGCTCTACTTTTGCTACTTTGTGAATCTGGGCAGATTGTCAACTTGTTTGCAATTTTGCCGATGATGTTGTAGTTGACTCGTGCATGGTATGCTACTGTTCTTGCCATATATAGCTTTTATTTTGTGCCTTCTTGATGGGTGTATGCTTGTCTTGCCATGACTTGCACCGTAGTGAGTGCATCGAGCTCGTAAACATGCCTACTTGAGTTATATTTCGGCATGTGTCAGTTTTCACCAAGTATGGAAACTGATTATGTTTTTGCTATGTTCACGTGCTTGCAATTGTATTTTATGATCCCTTTTGGCTCAAGGTCACTAAGGGACTTTTGTTAAGCTCTTTGAGTAGCTCCATGCCATGCTTTACTTTGCCATGTTCAGGTCCTGTAGCTTGTATTTTTGTGGCTCCGAAGAGGGCTATCTGATCTGAAATTCCAGACAAGTGTTGATTTCACTAAGTCTGAGATCTGTTTGCATTTTGCATTTTTGCCATGCTTGTTTGAACCTGTTAATTGATGAATTGGCCGTAGCTCAGTGCTAGACTTTTGTTAAGAATCTTGTGTGCATCCCTGCCATGTATTTTTTTTGTCATGTTTGGTTGCTGTAGCATGTTCATTTCATTGCATTTAGGTGCCTACTTGCTGTAAATCGCAGACCGGTGTCATTTTGAATCGCTTGCCATTTCCAAACCGTAACTCCGATTCCGGCGTTCTTTATATTGTTTTCAAGCGATTTCATCTCATCTTTCCAGTGGCACACTTTGTTTTCCAAGTTGAGGCCAGGTTCATGCATTTCCTGTCATATCTTGCATTTTGCATCCCGCATCGCATCCCGCATAGCATATCATCATTGCATCATATCGCTTGATCCTTGCACGTGGTTGATTGTGTCCTTGTTGCTTGTTTGTCTTGTTTGGGTAGAGCCGGGAGACGAGTTCGCTAACGAGGAGCCCGTTGAGTTTGCTTTCGAGGATCCAGTCAACTCTGACAACTGTGCAGGCAAGATGATCATACCCTCGAAATCACTACTATCTTTGCTATGCTAGTTTTCTTGCTCTTTTGCTATGCCAATGCTACGATGCCTACCACTTGCTTGCAAGCCTCCCAAATTGCCATGTCAAACCTCTAACCCACCATTGACCTAGAAAACCGTTGATTGGCTATGTTACCGCTTTGCTCAGCCCCTATTATAGCGTTACTAGTTGCAGGTGAAGGTCGGAGGCCGTTCCTCGTTGGAACATTTATTTACTTGTTGGGATATCATTATATTATCTTGTTATCTTAATCCATCTATACACTTGGTAAAGGGTGGAAGGCTCGGCCTCTCGCCTAGTGTTTTGTTCCACTCTTGCCACCCTAGTTTCCGTCATATCGGTGTTATGTTCCCGGATTTTGCGTTCCTTACGCGGTTGGGTTATAATGGGAACCCCTTGATAGTTCGCCTTGATTAAACTTTTCCAGCAATGCCCAACCTTGGTCTTACCATTTTCCACCTAGCCTCTTTTTCCCTTGGGTTTGCGGAGCCCGCGGGTCATCTTATTTTAAACCCCCCCGGGCCAGTGCTCCTTTGGGTGTTTGTCCAAACTAGAGTCCTGTGCAGCGCCACCTCGGGGAAACTCGAGGTTTGGTTTTAGTTGTATGGAGCGCTCATCTGAGTGTGCCCTGAGAAAGAGATATGTGCAGCTCCTATCGGGATTTGTCGGCACATTCGGGCGGTGTTGCTGGTCTTGTTTTAACCTGTCGAAGTGTCTTGAGTTACCGAGATACCGAGTCTGATCGGAACGTCTTGGGAGGAGGTCTATTCCTTCGTTGACCGTGAGAGCTTGTCATGGGCTAAGTTGGGACTCCCCTGCAGGGATTGAACTTTCGAAAGCCGTGCCCGTGGTTATGGGTAAATGGGAATTTGTTAATGTCCGGTTGTAGATAACTTGAACCTTAACTTAATTAAAATGAATCAACTGAGTGTGTTACCGTGATGGCCTCTTCTCGGCGGAGTCCGTGAAGTGGACACGGTGTTGGAGTAATGTTTGCGCAGGTTGCTCTCTAGTTTCCCGCTCGTGCTTTGCCTTCTCTTCTCGCTCTCTTTTGCGAATAAGTTAGCCACCATATTTGCTAGTCGCTTGTTGCAGCTCCACATATTTACCTTGCCTTACCTATAAGCTTAAATAGTCTTGATCGCGAGGGTGCGAGATTGCTGAGTCCCTGTGGCTCACAGATTACTATTACACCAGATGCAGGGCCCAATGATTCCGGTCCAGGAGACGCATATGAGCTCAAGTGGGAGTTCGATGAAGACTCTCAACGATACTATGTTTCCTTTCCCAATGATCAGTAGTGGTGCCCAGTTGGGGGTGATTGGGACCGTGTCGCATGTTGGGTTATCTTTCATTTTGGCGCCGTAGTCGGGCCATGAGTGTTTGGATGATGTAACGTTATTTATGTACTTGATTGACGTGGCGAGTGTAAGCCAACTATTGTTATCTCCCCTTTATTATTTATATTACACGGGATGTTGTGAAGATTGCCTAACTTGTGACATATGCCTTCAATGCGATTATGCCTCTAAGTCGTGCCTCGACACGTGGGAGATATAGTCGCATTGAGGGTGTTACAGCTCCCCTCCGGGAGGAGCCCCCGGGGCGTGTATAGCGCCGCCCTGACGCGTGGCCGGCACGGAAGGGCTAGGTGAGGTGTATCTGGGCACCCGTGAGCCAGCGCGGGACTCACGGGGCCCTACCTCTAGGCGGGTTGCGCCTGGCACTGGGCCTTATCTTGTGCTGTGTTCCTGCAAATTTGGTTAGATGCCGGCACTCTACGTCCTCGGGTCCCGGCCCTCGAGCTTGTCTCAGCCGTCGCTGGTATGCCAGGTCGCGATGCCGTGGACATGGCCAGAGGGTGAGGGCCGGAGAGCCAGTAAGAGCCCTGAGTCGCGATGCTCAGGTACCCCCCCCTTTAACGTGCAAGTGGTCGACATGGAGAAGAAGAGGTGCCGTGGACAGGCATCAAGTAATCAAGCATGACGGGCGAATGCATAGCCGGAAATAAACGCAAGGGAGATACATGGCGCTCGGCCTGGCCTGAGCGACTTGGGGATGATGCAGCCCGAGGGGCGCCCCCAACAAAGCAAGCTAACGACATGAAATAAAAGGGATACATACCGCAGGGACGGACCCACGCGGCCTGGGAACGATGCAGCCCTGGGAGGGCGCTCCCAGCTGGAAATGAAACTTGTAAGATGTCACCTGAAGGTGTCGAGGGAGAAGGGGTGTTGGTGCAGCAGACTCGGCGGGCTGCGGAAGCCGATCCTCACGAGCCCCCAGGCCCAGGGTCCTCGGGAGGCTCCGGAGGCACTGGTAGCTCTTCGCGAATCATCTCCATCTCCGCCAAGGCTGCGGAACGCCTGTCTTCTTGAGCCTCCATGATGCCCCTCATGAGGCGCTGGCACGTTGCAACCGCGCTCGGCAAGCCGTAAGGCATGCGAACGTAGCTGTGGGGCGGACCCCCGCAGCGCCCCACTCGCGAGGGCCAGAGGCGCTCTATCGTAGCGACTTGGTTGAGCCCTGGTACGTCGATGCAGACGCGCAGCCTACCATCCTCGCCTGGATGGGGAGCCACAGCCGGTAGAAGGCGGCAACCCCTCATGATTCTTGATTCCTGTAGTTCTTGAATGGCCTTGTCGACGAACTCCTGCGGGTCTGACCTTCCTTGCCTTGCTCCTTCTTGAGGGAAACGTGCTTCGTAACACGCCTCCATGTGGTGCCCAAGCGCCTCCCTCGTGACCTTGGCCAGGTCGGTGACCCTCCAGGGGAGAGCCCCCGAGCCCTGCCTGAGGAGGGCGCCGGGCACGCTTTCCTATGCGATGGAAGGAGGTTCCCCCTGGGCAGATGCGGGCCCTGAGAGGCCCGCCTCCCGAGGGGCTGGTCCGGACGATGTCTTCTTCTTCTTGGGGGTGGTCTCGGGAAGCCTCTTGCTTCCGCGATCCGGGTCTTCCAGTGATGCGGCCTGAAAGGCTCGCTCTAGGGAACACACTGCATCCTTCTCTTCACAGGGCACCGTGATGACTCCGCCACTTCCTGGCATCTTGAGGATGTTGTAGCCATGGTGAGTTACGGCCATGAACTTGGCCAGCGCTGGGTACCCAAGGATGGCGTTGTACGGCAGGCGGATGTGGGCGACATCGAAGTCGATGAGCTCGGTGCGGTAGTTGTTGTGTGCCCCGAAGGTGACAGGGAGGCGGACCTGCCCAATCGGGACCGTGAAGCCATCGGTGACTCCGGAGAAGGGCTTGGTTGGCTGAAGCTGATCGTAGGGCACTTGGAGATTGTTGAACGTTTCCACGGACAGGACGTTGAGCCCTGCCCCACCGTCGATGAGGGTCCTGGTGACCAGTACATTGCTGATGACTAGGAGCAAAGCATCAGGAGGACCCCGGCTGTGGCCGCACACTTGAGTTGATCCACTGAGCTGAATGTGATGGAGCAGGCCGACCACCTGAGAGGGCGCATTGCTTCAAGCCTGGGGAGGACTGCATTCACTTCGCGGGCAAACTGCTTGAAGATGCATTGTGAGGCTGGGGCTTGAGCTCCGCCCAGGATGCAGGCGATTGCGCGTGGCTCCTGGAAGCCCCTAGCCCCTTCGTCTCGATGGCGGTTCTCGTTTCTCCTTGGCTGAAGCGGCAGTGGAGGCAGGCCTGCGTTGCCCTGTGGGCGATCCTCACGAGGCTGATTCCTCCAATCCCCCTCGCGAGGCAGGTCTCGCCAGCGATCCTCGCGAGGTTGATCGAGCCACCCTTGGCGCGGGCCGCGGTCTTCCCAGCGTCCTGCGTTTCTTCCTCCTCCTCGGCCGTAGCCCCGACCGGCGCGTTCGGGACGATGGCCGATCCTTCCTTCTCGCACGGCGCGGAGTTCTTGGCATTCGTTGGTCTTGTGGGTGTGGAAGTCGTGGTACACACAGTACCGGCCGCCCCTGGAGGACTCAGGCAGATCTTTGCCCCGCTTGGTGTCTGGTTCTGCCGCGAGGAAGGCAGCCCCCTGGCACTTCACGTCCTTGGCCTTGGGCTTCTTCTCTTCTGGGTCTGCGGCAGGCAGCTCGAGGAGGGAGAGGTGTCCCTCCTCAGCGCTGGCGCACTTGGTCGCCAAGTTGAACAGCTCCAGGGAGGTGCACAGGTCTTCATGCATCGCCAGCTCCTCCTTCATCTTGACATCGCGCACACCATCGGAGAAGGCCGAGATGATGGCCTCCTCGGACACCTTGGGGATCTTGAGGCGCGCGCTGTTGAAGCGCTGGATGTACTTTTGTAGGGTCTCTCCGGGTTGTTGCTTGATGCGGCGCATGTCGCTCACGGCGGGTGGCCGGTCGCGAGTACCTTGGAAGTTGGCGATGAAGCGGGTGCGCATCTGGTCCCGGGAAGAGATCGTTCCTGGAGCCAGATTCAGGAGCCAGGTGCGAGCTCCTTCCTTGAGCGCCATGGGGAACCAGTTCGCCATGACCTTCTCGTCCCCGCTGGCAGCTTCGATGCCCAGCTCATAGAGCTGGAGGAACTCTGCAGGGTCAGTCGTGCCGTCATAATGAGGAGGCGGGTCTGGCTTGAACTTGCCGGGCCACGCGACGCTACGCAGCTCGGTGGTGTAGGCACGGCAGCCTGCGGTGGCCATGAAAGGCTTCGGCTGGTGGAGAGCTCGGTCTTGAGGGTCCCCATGCACTGCAGCTAGGAGCAGCGCGGGGTCTTGGCGTGCCGGAGCCGGAGCAGGGTCGCGGCGTGCCGGAGCAGGGAGCGCCCGGGCAGCTCCTTGCGGGCGAGGGACTTCTTGGCAGCTCCGTTCTTCCTGCGCTGGCACCTGACGGAGCGGGTTCCGCCCAGGGGCCATGCACCTTGGAGCCATGGCGTCTTCTTGGAGAGGAGGCGGCTGGTACGCCCCCGGAGCTTCGTCGCCCGCGCGGGGCGGGGTGCGGCGCAGCGGAACGGACGGTGCGGGAGAGCCCCCCGCGGCGCGGACGAGCTCGGCGACGCGGTCGAGCCACTCTTCGTTGACGTCGTCGACGGGACGGTAGCGCAGGAGCTCGTTTGCCGCGATGAGCGCAGCTCGAGCCTCCAAGGGTGCGCGGAGCGCGCGGGACGAAGAACCAGCTGGTGTGAGCGATGGAGTAGCGGTGCGGTCGTCTTGCCGCACGGACGGATGCTGAGACGACACTTGCTGCTCGCCCCCCGCCGTGCTGGTGGCGGCGTTGATGGCAGGTGATGGGGAACGATGAGGACATCCGCCTACGGGCGCCGTCTGGGCGACACGGGAAGCGATGGCGGCCCGGCACTCGGCGCGGGCCTGACAAGAGTCAGACATGGACGTGACGGTCGGAGGAGAACGGTGCGGTGGAAGACGAACTCCGGCGCACCCCTACCTGGCGCGCCAAATGTCGGATTTCGGGTTCCGGCAGACCCTTAAGGTTCGAACTCTGGGGTGCGCGCGAAGATTACGTCTTCTACCTCTCCGTCTCGCAAGGATCTAGACTACTGAATGAACTGCACAAGGGACACAAGGTTTATACTAGTTCGGGCCACCGTTGTGGTGTAATACCCTACTCAAGTGTGCGGTGGGTGGATTGCCTCTTGGGGCTGATGATGATGAACAATACAAGGAAGAACAGCCTCGCGAGGGTCTGCTCTTGGCTGGGGCAATGAACTGCTGGGAGGGGTTCAGCCACCTCTCTCTCTCTCTCTCTCTCTATGCTTACAACCTCTCTATTGAGCCTCCCCTTCCTTTTTTCCAACCCCCTGCTCTGTGGGCGACTGGTCCTATTTATAGAGGCCCTGGTCCTCTTCCCAAATATTGAGCGGGAAGGGAGCCAACAATGGCGGGCTAATTTGAAGGGGGACAGCAAGTATCAGCTATCCTGACAAAAGTAGTCTTCGCCTGCACAAAGCTCTGGTGATGACGCCATCTTGGGCTCCACGGTGACCTCCGTCTCGTAGTCCTCCTGGTCTTGGTCTCGTTGCACCGAAATGGCAACCTTTGCCTGATGCCTCGGTACTCCGTGGCTGCGCTTGCTCCCTTTGCACCAAAGAGGAAAGGAGGACGCTGTGCGGGCTGGCTCCCGCATGGCGCCACTACAAGAAATATGTCAACTTATGACCACCACTATTGGTCACTGAAAGGTCACAAATTTCCATTTATGACCTTTTTGTGACCAAAAACATAAGGTCAAAAGTTGGGCGTCGTAAACTGACTATAGCGACCTTTCTTCTGGAATGGTCGCAAACGTTTATGACCAAAATATGTCTACTGTGGCATTTTGGTCACTAGCAACCTCCCCAGGCCACGTAGGCATCCACCGTGGCAATCTGACGTGGCACAAGATTCAGCCCGGTCCAATTCGATTTTCTACATGGGCCTAGCCCAACTATTCGGCCTTTTCAATATATTTTTATTTCTGTTAATTTTCACTAGCTACATGGGCCTGGCCCAGTAATTCGGCCTTTTAAATTTCTTTGCCTATCCCTTTTGACAGATTTGTTTGGTCTTGTTTTTTCTGGGCCATTTCTTTGCTGGGCCTCTCAAGTTTTCCCCTCAAAAATAATTGTTCAATATATCTTGGGCGGGGCCGAAATAATTGATCCAATCCAACTTCTTTTATTATGCCATTTACATTACAACACATCACACTACAAGTTATCTTGGGCCTAGCCCAGTTCCGATACATTTTCAAAGCAACATGAAATATTATAGGAGCCCAAAATATAGTTACATGCATTCATTCTAGCAGTACATATCTTTACATCCAACCAGTAAGTGCCAAACAGAACTATTCTACAACAAAGAAAAGAAAATAGATGACAAGACATCACAGAAGTTCCTATTTTCCTCCTCCTTCAACATTTGAAAACCTTCACCTGGCAGTAGATCAATCATGAGTGAGAAACAATACAGCAGCAAAACAATACAGAAACAATACGGTTGATTATTCAAAGAAATTAAACTAAGTGCAGGTCACCCAAAGCTGAATTTCTTGCAATCCAAACAACACAAACAGTAGGAAGATGGTTGCATAGATACAAATCCATGTGGTAGCAGCAAAATTGGCCAATCTGGATAGCATCTTCTCTGTTTGGTACTAACTAAAAAAACTGGACTTGTTCATACAAATCCCTCTTGAATTCCTTACATAGCCAGGATTTGCATCAAATATTCCTTAATTTAGCGGCATTTGTAAGCAGAGAAAGAGAGGGAGGGAGATGGGGATGCTACGTACCTTGTCCTGAAGTTCCAACGACCAGACCAGAGAGAAGTTGCTCCTCGTCTTCTTTCCTTAGCCCCAAATTTGCCTGCAATAACCACAATTCATTGCATCAACCAGCGATCTGATCTCACAAGCGATCTGATCTCACAAGCCCCACCCAGGTGGTGGACTGGTGGTAGTACAGCAGCTAGAAGGCTCATCACTCACCGGTTGAAAAGCTCGACCCGGTACTCCATCTCCTTCTCCGCCATCCCGAACATATGCATCGCACAACCACCACCATCAATTGACCTCAATCACAAGCTCGAAATCGAAGAGGAAGGCATATACGCACAAAAAAAGAACATGAAAATTCCAGAAAAGGGCGACTTGTAGCTGCCAGCAGCAACTTGAGAATGAATGATTGATATCCTGGAAGTTGTAAACTAGAAGCCAGAGAAGCTACTAGTCTGGTTAGTTTCCACAGGTTAATTAGTTTCAAGTTCTGAAACTGAATGCATGGGGTCGAGTATCAGTATTCTGTGTAAATTAGTCATATGATGTACCTGTAGTTACGCAATGATTCTGCTCACGTTAGATAGCATGTACTTCTATACGAGAGAAAGAAGGATTGCTAGCAAATCTGCTACATTTTATTGTGCAATGTCAGTCAGTTTGTGTAGCTAAACTGCCAACAATGAACCAACCAAGTGCATATATACTGCTCGTGAGCATGACCAATTTTTTAATCAGACAAAACCAAATATGTTGCAGAATAAAAAAATCTACAAGGTGAATAGTAGGATCTGAGTTTTCAAAGAATGTATCACTTTCAGCTATACAAGATTGCCCATCCTCAAGAAAACAATTACAATTTCGAGTCATGGCCTGAACAGCCCCAGTAAATCATCCTCAAGAAAACAATTATAAAAGACTAATCTTAACCCACTGGTAGCAGTCGAACACTAGCAACTAGTGAGCACTGAAGAAACAACACAATGAAATAGCTTACCCTGATGGTGTCAGCGTAGTTCCATCTGACCTCCTTGGAGAGCTGGCCGAGGAGGCAGTACCTGTGCGCAGGCTGCAGCCTCAGAACCCTGCAAAACCACAAGCAACGTCAACATCAAACACACATACAAGACACACGCCAAGATCTAGAAGGCAGTCCAACGCTGACGTACTTCAGCGTGTCGGGGATGACCATGCGCTTGGTCCTGTCATACGGTGGTGGTGCGCCCTCGTATGCCTTAGCCTGGGCGTCGTCCTCGAGGCCACCAGCGGCCCCGGGCGCGGCATCCGGCGCAGACGACTAGCAGGCGAAGCTGAAGCTGCTGCATTGGGACAGTACGAACAGTGAGCCATGTGCCTGGACCCTAAACCTTGAAGAAAGCAGTACAAAATTGCACTTCGTATAGGACTGTCATGCAAACCAAAGTAAGCATGAACCTAGTAGATCCCACTAGCATTATGCTTTCTAAAAGATTGCTCGACTAGCATTTTTAAAATTGTCGTGTTGTAGAAACTGAATTGAGGGTAGTGAAAAGGTCCAGAATATGAAGATAAGAAAGAAGTTCTTCCCTAGACTGGTTAGTTTTAGAAGCTCTAGCGCAAAATCGACTCCAGGAAAGATCGACGATCCAATTCAAAGATGTAGAGAAAAGTAATACTTAAAAACGGGAAAATGTCTAAACAACAAGCTAGCTGCACGTTATACAGCGTCAGCTTATTTCACTGCTCCATGGATGGAGCTTACAATACACTAACCACTTAGACGCACTAATGCAGATTAAAGGGATATGCATGTTTTGAGCCTGTTGGTTTAGGTAGATCTATTCTGGATACCAATGTTTATCTCCTTAGACCATAGGCATTCCATCAAACTGGTATGTTACAACAGACTGAATAATTCAAGGAATCACCTAGTAGTGGCAAGAATATACAATTGTACAAATGCAGTGCAAGAAGACTAACTACACGACAGTAACTTCCTAGAGCAGGCAATGTAAAAAGATGTGAATCTCAAATCTATAGCAGCTGTAGTGGTTCAATATAGTTTATGAAATATAATTTAAAGAGAGAGCAGACTGCCTTTATACGATTTTGGTTACTACCAATTGTCAGTACGATTGCATTAGTGCGTCAAGATGCTGAAAAATTTATGCTATCGTTCCAACAGTTTATGCTACAAGCCAACAATATATAAGCCCGTGCCAGTGCTGCTGTTCCGCTGCTTTGCTCCTTGTGCTGCCGCCAGAGATTCCCCAATGGCCTAGAAGAAAAATACTGTTAACTGACAATTTCTCAATAAAGTTTCTATACAACAGCACAAGGTGGTTAACACAAAGGGGAAACAAAGAATTAACATGGCAGCAGAGCAAACCAATACAGCTTGCAACTAATAAGCACATGATATTGCTTGGCAAAAGAAGCCACCAGGATCCAAGTAGATCTAGATTTACAGGTGCAATCTTCAATAACTATTAAAGCCATAATTACCACTACAACAAACACAAACAGAATTATGTACAGATGGAGCAACGAAGTCTATCGACTTGCCCAAAAAGTACTTGCAAAGAAAGAAGGAATGCCAGTATCATCATCCATACAAAATAATCACTAGCATGGACCTAGCAGTAATCATCAGCATGCAACCCATCGCCTGACGCGACTGGGGAATCCAAAGCACTGGATCTAACAGGCAGTGCCTACATCCACTCGAAAACAACATAACTGCTAGAACCAAGTAGATCAAAGCACAGCGCGTACGGATGACATATCCTGCATCGGATAATGCTCAGGAGAGAACCTACTGCGAAGTTTAAACATGCAGCTAGCACGGGCGGGACAATGCTCGGGCAACTCACCCCGCAGGCGAACTTGAAGAAGACCCCGAGCTACTAATCGAGCGAGAAGAGGGGCTCACTCGTGTGCCCTTGCTTGGCGGCGACGTGGAAGGCGTCGAGGTCGAGGCGGGAGCGGAGCTTGGCGGCCTCGAGGTCGTAGAGCGGGAGGAGGAGGTGCACGACCTCGAGCGCGCCGGCCTCCGCCGCGACGTAGAGTGCGGACTCCTCGGCGATGGCCAGGAGGCGGTGCACGGCCTCGGCGTCCGCGGATCGGACGGCCGCGAAGAGCGCCTGGTGGGAGAGCGGCAGGAGATCCATCGTCGGGCGGGCGGCCAACCGGAGAGCCGGCGCGGAGCTGACCAAACGGAACCCTAGCGCGTCGGCCGACCTGCTCGACTCGATCTGGGGCATAGGGTAGGGAGAGATGGTGAGGGGAGGGAGGGACGAGGTCAGCGGCGGTGGTGAGGAGGGCTGCGAGGTCGGCGGTGGGTGGGAGCGGCGGGGAGAGAACTGGATCGGGGAAAGGAGGCCGGGGAGAGGACTGGATCGAGGGAGGAGGTGGCGGCGGCTGCGAGGACAGGAGGGGTGCGATGGGGGAGTCGATGGGATCTGACCTAGGGTTTGGGCTGGGGGTGGGGGTATCTCTTTTTCATTTTATTTTCCTTTTTTCTGTAGATGGATGGATGGATGGATGTGGGATGGAGAGATGGATGGATGGATGGATGGGCGCCATGTCATTGATCCGTGGGAAGAGTCCTGATTGGTCGAAAAAGTAGTGATTTAAAAAAGTGTCTAAGTACTAAAAATAGAGGGATTTTGTGAAGTAGCTATTCAAAATATTTTGCAAAATGGCACCACACAAATTTTCACTAGAGTTAGACCACATTTTATGGATAAGGACCAATTTCTATGCATTTCTGATCTTTCTAGCTATTTTTAATCATTTTCTGAGTGCCCAAAAGGAGGTTTTTTTGTGCAGGAACTACCAAATAATTGTTGCAAAATTGGACCAAATCAATTTTCTAAAATACTAGGACATATTTAATGCACAATTAACAAAATGGTTGGGTGTAAAAAGTTTTGATCCACCTCTCGTGAAAAAGACAAATTTCCGCCGATTCAGCTGTAAGCGGGTCAAATTTGAACTGCAGCTGCCTCATAGTTTGCTATTTATTTTTTACAAAAAATCATTTCTAGGTACATAAGTATCTATTTAATCAGAGAAACACCAAAAGTTTTCCAAGATTCAACCACTAGCTAGGACGGTCAAGGCCGACGTTTTGACCCCATTCTGAAACGGGCATAAAAAATTCAAAAAAAATCAAAAAATTGGGAAACCTTCGCATTGTGTCATCATATGTGGCCAAGTTCCTAGGAAAAATAACAAACTTGTAATACGGCAATTATTTTAAAAAAGTGTTCTCAGAAACGAGCTATCACGTGTGGAGATCAATGGCTTTCAAGCCAAAATGATCAATCTTATGGCCACATTCATGGCATAGTTTGTTCAAATGATCTCATATTGTGCACAAGGGTGCATATTGGAATGGCAAACAATGTTGGCTAAGGAAGTTTTCATTTTCGTTGGACGAAAAAACCATTTTCCATTTTTCGAGTGCCCGAAAGGAGGTTTTTTTGTGAAGGAACTACCAAATAATTGTTGCAAAATTGGACCGAATCATTTTTATAAAATACTAGGCCATATTTAATGCACAATTGACAAAATGGTTGGGTGTAAAAAATTTTGATCCTCCTCCTGTGAAAAAGGCAAATTTCCGCCGATTCAGCTGGAAGCGGGTCAAATTTGAACTGCAGCTGCCTCATAGTTTGCTATTTATTTTTTTTCAAAAATCATTTCTAGGTACATAAGTATCTATTTAATCAGAGAAACACCAAAAAATTCCAAGATTCAACCACTAGCTAGGAACGGTCATTCCCGCCATTTTGACCGCATTTTGAAACGGGTATAAAAAATTCAAAACAAATCAAAAAATTGGGAAACCTTCGCATTGTGTCATCATATGTTGCCAAGTTCCTAGGAAAAATAACAAACTTGTAATACGGCAATTATTTTAAAAAAGTGTTCTCAGAAACGAGCTATCACGTGTGGAGACCAATGGCTTTCAAGCCAAATGATCAATCTTATGGCCACATTCATGGCATAGTTTGTTCAAATGATCTCATATTGTGCACAAGGGTGCATATTGGAATGGCAAACAATGTTGCCTAAGGAAGTTTTCAGTTTTGTTGGACGAAAAAACCATTTTCCATTTTTCGAGTGCCCGAAAGGTGGTTTTTTTGTGAAGGAACTACCAAATAATTGTTGCAAAATTGGACCGAATCATTTTTATAAAATACTAGGCCATATTTAATGCACAATTGACAAAATGGTTGGGTGTAAAAATTATTGATCCACCTCTCGTGAAAAAGGCAAATTTCCGCCGATTCAGCTGGAAGCGGGTCAAATTTGAACTGCAGCTGCCTCATAGTTTGCTATTTATTTTTTACAAAAATCATTTCTAGGTACATAAGTATCTATTTAATCAGAGAAACACCAAAAAAAATCCAAGATTCAACCACTAGCTAGGAACGGTCATTCCCGCCGTTTTGACCGCATTTTCAAAACGGGTATAAAATATTCAAAAAAAATCGAAAAATTGGGAAACCTTCGCATTGTGTCATCATATGTGGCCAAGTTCCTAGGAAAAATAACAAACTTGTAATACGGCAATTATTTTAAAAAAGTGTTCTCAGAAACGAGCTATCACGTGTGGAGATCAATGGCTTTCAAGCCAAATGATCAATCTTATGGCCACATTCATGGCATAGTTTGTTCAAATGATCTCATATTTTGCACAAGGGTGCATATTGGAATGGCAAACAACGTTGCCTAAGGAAGTTTTCATTTTCGTTGGACGAAAAAACCATTTTCCATTTTTCGAGTGCCCGAAAGGAGGTTTTTTTGTGAAGGAACTACCAAATAATTGTTGCAAAATTGGACCGAATCATTTTTATAAAATACTAGGCCATATTTAATGCACAATTGATAAAATGGTTGGGTGTAAAATTTTTTGATCCACCTCTCGTGAAAAAGGCAAATTTCCGCTGATTCAGCTGGAAGCGGGTCAAATTTGAACTGCAGCTGCCTCATAGTTTGCTATTTATTTTTTTCAAAAATCATTTATAGGTACATAAGTATCTATTTAATAAGAGAAACACCAAAAAAATTCCAAGATTCAACCACTGGCTTGGAACGGTCAAGCCCGCCGTTTTGACCCCATTTTGAAACGTGCAAAAAAATTTCAAAAAAAATCAAAAATTGCGAAACCTTCGCATTGTGTCATCATATGTGGCCAAGTTCCTAGGAAAAATAACAAACTTGTAATACGGCAATTATTTTAAAAAAGTGTTCTCAGAAACGAGCTATCACGTGTGGAGATCAATGGCTTTCAAGCCAGAATGATCAATCCTATGGCCACATTCATGGCATAGTTTGTTCAAATGATCTCATATTGTGCACAAGGGTGCATATTGGAATGGCAAACAATGTTGCCTAAGGAAGTTTTCATTTTCGTTGGACAAAAAAACCATTTTCCATTTTTCGAGTGCCCGAAAGGAGGTTTTTTTGTGAAGGAACTACCAAATAATTGTTGTTAAATTGGACCGAATCATTTTTATAAAACACTAGGCCATATTTAATGCACAATTGACAAAATGGTTGGGTGTAAAAAATTTTGATCCACCTCTCGTGAAAAAGGCAAATTTCCGCCGATTCAGCTGGAAGCGGGTCAAATTTGAACTGCAGCTGCCTCATAGTTTGCTATTTATTTTTTTCAAAAATCATTTCTAGGTACATAAGTATCTATTTAATCAGAGAAACACCAAAAAAATTCCAAGATTCAACCACTAGCTAGGAACGGTCATTCCCGTCGTTTTGACCGTATTTTCAAAACGGGTATAAAAATTTCAAAAAAAATCAAAAAATTGGGAAACCTTCGCATTGTGTCATCATATGTGGCCAAGTTCCTAGGAAAAATAACAAACTTGTAATACGGCAATTATTTTAAAAAAGTGTTCTCAGAAACGAGCTATCACTTGTGGAGATCAATGGCTTTCAAGCCAAATGATCAATCTTATGGCCACATTCATGGCATAGTTTGTTCAAATGATCTCATATTGTGCACGAGGGTGCATATTGGAATGGCAAACAATGTTGCCTAAGGAAGTTTTCATTTTCGTTGGACGAAAAAACCATTTTCCATTTTTCAAGTGCCCGAAAGGAGGTTTTTTTGTGAAGGAACTACCAAATAATTGTTGCAAAATTGGACCGAATCATTTTTATAAAATACTAGGCCATATTTAATGCACAATTGGCAAAATGGTTGGGTGTAAAAATTTTTGATCCACCTCTCGTGAAAAAGGCAAATTTCCGCCGATTCAGCTGGAAGCGGGTCAAATTTGAACTGCAGCTGCCTAATAGTTTGCTATTTATTTTTTTCAAAAATCATTTCTAGGTACATAAGTATCTATTTAATCAGAGAAACACCAAAAAAATTCCAAGATTGAACCACTAGCTAGGAACGGTCATTCCCGCCGTTTTGACCGCATTTTGAAACGGGTATAAAAAATTCAAAAAAAATCAAAAAATTGGGAAACCTTCGCACTGTGTCATCATATGTTGCCAAGTTCCTAGGAAAAATAACAAACTTGTAATACGGCAATTATTTTAAAAAAGTGTTCTCAGAAACGAGCTATCACGTGTGGAGATCAATGGCTTTCAAACCAAATGATCAATCTTATGGCCACATTCATGGCATAGTTTGTTCAAATGATCTCATATTGTGCACAAGGGTGCATATTGGAATGGCAAACAATGCTGCCTAAGGAAGTTTTCATTTTCGTTGGACGAAAAAACCATTTTCCATTTTTCGAATGCCCGAAAGGAGGTTTTTTTGTGAAGGAACTACCAAATAATTGTTGCAAAATTGGACCGAATCATTTTTATAAAATACTAGGCCATATTTAATGCACAATTGATAAAATGGTTGGGTGTAAAATTTTTTGATCCACCTCTCGTGAAAAAGGCAAATTTCCGCCGATTCAGTTGGAAGCGGGTCAAATTTGAACTGCAGCTGCCTCATAGTTTGCTATTTATTTTTTTTAAAAATCATTTCTAGGTACATAAGTATCTATTTAATAAGATAAACACCAAAAAAATTCCAAGATTCAACCACTCGCTAGGAACGGTCAAGCCCGCCGTTTTGACCCCATTTTGAAACGGGCATAAAAAATTCAAAAAAAATCAAAAAATTGGGAAACCTTCTCATTGTGTCATCATATGTGGCCAAGTTCCTTGGAAAAATAACAAACTTGTAATACGGCAACTATTTTAAAAAAGTGTTCTCAGAAACGAGCTATCACGTGTGGAGATCAATGGCTGTCAAGCGAAAATGATCAATCTTATAGTCACATTCATGGCATAGTTTGTTCAAATGATCTCATATTGCGCACAAGGGTGCATATTGGAATGGCAAACAATGTTGCCTAAGGAAGTTTTCATTTTCGTTAGACGAAAAAACCATTTTCCATTTTTCGAGTGCCCGAAAGGAGGTTTTTTTGTGAAGGAACTACCAAATAATTGTTGCAAAATTGGACCGAATCATTTTTATAAAATACTAGGCCATATTTAATGCACAATTGACAAAATGGTTGGATGTAAAATTTTTTGATCCACCTCTCGTGAAAAAGGCAAATTTCCGCCGATTCAGGTGGAAGCGGGTCAAATTTGAACTGCAGCTGCCTCATAGTTTGCTATTTATTTTTTTTAAAAATCATTTCTAGGTACATAAGTATCTATTTAATAAGAGAAACACCAAAAAAATTCCAAGATTCAACCACTAGCTAGGAACGGTCATTCCCGCCGTTTTGACCCCATTTTGAAACGGGCATAAAAAATTCAAAACAAATCAAAAAATTGGGAAACCTTCGCACTGTGTCATCATATGTGGCCAAGTTCCTAGGAAAAATAACAAACTTGTAATACGGCAATTATTTTAAAAAAGTGTTCTCAGAAACGAGCTATCACGTGTGGAGATCAATGGCTTTCAAGCCAAATGATCAATCTTATGGCCACATTCATGGCATAGTTTGTTCAAATGATCTCATATTGTGCACAAGGGTGCATATTGGAATGGCAAACAATGTTGCCTAAGGAAGTTTTCATTTTCGTTGGACGAAAAAACCATTTTCCATTTTTCGAGTGCCCAAAAGGAGGTTTTTTTGTGAAGGAACTACCAAATAATTGTTGCAAAATTGGACCGAATTATTTTTATAAAATACTAGGCCATATTTAATGCACAATTGACAAAATGGTTGGGTGTAAAAAATTTTGATCCACCTCTCGTGAAAAAGGCAAATTTCCGCCGATTCAGTTGGAAGCGGGTCAAACTTGAACTGCAGCTGCCTCATAGTTTGCTATTTATTTGTTTCAAAAATCATTTCTAGGTACATAAGTATCTATTTAATCAGAGAAACACCAAAAAAATTCCAAGATTCAACCACTCGCTAGGAACGGTCAAGCCCGCCGTTTTGACCCCATTTTGAAACGGGCATAAAAAATTCAAAAAAAATCAAAAAATTGGGAAACCTTCTCATTGTGTCATCATATGTGGCCAAGTTCCTTGGAAAAATAACAAACTTGTAATACGACAATTATTTTAAAAAAGTGTTCTCAGAAACGAGCTTTCACGTGTGGAGATCAATGGCTTTCAAGCCAAAATGATCAATCTTATGGTCACATTCATGGCATAGTTTGTTCAAATGATCTCATATTGTGCACAAGGGTACATATTGGAATGGCAAACAATGTTGCCTAAGGAAGTATTCAGTTTCGTTGGACAAAAAAACCATTTTCCATTTTTCGAGTGCCCGAAAGGAGGTTTTTTTGTGAAGGAACTACCAAATAATTGTTGCAAAATTGGACCGAATCATTTTTATAAAATACTAGGCCATATTTAATGCACAATTGACAAAATGGTTGGGTGTAAAAATTTTTGATCCACCTCTCGTGAAAAAGGCAAATTTCCGCCGATTCAGGTGGAAGCGGGTCAAATTTGAACTGCAGCTGCCTCATAGTTTGCTATTTATTTTTTTCAAAAATCATTTCTAGGTACATAAGTATCTATTTAATCAGAGAAACACAAAAAAAATTCCAAGATTCAACCACTAGCTAGGAACGGTCATTCCCGCCGTTTTGACCGCATTTCGAAACGGGTATAAAAAATTCAAAAAAAATCAAAAAATTGGGAAACCTTCGCACTGTGTCATCATATGTTGCCAAGTTCCTAGGAAAAATAACAAACTTGTAATACGGCAATTATTTTAAAAAAGTGTTCTCAGAAACGAGCTATCATGTGTGGAGATCAATGGCTTTCAAGCCAAATGATCAATCTTATGGCCACATTCATGGCATAGTTTGTTCAAATGATCTCATATTGTGCACAAGGGTGCATATTGGAATGGCAAACAATGTTGCCTAAGGAAGTTTTCATTTTCGTTGGACGAAAAAACCATTTGCCATTTTTCGAGTGCCCGAAAGGAGGTTTTTTTGTGAAGGAACTACCAAATAATTGTTGCAAAATTGGACCAAATCATTTTTATAAAATACTAGGCCATATTTAATGCACAATTGACAAAATGGTTGGGTGTAAAATTTTTTGATCCACCTCTCGTGAAAAAGGCAAATTTCCGCCGATTCAGCTGGAAGCGGGTCAAATTTGAACTGCAGCTGCCTCATAGTTTGGTATTTATTTGTTTCAAAAATCATTTCTAGGTACATAAGTATCTATTTAATCAGAGAAACACCAAAAAAATTCCAAGATTCAACCACTAGCTAGGAACGGTCATTCCCGCCGTTTTGACCGCATTTTCAAAACGGGTATAAAGATTTCAAAAAAATTCAAAAAATTGGGAAACCTTCGCATTGTGTCATCATATGTTGCCAAGTTCCTAGGAAAAATAACAAACTTGTAATACGGCAATTATTTTAAAAAAGTGTTCTCAGAAACGAGCTACCACGTGTGGAGATCAATGGCTTTCAAGCCAAATGATCAATCTTATGGCCACATTCATGGCATAGTTTGTTCAAATGATCTCATATTGTGCACAAGGGTGCATATTGGAATGGCAAACAATGTTGCCTAAGGAAGTTTTCATTTTCGTTGGACGAAAAAACCATTTTCCATTTTTCAAGTGCCCGAAAGGAGGTTTTTTTGTGAAGGAACTACCAAATAATTGTTGCAAAATTGGACCGAATCATTTTTATAAAATACTAGGCCATATTTAATGCACAATTGACAAAATGGTTGGGTGTAAAATTTTTTGATCCACCTCTCGTGAAAAAGACAAATTTCCGTCGATTCAGTTGGAAGCGGGTCAAATTTGAACTGCAGCTGCCTCATAGTTTGCTATTTATTTTTTCCAAAAATCATTTCTAGTTACATAAGGACCTATTTAATCATAAATACATGGTTTGGTGGCGATACGTTGAGGTTTGGGCGGTGGCCGAGTGCCTCAACTCTAGAGTGCGTAAACTCGCATGCCCGTCGCGTGGTCACCGCGTGACCGTAATGTTGCCATGTGTTCTATGCGGCTTAGGCATGTCTAGTGGGTTGGGCACTCCCCAGGTTGGTGCTAGGAAGAAAATTACAACATAAGATTCTCACGAGAAGACCGATCGATGCTCAAACATGAATTAGCAGCCAAGTGTTTGATTAGCGGTACGGGAAATGCACATGGCCAATGGGCGTGAGTTTTGGCTGAGGATGATCATCTACTAAGGAGAATGTCTTCACAAATTTTTAGCTCAAAAGGAGGATCCTAGGTGGTACTTGCTTTGCAAAGTACCACGCTGGACAAAAATATGAATGTTGAAGCTGGGCTCAAAATAATGAATGGATTGAGCTGAAATTTTGTGGAGGATGGTTATTTGGGCATAGGAAAGCATTGTAGAAAATTGATACCATTTGGACATGCCAAAGTAGTACTTCCTTCACAATGCTCTTCTATGGACAGAAACTTGGGAAAACTAGTGAGAGAGATTGGATGAATGAAATGAGCTCAAAATTGGTGTAGGTAAGTTACTTAGGTATGGTCATGCGCTGGTCAATTTTCAGATCATTTGGGTAAGCCTAGCTAGTACTTACTTCACAAAGCTTCTCTCGAGGTAGAAACTTTGGAAATTTCCCGAGAAAGATTTACTAGGAAAATTGAGCTGAATATTATCATGTGGCAATGATTTGGGTATGGAAGAGTGCCCGAAAAGTTTGAGGGTAATAGGAGGGGTCTATATAACACTTGCTTTGCAACGTGCCAATTTGGCCATAAAATATAAATTGAACCTGGGCTCACATAGATGATTTGACTGAGCTGCAATTTGGAGGAGGGTGATAATTTGGGCATATGAAGAAACTATATAAATTTCATGTCATTTAGAGATATAAAAAAGGTACTTCCTTCACAATGCTTCTAGGTGGACAAAAACTTTGGAAATTTGCCAAGGAAGATTTGCTAGGCAAATGGAGCTGAATTTTGTCATGCGCTAACGATTTGGATAGGAAAGAGTGCCCAAAAATTCGTAGGGCAATCAAGAATATATAAATAGCACTTCCTTCATAAAGTGTTGTTGTGAACATAATAGGAAAATGAATATTGTTGAATTAGTTCTGAACTAGGCAAGGAAGGCTTTTTACATATTTGATGAAGATATGACCCAAAGAATTTATGAGATTTTTTTGGGAATTTTGGGAATGATAGAAATATAGGTTGCTTCACAACCTAGGGCAAAAACTGCCACATGGACATGACACATAGGCAAAACTGATGAGATGGCGCCTAGTCATCACAACCCACCACAATCTACAAGGTTATGACCATCTATATTGGTCATTAACAACTAGAAATAAGGCAGCGGACTAGCACTGTTTGCTTTGTGACCATTTCGTGTAAGGAAATTATGACCTTTCTGACCAAAATGGTCGCAATGGTTTAGGGTTTGAAGCCCCCTGAACAGCTTTTGACCAATTGGTCTAAAATGGTCATAAATTTATGACCAATTCTTCGAGGGTCACTGACAGAAGGTCATAAGTTGACATATTTCTTGTAGTGCGCCCTGAGTCGTCATGGCTTGCGTCACGGGCACCTCGCGAGGTACCCCGCCTTGATTTCTCCGCCTCCTCGTGAGCCAGCCTGACGAGGCCGCACCTGAGGAAGCTCCACGTCGTCCGTCCCGTGAGGCTTGGCCCCTCGCGAGGGTCTTGAGTCTTGTGTTCATGAAGATGGGCCGTGCCGGGCCCCCTTTGAGCCATGCCGCAGGCTGCACGCAGGCGAGTCTGGGGACCCCCGTTCCCAGAACGCCGACAAAGATCACTTTCGTCGAGAGTCAGTTTGGTTTGAGGTGGTGGACCTTGAGAGGCCATACCATGCATTACTTGGCCAACCCGCCTTGGCCAAGTTCATGGCGGTCCCCCACTACGCCTACCTCAAAATGAAGATGCCCAGTTCCAGGGGGGTTCTGACCGTAGCCGGCGACTACCGGAAGTCGTCTGCCTGTGCGGCTGAGAGCAGTCGGCTAGCCGAGTCCCTGGTGATCGCGGCCGAGAAGCGGCTCCTTGAACGGGTTGTGGCGATGGCCGGCAAGCAGCCAGAGGTATCGCCTAACCCAAAGGAGTCGGAGGCTGAGGGTTCGTTCAAGCCGGCCAAAGAGACAAAGAAGATACCCTTGGATCCGGAGCACCCAGAGAGGTATGCTGTTGTAGGCGCAAACCTCGACAGCAAATAGGAAGGCGAGCTCATCGATTTCCTCCAGAGCCCTGGCAGACGGTACGGGGATTTTGGCAGATGGCTCCAAAGTCACCACAGTCATGGCTGGCCCGAGGACTGCGGCGGCGGGCTCGAAGACTCCAGAACTCGGCCCAAGAGCCACGCCAGTTGGCCCGGGGACTTCATTAACCCAGCAAGCGGTTGTTGACTCCAACCCGCCGCCTCCCAGCCCAACCGCCCTCGTCCAAGTCGCAGTTCTGGCAGTCGAAGAAATAGCAGCACCCTCATGGGCCCAGCCCATCCTCAAATTCCTGGTGAGCAAAGAGCTGCCGACTGATGAGACCTCAGCTCGGCAAGTACAACGCCGAGCGGCAGCCTACACCATAGTCAACAGAGAGCTGGTCAGGCGCAGCGTCACTGGTGTCTACCAGCGCTGCGTAGAGCCAGAGCAAGGCCAAGCAATTCTCAAAGACATCCATCAAGGCGAGTGTGGCCACCATGCGGCTTCAAGATCACTCGTCGCAAAAGCCTTTCGACACGGTTTCTTCTGGCCGACTGCCTTAGAAGAGGCCAAGGAATTGGTCCGAAAATGCAAAGGGCGCCAGAAGTTCAGCTCCAAGTCGCACCAGCCGGCTTCTGCACTCAAGACCATCCCCATTGCTTGGCCTTTCGCAGTTTGGGGTCTAGACATGGTGGGACCATTCAAGAGGGCACGAGGTGGCTTAACTCACTTACTTGTCGCAGTGGACAAGTTCACCAAGTGGATAGAAGCGAAGCCAATCAAGAAACTAAACGGTCCGACTACCGTGACTTTCATCTCCGATATCACAATTCGATACGGCATACCACACAGCATCATCACCGACAACGGCACAAATTTTGCCAAAGGCGCCTTGGCCCGTTTTTGCGCAACACAGGGCATCCGACTGGACCTAGCGTCCGTCGCCCATCCACAGTCAAACGGCCAGGTGGAGCGAGCAAACAGCCGCATGCTATCCGGCATCAAGCCCCGGCTGGTCGAGCCTCTGGAGCGCTCGACTGGCTGCTGGCTCGATGAGTTGCCAGCCGTCCTTTAGAGTCTGCGCACGACTCCAAACAAGTCAACCGGCTTCACGCCTTTCTTCCTCGTCTACGGTGCCAAAGCCGTCATCCCAACGGACATAGAGTTCGACTCCCCGCGAGTCACCATGTACACCAAGGAGGAAGCAGAAGAAGCACGTCAAGACAGCGTCGATCAGCAGAGCTTGCACCGATACTTCAATAGGAAGGTCAAGCCAAGATCTTTCCAAGAAGGCGACCTTGTGCTCCGGCTGATCCAGCGAACAGCCGGCCAGCACAAGCTATCCGCACCTTGGGAAGGCCCTTTCATCATCAGCAAAGTGCTAGGCAATGACTCCTACTACTTGATTGACGCTTAGAAGCCCTGAGCACTCAAGAGGGACGACTCCGGCAAAGAGACAGAGCGGACGTGGAATGCAAATCTCCTCCGAAGATTTTACAGTTGATGCAGTATGTACCACGCTACCTTTTGTATTGAAGTACCAAGACTTCGGGCCCCCCGAGACGAGCTCGGGGACTGCCCTCTTTTTTCTATATGATAAAAGTTATGCCTACGAGTATGTTACTCTTTGATTGCCGCTTGGCACCTGGCTCGACAAGTCGGCTCGGGGACTTGCCGCCTTACACTATGAAATGCTTCCTGCAGCCGGACAAGTAGTGTGTGGCGCCTAAGCCGTGTCCCGTCAGAAGCCGCAGCTCGCAGAGCGACTGCACGGTAGGCAGGAGCAAGGTAGATTGGGCGTTCACATGAAAAATGGCTAAGGACTTAAAGCATAGAACATAGCTTAAAGCCGGCTTCCAGCCTTCCTTTTTTCTTTTCACAAACCGACTATTAAGCAGTCGGCTCACCGCCTTCTATTCAACTTGCTAAAAAACTCTAAAATGACTAAGTACTTGCCTTCCCAAAGTAGCCAAGCATTTGATCCAATGGCAGTCCGCAGAGCGGCTGTCCGACTGGCAAGACATGCAACGAAGGGAAAGCGGCAAAGGAAAAAAGCCAAAAGAGCAATGAGCAAGAAAAGATAGAATTTAGATAAATATTTACATAGCATAGGCTCTTGGCCGAATCTTTGAGCAGAAGTTCAAAATACACCCCGCGGGTGGAATTGTGCAAATTAACAAGTTCTTCAAAGACTACTAAAGCAGATAAAATAAAGATAAGGCGGCAGCCTAAGATGCGGCAGACGGATTCGGAGGGTCGGAGGAGACGGCAGCGTCAGGCGTTGGGGCGGCCGGCTGGGCAGTCACGGCTCGATCGCTTCTGCCGGTAGTCGGCTCGGTCGCACGCGGCTCGTTGCTGGAGGCACGGTCGAGCTGAGGCTGGCCGTCCGCTCCGTCTTCTGGTTCTTCCGCCTCGCCTCCGTCCTCCGCCTCGCCTTCCTCGTCTGCGCTGGAACCGATCACCTCCGCCGAGTCCTCGCCGCAGTCTGGGTTCATCCCAAACCACTCCGGCGGTACCTCCTCGCCGTCTTCAGACCGCTCGGCGACGAAGATGCTGGTGTTGGTGTACTCGGTGATCGCCGCCGCACGCTTGACGAGGGTGTCTTCCATGGCTGCCAGCTCCGGCTGGGCCTCTGACCGGAGTGTGGCCAGCTGGTCTAGGTCCAGCCCCGGATACCACGCCTTGACGAACTCCAAGGCCCGGCGCACTCCAGCTCGGGCCGAGGAACGTTTCTAGGCTTCAAGACGACGAGCCACGACCTCCAGCCAGTCGGCAGTCCGACTGGGGGTCCGCGGAGCCTGCATGTCCGGCCACAGGGCAGCAATCGCTTGGGCACCGACACGTTGAAGCCGGCGCAGCATTCGGTGAGTCGGCCGAAGGCGAGCCTCGATGCTCAGGATATGCTCATCAAGGGTTCGGGGGGTGTCGGCGGCGATCTCTGCACCTTCCGCCTTCCGACCTTCACGGTCAGCCTCGATGGCTTGGATGGCGGCCTGCGAGTGCCCAGGGAAGAAGTCTGCCAAGACGGAAGAAACGAAGAAACAAGTCAAAAACCGGGAGTCGGCACGATTTATAATTGGCAGCTCGAAGAAAGAAAGTAAGGAAACTCACCATCAACAATGTCTTCAATCTCATGGAAGCCAGAGGCCAGCATTGGCTCTCTGTCAGTCTAGGAGGAGCGCTCGCTCGCGAACTCGGCCAGGAGGGCGTTTTCCGCCTCTTCTGCCTCCTGCGTCTTCGCAAGCAGCTCCCTCTGCTCTGCCAATTGAGTGGCCAGCAGACCATGCTCTGTGGCGAGCTTGCTGCACTCCTCCCCCTTGGCGCGCAACGCGGAGTTGGCTTCGCTCAGCTGCTGTTGAAGAACAGCGTTGGCTTCTGAAGAGAAGGAAGAAAGAAGGCGTTAAGTCATCAGTAAAGAAGGTCGCCGGGGAGATCCGGCCCGACTGCTCAGCAGTCGGCCCGAATCTCGGGGACTACAGCCCGCGGGTGCACCAGCGCGCCCCCGCAAAGAAGAAAAAGGACTCACTCCGGCTCTCCGACAAGTCGGCGGTCCGCTTGCCCAGCTCTTCAACATTGCGGTTGAAGGCAGTAACACGGAGGTTGTGGTAGTCCTGCGACAAAATATTTCAGACAAAAGTAAGTACCCGGAACTCACCAATTGGAGTTCCTTTCCGCTTGCTCAGCAGCCGACCCGAAACTCGGGGACTACACCCAGTGGGTGCGCTGGCGCGCTCCCACAGAGAGGAACAAAAACAAGAAAAAAGAGGACCAAATAGAAAGCATACCCAGACGGCCGCTCGCGACGCCAGGTATGCCTTGGTGCAATTCTGGATCGTGTCGCCCTCAGCTCGCAACTTCGTCTGGACGTCCAGAAGCGTCTGGTTCAGCGGCCCCGTTCCGCCTCCTCGCACCCACCCAATGGGCGCGGCACTCATCGCTTCGGCGTCTGGCATCGCCGAGCTGGAGGTGCCGGTCTCCAGGGGGCGTGGCGCCGAAGTCGCCTTCTCAAGACGGCGGCGCGTTGGCGAGCCGACTTGAAGGAGTAGCCTCGCCATGGCCTCGTCTTCAGTCGGCGGCACCGGTGGATCCGCCGGCTGTTCGCCTTGCGCGCTCCCAGATGGCGGTGGAGATGGCGGCGGAACGATCACATCCGGCGTGGAGGAGCCGCCGCCTTCCCTCTCCAGGATGGGGTTCTCGCCACCGGCTTCCCCAGTCTGCCCCGTGAACTCCGGAGGCGGCGGTGCAGAGTTCAGCGGGGTGGCAAACACCGCCGATTGGCGGTGCGTGGCCTCCTCAGCCTGCCGCTTCGTCGCGGCGACGGCTTCGGCCTAGGCCAGTTTCTTCTTGGCGGAGGCCTCCGCCTTATTGGCCTCCACCTTCTCCAGGCGGGCGGCCTCTTCCTCGTTGCGCTTCTCCTGCGCATTCCGCTCCATCGCCTCCCGGAGGTCGGCGGCAGGGTCAATCCGCCGAGTGGTGGCGGACGTCTCCGCTGACCCCATGACGGAGGCGGCGACGACCCTCTCAAGAGTGAGGGGAGCCCTGAAGCAAGGGAAGCAAGTAAAAGACTCAGACAAATCCACAAAGAAAGAATAAAGCGTTGAGACAGGATCCTCACGCGGAGACCAGTGGCGGCTTCTTCACTTTCTTACGGAAGCGGATGGCCTTTGCAGCCGCCTCGTCCCGCCGGGTCGCCGCAGCCAAACTCTTGGGCTTCTTCGGCTGACTGCCGAACAAGGTCGGCACGGCCCTACGCTTCTTCCCGCCACCTGGAGCACCCGGCGCGGCAGAAGAGCCCGCACGGGGGTGGCTGGCTCTTGGCCGATGGCGGGGAGCGACCGCCTCCTCATCATCAGGCCAGTCCTCTAGACTAGCCCCGAGCCGCGGGCTGCCTCCTCCCTCCGCGTCGTCTTCCAAAGCCGCCGCCCCCAGATCGGGTTCGTCGACGTCGCTCTTTGCCCGGTCGGCAAGGAACTCATGGGCCAGCCCCGTGGTGCCGGCTGGTGGATGGAGGATGGGATTCTGACCAAGGCCGACTCGTCAGGCCGCACAAAACAAACTCGGCAAGAAAGAAGACAATCCAAAGAAGAAAGAAAAGGCAACTCACTGTGGGTGGGGGGTTGGCGCGGGAGTATGGCTCCTTGCCAAACCGCCAGTCCTCTAGGAGCTTGCTGTCCGAGAGGTAGTTCACCATGTAGGCCACCTCCTCGTGAGGCATGTCCTTGGTGCACATACGACTCGGGTCACGGTGCCCGCTCATTTGGCATATCATGTGGGGGCAACCTTGGAGCGGGACGACTTGGCACGCCACGAAGGCGGCCAACAGGTCTGGACCAGTCAAGCCCTCCGACTGCGTCAGCACTCGGAGTCGCACGACGGCGCCGGCTCCCGCAGGCGTCAGCGACTTGGCCCAAGCCCTCCAGTTGGGCAGTCTCCCAGCCGGCGGGCCGGCTTCGAAAGCCGGCAGGTTGACCCAATCGCCCCTCGCAAAGACGCTCTTGACATAGAAGTACGATCGCTGCCACATATTCACCGACTTTATCAGCTTGATGGGGGGGAAGGGGTTGTCGGCCCCCAATCTCTGCACGGCGATGAACGCGCCACATTGAGCCGGCACGCCTGCAGCCTGGGTGCCGAGCTTGGAGAAGAAGAACTCCCCCAGAGCTCGAGGGTGGGGAGGACTCTGAGGAAGCCTTCACACAAGGCCACGAAGGCGGACAGTAGCACCACCGTGATGGGCATGAGGTGGTGCGGCTGGAGGCCGTAAAACTCCAGAAAAGAGCGGAAGAAGCTGCTCGCCGGCAGCCCCAATCCACGCAGGCAGTGCGAGCGGAAGATGACCCGCTCGCCCTCCTCCGGCGCTGGGGAAGTCTCCCCCCTCGGCGCAAGACGCACCCGCACGTAATATTCGCCGAGGAGCCGACGAGTCTTGCGGAGGAACTCGATGTGGTCGCCGTGAACTTCTGAGCCATCCCAGGTGCCGGAATGCACCGAGGGAGGCGCGGCGGCAGAAGAAGAACTCATCGCGAGCTGATCGCCGCGGCGTTCGGCAAAGCTTGGGCGCGCGGCGGAGCGAGGAAGAAGAAGAAGGAGAAGAGCAAGGAGTAGTGGGAAGGAGGGGCGAGCGTGCTCTGCCGCGCCCCCTCCTCCCCCTACTTATAGCCTCATGGGCTGCGAAGCCGAGGGGCGGACGTGGGATTTACTGCGCCCACGACCCCACGACCCCCACGTTTCCACGACAAAGTTACTGCGCGCAGTAACTTCACAAGAATCCCAACCGTCCGCTCGGGCCACAGCGGATCCGCTCGAGCGCCGAGGCACGGTAATGGCGGGCCCCTACTATGGGCATGTCCCGTCATGCACATAGGCTGGCAGACTGGCCCGGCCGCGCGTTGCCACGTGACGGGCCTGGAACGGGCGGCGGCCTGGAAGCTTAGCCAGCATGCTACTTGGATCCCGCCATGGCGTTCGAAGTACTGTGCAAGTCAGAGTTGGGCGGGTCCGACTCCTTCTAGTCGGCCCGGCAGAAATCAAGCAAGAACCACGTGTCGAGCACCTGGAAAGAGAAACTGCTGAGGCTTCTCGGTCGATCGTCCGTGGCGCCTCATCAGCTTCGGGGACTACTGTTGGAGTAATGGGCCACGGGTAGGCTAACCCGAGCCCAGAACCTTTCAAGACATCAGGGCAGGCTACGCCCCTCGAGATCCCAGTACACGGAGCCGCCTTTAGAGAAGTCGGCGGCAAGGCAACCGACTAGCCACTCGCGGCCGAGTCCCAGGAACGACTTCAGGATAAGCCAACTCCTGACTGCCAACTTCCCAAGAAGCCGGCCTTGGGGAGTCGGACCGCGACTCCAGCAAACCCCATATCCTCATCAGGAGGGACAGGACTGGGGAGTGGCTACAGTAAAGCCCGCTCCCGCCCCTTACCAGGGGCAGGCATGGCAACAGCATGCCGTACCTGGGAAGATCTCCGTGCAGCATGGCACTGTTTCCGTGCCGGCCCTGACATCACCACCAAAGGACCGAATCCTGCGCCCATGACGGCTTGTCTGTACGACCCTGGGGCGGCGGGTCCCACCAGCCAGTGGGACCCCAGGAAACGGCAAGTGCGCCCCCAGTCGGACCCGTTGGGAGTCGGCCCCCGAGAGTCGGCCAGCTCCTCCCCCGGGGCCCATGCGCCATTAACCAGATGTGACGGAGAGTGGCAATAGTGATCACCCACCAGTCGGCGGGGCTGTTGCCACGACCCTGTGACCAAGCCCGCGTCATCAGAAGCATGGTTACAGTAATCAGCAGCTGGCAAGACCCGCCCGCGGCGGACGCGGCCTGTCGGCTCCGTACCGAGCCGGCCGGCGGGGCCCACTAGTCGGCGGGCCCCACCAGTCGGCGGAGAAGACGGAGGCCGGAGGCACTGACGGCTGGGCCCGTGCCTTGCCGGATTACCATTGTACCCCTGAGGGCACCCATGCAAAGGGTTGGAATCCATTAGCTCTAGACCAGATCATATAGGAGGGAGAGAACTAGCCTTGCCCTCTCCTACCTCCAGGAAATAGCTCAAGGAGCAATCGTGTAAACACTTTGCCATAGTGATCATGCCGAGACCCCGTAGAGCAGCAGTAGGGGTATTATCTCCCCGGAGAGCCCTGAAGCTGGGTAAGATTCGCCGGCGTGCATGTCTACGCCTCATCCCGTTTCCAGGCACGGGCGACGTTCTACTCGCCCCCACCATGATAAGCCATCCTTTGGCATATGTCGCACCCAACCCCCGACATAGAGCCAGGTTGATCAAGATTTCGGAGCCTCCCCGTTGTGTTTCTAGCCTTGTTTTTGTTGATTTTGTCCCTAATTAGAAAATTCCCCACAAAAATAGCCCCCCAAATTTTTTTGTGATTTGTTGGTGTGATGAAGTTTTGTTGGATTTGATCCGCGGATTTCATGTGTTGCAGGTAGATCTAGCTTTCCCACACCTTTCACCAATTTCCATCCACAAATTCCACCGACCCCGGTTTTGACCTCTCCACGCGAAGTTCATCGATTTCGTCCACGGATCTAGAGCCCGGACATTCGGCCCGACCGCCCGGACATCCGGCCACCCCGGACATCTTGCCCCTGGCAGCATCATTTCCATCCACCGCCCCGTTTTCCGTCCAAATTTTATTCCGGTGCCCACATACACTTCCGCATACCACCACCACTTCCGCATAGCACCACCATCGCTTACCACTACCAACTCCTACAATTTTGTCATGTTTTGCTTTGAGAATTTGAGTTGTGGTTCCATGTCTATTGTGTTTCAGCTATTTAGGTATGGTTCGACATCAACATCACCATTGCTCATCTTCGCCACGGACGCGTCACCAACAACAACCTCTCCACCATTTTGACACCATACCGTAAGCAAGAACGGCAACCTCATCTTCGTATCGTGATACATCATTATTGCCATTAAATTGATAACCACCATAGCCTTACTTTTGCGTACCTTACCCTTCGATACTAGCCATTGAGTATTGCCGGCAACATGACTTGTGCACATTAGTTATGATACTTCCCATAGCATACATACATATCATTGGTGCATATCTTAGTATCATCTCTTGTGTCACAAAGTTGTCATCGCATACACAATTGCTATCTTGGTTCGTGAAGCATTGCATGAGAAAAGAGCTCAAACAACAGAGAGCCAAACAAGCTTTTAAGCAAAAGGGAAAGATAAGCAAAGAGCTTTGAAGCAAGAACCATTATACCATACAACATTAAGATTGTCATACTAGATCATCTTGGATCATATCATCGGAATACCATACATAGAGCATAGTTGGGATAGAAGTCGTTGCATTTTTTGTTTAGTAGGTTTTGCACAATTCTCCATATCCGCCTATTGTGCAGTAATGCTAGCATCTCTCTAGTGTTGTGGAACAAGAGAATTTTCGTGGATTCCACATTTTGTCCCATCCTTGGTTGCACGACCCCACTTATCTCTTTGTGTGTGTTTTTTCGTGTACCATATTTTGCTTGGTCTACTTGTTGCATTGCAAACTTGCGAATCTTTTCCAACATTATTGAAGCTCACTAACAATTGCATCCAATTTTGTGCCACCATCCTAACCGAGCTCCACCATAAGCTTTTACTTGTGTAGGTGTGAGAAACCGACAAGAATTGGTACCAATTGTGTTATTTCCTTGTTCCACATTGGAGTAATCTTTGATCCATCTTCAACATCGGTTAAGGTACATTTGGTATACGTTCTTCTCTTTCTCCCAATCACATTTTTCCCTTGGAATGATGGATAGGCCAAGTACTTCTACCAACCCACTCTTCATCGGGCAAGACGATGACATGAACTCCTACGTCACAAAGAGCCACCTCTTTGGTGTACAACGTGCTTTGCATCAAGAGCAATAAGCAATGAGCGAACAAATCGACAACCTCGCCACCGACTTGCGAGTCTCCGAGCAATGTACAAGAGACTACTTCGACCACAAGATCGACGACCACAAGCAAGAGAATGACGCAAGAATGTACGAGATTCGTGCTTTGTTGCTCAACCACTCTTCTTCCACTTCGTCCTAATCAAGACGGAGCCGCTCCAGTCGACACTTCGAACACTCTTCGTCATGCCGCGTGCCAAGATCGTCAAGCCAACCACAACCCTGTACACAACAGTAACTCTCAAGAACAACGACATCATCAAAACAAGCTACCTTTGCGCAAGCACGAGAACGGCAACAACAACACCAACACGAAGAGGAAGAGCGAGCGCGACTACACCAAGAAGTACAAGAAGTCGAGGCACAACATCAAGAACAACAATTGCGAGATGCTCAAGCACTTGAGGCACAACAAGACCTCCGAGAGTCAAGTCAAGCCGTAGCCAACCGAGGCCAACAAGCTTGTGAACATCAAGAAGCACATCGCGAAGAAGTTCAAGAACGATTATATCAAGCTCGCATGCAACGTCAAGCTCAACAAGTTCCTCCACAAGCTCGCCAAGAACATCAAGTTCAACAAGGACAAGAAGACATTGGAAATCCTCCACGACAAGAGCAAGTTGTGAGAGACAATCCTCCTTGTCAAGGACGTCATCATCCCCGACCTGAACACAATGAAGAGCAAGGCTACGGCAAGCTAAAGTTCACCATGCCCAAGTTCAATGAAAGCAATGATCCCGAAGAGTACCTTTCATGGGCATTGAAGGTTGACAAAATCTTCTGCATGCACAACTATGAAGAAGAGAAAAAGATCACGATGGCATCCCTTGAGTTCCAAGACTATGTTCTCATGTGGTGGGAACAAGTCATTGAGCGCCGAGAGGAAAAAGGTGAAGTACCCATCACTACTTGGGCACAAATGAAGGATTTCATGAGGGCACACTTCGTGCCTACCTACTACAACCGTGACCTTTTCAAGAAACTCCAACTCCTCAAGCAAGGAACCAAGAGCGTTGAAGAATACTACAAAGAAATGGAGATTGCAATGGTACAAGCTAATGTCACGGAAGATGATGAGCAAACTATGGCACGTTTCTTGAATGGACTCCATCATCCCATCAAGAAGATCGCCGACTTCCAACCATACTCGAACCTCATCGAGCTAGTGCATCTACCAAAGCGGAACGTCAAGTGCAAGATGACATCAAGTATGCCAAGTTCTCATCCAAGTCCTATGGTTTCTCCAACACCCAAGCTTCAACGACTCCAACACCTTCTACATCAACCAAGCCTTCTACAAGCAATGTTGACAGGTCGAGTTACAAGAAAGCTTCATCAACCTCAAGTCATCCTCCTACAATGAGCAACTTCAAGACGAGAGCTTCATCATCATCTACCCCAACCGATGAGACCGTCAAGATATGTTCCTTCAAATGCTTCACATGCGGAGGCCGAGGCCACAAGTCCTTTGAGTGTACCAACAAGCGAACCATGATCCTCAATGACGATGGTACATACGACTCCATGAGTGAAGGAGAAACGGAAGCACTTGAGCAAGTCGCCATGCACTAGCAAGTGAACGATGAAGAGGAACAAGTCTTTTGTGACGAAGATTCAAGTCCCGCACTCATTGTCTCCCAGGTCTTGACCCTTCAACATCACCAAGAAGAAGAACAAAGATGCCACATATTCCATACCAAGGCCGGCATCAATGGAAGGTCCGTCAAGGTCATCATCGATGGAGGGAGTTGTCATAACTTAGCAAGTGAAGAACTTTGCTCCAAGCTCCAATTTCCCAATACGAAGCACCCACATCCCTACAAAGTTCAATGGCTAAGCGACTGTAGCACTATTCAAGTCGAGCATAGAGTGCAAGTCTCCTTCAAAATCGGAGCTTACAAAGACACTTTGGAGTGTGATGTCATTCCAATGACCGTTTGCCACCTTCTTCTTGGTCGACCATGGAAATTTGATAGAGGTGTCATCCACGACGGCCGAACAAACCTCTACATCTTCAAGATGGAAGGAAAGGAGTACGTACTTCGGCCTATGTCTCCAAGCCAAGTGATCTCCGACAAGCAAGCCACCCATCATGGAGAGAATAGTGAGAGAGCGAACCACCAAAAAGAGAGTGAGCGCCACAAGCCCAAATTGAGTGCCTCCACAATGAGTGAAAAGAAGAACCTAGTTCTATTTTCCACCAAACATGAGATAAGAGAAGTGTGTGAGAACCCATCTAGTGTGATACACTACATCCTTTTGTGCAAGGACGAGGCACCAAAAGTTAACACCTCTCACACTCTACCTTTAGTGTTGTCTTCTCTTTTGCAGGAATTCCAAGATGTTTTCCCCGACGAGCTACCTCTGGGATTACCTCCACTATGAGGCATCGAGCACTGCATCGACCTCATCCTCGGAGCACCACTTCCGAACAAAGCTCCCTACCGAGTCAACCCCGAAGAAACCAAAGAAATACAAAGGCAAGTAAAAAATCTCATAGACCATGGACATGTGCATGAAAGTTTGAGTCCTTGTGCCGTTCCGGTCATTCTTGTGCCAAAAAGAGACGGTAGCTTTCACATGTGTTCCGATTGTAGACCTATCAATTCTATCACCGTTCGCTATAGGTATCCCATTCGACACCTTGATGATATGCTTGATGAACTTAGTGGTGCCACTATCTTTTCCAAAATCGATCTTAAAAGTGGTTACTATCAAATCCGCATACAAGAGGGTGATGAATGGAAGACCGCTTTCAAAACAAAGTTTGGTTTGTATGAGTGGTTAGTCATGCCTATGGGTTTATCGGAAGCACCGGGTACTTTCATGCGTCTTATGAATTATGTGTTTCGCCCTTACATTGGTGAGTTTGTTGTGGTCTTCTTCGATGATATCCTTGTTTCTAGCAAATCTCTCAAAGATCATGTCACCCATGTCCGCACCGTGTTGCAAACTCTTCGAAAAGAGCGTCTCCATGATAACAAGGTAAAATGCCTTTTTGGCGTTGATAAGCTCACTTTCTTGGGTTTTGTTGTATCCTCTAAGGGTGTTCATGTTGATGACTCTAAGATCAATGCTATTAAAACTTGGCCACAACCAACCAACTTGCATCAAGTGCGTAGCTTCCTTGGTTTAGCCGGTTTCTATCGTAGATTTGTGAAGGACTTTAGCACCATTGCTTCACCTTTGCATGCTTTGAGCAACAAGAATGCACCCTTTGTTTGGGCACCATCTCTGGATATCGCATTCGATGAGCTTAAGAATTTGCTTACTCGAGCTCCCGTGCTTGCTTTACCCAACTTTGACAAACCCTTTGAGATTCATTGCAATGCTAGTGGTAATGGCATAGGAGGTGTGTTAACGCAAGAGAAGCGCCCCATAGCCTACTTTAGTGACAAACTTTCCGGAGCGCAACTCAATTACCCCATCTATGACAAAGAGTTATATGCTTTAGTGCGAGTTTTGCATGAATGGGAACTTTATCTTCACCCTCATGAATTTATCATTCATACCAATCATGAGACACTTAAATACCTTAAGGGTCAAACCAAGTTGAACAAGCTTCATGCTAAATGGAGTGAATTTGTTGAGTCTTTTCCTTATGTCATCAAGTACATTAAAGGTAAGGAAAATCTTGTGGCGGACGCTCTTTCCCGCATATGCATGCTTGTTACTCAACTTGTATTGGATGTCATTGGCTTTGAGCACATAAAAGACTTGTATGAGCATGATCCTACTTTTTCTATTCCTTATGCCAAGTGTTCAACGCATACCTATTGGGATCGCTATTACATGAAAGATGGATATCTTATGAGAGATAACAAGCTTTGCATCCCCGAGTCTTCTCTTCGTTTGTTGCTTTTGCAGGAATCTCATGGAGGAGGACTAATGGGACATTTTGGAGGCGACAAGACTTTTGCTATGCTCTCCAAGAACTATTATTGGCCCAAGATGTTTCGCGACGTCAACCGCTGCACCGACCAATGCTCTACATGTCGCAAAGCTAAGTCTAAAGCTGAGTAACATCAAGTTCCTAAGCATGGGAAGATATTAGCATGGACTTTGTACTTGGATTGCCTAGAACTAGAAATGGAAAGGATACGATATTTGTTGTTGCGGACCGATTCTCTAACATGGCACATTTCATTCCTTGCAACAAGATAGACGATGCTTCACCTGTTTCCAATCTCTTTTGTAGGGAAGTACTTCGTCTACATGGAGTGCCAAAGACGATAGTCTCGGACCGTGACATCAAGTTCCTAAGCTACTTTTGGAAGACCCTATGCGCCAAGCTCGGAATCAGGCTACTATTCTCCACGGCATACTATCCACAAACCGACGGCCAAACAGAGGTGACGAACCACACACTCTCTGCTCTACTTTGCCTGCTAATCAAGAAGAATATCAAGGAGTGGGAGGAGTCTCTACCTATCGCCGAGTTCGCCTACAACCGCGCAAGACACTCAACTACCGGCAAGTCACCCTTCGAGGTCGTCTACGGATTCAACCCATTGTCCCCTTTGGACATACTCCCTTTACAACTACAAGAGCGCATCAATATGGATGCAAGTGCATGTGTGAACCATCTCACAAAGGTGCATGAGGAAACAAGGCTCACCATCAAGCGCCAATACAACGACTTGCAACGAAGCTCAACATCAACAAGCACCCCATGGTATTCAACATTGGAGATCTTGTGTGGCTACACCTTGCAAGGACAGCTTCCCCCACGAACGCAAGTCCAAACTTCGACCACGAGCTGATGGACCCTTCAAGGTGCTTGAACGCTACAACAACAATGCCTACAAGATCGACATCCCACGCGACAAGTACTCCGTGAGTGACATCTTCAACGTCAAAGATCTCTCGCCCTACCATGGTGATGAGGATTTCGATCCGAGGTCCGATCTTCCCCGAGGGGATATTATGCGGAGCATCCAACAGTCTTCCCCATGGACCTACCATCGTCTCATGAAGTGCCAAGAGGACCTATGACTCGAGCTAGAGCTAGAGCTCTCGAGACCGAGGTGACTTCTCTCCCTAGTGATATTACATATGATCCTCTCGAGACATGGCTACTACCTAAGTCCGAGATGTTGTGCATGATTAGGTGCCAAGAGGACCCTCCCAAAGATGCACGTGAAGACGGACAAGCCGCCAAGTCCAAGGATTAAGAGAACCAACGAAAGTAGTGTGACGCCCCCGATTCAATCGTACATTAATCATACACACAAACATGTACGATCAAGATCAGGGACTCGCGGGAAGATATCACAACACAACTCTACAAATAAAATAAGTCATATAAGCATCATATTACAAGCCAGGGGCCTTGAGGGCTCGAATACAAGACCTCCATCATAGACGAGTCAGTGGAAGCAACAATATCTGAGTACAGACATAAGTTAAACAAGTTTTCCTCAAGAAGGCTAGCACAAACTGGGATACATATCGAAAGAGGCGCAGGCCTCCTACCTGGGATCGTCCTAAACTACTCCTGACCATCGTCAACGGCCTGCACGTAGTAGTAGGCCCCTCCAGTGTAGTAGGAGTCATCGTGGACGGTGTCGTCTGACTCCTGGACTCCATCGTCTGGTCACAGCAATCGGGTATAGAAAGGGGGAAAAGGGGGAGCAAACCAACTGTGAGTACTCATCCAAAGTACTCGCAAGCAAGGAGCTACACTACATATGTATGCATTGGTATCAAATGGAAAAGGGGTATCATATGTGGACTGAACTGCAGAATGCCGGAATAAGAGGGGGATAGCTAGTCCCGTCGAAGACTACTCTTCTGGCTGCCTCCATCTTGCAGCATGTAGAAGAGAGTAGATGGTAAGTTAACCAAGTATCATCGCATAACATAATCCTACCCCGGCGATCCTCTCATCGCCGTGTTAGAGAGCGATCACCGGGTTGTATCTGGCACTTGGAAGGGTGTGTTTTATTAAGTAACCGGTTCTAGTTGTCATAAGGACAAGGTACAACTCCAAGTCGTCCTGTTACCGAAGATCACAGCTATTAGAATAGATTAACTTCCTTGCAGGGGTGCACCACATTTCCCAACATGCTCGATCCCCTTTGTCCGGACACACTTTTCTCGGTCATGCCCGGCCTCGGAAGATCAACACGTCGTAGCCCCACCTAGGCACAACATAGAGGTCATCACATCACTCAGATCAGATACCCAAATCTCGTTAAGCATGTTAATTTAATTATCCACGGACACCGACCAGGGCCAGGCCCACCTCTCTACTAGGTGGTCTCAACCTACCCTGTCGCTCCGCCACAAAGATCCAGTCAGAGGGCCGTCAGGACAAACATCCTTTCGGACCCAATCTGTGAATCACTCGCGGGTACTCTACGAGTTGACCCGACTTTAGTCACCACAAGTATCATATATATATAAGTATATACCCGTGATCACCTCCCGAGTGATCACGGCCCGATAGTATACCAATGTAGACGAACAAGAATGTAGGGCCACTGATGATAAACTAGCATCCTATACTAGGCATTTAGGATTGCAGGTAAGGTATCAATAACTGTAGCAACAATACATGCTATGCATCAGGATAGGATTAACGGAAAGCAGTAACATGCTACACTACTCTAATGCAAGCAGTAGAGAGAAGAGTAGGTGATATCTGGTGATCAGGGGGGCTTGCCTTGTTGCTCTGGCAAGAGAGAGGGGTTGTCAACACCGTAGTCGTACTGGGTAACAACGGAGTCGGTCTGGGTGTCTAGCAAGAGAAGAGGGGGAAGAAACAATAAATATTAAGCAAACAGATGCATAGCGATGCATGACATGACAAGTAGCAGTGCTGGGGGTGCCCTAACGCGGTATGAGGTGATACCAGTGAAGAGGGGAAACAACCGGGAAAATATCCCCGGTGTTTCGCGTTTTTGGACAGATGAATCGGAGGGGGAAAGTTGCGTGTTCCCTATGCTAGGGATGCGTGGCGGACGAACGGGCTGCGTATTCATAATCGTCTCGTCGTTCTGAGAAACTTTCATGTAGAAATTTTCCCCATCCGAGCTACGGTTTATTTTATATTGATTTTAAAAGATTTAAATCAATTTTAGGATTTATTTAATTAATTTAATTCAACATTATCCAGAATAGTGTTTGGTGACGTCATGCTGCTGACCTTGTCAACCTGACATGTGGGTCCCGCATGTTATTGCCTAACGAACTAACTAACTAACTGTTTAGTTAGATTATTTAGCAGGTTAAGTTGGTTTAATAGTTAGTTAACATAATTAATTAAGTTAATTAATTATTTATTTAATTTAATTATTATTATTATTTTTAAATACTTTTTCAATTTTTAACACGTTCTGGGGGTGGGGCCCCCTAGTCAGCGGCTCAGGGGAGCCTTAACGGGTGCCCGAGTGCGGGCAGAGCTAGGCGACGGGTGGGGCAAACCCGGGCGCATGGGGCACCTGGCCGGCGTGGGCAACGACCGGCGACGGTGGTATGGACGGCACCGCGGAGCCGCAGCGAGCGACGCCGGTAGCGGGCACCACAGCGGAGGCAGGCGCGCGGCGCAGCGAGGCCATGGGAAGGCGGAGCCGGAGTAGGGAAGGCGGTGGCACACGCGGGGAGGGGCGGCCATGGCAAGCGCGAAGGCGTGCAAGGAGGGGATGTGGGCGCGTGTGGGGGACAGCGGGCACGACCGTTGGCGTTGGCGACGGCGAGCAAGCGTCGGCGATGCGCGCTGGTTGGAGCGGTGGTCCGCGGTGGCTGACGCGCAGCGGAGAGAGCAGAGGCGGGGCACGCAGGCATCGCGTGTGGAGAGGCCACCGCCAGCGGGGGGGGCGGGGGGGGGGGGTCGAGGCCGGGCTGTTCCGGCAGCGACGGGAGTCGGCCGGCGGACACGACGGGAAGCAGGCATGGCTGGGCTTGGCGGGGGCCGCGGCTGCGGGCCGCGGCTGCGGGCCGCGGCGCAGGGAGCGGAGGGGCGGCCAGGGCGAGTGAGCGAGGGCGCAGCGACGAGAGCCAGCGCGGGGGTGTGGGCACGCGCAGGGGAGCGGGGCTCCAGCCATGGCTGTCAGCGGCGGCAGCGCTAGCAAGCAGCAGCAGGAAGGAGGTGAAGAGGGGGCAACTCACGAGGGTTGGTAGGGATCGGGGCAATGGGGGGCGAGGAGGAGGACGGAGACGGACGGCGACGGGCGATGGCGGTGCGGCGAGGCGGCACCGGGCGGTAGCGGCGAGCGGTTCCCCTCCTCAATCCTGATCCAATCTAGGGAGAGGGGGGATATTTTGCGGGGGAGTGGGGGTGTCGGTGTGTGTAGTGGGGGAGTGGGGGAAGGATATGGGGTGCGGGGTGGGCCGACCCATTCGGGCGGCGGTGGCCAACTGGGCCAGAGCCCAGGAGGGTAGGGGGGTTACTCTCTTTTTTGTTAGTTTGTTTTATTTTTATTTATTTACTTTTCTGTTTTAAATCATTTCAATTTATTTAGGCATTTTATAAAACTGTGTCTTCTACACCATAATTATCTAGATAATATTTAGTACAAACCAAACATTTTTATTTTAATGTTTGAAAACTTTTATTATTTAACTTTATTTTAAATTTGAATTTGAATCGGTTTTGAACTAACCCGAGATTAACTACAGTGACAGAGGTGACGTGGCATCATTAACGTGGGATTACTGTAGCATGATTATTCGGGCGTTACAAAACTCCTCCACTACAAGAAATCTCGTCCCGAGATTTAGGAGGTAGAAGGAAACAATGCGGGGTATTCATCACGCACGCGATCATCACGTTCCGAAGTGGCTTCATCGTCAGAGTGATATGACCACTGGACCTTGAGGAACTTGATCGCCTTTTGACATATGTGGCATTCAGCTTGGTCAAGTATGCGAACCAGATGCTCTTTATAGGAGTGGTCCCATTGCAATTCGAGCACTTCATGATTCACGGCTCGGATTGGATCCTTCACGCAACGGCGGAGCTGTGACACGTGGAACACATCGTGAACCATAGAAAGGTTGGACGGAAGCTCCAGTTGATATGCCACTTTTCCACGCCTTTTGAGAATAGTGAATGGGCCAATATAGCGAGGAGCTAGCTTGCCCTTGATCCCGAAGCGGTGAGCACCCTTCATTGGTGTAACTCGAAGATAAGCCTTTTCGCCAGGTTGATAGACCATGTCTTTGTGATGACGGTCATACTGACTTTTCTGACATGACTGAGCAGTCTTGAGATTCTCATGAATAATGCGTACTTTTTCTTCGGCCCGTTGGATAATATCCGGACCAAAGAGTGGATGTTCCCCAGTTTCTGACCAGTTTAGAGGGGACCGACACTTTCGTCCATATAGCACTTTGAAGGGGGACATCTTCAGACTAGCTTGATAGCTATTATTATAAGAGAACTCGGCATATGGAAGAGATTCCTCCCATTTCTTGCCGAAGGAAATTACACAAGCTCGAAGCATGTCTTCAAGAACTTGGTTGACACGTTCAACCTGACCTTGCAACTAAGGATGAAACGCAGTACTGAATGACAGATGAGTTCCCATAGCTTCTTGGAAACTTGCCCAAAATCTTGAATTGAACAAGCTGCCACGGTCTGAACTGATAACCAGTGGAATACCGTGAAGTGAAACAATCTTGTACATGTAGAGTGTTGCAAGCTGACTAGTAGTTATTGTTTCTTTGACCGCCAGAAAATGTGCAACTTTAGAAAGCCG
The DNA here is from genome assembly GCF_003073215.2 of Triticum urartu. Taxonomy (NCBI): domain Eukaryota; kingdom Viridiplantae; phylum Streptophyta; class Magnoliopsida; order Poales; family Poaceae; genus Triticum; species Triticum urartu. The sequence goes on along the minus strand of NC_053027.1, from coordinate 347,214,309 downwards.
GTCAATGATGACAAGAATAGCATCATTACCTTTCTGCGATTTCGGAAATCCAGTGACGAAGTCCATTTCAACATGGTCCCATTTCCTTTCAAGAGTAGAGATAGGTTGCAGAGTTCCAGCAGGCCTTTGATGTTCTGCTTTGATACGATGGCAAACGTCACACTCAGCAACATAACGAGCATTGTCTTGCTTCATATTAGACCACCAGAATCTTTGACGAATATCCTGGTACATCTTTGTACTACCAGGATGCATGGACAGAGGCATATCATGAGCTTCTTTCATAACCTCCTGTGTCATATCATGGTTTTTCTCTGAACATGGCACCACTAGGCGGCCTTTGAAGTACAAGGCGCCATCATCAGCAACAGTGAAGAATGAGGGCTTTCCTTCTGCTAGATGGCGTTTAATCTTGTGGGATTGAGAGTCATATCCCTGAATTCTCTTGATGGAGTCCAAGAGATCTGGTTCGACAGCCAGGGTATTGTGGGAACCCTGGGAAACAGCACGGAGGTTCATCTTGCGAAACTCCTCAGGAGGTGGAGCGAGTGCACTAGGGGGAATAATGTGGAGGTTCAGCTTTCTGAATTCTTCAACAAGCGAGGGCTGAAGTTTGTGAACCCGGAGGTGGTTGCAGTAAGACTTGCGGCTCAAGGCATCATCCAATACATTAGCCTTGCCTGGGGTATAGGATATACCCACGTCAAAGTCTGCAACAGTCTCCATCCATCTCTGCTGACGGAGGTTCAGGTCTGTCTGAGTAAACAGATACTTCAGACTTTGGTGGTCGATGAAGATCTCGCAATGATTACCAAGGTAATGTCACCACTGCTTCAGTGCATGAATGACAGCAGCAAGCTCGAGGTCGTGAACTAGGTAGTTTTCTTCATGACGGCGCAGTTGACGAGAGGCATAAGCAATCACTCTGCGCTCTTGCATTAGGACACAGCCTAATCCTTGACGGGAAGCATCGCAGTAAATGACAAAGTCCTTCTTAGTATCAGGTGGAGCAAGCACTGGGGCAGAAGTCAACTTGTCTTTGAGCGCTTGGAAACTTTCTTGACACTTGTCTGTCCATTGGAACTTGACGCCCTTATGCAACAGATTAGTTAGAGGCCTGGCAATCTTGGAGAAGTTCTCGACGAATCGACGACAATAGCTGGCGAGACTGAGAAAACTTCGGACTTGCTTGACATTCTTCGGAGGAGTCCAATCGAGAATAGCCTGAACTCATTCAGGGTTGACGGCAATACCATCCTTGGAGATGACATGTCCAAGATAGGTTACATTGGAGAGCCAGAATTCACACTTGGAATACTTAGCATAGAGTTGATGCTCTCGAAGCTTTTCCAGCACAAGACGAAGATGTTCAGCATGTTCTTCTTTGTTCTTGGAAAATACAAGGATATCATCCAGATAAACCACGACGAACTTGTCGAGGTAATCCATGAATATATAGTTCATCAGACGAGAGAAGGTGGCAGGAGCATTCGGTAAGCCGAATGACATGACGGTGTACTCGTATGATCCATACCGACTCATGAAGGCCGTCTTTGCGATATCCTGTTCACGAACACAGATCTGGTGGTAACCCAACCTCAAGTAGAGTTTGGAGAACACTGATGAACCAGCCAGTTGATCATAAAGATCATTCATCCGAGGTAGGGGATGTTTGTTCTGAATAGTGGCTTGGTTAATAGGTCGATAATCTTGGACCAATCGGTTTGTCCCATCCTTCTTCTTAACAAAGAGAGAAGGTGCTCCTCAAGGAGAGCAACTAGGGCGAATGAAACCTTTGCTAAGAGATTTGTCGATTTCCTCCTTAAGCTCAATGAGTTCATGTGGCGGCATCTTGTAGGGTCGTTTGGCTATAGGAGTGGTGCCTAGTTTCAACTTGATGATGAATTCGATAGCTCAAGCAAGGGGAATCCCTGGAAGTTCTTCCAGAAAGACATCTTGGAATTCACGAACGACGGGAATGTTTTCAATGCCCTCGAGTTGTGAAGCGTTCAATGCATTCAAGGCATAAAGTCGTGCCTTGGCATTTTGAACCAGATGAGCCTGGTAAGTAACTATTTCATCGGAAGGGTATAGCAGATGGACGGTCTTAGTGGCGCAAACTACAGAAGCAGTATGCGCTTTCAACCAATCCATCCCTAGAATGAGGTCGATGTTAGACGACTTCAGGATAATGGGAGAGGCATAGAATTCCAGCCCTTCGATTTCCACGGGGACGTCGATGCCAAGCATGGAGATTTGACATTGTCCCACGGGGGTTTTTACCAATACCGAAGTGTTCATCTCCTCACATTTAACGTCGTGCTTGTATACAAAATCTTCTGACATGAATGAATGTGATGCTCCTGAATCGAATAAAACAGATGCAGGTACTGAATTTATGAGGAGTGTACCCATCACGGTAGCATGCTGGTCTTGAGCTTCATTAAGATCAACGTGGTTGGCATGAACACGACCATAAGACCTGGCATTGTTGTTGCGAGGCTGGTTGCTTCCACGGCCAGCTGCAGGGAGGGCCAGTTGATTCTGGTTCTGGTTGCATTCCCTAGCACGGTGTCCTGGTTCACCACACCTGAAGCACATACCATTATTGGGAGTGGGAACAGGAGCTCGGGGTGGTGGAGCTGGAAGTCTTGGTTGCCTAGTTGGTGGGGGAGGCAGACGCGGTGCAGCATAGGACTGCCTTGGAGCAGGTGCAGTTGGCTGGTACATGATGTTGGGAATCCATATCCTACGCTTTTGCGAGGACGGGCCCGAAGATGAGCCCATGTCACGGTTGCGCCTGTGAGAGCTCTGGTGTTCCTGCGGACCAGTTTCGACATTGATGGCCTTGTTCACCAAGGTGGCGAAATCAGCAAAGTCATGCACTAGAAGTGCGAGCTTGATGTCAGCTTGAAGGCCATCATGGAACTTCTCCTGCCTACGTGCATCAGTTGCAATGTCTTCTTCAGCATAGCGGGACAAATCCAGAAACTCCCGCTGATAAGCTTCCACAGTTTTGTTGCCCTGAGTGAGGTTGCGGAACTCGCGCTTCTTCCGGTCCATGACTCCTTGAGGAATAAAGCGGGCACAGAAAGCAGCTTGGAAGTCTGGCCAGGTGATTATTGTTCCAACTGGCAGAGTACGCCTGTGACTATCCCACCATTGAGCAGCGGGTCCCTTCAAGAAGAAGGAAGCAAAGGTGACATAGCTGGCAGGGGCTACATCAGCAGACTCCATCTCATTGGTGATGTCACAGAGCCATTCATCAGCATCCAGAGGCTGAGTTGAGCTGTGGTACATAGTTGTGTTGAGACGCATGAAAACCCGCAGAGTCACTTGGGCTGGCTGCTGATTCATATTGGGGCGAGGAAACTGAGCCATAATATTCTCCATGAACTAGCGATTCAGCTCAAACTGTTGCATCATCCCAGCCATGTACTCAGGCGGGGGTGGGGGAGGGTCACCACGACCACGACCACGACCACCTAGTCTAACCTTCCTGCTAATATATAACAGGGGTAGTTCAGCATTTAGAATTTGCAAGGACAAGAATCATTCATGATGAAACATGCATAATGAAAGGAACACGATAGATACTACATAGTAGTTGGCATATCTTACAAAAGAGATCATGCATAGAGTTCGGTACACAGAGTTGAGTACATAGGCTAAGAACATCATAGGCGGCACGCAGGCTCGCGGTGAATGCAACTAACAGTAACAAGGAAGCCTACATCAGTTCCAGGAGGAACTGTGGAGGTAGGTGTAGCCTGACAGCTGGTAGTGACGCGAAGGGAAGTCCTCCACGTGAGTAGCCTGGGGTCCGTAGATACTCTGGTGCAGAACCAGACGTGCAGGTGGCAGAAGAGGACCATGTGCGGGAGAGTAGCCTCCCACATCTGGCCAGCCGACGCCTTGGGGCATCACGGTCCTGGCAGGGTAGATCACAGAATGCGACAGATTACCAGATCGGACAGAGGGGTGCAACAGCATCAGAGCGTGGTACAGGTGCTGACAGGTGGTGTACAACTCGTGGCGAAGAGCTCGGTTAGCTCTATCCAGCCCATTAGCATGCAGAACCAGGTTCTGATGGTAGAAGGGCTCTCGGGTGATAGTGGAGTAGGCAGCAGTGTAGTATCCCTCCGCACCAACATCGGATGCGATAGCAATGTGCTTGAAAGGGGAGGTGTCCAACTCTCGATACTCTCCACGAAGACGTGTCAGAGCAGCATAAGCAGCATCATGGACCGCCATATCGATAGTCACTCCAACACCATGAGCAGTGTGCAGCACGGTAGTGGAGTCATACTCCCGAGAGTAGAGGTGGACGATGGCACGGTACTGCTCCTGGTTAAAGTCCTGGTACTCCTCGTAGACGGTGTACTCATGGTCCCAGCGATAACCCAGATAGGTCATCATCTCAACCAACACAGCAGGTGATCCTGAGGCACCAATGGCCATCGTGTGGCTCATGACCTGTCTCATGGGTTCCATCTGAAAACAAAGATGTTTTCAAAGGAGTCAAATGACAATGTGGATAATGTTCAAATACTACTCTAAAGAATAACTAGAGCTTATCCAACTTTGTGGTGAACATGGTCACGGGATCCTAATGTTAGAGTTAGTAAAATCGTTTAACCCGAGTAGAAGAGAGTTCAGAGTCCCAGAGTAAGGATCGAGGAGTAAAAGATCCTAATACCACCCAGATGGCGACGTGGACCCATAAGGCACACAACCATGTTAGTAAAATGTTTTGTAATATCTAGACTCGACTTCGGCCAAGGAGTGTGGAAGGGGGATTCCTACAGGCAGTCGGCTCTGATACCAACTTGTGACGCCCCGATTTAATCGTACACTAATCATTCACGCAAACGTGTACGATCAAGATCAGGGACTCACCGGAAGATATCACAACACAACTCTACAAATGAAATAAGTCATACAAGCATCATATTACATTCCAAGGGCCTTGAGGGCTCGAATACAAGAGCTCAATCATAGACGAGTCAGCGGAAGCAACAATATTTGAGTACAGACATAAGTTACACAAGTTTTCCTTAAGAAGGCTAGCACAAACTGGGATACAGATCGAAAGAGGCACATGCCTCCTGCCTGGGATCCTCCTAAACAACTCCTGGCCATCGTCATTGGCCTGCACGTAGTAGTAGGCACCTCCAGTGTAGTAGGAGTCATCATCGATGGTGTCGTCTAACTCCTGGAATACATCGTCTGGTCAGAGCAATAGGGTATAGAAAGGGGGAAAAGGGGGAGCAAAGCAACCGTGAGTACTCATCCAAAGTACTCACAAGCAAAGATCTACACTACATATGTATGCATTGGTATCAAATGGAAAAGGGGTATCATATGTGGACTAAGCTGCAGAATGCCGGAATAAGAGGGGGATAGCTAGTCCTGTTGAAGACTATGCTTCTGGCAGCCTCCATCTTCCAGCATGTAGAAGAGAGTAGATGGTAAGTTAACCAAGTATCATCGCATAGCATAATCCTACCCGGTGATCCTCTCCTCGTCGCCCTATTAGAGAGCGATCACCGGGTTGTATCTGGCACTTGGAAGGGTGTGTTTTGTTAAGTAACTGGTTCTAGTTGTCATAAGGTCAAGGTACAACTCCGAGTCGTCCTGTTACCGAAGATCACGGCTATTCAAATAGATTAACTTCCCTGCAGGGGTGCACCACATTTCCCAACACGCTCGATCCCCTTTGTCCAGACACACTTTTCTGGGTCATGCCCGGCCTCGGAAGATCAACACGTCGCAGCCCCACCTAGGCACAACAGAGAGGTCAGCACGCCGGTCTAAATCCTATGGCGCAGGGGTCTGGGCCCATCGCCCATTGCACACCTGCACGTTGCGTACGCGGCCGGCGAGCAGACCTAGCCTCCCTTATACAAGAGCAGGAGTTTCAGTCCAACCCGGCGCGCGCTGCTCAGTCACTGACGTCAAGAAGGCTCCGGCTGATACCACGACGTCGAGTGCCCATAACTGTTCCGGCGTAGTTGGTTAGTGCATATAGGCCAGTGGCCAGACTCAGATCAAATACCCAGATCTCGTTAAGCGTGTTAATTGAATTATCCACGGACGCCGACCAGGGCCAGGCCCACCTCTCTCCTTGGTGGTCTCAACCTACCCTATCGCTCCGCCACAAAGATCCACTCAGAGGGCCGTCAGGACAAACGTCCTTTCAGACCCAATCCGTGAATCACTTGCGGGTACTCTAGGAGCCGACCCGACTTTAGTCACCACAATCATCATATATGTATAAGTATATACCCGTGATCACCTCCCGAGTGATCACAGCCCGATAGTACAGCAAGCAAGACGGACAAGAATGTAGGGCCACTGATGATAAACTAGCATCCTATACTAGGCATTTAGGATTGCAGGTAAGGTATCAATAACTATAGCAACAATACAGGCTATGCATCAGGATAGGATTAACGGAAAGCAGTAACATGCTACACTACTCTAATGCAAGCAGTAGAGAGAAGAGTAGGCGATATCTGGTGATCAAGGGGGGGCTTGCCTGGTTGCTCTGGCAAGAGAGAGGGGTCGTCAACACCGTAGTCGTACTGGGTAGCAGCGGCGTCGGTCTCGGTGTCTAGTGAGAGAAGAGGGGGGAGAAACAATAAATATTAAGCAAACAGATGCATAGTGATGCATGACATGACAAGTAGCGGTGCTAGGGGTGCCCTAACGCGGTATGAGGTGATACCGGTGAAGGGGGGAAACATCCGGGAAAATATGCCCGGTGTTTCGCGTTTTCAGACAGATGGATCAGAGGGGGAAACTTGCATGTTCTCTATTCTAGGGATGCGTGGCAGACGAACGGGCTGCGTATTCGGAATCGTCTCGTCGTTCTAACAAACTTTCATGTAGGAAGTTTTCCCATCCGAGCTACGGTTTATTTTATATTGATTTTAAAAGATTTAAATCAATTTTAGGATCTGTTTAATTAATCTAATTCAACATTATCCAGAATAGTGTTTGCTGACGTCATCATTATGTCATCATGACGTCAGCATGACATCAGCAGTTGACCTTGTCAACCTGACATGTGGGTCCCGCATGTCATTGCCTAACTAACTAACTGTTTCGTTACATTAATTAGCAGGTTAATTTGGTTTAATAGTAGTTAACATAATTAATGAAGTTAATTAATTAATTAATTAATTAATTATTGATTTAATTAACTTCATTATTATTAATTTTTTATTAATTCTTTTCCATTTTTAATACGTTCTAGGGGTGGGCCCCCCTAGTTAGTGGCCCAGGGAAGCCTTAACGAGTGCCCGAGTGCGGGCAGAGCCGGGCGACGGGCGGGGCGAACCCGGGCACATGGCCGGCGTGGGCAATGACCGGCGGCGGTGGCAGGGACGGCACCGCGGGGCCGCAGCAAGCGGCGCCGGCAGCGGGCGCCACGGCGGAGGCAGGCGCGCGGCGCGGTGAGGCCATGGTCGACAACAGTGGTCGGCGGGGCCGCGCGGCTGCGGAGAGCAGAGGCGGGGCATGCAACGGCGCGTGTGGAGAGGCCACGCAGCGGGTGGGGCTCAAGGCCGGGCTGCTCCGGCAGCAACGGGAGTCGACCGGCGGACACGGCGAGAAGCAGGCGGGGCTGGGCTCGGCGGGGGCTGTGGTTGCGGGCGGCGATGCAGGGAGCAGAGGGGCGGCCAGGGCGAGTAAGCGAGGGCGCGGCGACTAGAGACACCGCGGGGGTGTGGGCGCTCGCAGGGGAGCGGGGCTCCGGCTGTGGCTGTCAGTGGCGGCAGCGCTAGCAAGCAAAGACAGGAAGGAGGGGAAGAGAGGGTATCTCACGGGGGTTGGTAGGGATCGGGGCGAGGAGGAGGACGGAGACGGACGGCGACGGGCAATGGCGGTGCGGCGTCACGGCGAGGCGGCACCGGGCGGTGGCGGCGAGCGGTTCCCCTCCTCGATCCCGATCCAATCGGGGGAGAGGGGGGATATTTTGCGTGGGAATGGGGGTGTCGGTGTGTCTGTGTAGTGGGGGGGTGGGGAAAGGATATGGGTTGCGGGGTGGGCCGGCCCATTCGGGCAGCGGTGGCCAACTGGGCCAGAGCCCAGGGGGAAGGGGGTTTCTCTTTTTTCGTTAGTTTGTTTTCTTTTTATTTATTTACTTTTCTGTTTTAAATCATTTTAATTTATTTAGAATTTTTGTAAAATTGTGTCTTCTACACCATAATTATCTAGGTAATATTTAGTACAAACCGAACATTTTTATTTTAATGTTCGAAAAGTTTTATTATTTAACTTTATTTTAAATTTGAATTTGAGTCGGTTTTGAACTAACCCGAGATTAACTACAGTGACAGAGGTGATGTGGCATCGTTAACGTGGGATTACTGTAGCATGATTATCCGACCACGGCCTCAGATGTCCGGTCGCTAGAGACATCCACTACAGCAACGGTCCAGCAGCCGAAGCTACAGGACCCGGACATCCGGCCACTGCTCGAAAATCCGGCGCCCGTCACAGAACACACCCAAAGCTGAACCACTTCAGCCCGGACATCCGGCCACCCCACCCCGGACATCCGGCCCCTCGTGAAAGCCCAGACATCCGGCCCATTGCCCGGACATCCGGCCTCCCATGTCTGCGCACAGTGTAAGGGCCCGAGGCCCGTGTACCCCTTCGCCCTCCTTTACTATATATACTCTTCCCCTATCTACGTTTTAGGGTTAGCGTTGTGATAGCTCATATTAGAGATAGAGCCTTGCTCATCCACATAGGATCTATTCCTCGAGAGAGACCGTGACCCCTCTATGGAGAAGATCCCCCTGGATTCAAGACCCCCTTTTGGGTGGCCCCATCAAGACCTCCATTGGAGAAGAACCGGTTACCGTGTATCGTCCCTTGTTGATCGTGGATCATGTATCTCCTTTTGTGTTCATGGATCTAGCACATGTGTGATCATACTTGTTGGTTTGAGTGTTTCTCTTGGATTTCCCCTCGTGTTCTTTATGTTCCTCGTGGGATCCGCTCCTTTCATGAAAGATCGGCCATCTAGGGTTCCACCCTTCATCACAAGATTTTAAGCAAAATGGAAAGATAAGCAAAGAGCTTTTAAGAAAGAACCATCACATCATACAACATTAAGATTGAGCAAGCGGTAACATAGCCAAACATCAATTCGCTAGGAAGGAGGGTTAGAGGCTTTTCATGGCAACATGGGAGGTTATATAAACAAGTGGTAGGTAGCGCAACATAGCGATAGAACGAACAACTAATAAGCGAAGATAGAAGTGATATAGGGGGTAATGATCATCTTGCTTGAAATGTCCTCAGTGGGAACGAAAGCTTGCTCCTCTTGAACGTACTCGACGGGGTCCTCATACACGAACTCGTCTCCCAGCTCTACCCAAAGCATGCACAAAACACCGGAACAACAATCAATCATGGTGCAATGTGCAAGAAACATGATGTAAGACATGTCATGGAATGCAAGATATGACGTGCATATGCATATGAGGTGGTTCGGAAGGGGCGCAAGCGAGACGGAAGGAGAGAACAATGAACATGGCACAATCTTTGTAACCAAAGCATGCCACTGGATAGATCAGAAGATTTCGGTTGAAATTGATATAAAATCACCAAAAGCGGATGCACGGTTTGAAAAATAGCAAGCAAAACCACATACAATGCAAGCTGTTGAAAACAACAACATGACAACTTCGATGCAAAGTTTAATATGCTACAACATTCCAAACTGAAAAAAATGACAGGGAACTGAAGTACATGTCAAGCAGTACAAAACCTGATTACCGTGCCACTGCTAAAAACCACTAGAACATGTTCAAAACAGCATGATAAAATTGCAAATGATAACAGTTTTACAGACTTTGCTGAAATTTACTGATCATGGCAAAACAGATTCATGTAGGCATGTTTGCAAGCTTGTGGCACTCATCACAATGCACTTTATGGCATGAAATAAAATCTAGCATGAAGTAGACATGAAAATGAAGCCATTCATGTGCAAAACTACCCCATAGCATGTTTGAATTTAAATACACAAAAATGACAAAATGGCATATGCTGCATGTATGACATGATTACAGACATGCTCAAATGAAGAAATGGATGCCACCAACTGATTCATTGGAATTTTTCTAGCCCAAAAACATATATAATATGTTGAGGTCACATTAGAAAAATCACCACAATTACACAAATATGCAATCTGCCTAAAATGGAATTAAACAGATTTGGCAATTTCCATATTTGGAACGTCCATAATTGGACTTTCCCGAAATGGAAAGATTCCATTACCCGGAATGGAATACTCGCTGAGATTAAAAGGAAAATAAAAGAAAAAAGGAAAATAGAGAGGGAGGGGATGACATGTGGGTCCTGGGGGGAGTGAGTATGACAAGCTGGGGCCACATGTCATAGGGCCAGTGAAAAATAAATAAAAGGGGAGTTTTGCTACGCCTGGGGGGATTCTATCCCTGGTCTCCCTGTTTGAGAAATGTGGGCACAACCACTGAGCTACTGCTACGGTCCTTGATAGAGACGGGGTGCGGGACTTCTTGACCTAACGCTAGGCGGGGGCTGGCTGGTCCTGCCGGCGGCAGAGAAGTAGACCACGCCACCAACGGGCGCGACGACGTCCACCGGAGCGGAGGGTCACCGGCAGGCGTGTGGGATTAAAGGAGCTGGGGCGTGCAAGCAGTGCAGCTGCAAGAGAGCGGCGCAATGCACGGGCTTGCTGGGGCGCTCGACCCGGGGCACGACATGACATGGCGAGCGACGACAGCAAGGTACGCGAGGTAGCTATGGTGGGCTAGCTATGGAGGAGGCGTGAGGACAGAGGGTGCGTGGGATGTAGAGGAACAACAACTAGCTAAAAGTTTCAGACTTTGCCGGAGCATCGAGAACACGAAAAACAACAAGAGTCTAGCAACCCCTACGGGGAACGGTCGGCGACAGGAAAGAGCAGGGAGCGAGTTGGTTATACCTAGTATACCTATGGGGAGAGGATGTGGTCGAGGATGTAGTAGATCGACGGCAAGGATTCGAGGAACTCCGACGGATTTGCTGTCCGTGAAGAAGAGGAAGAAGATGGGTCGAGGCGGTCGATCCAGGGGTTGTGGCGACGCGTGTGTTGTGGTAGCAGGACACGGGGGCGTTGGTGGACCTCTCCACGGCGACAGGCGGTTCGGAGGCACGACGTGGAAGGCTACCTGAGCTTGAGCTCTTGCTCGCTCAGGTCATGGTGGGCATGCAGGGCGACGACGAGGTGCGTGGAGACCTACCTGGCGGCAGCGAGGGCAAGAGAGGGACAAAATTGGACGAGGGGAACTAGGGCTAGGTCTAGGACACCATATATAGGGGCTAGGGCCGTCGGACGGCCGTCGAATCAACAAGCTCATTGACATGGCGCCCTGGATGCACGTCGTACAAAGGAGGACGGCTCTTTTGTCACTGGTGGGTTGGTTCGGCCGGATGAGATAAGTGGCTGGCTAGTTGGAGGGAAAGGGCCCAAGTGCAGCGCCCAGGTAAGGAAAAGGTGAGTTCCCTTTCTCTGTTTTTATTAATAATAAGAAAAGGAAAAGAAGGGGTAGCTATTGAAAGAATTTGGAAGATTTAAAAATATCCTCATGCTCCTGGAAACACACACTATTTAATAGAACTGGTTTGGACATTTTTAGAGGTAGAAAAATAAAACAAGTTTGAATAAAATTCAAACTTAGGCCATTTTTGAACCCAACCAAAATAACTTCAAATAGGCTGAAATTTGACAAAGATGTTTGTGCATGGAATAAGATTGCTGGGGAGAAATTGAACATTTATGGAGGAGGGCAAGATGGCACTTGCAAAAATAAAGAAAAGAGAAGGAACGAGAGGTGGTGATGCATGGATCACACATGGGGCATGCAACAAAATGTCATGCATGAATAGCACAATGGACATGATGATTATGAGAATGCAAAATGACATAAGCATAATGCAAGACTTGATATGACCATGATGCAACATATGATGGCATCAAGAAAAAATAACAAGAAAAGACAAGGCCATGCAATAGGTAAAATAACAAAGCAAAACAAAATGAAGCCAACAAGGAAGGACCCACATGGAAATAGATGAAGATCAAGTTGATACATTGACAAAATGGGATTTGTTACAAATGGGGTGTTACACATGTACATCCATTACGATTTTATGACAGAATCAAGATAGTCGTACCTGTGCTGTCGTAGAAGTGTTGCATGACATTACCAAAATTATCATCACGGAAGTGTCCAGTTCCATGACGATAAATCACACGTCATAGAAGTGCTTTCATCAAGGGTGACCGAGATGTGGGATCCACCGTAACGGGTCGCCGTAAAGCTATCGGGTTCCGGTTTGGATCCGATAACCCGTTAACAGCCCCGACCAATGGGGATTTTCCACGTGTAAAATTCTCATTCATCGGATAATGCATGTGTCAGCTCATCGTTGGGATAGATGTCATCCCTACAATGGACGGAAGACACCTATGATATGTCGACACATGGCACAGCCCAATAGTGGCCCATTTAAGGTAAAAAGGTTGGCCCTGCTAAAGGCCCACCAGATTTTTTCAAACACTAGTAGGCTTGCCTGTTAACAACCTGTCATGTTTTGGGTCAAATTGAGGCTAATATCAGATCAGGCCCGTTCACAGCCTACCGTGTTTTGGGCCAAATTACGGCCCATATCGGATGAGGCCCGTTAATAGGCCACTATTCTTTGGGGCCCATTCTAAGACAGCTTTGTGCTTTAGCCTGTTAAATTCCCGTTTACTAGCTCGACCCGATAATAGTTTCGGCCTGTTGGCGGCCCGTGGTGCATCCGGGACGTTGTCGGCCCGGCTTAACTTTAAGCCATTTAACGACCTATGCATAAACTGGGCTATTTCTTGTTTGATGTAACTTTAGGCCTCTTAACGGCCCACAGTCTTCGTGGATAAATTTCAGCCCAACTGGCATATCGGCCTGTTAATGGCCCGTGTAACTATTGGGCCTAATTATAGCACATCTGATAATGGCCCGTGACACTCTTGGGCCTACGGCCCACATGGATACTGGTCTTCTTAAAGCCCATAATTTTATTGGGCCAAACAAGGCACAGTATATATTTTGGCTTGTTAACAGCTCGCCCTATTTTGGCCAAACATGGGCCTTAGGAAGTTTTGGCCTGTATTGGCCTGTGAATATTTCGGCTCAACGCTAGCCCAATCTATTTTTTAGCCTGTTAAAAGCCCATGGTATTCTCTAGCCCAGCTGGCCAGAACTTTACCCAGCCTGTTAAAGGCAGAAAACTACTAGACGTTTAGACTTGCTAATGGCCAAAGATGATTATAGGCCCACGTTTTGGCCCGTATGAGTAACAGGCCGGCTTGAAGACCCATAACACAGAGATCCATTGAACCTTCCGGCCTAAATTGTAGCATACCGACCAAGAAGAAACCTAGACTATACAATAATGAAATTACGGCATATTACATCCACTGGGAATCAAAGTTCACCACCGGTGATAATAAAGCGGAACATGACCGTGGATTACATACATTGGGCATCAGAGGTAGCCACCAGTGCATAGAAACGCGCTGATAAAAGAATGTACAAAACTGAGAGCACTTCAGAAGGCATTAGGCCTGGCCAGGACGGGCACCGCAAGCAGCCGAACAAGCTGATGAGACCTTCGTTGTGTCAACGATAGATGCTCCATCCCTAGCTTTATAGCACCATAGGGCGCAAGGCAGTCCTCTAAGACCTTCATTACATCATTGACATCAAGTCGGAGCTGAGCTGAAGCAAGCCTTTCCGCTTTAAGTTGAGACTGAAGAAATCGAACTGATTGAGGCAGCGACTGCACAGAGGTTTTCTCACAGCTGTTGGTGAGTAACTTCAACTCACTTTTTCATCAAGACAGGACCTTGAGGTCATCTCTCTCTCTTCAAGATGGTTTGTCTCACTAGCTTCCCTAAAGTTCTGCCTGGCATAAGAGATACAACTCTGAAAGAGAAACAAGGAGACACGTAATAGGTTTCATAATTATAAAAGAAAATAAATGGATCTATTCTGCATAAGGAACATGTTTTTATAGCTACAATTTAAAATTGGTAGTTGTTGCAAACATCCAATCAGATGTACACAACAAAGTAAACAACACTAGAGGAAATGATGCCTATCCAAATCTATACTAGAACAAAGTTTGAAGGCTTGAGAAGGATGAACTTACATTACATGTTAACACGGGCTGGACAAAGCCCTTCTCCATGTCGATGGAAGGATAATTCAATAAATTCCCCGAAGAAACTTCTTTATAAGCGTTGCTATTATTCTACATTTTGCAAAAAGTAAGTATAGATCAAATAATATTGGAAGAAATAGAGGATAATGAAGCTCAGGTGCAGACTGATGATACATAATCAAATAGCAATTAATTAAGTACAGTGTTACAAGGCAAAAGGTACTGACAAGAGGAATGCAGACATCAACGTGTGAAGTGGCATTGGCTTTATTGAACATTTTGGTAAGTGTAAATGTAGATCTAATAATTTGGAGAAAGTGAGGGCAGGGCAGATAAGATGCATAGACAATCAACTATCTCGTGATGCAAGTACAGTAATTCCACCACCGTCCATTATTACTTGTCGCTCAAATGGATGTATCTAGCACTATTATGTTCTGAATACATCCAATTGATCAACAATTAATTCGATATAGAGGAAGTACATGAAAACAAGTACTTACATGAGCAATCCAAAACTTCATAACCATTGTGTTAATTCTACATTTATCCAATAGTAAATATAGATCTTATAATTTCGAGCAAAGGGAGGATAAAGAAGCGAACATTTACAGTGATGCTACATAATTAAACTGCAATGAGTGTAAGTATGCTGACAAAAGGCAAGAGGTACTAACAAGAGCAATGCAATGCCCAGTATTGTTGTGAGATTCTATGATCCTTTGAGCAAGGAGATTCATTTGAAATTAGTCTTCATACAAGAGAGAAGGTAAGGCACATGCAAAAATTTAGGAGTTGAAATTTTGAATTGATATTACAGACAATACCTAACGATGGGCTCTCAATAGTTTTAATAGGGGTTTGGCCGGTGGAGTAGGGTTAAAGTGTGGTACAGTTGGTGATGAGGACATGACAACCTTGGATACGACCAAAAATATTGCATGTGGGAGGGGATTTCTAATGCAAACTATGCAATAATTTATTTATGTCTTCCAGGACAAAAATACTTCACACACTTTTGTGCCATGTCTCATTGCAGGTGTTGGGACATTTGTACAATCCACATATGAAGATAAGGGAGAAAGAGATGTTTACTTGTTGTTCAAAAAGTTCTCTCACGTCACTTTTGGCCCAAGAGAAGATAGAGTCCAAGTCTCTCACGTTCTAGACTCAGATTCGGACTCCACAAACATACCTAACTCAAAACATCAGCAACTTTTTCATCCGAACTACGAATTGGGTGATTCTTATTTTGCTGGAAAGTAGATTTCGTGCACTTTCCAAATCAACTCAATTCACCTTCAAATTCGTCCGGAGCGTTGAGTTATGGATGAAGCAATCTGATGTTGCAGCAGAATCCGAGTCAAACTACAAGTCCAAAGGTGTTACATCACCTCCACTTGGGCCCATTGGCCTTGTACAAGCTAGGGTTGATTTTAGGCTGCCTTGGGACATCCTCCCACCTCCTTCTCCATCATCTCTTGCTCCTATATAAATAGATCCATCGAGTAGCTTTTCCTTGGGATTTGTTTAGTTAAAAGTTAGCCACTTCAACTTCGTGTACTTCGTTTGTGTCCAATGATACGTCTCCAATGTATCTATAATTTTTGATTTCTCCATGCTATATTATCTACTCTTTGGACATTATTGGGCTTTATTAATCACTTTTATATTATTTTTGGACTAACCTATTAACTGGAGGCCCAGCCTAGAATTGCTGTTTTTTTGCCTGTTTTAGGGTTTCGAAGAAAAGGAATAGCAAACGGAGTCCAAACGGAATGAAACCTTCAGGGACGTGATTTTCTCAACAGATAACACCCGGGAGACTTGGACCCTACGTCAAGGCACGTAACAGGAGGCCACGAGGTAGGGGGCGCGCCCTACCCTACCAGGCACGCCCCCACCCTCTTGGGCCCCCTGTTGCTCCACCGACGTACTTCTTCCTCCTATATATATCCACGTACCCCCAAACGATTAGATACGGAGCCAAAACCCTAATTCCACCGCCTCAACTTTTTATATCCACGCGATCCCATCCTGGGGCCTGTTCCGGAGCTCCGCCGAAGGGGGCATCGATCACGGAGGGATTCTACATCAACACCATAGCCTCTCCGATGAAGTGTGAGTAGTTTACCTCAGACCTACGGGTCCATAGTTAGTAGATAGATGGCTTCTTCTCTCTTTTTGGATCTCAATACAATGTTCTCCCCCTCTCTAGTGGAGATCTATTCGATGTAATCTTCTTTTTGTGGTGTGTTTGTTGAGACCGATGAATTGTGGGTTTATGATCAAGTCTATCTATGAATAATATTTTAATCTTCTCCGAATTCTTTTATGTATGATTGGTTATCTTTGCAAGTCTCTTTGAATTATCACTTTGGTTTGGCCTACTAGATTGATCTTTCTTGCAATGGGAGAAGTGCTTAGCTTTGTCTTCAATCTTGCGGTGTCCTTTCCCGGTGACACTAAGGGCAGCAAGGCACGTATTGTATTGTTGCCATCGAGGATAACAAGATGGGGTTTTCATCATATTGCATGAGTCTATCCCTCTACATCATGTCATCTTGCTTAAGGCGTTACTCTGTTTTTAACTTAATACTCTAGATGCATGCTGGATAGCGGTCGATGAGTGGAGTAACAGTAGTAGATATAGGCAGGAGTCGGTCTACTTGTCTCGGACATGATGCCTATATACATGATCATACCTAGATATTCTCATAACTATGCTCAATTATGTCAATTGCTCAACAGTAATTTGTTCACCCACCGTAGAATACTTATGCTCTCGAGAGAAGCCACTAGTGAAACCTATGGCCCCCGGGTCTATCTTTATCATATTGTTCTCCTACTACTTTGCTATTTACTTTGCCTTTATTTTACTTTGCATCTTTATCATAAAAATACCAAAAATATTATCTTTATCATATATATCAGAACTCACTCTCGTAAGTGGCCCTATAGGGATTGACAACCCCTATTTGTGTTGGTTGAGAGGATTTATTTGTTTTGTGCAGGTACGAGGGACTTGCGTGTAGCCTCCTACTGGATTGATACCTTGGTTCTCAAAAATGGAGGGAAATACTTACACTACTTTGCTGCATCATCCCTTCCTCTTGGGGAAAACCAACGCAGTGCTCAAGAGGTAGCAAGAAGGATTTCTGGCGCCGTTTCCGGGGAGGTCTTCGCAAAAGTCAACATACCAAGTACCCATCACATACCATTATCTCCCGCATTACATTATTTGCCATTTCCCTCTCATTTTCCTTTCCCCCACTTCACCCTTGCCGTTTTATTCGCCCTCTCTCTCTATCCTCCCTCTCTTTCTCTATTTGCCTCTTTTTGCCCGTTTGCTTTTTGTTTGCTTGTGTGCTAGTTTGCTTGCTTGTCACGATGGCTCAAAATAATACTAAATTGTGTGACTTCACCAATACCAACAACAATGATTTATTAGCACTCCGATTACTCCTCTTACCGATGCTAAATCTTGTGAAATTAATATTGCTTTGCTGAATCTTGTCATGAAAGATCCGTTTTCCGGCCTTCCCAGTGAAGATGCCATTACCCATCTAAATAGCTTCGTTGATTTGTGTGATATGCAAAATAAGAAATATGTGGATAATGATATTTTTAAATTGAAGCTATTTCCTTTTTCGCTTAGAGGTCGTGCTAAAGCTTGGTTTTCATCTTTGCCTAAAAATAGTATTGATTCATGGAACAAGTGCAAAGACGCTTTTATCTCTAAGTATTTTCCTCCCGCTAAGATCATCTCTCTTAGAAACGACATTATGAATTTTAAGCAACTTGATAATGAACATGTTGCACAAGCTTGGGAGAGAATGAAATTAATGATACGTAATTTCCCTACTCATGGTTTAAATTTGTGGATGATTGTTTAGAATTTTTATGTCGGATTGAATTTTGCTTCTAGAAATCTTTTAGATTCGGCCGCGGGAGGCACTTTTATAGAAATCACTTCAGGAGAAGCTACTAAACTGCTAGATAATATTATGGTTAGTTATTCTCAATGGCATACTGAAAGATGTACTAATAAAAAGGTGCATGCGATAGAAGAAATTAATGTTTTGAGTGGAAAGATGGATGAACTAATGAAATTATTTGCTAATAAGAGTGTTTCTTCTGATCCTAATGATATGCCCTTGTCTACTTTGATTGAGAATAATAATGAATCTATGGATGTGAATTTTGTTGGTAGGAACAATTTTGGTAACAATGTGTATAGAGGAAATTTTAATCCTAGGCCTTATCCTAGTAATCCCTCTAATAATTATGGTAATTCCTACAACAATTCTTATGGAAATTATAATAAGATGCCTTCTGATTTTGAATCTAATATTAAAGGATTTATTACTTCGCAAAAGAATTTTAATGCTATGATTGAAGAAAAATTGCTTAAGATTGATGATTTGGCTAGGAACGTTGATAGAATTTCTCTTGATGTTGATTCTTTGAAACTTAGATCTCTTCAACCTAAGCATGATATCAATGAGTCTCTCAAAGCCATGAGAATTTCCATTGATGAGTGCAAAGAAAGAACCGCTAGGATGCGTGCTAAGAAAGATGCCTTTATAAAAGCCTGTTCTTCTAGTT
Source organism: Triticum urartu (assembly GCF_003073215.2). Classification (NCBI taxonomy): domain Eukaryota; kingdom Viridiplantae; phylum Streptophyta; class Magnoliopsida; order Poales; family Poaceae; genus Triticum; species Triticum urartu. Next base: position 347,195,445 of record NC_053027.1, on the reverse strand, counting down.
CCTATGAAAATAATGATGAAGATCTAAAAGTTATTGATGTGTCCCCAATTAAATCTTTGTTTTGCAATATGAATCTTGATAATGATGGGACTGAATATGATCCACCTTTACCTAGAAGGCATTCTAAGAATTCAGAATTTGTTGATCTTGATGCTAAATTTGATAAAAGTGGGATTGAAGAAATTAAAACCCTAGATGTTGCTAAACCCACTATTATGGATGTCAAGGAATTTAACTATGAAAATTGCTCTTTGATTGATTGTTTTTCCTTGTTGCAATCTGTGCTAAATTGTCCTCACGCTTATAGTCAAAATAAAGCGTTTACTAAACATATCGTTGATGCCTTGATGCAATCTTATGAAGAAAAACTTGAATTGGAAGTTTCTATCCCTAGAAAACTATATGATGAGTGGGAATCAACTATTAAAATTAAAATTAAAGATCATGAATGCTATGCTTTATGTGATTTGGGTGCTAGTGTTTCCACGATTCCAGAGACTTTGTGTGATTTGTTAGGTTTCCGTGATTTTGATGATTGCTCTCTAAACTTGCACCTTGCGGATTCCACTATTAAGAAACCTATGGGAAGAATTAATGATGTTCTTATTGTTGAAAATAGGAATTATGTGCCCGTAGATTTTATTATTCTTGACACAGATTGCAATCATTCATGTCCTATTATTCTTGGTAGACCTTTCCTTAGAACGATTGGTGAAATTATTGATATGAAGGAAGGAAATATTAAATTGCAATTTCCATTAAGGAAAGGCATGGAACACTTTCCGAGAAATAAAATTAAATTACCTTATGAATCTATTATGAGAGCCACTTATGGATTGCCTACCAAAGATGGCAATACCTAGATCTATTCTTACTTGTTATGCCTAGCTAGGGGCGTTAAATAATAGTGCTTGTTGGGAGGCAACCCAATTTTATTTTTATTCCGTGCCTTTTGCTCCGGTTTAGTAATAAATAATTTATCTAGCCTCTGTTTTGGTTGTGTTTTTTGTGTTTAATTAGTGTTTGTGCCAAGTAGAACCATTGGGAAGACTTGGGGAAAGTCTTGTTGAACTTGCTGTAAAAAACAGAAACTTTAGCGCTCACGAGAACTACTGCCATTTTTATTTGAAACATTATATTTAGTTAATTATTTTTGAAGATGATTAATAGATAAATTCCTCACTTCCAGAAATTTATTTTAGAATTTTTGGGGTTCCAGATCTTGCGCTAGCTACATATTACTACAGACTGTTCTGTTTTTGAAAGATTCTGTTTTTCGTGTGTTGTTTGCTTATTTTGATGAACCTATGGCTAGTAAAATAGTTTATAAACCATATAGAAGTTGGATTACAGTAGGTATAACACCAATATAAATAAATAATGAATTCATTACATTACCTTTAAGTGGTCTTTTGTTTTCTTTCGCTAACGGAGCTCACGAGATTTTCTACTTTAAGTTTTGTGTTGTGAAGTTTTCATGTTTTGGGTAAAGATTTGATGGATTATGGAACAAGGAATGGAAAGAGCCTAATCTTGGGGATGCCCATGGCACCCCCAAGATAATCTAAGGACACCTAAAAGAAAAGGCTTGGGGATGCCCCGGAAGGCATCCGCTCTTTCGTCTACTTCTATCGGTAACTTTACTTGGACCTATATTTTTATTCGCCACATGATATGTGTTTTGCTTGGAGCGTCTTGTATTATTTGAATCTTTATTTGTTAGTTTACCACAATCATCCTTTCTGGACACACCTTTTGAGAGAGCCATGCATGATTTGGAATTTGCTAGAATACTCCATGTGCTTCGCTTATATCTTTTGAGTTATATAATTTTGCTCTAGTACTTCACTTATATCTTTTAGAGCACAGCGGTGGATTTGTTTTATAGAAAATATTGATATCTCATGCTTCACTTAGATTATTTTGAGAGTCTTAATAGCATGGTAATTTTCTTAAAATCCTAATATGCTTGGTGTACAAGATTAATAATAAAACTTTCTTATGAGTGTGTTGGATACTATGATAAGTTTGATACTTGATAATTGTTTTGAGATATGAAGATGGTGATATTAAAGTTGTGCTAGTTGATTAGTTGTGAATTTGAGAAATACTTGTGTTGAAGTTTGTGATTCCCGTAGCATGCACGTATGGTGGACCGTTATGTGATGAAGTCGGAGCATGATTTATTTTTTGATTGTCTTCCTTATGAGTGGCGGTCGGGGACGAGCGATGATCTTTTCCTACCAATCTATCCCCCTAGGAGCATGCGTGTAATACTTTGCTTTGATAACTTGTAGATTTTTGCGATAAGTATACGAGTTCTTTATGACTAATGTTGAGTCCATGGATCATACGCACTCTCACCCTTCCACCTTCGCTAGCCTCTCTAATACCGCACACCTTTTGCCGGTATCATACACCCACCATTACCTTCCTCAAAACAGCCACCATACCTACATATTATGGCATTTCCATAGCCATTCCGAGATATATTTCCATGCAACTTTCCACCATTCCGTTCATCATGACACACTCCATCATTGTCATATTTCTTAGCATGATCATGTAGTTTACATCGTATTTGTGGCAAAGCCACCGTTCGTAATTCTCTCATACATGTCACTCATGAGTCATTGCATATCCCGGTACACCGCCGGAGGCATTGATATAGAGTCATATTTTGTTCTAAGTATCGAGTTGTAATTCTTGAGTTGTAAGAAAAATAAAAGTGTGATGATCATCATTATTAGACCATTGTCCCAGTGAGGAAAGGATGATGGAGACTATGATTCCCCCACAAGTCGGGATGAGACTCCGGACAAAAAAAAAAAAAAAGAGAAAGAAAAAAGAGTCCATAAAAAAGATAGGCCCAAAGAAAAAATATGAGAGAAAAAGAGAGAAGGGGCAATGCTACTATCCTTTTACCACACTTGTGCTTCAAAGTAGCACGATCTTCATAGTAGAGAGTCTCTCATGTTATCACTTTTATATACTATTATAGAACTTGGCTTGTATATTCCAATGACGAGCTTCCTCAAATTTCCCTAGGTCTTCATGAGCAAGCAAGTTGGATGCACACCCACTTAGTTTCTTTTTGAGCTTTCATATACTTATAGCTCTAGTGCATCTGTTGCATGGCAATCCCTACTCACTCACATTGATATCTATTGATAGGCATCTCCATAGCCCATTGATACGCCTAGTTGATGTGAGACTATCATCTCCCTTTTGTCTTCTCCACAACCACCGTTCTATTCCACCTATAGTGCTATGTCCATGGCTCACACTCATGTATTGCGTGAAAATTGAAAAAGTTTTGAGAATGTCAAAAGTAGGAAACAATTGCTTAGCTTGTCATCGGGGTTGTGCATGATTTAAATATTTTGTGTGGTGAAGATGGAGCATACCAGACTATATGATTTTGTAGGGATAACTTTCTTTAGCCATGTTATTTTGAGAAGACATAATTGCTTAGTTAGTATGCTTGAAGTATTATTATTTTTATGTCAATATGAACTTTTGTCTTGAATCTTTCAGATCTGAATATTCATACCACAATTAAGAAGAATTACATTAAAATTATGACAAGTAGCACTCCGCATCAAAAATTCTGTTTTTATCATTTACCTACTTGAGGACGAGCAGGAATTAAGCTTGGGGATGCTTGATACGTCTCCAACGTATCTATAATTTTTGATTGCTCCATGCTATATTATCTACTGTTTTAGACATTATTGGGCTTTATTATCCACTTTTATATTATTTTTGGGACTAACCTATTAACCGGAGGCCCAGCTCAGAATTGCTATTTTTTGCCTGTTTTAGGGTTTCGAAGAAAAGGAATATCAAACGGAGTCCAAACGGAATGAAACCTTTGGGAATGTGATTTTCTCAACAGATAAGACCCGGGAGACTTCGACCCTACGTCAAGGCATGTAACAGGAGGCCACGAGGTAGGGGGTGCGCCCTACCCTACCAGGCGCGCCCCCACCCTCGTGGGCCCCCTGTTGCTCCACCGACGTACTTCTTCCTCATATATATATATATATCCACGTACCCCCAAATGATCAGATTCGGAGCCAAAACCCTAATTTCACAACCGCAACTTTCTGTATCCACGAGATCCCATCCTGGGGCCTGTTCCGGAGCTCCGTCGGAGGGGGCATCGATCACGGAGGGCTTCTACATCAACACCATAGCCTCTCCGATGAAGTGTGAGTAGTTTACCTCAGACCTACGGGTCCATAGTTAGTAGATAGATGGCTTCTTCTCTCTTTTTGGATCTCAATACAATGTTCTCCCCCTCTCTAGTGGAGATCTATTCGATGTAATCTTCTTTTTGTGGTGTGTTTGTTGAGACCGATGAATTGTGGGTTTATGATCAAGTCTATCTATGAATAATATTTTAATCTTCTCCGAATTCTTTTATGTATGATTTGTTATCTTTGCAAGTCTCTTTGAATTATAACTTTGGTTTGGCCTACTAGATTGATCTTTCTTGCAATGGGAGAAGTGCTTAGCTTTGGTTTCAATCTTGCGGTGTCCTTTCCCGGTGACACTAAGGGCAGCAAGGCACGTATTGTATTGTTGCCATCGAGGATAACAAGATGGGGTTTTCATCATATTGCATGAGTCTATCCCTCTACATCACGTCATCTTGCTTAAGGCGTTACTCTGTTTTTAACTTAATACTGTAGATGCATGCTGGATACCGGTCGATGAGTGGAGTAATAGTAGTAGATGCAGGCAGGAGTCGGTCTACTTGTCTTGGACGTGATGCCTATATACATGATCATACCTAGATATTCTCATAACTATGCTCAATTCTGTCAATTGCTCAACAGTAATTTGTTCACCCACTTTAGAATACTTAAGCTCTCGAGAGAAGCCAGTAGTGAAACCTATGGCCCTCGGGTCTATCTTTATCATATTGTTCTCCTACTACTTTGCTATTTACTTGGCCTTTATTTTACTTTGCATCTTTATCATAAAAATACCAAAAATATTATCTTTATCGTATCTATCAGACCTCACTCTCGTAAGTGGCCCTATAGGGATTAACAACCCCTATCTGCGTTGGGTGCAAGGATTTATTTGTTTTGTGCAGGTACGAGGGACTTGCCCGTAGCCTCCTACTGGATTCATACATTGGTTCTCAAAAACTGAGGGAAATACTTATGCTACTTTGCTGCACCATCCCTTCCTCTTCGGGGAAAACCAACGCAGTTCTCAAGAGGTAGCATCCAACGACCAGACCAAGACCGCTTTCAGATCCCCACCTATATCAATACTTCATCTGTATTCGCAATATTCAGATTGCATTATCATATTGTTGCTTGTTCTTCAATTGCGTGCAGGAATAGACCTTCATGGTTAGGCTGATCGTGCTTCCAACATCGTCAGTAACCTCGGGAGATTGGTTTAGGATTGCTAAGGTGCAACATTGTCCACATTTGTAGTTGGATCGTCAAAGTCAACTCCACCAAATCAATAATTATCATCTCATCGAAAGATCGGGACATCCTCGCCTCTATCAACTGGTATCATTTTTCAGGTTGCTTCGTGAGAATTTCTAGTTTTTCTTAGATTTGATTTATTTTCTTACCTATTGTCCAATAAAAAGCCACAAAAAGTTAGATCTATTCATCCTTTGTCCAAGCCAGTCTGAGCCTTTGCAATTTTATTTTCATTGCTTGCATAGTTGAATTATCGGTTGCATCGTCGTGTCGAGTTGCTGGTCTTAGTCTCTAGTTCATTTAGAGTTTCGAGTTCTGTTCACATTTGTCACACCGCCACTGCATCATTATCCCTTTTTTTGTCCACCACCCATCCATCAATTTCCACCAAGTGCTACCCACCGTTCATTGTCGTAATCATAGTTGAGATCGTTCACATCTTCGCATGATCGAATCTGCATCTTATCTAGTTTGTTTTGGAAAGAGGGAGAGAGAGAGAAAAAAAGACAGAGAAAAAAAGAGAGAAAGAAAAAAGTGTCAGAAAAAAAGAAAAAAGAAAGAAAATTCGGATCTATCTAGACTCAATCTCGTAGTTGAATTCGGATTGGAATCTGTTTTGTGCACTGTTTAGTAAAATAGGCATAACTTCCTCATACAAAGTCCGTTTTGGCTCCGTGAGTACTCAAATGAAAGCTAACAACGAGCCTTATCTAAATGGTTGCAGAAGTTAGTTCAATATTTGGCACCTCAAAATTGGCTTCTAAATAGGTATGTTTGTCCTCCGAAGTTCGCAAACACAGCTTATACCAGTTTTAGAATTTTCTGACTCCTCATATCAACTATGAATTGAGTGATTCTTTTTGCGTTTGAAAACTTGAGTCAGTGTCATTCTGGAGAAAAATTATTAGAAAATTGGCACAATATTTTCCAAAGAGAAGTTGGAGAGAAAGTTGTTGATATATCCTGTTTGGCTGTTGTTTCACATCATTATCTTTACTGCTATTGTGATCTTCACTTATATCTTGCTGTCTAGAGCTACTTCATATCCTTTCCTGATGCTAGTTGTGCTACACCGTGACGTCATTAGTGTTCTAGGCTCGCATCTCTAGTCCGGTCTAGCCTAGGACCAGCACAGTACCATCGTTGAGCGTTTATTCAACATTGCATCTCTGAATTGTTTATTGCTAATCTTTTGCTACCAAATATTTAAGCCTTCCAAGATCCACATATTTCTACACCATTTATACGTACGTTCCCCTGGCAATCTCTATACTCAATCTTCGGAGTTATTTGACATCGCTGGTTGCCTATCACCATTAGCTGCATGGTAAGACCTTGTAAGATATTGATATTTTCTATACAGTGAGCATTTTACCACCAGATTCTAGTAGTTCATAGAAACATTATTCTTGGATTTTGTTTCTTGCTTTCTACTAACTATGGCAGGTTCTGGAGTTGTTAGTTCTTGGGCTTCATCGATCGTGGGAGATTTGCCATCGTCTAAGAAAATACAACAACCGTCACAAGAGGAGCAACAACATCAGAATGCACATAATCAGGTTAATGTTTCCATGTCACCATTTACTGGTCGTTTTAAGCCTGATTTATATATTGAATGGGAGTACGAAATAAATGCTATATTTGCTTCCCATCATTTTGATGAGCGTGGAAAATTTCAAGCTGCGGTTAGTACTTTCAGTAGCTTTACTTTAATTTGGTGGAGTGAATATTGTCAGTTAAACCCTGATTTTATACCTACTACTTGGGATGATTTATGACTTGTGATGAGAGATAGATTCATTGATGTTTACTATACTCATGGCATGATTAAAAAATTACAGCATTTGAAACAAGGCACTGCCACGATAACAAAATATTATGATGATTTACAAACTACATTGTTGCACTCATTTTTAGAAGAAAGTGAAGAAGACTTTATGGATAGATTTTAGGGAGGATTAAACTGTGATATTCAAGAGATACTAATTCATGAAGAGTGTTATCCTATGGACCATTTGATTCGTCTTGCTTGCAAACCTGAATAGGAAATAAAACGACGTGTTGCTCGCAAGGAAAACAAGCGCATGCTGCACATTCCAAGTGTTGATACAGATGTTTCTTCAGACAACCACATCCGTTGTTGCGAGGACTACATCCTCCACCATGTGACACATCACCACCAAGAGTGCCTACATCGTCTGAGTTGATCATAAGAGGTAATGACAAAGGTACAGATTTTCCACTTTCACATGAGAATGATGCATGCCTTGTTAACTTGAATACATCATGTGTTGAGTTACCTATTGATTTGAGCACATCAACTATTTTAGAGAATCGCGTTCCTATCATGAATACGTCATGTGATCAAATAGTTGAAGTACCAACAATTTTGATTGTACCCAATGAATTAACTGTTCGTGCAAAAGAACCAACGTTTAATCATTTTGATATGACCTCTAATCCTGGTGATGATTCTGTGTCAAATTATTTATTGCATGTTTGCTTATTGAAGCATGTTGTAGCATGTAAATTTGATGCAAGTAAGGTTTATTCACCAATGTTGGGATGGTTTAATGATGAACATTGTCAATCCTTTGATATGAATAAGAGCTTCACTTATATGTGCAAATTGAGTTGCAATATTTTCGTGCCTTCTACTACTTTTGATAATATTTGCGCTTTACATTTTATGAACTATGAAAGTTACTCATGTATACATATGTCATATGTGCAAAAATCAAGGGAAGTAAAAACGGATGACATATACATATACAACATGTACACCTTGTCACTTTTGTTAGCCACATTTCAGATTAAGAAACGCCGAGGACGGCTTTGTTTTCAAGAAGGGGAACACTTTCTCCCTTGATAGAGGAGAGGGTGTCCTGATCTTTCGATGAGATGATAACTACCGATTCGGTGGAGTCGACTTTGATGATCCGACTACAAATGTGCACGACATTGCGCCTTAGCAATCACTAAACCAGACTCCCAAGGTTACGGACGATGCTGGAAGACCGATCAGCCCGACCACGAAGGTCAATTCCTGCACGCAATTGAAGAACAAGCAAGAATATGATAATTCAATCTGAATATTATGAATACAGATAAAGTTTTGATAAATGTGGGGATCCGAAAGCGGTCTTGGTCTGGTCGTTTGACATAAATGAAGTACACGAAGTTGCAATGGCTAACTTTTAACTAAACAAATCCCAAGGAAAAATCCACTAGGTGGATCTATTTATATAGGAGCAAGGGGTGACGGCCAAGGAGGTGGGATGACATCCCAAGGAAGCCTAAAACCAACCCTAGGTCGTACAAGGCCAATGAGCCCAAGCGGAGGTGATGTAGCACCTTTCGACTTGTAGTTTGACTCGGATTCTGCTGCAGTATCAGATTGTTTCGTCCATAACTCAACAATCCGGATGAATTTGAAGCCGAATCCAATTGGGTTGGAAATTGCATGAAATCTACTTTCCAGCAGAAAAAGTATCACCCAATTCAAAGTCCGGATGAAAAAATTATTGACGTTTTGAGTCAGGTATGTCTGTGCAGTCCGAATCTAAGTCTAGAATGTGAGAGAGTTGGGCTCTATCTTCTCTTGGGCCGAAAGTGACGTGAGAGAATTTTTTGAACATCAAGTAAACATCTCTTTCTCCCTTATCTTCATATGTGGATTGTACAAATGTCCCATAGACCTACAAATAGACATGGCATATAAGTTTGTGTACTATTTTTGTCCTGGATGACATAAATATATTTTTGCATAGTTTGCACTAGAAATCACCTCACAAATATACATGTATGCAATATTTTTGGTCGTATCCAAGGTAGTCATGTCCTCATCAGTTGGGCCTGTGTTTTCTATGGTTGTCGATCTATCTGATTTAACAGGTATCACTATGGAACACCCCGGATGTAACTTCCTATATTTGTAACTACGACTCTTGCCATTTTCGGCGATGTGATAGGATATTCCCTTCACGGTTGGGGTTTGTCTTTCGTTTTGCATTTTGTTCATGTCATGCATTGCATATCATGTCATCATGTGCAGCGCATTTGCATTCGTGCTTGTCTCATGCATCCAGTCTTTTTCTCCGTTGTCCGTTTTGCAATCCGACACTGTCTCGTGCCCCGTTGCACCCCTCTAATCTTGTTTCGTGAGCGGGAGAAAAAAGTTCTAGGAATGGGTTGAGATTTGTCGAGTGGATTTGGTACATCACCGGTAGACCGCCTATCAAATTTCGTTCCATTTGGAGGTCGTTTGATGCCCAACGGTTAATCGGGTAATCGCAAAAGCCTCTTTTGTGTTGCAGCCCAACACCCCTCCAACAACCCAATAACCCATCTAAACCCACTCCACGCTCTTCGTCGTTGGATCACGATCCTGTGGGCAAAAACCACACCTCATTTGGACACTCATAGCTCCCTCTACCTATATAAATACATCTCCCATCCAAATCCGGGTCCAAAACCCTAGTCTAGGTCCCTCCGCGCCGCCGGACACGTCCGGATCCCGCCGGACAAATCGCGCCGCCGCCCCACGCCAATAGGAGGCCGCCACGTGGCACTCTCCGCCGCCAGCCGCCGCCGGCCCGCCTGAGCTCGCGGGAGGCCCCCCCGACCCGTCTGCGCGCCTGAGCGCCCGCGCCTCAGCCCACCTGCCAAGCGCCGCCCGCTCTTCATCGACGCCCGTCGCTCCGCCCCGCCGCCTGCTCTTCGCCGGCGCCACTGCTCCGCCGTCGCCCTTTGCGCGCCGCCTCGCCGCCGTCTTTTCCTTGCCGGCGCCGCCACAGAAGCGCGCAAGCCGCCGCCCCGACCAGATCCGGCGAGCTACACCCGGATCCAGTGGACCTTCGCCGTCCTAGCCGGTTCCCCATCGGCAACGGTAGCCGTCGCCGTCCTACTCGATCGGGGAGGAGCCCCGATCCGCCCTCGCCATTGACCGCGGCCCCGCGCTGTGCCAGGCCTAGTTCCCGCGCCCGTAGGCATCTCTGGCCAGATCCGCCTCAGCCTGCCTCACCCTCTGGCCCATTTGGCCCAAAGTGAGCCTCTGTTTTTTCGCTTGAATTTCGACTAAGTCTGTGATTTTCCTCATATTTTTATGCCTTGTTCAACGTGCTATATCTCCATGCCTTTGACTCTGATTTGTGCATATGATATGTCGAAATGTTCTTCCCGTTATGCTATTCATGTTAGTGACATTTGCATGCATGTTACTGTCCATATTGATGCCATTATCCTTGTTGCAAGCATGCTATAAAATGTTAACTGCTGGTTCTTAACAGAACTTGATGATTTGCCATTTTTGTTGCATTTTGTGTGTGCATCCTATGAGCATGACATCGACATGTTTTATGAGCTCCAACATGCCATATTTACATGGGTGCGATTTGTGTATTTTTGTGATCTCTGTGGTTACTAGCACAAGCATGCAAAGTAGGCTCCGTGATGTTGCTGTTTTCAGGCACTTAGTATTTTTCAAAGTCCTTTTCCTGATGTTATTTTAATGCCATGTAAACTTGTTCCTACCATGAGATCCATGCTTATTTTGAGATACTTCATAAGGATGTTTTGAACACGTGGTTTTTCTCTATCCATCCATGCCTCTGGTTGCAATTATGGAGTAGTTTATCATATCATTACCATGCTCTACTTTTGCTAAATAATGTTCCTGGCAGATTGTTAACATGATAATCAATATTGCCATGTGTTTTTCTAGTGATCCATGCATCCTATGAACATTCTCTTGCCATGTTTAGCTTCATGCACATGTCTTCTTACTGTTAGTATGCTTGTGTTGTCATGTAGTGCTTTGCATAGAGTGGCATGAGCTTGCAAATTTGCTATCATGAATCTATTTCTGCCATGTCATGAAATTCCACCAAGTCTGAATCTGCTTATAAAACTTGCTATGTTTGCATGGGTGTAACCATATTTTTTGTGCCTTTTTGGCTCATGTTCAGTAAGGGAGTTTTGTTCTATGAATTTAGTAGAAGCACACAATGCCTTTGTTTGCTATGTTAAGTTCTTGTAGCATGTTTTTAGCTAGCTCTAAACATTGCTTCCTGATGTTCTTTTGACATGTTGGTAATTTCTCTAAGTCTGTGAACCTGATATCTTTTGCACTTTTGACATGCTTGTTTGAACCTGTTGTATTGTGATTAAGCCGTAGCTCAGTGTTAATGTTTTGTCAAGCATCTCTTGTACATCACTACCATATGCTTTGTTGTTATGTTGGAGTGCCTTAGCTTAGTTTCTTGTTGCATTTTTAAGTGCTATCATGTTGTTAATCACAGATTTGCATCATCCTTGTATTGCTTGTCATTTGCAAACCGTGCATCCATTTCCGGTGATCCTTATATCGATTTTGACTGAAATCACCTCATCATTCCAGCTGCATACTTGGTTTGCCAAGTTGATTCCTTGATCATCCTTTTCCTTCGGGAGTATGCATATGCATTACATATCATATCTTGCATGTCATGCCATGTATTGCATCATGTTGCTTGTGCATTGCATCATGATTGATTGTTGTTCCGTTGCTTGTGTTCTTGCTTTGGGTAGAGCCAGGAGACAAGTACGTGAACGAGGAACCTGTTGAGTATGCTAACGAGGATCAAGCTCTCGACAACTCTAAGAACATTGCAGGCAAGATGACCATACCCTCGATATCACTTCTACCTTTGCCTTGCTAGTTGTTTGTTCTATCGCTATGTCGCGCTACCTACCACTTGTTATATCTTGCCTCCCATATTGCCATGTCAAGCCACTAACCCACCTTCCAAGCAAACCGTTGTTTGGCTAAGTTACCGCTTTTGCTCAGCCCCTCTTATAGTATTGCTATCTGCGGGTGAAGTTTAAGTTTGTTCCATGTTGGAACATGGATATGTTAGTATATCACATTATGTCTTATTAAATTTAATGCATCTATATACTTGGTAAAGGGTGGAAGGCTCGGCCTTTTGCGTGGTGTTTTGTTCCACTCTTGTCACCCTAGTTTCTGTCATACCGGTGTTATGTTCCTTACGCGGTTGGGGTTATGGGACCCCCTTGACAGTTAGCCTTGAATAAAACTCCTCCAGCAAGGCCCAACCTTGGTTTTAACATTTGCCACCTAAGCCTTTTTCCCTTGGGTTCTACAGACTCAATGGTCATCTTTATTTTCAACCCCCGGGCCAGTGCTCCTCTGAGTGTTGGTCGAAACTGGGCAATGTCTGGCGCCCCTTGGGCAACCAGGGTCTACGCCAACCCGATGTCTAGCCCATCTGGTGTGCCCTGAGAACAAGATACGTGCAACTCCTATTGGGATTTGTCGGCACATCGGGCGGCTTTGCTGGTCTTGTTTTACCATTGTCGAAATGTTTTGTAACCGGGATTCCGAGACTGATCGGGTCTTTCCGGGAGAATGAATATCCTTCGCTGATCGTGAGAGCTTGTGATGGGCTAAGTTGGGACACCCCTGCAGGGTATAAACTTTCGAGAGTCGTGCCCGTGGTTATGTGGCAGATGGAAATTTGTTAATATCCGATTGTACAGAACTTGACACTTGACTTAATTAAAATGAATCAACCGCGTGTGTAGCCGTGATGGTCTCTTTTCGGCGGAGTTCGGGAAGTGAACACGGTTTGGGTTATGTTTGAACGTAAGTAGTCTCAGGATCACTTCTTGATCATTTATAGCTTTTCGACCATTGCGTAGCTTCTCATCTTAATCTTATTTGTATATGTTAGCTGATAACCCACAAGTATAGGGGATCGCAACAGTTTTCGAGGGTAGAGTATTCAACCCAAATTTATTGATTCGACACAAGGGGAGCCAAAGAATATTCTCAAGTATTAGCAGCTAAGTTGTCAATTCAACCACACCTGGAAACTTAATATCTGCAGCAAAGTATTTAGTAGCAAAGTAATATGATAGTAATGGTAACGGTAGCAGAAGTAATGTTTTTTGTATTTTGTAGTGATTGCAACAATAGCAACGGAAAAGTAAATAAGCGAATAACAATACATGGAAAGCTCGCAGGGAATGGATCGGTGATAGAGAATTATGCTGGATGTGGTTCATCATGTAACAGTCATAACCTAGGGTGACACAGAACTAGCTCCAATTCATTAATGTAATGTAGGAATGTATTCCGAATATAGTCATACATGCTTATGGAAAAGAACTTGCATGACATCTTTTGTCCTACCCTCCCGTGGCAGCGGGGTCCTAGTGGAAACTAAGGGATATTAAGGCCTCCTTTTAATAGAGTACCAGACCAAAGCATTAACACATAGTGAATACATGAACTCCTCAAACTACGGTCATCACCGGGAGTGGTCCCGATTATTGTCACTTTGGGGTTGCCGGATCATAACACATAGTAGGTGACTATAGACTTGCAAGATAGGATCAAGAACTCTCATATATTGATGAAAACATAATAGGTTCAGATCTTAAATCATGGCACTCGGGCCCTAGTGACAAGCATTAAGCATGGCAAAGTCATAGCAACATCAATCTCAGAACATAGTGGATACTAGGGATCAAACCCTAAGAAAACTAACTCGATTACATGATAAATATCATCCAACCCATCACCGTCCAGCAAGCCTACGATGGAATTACTCACGCACGGCAGTGAGCATCATGAAATTGGTGATTGAGGATGGTTGATGATGACGGCGGCGACGGATTCCCCTCTCCGGAGCCCCGAACAGACTCCAGATCAGCCCTCCCGAGAGGTTTTAGGGCTTGGCGGCGGCTCCATATCGTAAAACGCGATGAATCCTTCTCCTTGATTTTTTTCTCCCCAAAAGTGAATACATAGAGTTGGAGTTGAGGTCGGAGGAGCTCCAGGGAGCCCACGAGGTAGGGGGGCGCGCCCAGGGGGGCAGGTATGCCCCCACCCTCGTGGCTAGGGTGTGGGACCCCTGGCCTTGATCTTTTGCCAGTATTTTTTATTATTTCCAAAAATACACTCAGTGGAGTTTCAGGTCATTCCGAGAACTTTTGTTTCTGCACATAAATAACACCATGGCAATTCTGCTAAAAACAGCGTCAGTCTGGGTTAGTTCCATTCAAATCATGCAAGTTAGAGTCCAAAACAAGGGCAAAAGTGTTTGGAAAAGTAGATACGACGGAGACGTATCAACTCCCCCAAGCTTAAACCTTTGCTTGTCCTCAAGCAATTTAGTTGACAAACTGGAAGTGATAAAGAAAAAGTTTTACAAACTCGGTTTGCTCTTGTTGTTGTAAATATGTAAAGACAACATTCAAGTTTTCAGCAAAGATTATAAACTAACCATATTCACAATAACGCTTAGGTCTCATGTTTACTCATATCAATGGTATAATCAACTAGCGAGCAATAATAATAAATCTCGGATGACAACACTTTCTCAAAACAATCATAATATAATATAACAAGATGGTATCTCGCTAGCCCTTTCTGAGACCGCAAAACATAAATGCAGAGCACCTTTAAAGATCAAGGACTGACTAGACTTTGTAATTCATGGTAAAAGAGATCCAGTCAAGTCATACTCAATGTAAACTAATAGTAATGAATGCAAATGACAGTGGTGCTCTCCAACTGGTGCTTTTTAATAAGAGGGTGGTGACTCAACATAAAAGTAAATAGATAGGCCCTTCGCAGAGGGAAGCAGGGATTTGTAGAGGTGCCAGAGCTCAATTTTGACATAGAGATGAATAATATTTTGAGCGGTATACTTTCATTGTCAACATAACAACCGAGAGATGGCGATATCTTCCATGATACACACATTATAGGCAGTTCCCAAGCAGAATGGTAAAGTTTATACTCCCCCGCCACCAACAAGCATCAATCCATGGCTTGCTCGAAACAACGAGTGCCTCCAACTAAGAAGAGTCCCAGGGGGAGTTTTGTTTGCAATTATTTTGATTTGATTTGCATAAAGCATGGGACTGGGCATCCCGGTGACCAGCCATTTTCTCGTGAGTGAGGAGAGGACTCCACTCCTCTTGAGAATAACCCGCCTAAGATGGAAGATATGGACAGCCCTAGTGGATACATGAGCTATTCGAGCATACAAAACAGAATGTTTATTTGAAGGTTTAGATTTTGGCACATACAAATTTACTTGGAACGGCAGGTAGATACCGTATATAGGTAGGTATGGTGGACTCATATGGAATAACTTTGGGGTATATGGGATTGGATGCACAAGCAGTATTCCCGCTTAGTACAGGTGAAGGCTAGCAAGAGACTGGGAAGCGACCAACTAGAGAGCGACAACAGTCATGAACATGCATTAAAATTAGTCAACACCGAATGCAAGCATGAGTAGGATATAATGCACCATGAACGTAAATATCGTAGAGGCTATGTTGATTTTGTTTCAACTACATGCGTGAACATGTGCCAAGTCAAGCCACTCGAATCGTTCAAAAGAGGATACCACCCTAGCATACCACATCACAACCATTTTAATAGCATGTTGGCACACAAGGTAAACCATTATTAGCTCCTAGCTAATTAAGCATGGCATAAGAAACTATGATCTCTAATTGTCATCGCAAACATGTTTATTCATAATAGGCTGAATCAGGAATTTTAAACTAATCATATTTACAAAAACAAGAGAGGCCGAGTTCATACCAGCTTCTCCCATCTCAATCAGTCCATCATATATCGTCATAATTCCTTTCACTTGCATGACCGAATGATGTGAATAACAATAATAGTGCGCATGCATTGGACTAAGCTGGAATCTGCAAGCATTCAATAAACAGGAGAAGACAAGGCAATATGGGCTCTTTTGTCAGATCAACAGTAATGCATATAAGAGCCACTTAACCATTTAATTATGGTTTTCTCCTATCGACCCCCAAAGAAAAGAAAAGAAATAAAACTATTTACACGAGAAAGCTCCCAATAAGCAAAAGAAGAATAGGAAATCTTTTTGGGTTTTCTTTTTAATTACTACTACAAGCATGGAAAGTAAACTAATTAAAAGCTACAACTATTTTTTTTGGTTTTTCTTAAGGTTTATTAAACACACAAGAAGAAAGCATAAAAAGAAAATAAACTAGCATGGATAATACAATGAAAAAGTATGAGCACCGACATCTAGCAATGAGTGTGTGAACATAAATGTAATGTCGGTGAGAAATACGTACTCCCCCAAGCTTAGGCTTTTGGCCTAAGTTGGTCTATGGCCACGGTTGGCCTGACGGATATCCATAGTAATAATTGGGGTCGTACTGCGAAGAAGAAGACTCTGATTGCCACTGGTTGGCAATCATCTCCGGATCCCACTTGTAATTAGACTGTCGTGGAGGATCAACTTGTGATTACGACTCTGGCTCTGTGGCTGATGTAGGGTTCCAGTAGGCGTGAATAGCCTCTAACGGAACAAGGTACTTCCCTGCAGATAAATCAAACAAGGAAGGAGCAGGCATGGTAATAGTCTCAGGATGATGTTTACCAAAGAACAATTTGTATTTGACCTCATTTCCCCTATTCTTAACAATAAAATCGTGTGTTACCATACTCTTATAATCTAAATAAACAGAAGGCAACAATTTTTCTTCCTTCTCATAATGCCTAATAGGTATGTTAAAATGTGCAGCTAGGCGCGAGGCGAAGATGCCTCCAAAGACTGGGCCCTTAGTACGGTTAAGATTTAACCGCTTTGCAATAATAGCACCCATGTTGAATGTATCATCATGAAATAAGGTGTGGCACAAAATAACAATATCAGGGGCACTCAGGTTTCCACAGTTTCCGCGCCCAATTAAGCATCTACTAGCAAATATAGCAAAATATCGTAGAACAGGAAAGTGTATGCTAGTAGTTCGTGCATCGGAAACCTTCCTCGTTTCCCCTACAATGATGGTATCAATAAACCCATCCACATCGCCGCGATGTGGTTCCTCTATGATGCCCTCGAAAGGGATCAAACAAACCCGACAAAAATCATGAAGTGACATCTCCTTATGCTCATCATATAAATAAAATTGCACTATAGGTGGTGAGCTCCTAGCATGGAAATGAAAGTTTTGCACAAAGATATTGGTGAGTAAGAGGTACTGTTCACGCTGGTCATGGAGGAAGGCGGTGAGGCCTGCATTCTCAGCCAATTCATAGAAATCATCATAAATCCCGGCTACTCGCAAGAAATCATCACAAGGCCATTCACACGGCCGAACCTCCGCGATGCGAGGAAGATTATATTTGGGCTTCTTTGCTTCTTCATTTTGCTTTTCCTTTGAGCTTCGGCTCGATGAGCCCCTCAAAAATCTCTTCATTATTTTCTGAAAAATTCTGAAATTTTTAGTAACTTCAAAATAAAAGTGAACCAAACTCAACAAAATTGATAGCAACTACTCCTACAAGTGCCTAGAGCCTATATCATACATCTAAACTACTTGGAACCATATAAATTTGGCATGCAAGCTCAAGAACATGGTCACCTAGGCAGCGCAAATTTGCAATGAATATAGTACTAGAACAAAAACTAATTGGACCAATGGAGGAGTCACATACCAAGGAACAATCCCCCAAAGCAGTTTTGTGAGAGGTGCTTTGAGCAAGGAGATCGAAAATCGCACCAAAATGAGCTAGAACTCGTGCTTGAGCTGGATAATGGTGTTTGTGGGAGGAAGGAGTGTGTGGGTGCAGGAATAAGTGGAGGAGGTCCACCATGGGCCCACCAGGCAGGGGGGCGCGCCCAGGGGGGTAGGGCGCGCCCTCCACCCTCGTGGCCAGGTGGATGCCCCCCTGCTATGTTCTCAGTGCCAAATATTCTCAAATATTCCAGAAAAAATCATATTTAAATTTCAGGGCATTTGGAGAACTTTTATTTTTGGGGTATTTTTATATTGCACGGTAATTCAGATAACAGACAGAAAATACTACTTTTATTTTATTTTATATAAATAACAGAAAGTAAAAGGAGGGTACAGAGAGTTGTGTTTTCTAAATTCATCCATCTCATGATCATCAAAAGGAATCCATTAACAAGGTTGATCAAGTCTTGTTAACAAACTCATTCCGAATAGCATGGAACCGGAGAATTTTCGAATAACACTAGGTTACCTCAACGGGGATATGGACATCCCCAACAATAAGAATATCATATTTCTTCTTGACAGTAGGAAGAGGAAATTCAAAACCTCCAAAAAATAATCGATGGAATTTTTCCAATAGAATTGATACTATGAACTTGAGGTTGTTTCCTCGGAAAGTGTACCGTATGCTCATTACCATTAACATGAAAAGTGACATTGACCTTGTTGCAATCAATAACAGCCCCTGCAGTATTTAAAAAGGGTCTTCCAAGAATAATAGACATACTATCGTCCTCGGGAATATCAAGAATAACAAAGTCCATTAAAATAGTAACGTTTGCAACCACAACAAGCACATCCTCACAAATACCGACAGTTATAGCAGTTGATTTATCAGCCATTTGCAAAGATATTTCAGTAGGTGTCAACTTATTCAAATCAAGTCTACAATATAAAGAAAGAGGCATAACACTAACACCGGCTCCAAGATCACATAAAGCAGTTTTAACATAGTTTCTTTTAATGGAGCATGGTATAGTGGGTACTCCCAGATCTCCAAGTTTCTTTGGTATTCCACCCTTAAAAGTATAATTAGTAGGCATGGTGGAAATTTCAGCTTCCGGTATCTTTCTTTTATTAGTAACAATATCTTTCATATACTTAGCATAAGGATTCATTTTGAGCATATCAGTTAATCGCATACGCAAAAAGATAGGTCTAATCATTTCAGCAAAGCTCTCAAAATCCTCATCATCCTTTTTCTTGGATGGTTTGGGAGGAAAAGGCATGGGTTTCTGAACCCATGGCTCTCTTTCTTTACCGTGTTTCCGAGAAACAAAGTCACTCTTATCATAACGTTGATTCTTTGATTGTGGGTTATCAAGATCAATAGCAGGTTCTATTTCTATATTATTATCATTGCTAGGTTGAGCATCATCAAGAACATTATCATTAACATTATCACTAGTTTCTGGTTCATTACTAGATTGTGTTTCAGCATCAGAAATAGAAATATCCTTTGGATTCTTAGGTGTTTCAGCAATAGGTTCACTAGAAGCATGCAAAGTCCTATCATTTTTCTTTTTCTTCCGTTTTGAAGGACTAGGTGCATCTATATTATTTCACTGAGAATCTTTCTCAATTCTCTTAGGGTGGCCTTCAGGATACAAAGGTTCCTGAGTCATTTTACCAGTTCTAGTAGCCACTCTAACAGCAAAATCTTTATTCCTACTATTCAATTCATTGAGCAAATCATTTTGAGCTTTAAGTACTTGTTCTACTTGAGTGGTAACCATAGAAGCATGTTTACTAATAAGTTTAAGTTCACCTTTAACATTAGCCATACAATCACCCAAGTGTTCAAGCATATCAGCACTGCGTTTTAGTCTACCAAAATAAGCATTGAAGTCTTCTTGCTTAACCATAAACTTATCGAACTCATCTAAGCATGGGCTAGCAACCTTAGTAAGTGGGATTTCAGCTTTATCATATCTATAGAGAGAATTTACCTTTACTACCTGTGTCGGGTTATCAAGACCATGTATTTCTTCAATAGGAGATGGATTAACATTATGCATTTCTTCGACAAGCGGTAAATTAAGACCATGTATTTCTTCAATAGGAGGTAAATTCTTAACATCTTCAGCTTGAATACCCTTTTGTTTCATGGCTTTCTTTGCCTCTTGCATATCTTCCGGACTAAGAAATAGAACACCTCTCTTCTTCGGAGTTGGTTTAGGAATAGGCTCAAGAGTTGGCTCAGGAAGTGTCCAATTATTTTCATTTGTCAATATATTATTCAATAGAATTTCAGCTTCATCCGTTGTTCTTTCCTAGAAAATAGAACCAACACAACTATCCAGGTAATCTCTGGAAGCATCGGTTAGTCCATTATAAAAGATATCAAGTATTTCATTTTTCTTAAGAGGATGATCAGGCAAAGCATTAAGTAATTGGAGAAGCCTCCCCCAAGCTTGAGGGAGACTCTCTTCTTCAATTTGCACAAAATTATATATATCCCTTAAGGCAGCTTGTTTCTTATGAGGAGGGAAATATTTAGCAGAGAAGTAATAAATTATATCCTGGGGACTACGCACACAACCATGATCAAGAGAATTAAACCATATCTTAGCATCACCCTTTAATGAGAATGGAAATATTTTAAGGATATAAAAGTAGCGAGTTCTCTCATCATTAGTGAACAGGGTGGCTATATATTTAATTTAGTAAGATGTGCCACAACAGTTTCAGATTCATAGCCATAAAAAGGATCAGACTCAACCAAAGTAATTATATCAAGATCAACAGAGAATTCATAATCCTAATCATTAACACAGATAGGTGAAGTAGCAAAAGCAGGGTCAGGTTTGATTCTAGCATTAAGAGATTGCTGCTTCCATTTAGCTAATAACTTCTTAAGATCACTTCTATCATTACAAGCAAGAATAGCTCTAACAGATTCTTCATCTAGAACATAACCCTCAGGCACAACAGGCAATTCATATTTATTAGGGGGAGAGTCTTCATCACCACTTTCATCAATATTGTCAGTTTCAATAATTTCATTCTCTCTAGCCCTAGCAAGTTGTTCATCAAGAAATTCACCAAGTGGCATAGTAGTATCAAGCATAGAAGTAGTTTCATCATAAGTATCATGCATAGTAGAAGTGGCATCATCAATAACATGCGACATATCAGAATCAATAGAAGAAGCAGGTTTAGGTGTCGCAAGCTTACTCAAAACAGAAGGTGAATCAAGTGCAGAGCTAGATGGCAATTCCTTACCTCCCCTCGTAGTTGAGGGATAAATCTTGGTTCTTGGATCTTTCAAGTTCTTCATAATGATAAGCAGATATAAATCCCAAGTGACTCAAAGAATAGAGCTATGCTCCTCGGCAACGGCGCCAGAAAATAGTCTTGATAACCCACAAGTATACGGGATCGCAACAGTTTTCGAGGGTAGAGTATTCAACCCAAATTTATTGATTCGACACAATGGGAGCCAAAGAATATACTCAAGTATTAGCAGCTGAGTTGTCAATTCAACCACACCTGGAAACTTAATATCTGCAGCAAAGTATTTAGTAGCAAAGTAATATGATAGTAGTGGTAACGGTAGCAAAAGGTAACGGTAGTAGAAGTAATGTTTTTGGTATTTTGTAGTGATTGCAACAATAGCAACGGGAAAGTAAATAAGCAAAGAACAATATATGGAAAGCTCGTAGGCAGATCGGTGATAGAGAATTATGCGGGATGTGGTTCATCATGTAACAGTCATAACCTAGGGTGACACAGAACTATCTCCAATTCATCAATGTAATGTAGGCATGTATTCCGAATATAGTCATACATGCTCATGGAAAAGAACTTGCATGACATCTTTTGTCCTACCCTCCCGTGGCAGCGGGGTCCTGGTGGAAACTAAGGGATATTAAGGCCTCCTTTTAGTAGAGTACCGGACCAAAGCATTAACACATAGTGGATACATGAACTCCTCAAACTACGGTCATCACCGGGAGTGGTCCCGATTATTGTCACTTCGGGGTTGCTGTTTCATAACACATAGTAGGTGACTATAGACTTGCAAGATAGAATCCAGAACTCTCATATATTGATGAAAACACAATAGGTTCAAATCTGAAATCATGGCACTCGGGCCCTAGTGACAAGCATTAAGCATAGCAAAGTCATAGCAACATCAATCTCAGAACATAGTGGATACTAGGGATCAAACCCTAACAAAACTAACTCGATTACATGATAAATCTCATCCAACCCATCACCGTCCAGCAAGCCTACGATGGAATTACTCACGCAAGGCGGTGAGCATCATGAAATTGGTGATGGAGGATGGTTGATCATGACGACGGTGAGGGATTCCCCTCTCCAGAGCCCTAAACGGACTCGAGTCAGCCTTCCCAAGAGGTTTTAGGGCTTGGCAGCAGCTCCGTATCGTAAAACACGATGAATCCTTCTCCTTGATTTTTTTCTCCCCAAAAGTGAATATATAGAGTTGGAGTTGAGGTCAGAGGAGCTCTAGGGGGCCCACGAGGTAGGGGGCGTGCCTAGGGGGCAGGCACGCACCCCACCCTCGTGGCTAGGGTGTGGGCCCCCTGGCCTTGATCTTTTGCCAGTATTTTTTATTATTTCAAAAAATACGCTCCGTGGAGTTTCAGGTCATTCTGAGAAGCTTTGTTTCTGCACATAAATAACACCATGGCAATTCTGTTGAAAACAGCGTCAGTCCGGGTTAGTTCCATTCAACTCATGCAAGTTAGAGTCCAAAACAAGGGAAAAAGTGTTTGGAAAAGTAGATACGATGGAGACGTATCATTAGCCACCATATTTGCTTAGCGCTTGCCGCAGGTCCACCTCTTCACCACATCCTAGCCATAAGCTTTAATAGTGTTGATCTCATGGGTGTGAGATTGTTGAGTCCTCGTGACTCACGGATACTTCCAAACAGTTGCAGGTGCCGACGATATCAGTGCAGGTGATGCTACCGAACTCAATTGGGAGTTCGACGGGGACCTTGGTCATTACTATGTTTCGTTCCTGATGATTAGTAGTGGAGCCCAGTCGGGACGATCGGGGTTCTAGCATCTGGGTTTGTCTTCTTTTATTTTGGTTCCATAGTCGGACCTTGATTGTACTCTGGATGATGTATGTTTAACTTGTTATTTGTGTGAAGTGGCGATTGTAAGCCAACTCTTTATCCCTTTCTTATTCAGTACATGGGATTGTGTGAAGATTATCCCTCTTGCGACAAAACAACCATGCGGTTACGCCTCTAAGTCGTGCCTCGACTCGTGGGAGATATAGCCGCATCGTGGGCGTTACAAGTTGGTAATCAGAGCCATCCCCGACTTAGGAGCCCCCTGCTTGATCGAATCGCTAACATTGTTGAGTCTAGAACAAAAATGTGTTGTGTCTTAGGATTATATATATCGAAGAGTAGGATTCTTTTTACTCCTCAGTCCCTTCATCGCTCTGGTGAGGCCTCCTGACGTAGATGTTTTGACTTTCCTCTCCTCAAATTTCATGAAAAATATATTTAGGATCACACGGGTATCTTGGAATTGTTCTGATATTCTTGTGACGAGAACATTGTTCTTGGTGCCTCTTGACATTTAATGGTTGTGGCAGTGTGCCGTGGAGTTGAGCTCTGAGGTGTTGTTGTCACAATTTTATCGTTGCACTTCTGGAATACCTGAGTTCGCCGACATCGAAAATATCCTTTATGCAGTTGTTGGTGAGATAACCTCGACGCCACCCAGTACTGGGGCGGGAGTTCGGGAGTACTGGCATAACTCGTATAACAAATGCTTTTCGAAGGTTGAGGTACACGATTTCTGAAGGTTTCTTGGTTATGTTTTGACAGATGGATACAGCTGGATGTAGGGATTGTTAGTTTGGGTGAGATATTATGCTTCCCCTGTATCCCCAACACCAGATTGCATAACCAGAAAGTTTCAGGAGTTTATAGATGGGAAATCAAGTAGCTCTATTATTTCTTCCCGCAGATATTTCGTTTGTGATTGGGTAATCCTTACCACTTATTTGCTCCAGCCGTACCTTGTTGTTTCATTCTTCAACCTTTATCGAAGTGGCTTCTCACCTTAATGGACGTGTGATGTTAAATTTGGAATTCATTCGTTCATCCTTGTTCGAATGTTTATTGTGAAGACTATATGTTGCAATTTCTATCCATTGATTCAGCTTGTTTATCTGTCTATCAAGATTCCAGCGGATGTCACCCTCTTCAGGATGGCTCCTCCAACGCGTCTGAGTCCGGAACGCAATGATGGGAGTCAGGCGAACCCTCCAGCTCCAGCTCCACCTCCGGAGGCATGGCAAGCTGTCATGGCAGCCACCAACACCAACACCCAGATGCTTTTGCAACTCTTGCAAGAGCGCAACCAAGGTCAAGGCAACCAAGGAAATCAAGGCCAAGGGAATTTCAACAATCAGCCTCAGTTTGCTACCCTCAACCAGTTCCTTGCAAATCAGCTGAAGTCTTTCAGCAACTATGTTGATGCCACAGACGCCGATGATTGGCTCGTGGACATATGCAAGCATTTTGAATGTAGCAATGTCAGGCCTGAGGACTTTGTCAGGTTTGCTTCATTTCAACTCAAGGTCCAAGATGTTGACTGGTATCAATAATACAAAGATTCCAGAGGAGGTCGTGTGATTACTTAGGATGATTTCTGCCGAGACATCAAAGCTCACTACATTCCAACAAGTGTTGCTGAGAGCAAGCGTGAGGAGTTCCGCAATCTCAAGCAATGCAGCATATCCGTGTACCAATACAATATCCAATTTCAAAAACTTGCTCGCTTCTCTAAACAAGATGTTCCTGATGAAAAGAGCATGATCTATCAATTCAGAGGTGGCCTTAGAGAAGATCTGCAGTTAGCTCTCGTGCTTCTTGAGCCGACTGAGTTCGATCAATTCTATAACATGGCCCTCAAGCAAGAAGGTGCTCAGCTCAAGTGTGAGGCTTCTAAGAAGAGAAGCAGGGATGCAGTTCAGTCTTCTTCTTCCTCACAAGTGGCAACTAAGCAACAGAAGTTCTGGCTTCCTCCTCCTCCGTTTTGACAGCCGTTCCAGCAGAAGAACAAAGGTGGCCATGGATCCTCCCCCCCCCCCCACCCCAACTATCAGAACAAGTCTCAGTCTCATGCTCCAAGTTCAAGTGCTCCTTATCATCGTCCGCTCTCAGAGGTCACTTGCAACAAGTGTCAGCAGAAAGGTCATTATGCAAACAAGTGCTTCAACCAAAGGCGCCTTCTGCCTCCTCCTCCTATGAGATCTTCAAGCAATGCAGTGTTCAAGCATAATTCCATGTCTGCAAGAGTGAATTTGTCGAATTCAGTTCAAGCAGAGGATTCTTCAGAAGTGATCATGGGTAATCTTCTTGTTGATGACTTTCCTGCAAAAGTTTTATTTGATACGGGTGCATCACATAGCTTCATCTCCAGACCATTTGCATGTAAGCATGAGTTGATTTTTCAAGATTTGCCTAGACCATTATCAGTTGTCTCTCTGGGTAAATTCATGAACGCAAGCTCCATGGTTCGGGATGTTTCTATCAAGATTGGAAACTATAAATTTTTGTCTTCTCCAGTTGTTCTTGGTGACTCAGATATTGATCTAACTCTCGGCATGGAATGGCTTTCTAAGCACAAGGATCAACTTGACTGTGCTGCCAGGGAGATTCAATTGACACACTCTTCTGATGATGTGATCATCTATGCCGCTCAGGATGAAACCATTCGACTGTTTTCTCTCAATGAGAAGGGCGAGCTGGATGCCATCTCTCAGATTCCAGTCATTTGTGAATACCAAGATGTCTTTCTAGAAGAGCTTCTGGGAATGCCTCCTCACTGGCCAGCTGAAATCATTATAGATCTTGAGCCTGGCACGGAACCAGTTTGCAAGCGTCCATACAGGCCTGGACCAAAGGAGTTGAAGGAATTAAAGAAACAACTCAATGAAAAAGAGCGTCTGGGTCTGATCAGACCAAGTTCATCTCCGTGGGGTTGTGGTGTTCTTTTTGTCCAGAACAAGGATGGCACGGACCGACTTTGTGTTGACTACCGTCCATTGAACAAGAAGACAATAAAGAACAAGTATTCACTTCCTAACATCAATGAGCTATTCAAGCAACTGAAAGGTGCTAAAGTATACTCCAAGCTTGACCTCCGTATGGGTTATCATTAGATTTGCATTTGTGAGCAAGATATTCCCAAGATGGCATTCAGAACAAGCTATGGTTCTTATGAATACACTGTCATGTCTTTTGGCCTTGTCAATGCTCCTCGAACATTCTCTCGCATGATGAACTTCATCTTCAACCCCTACACAAATGAATTCATCCTGGTATATCTCAATGATATCTTGGTCTTCTCCAAGAATAAGAAGGATCATGCCAAGCATTTGAGATTGTGAATTGGGAGCCTCCTCAGAATGTCAATCTTTAGCTTGGTCATATCATCTCCGCCAAGGGCATTGCTCTTAATCCCGAGAAGGTGTCTGAAATTGTGAATTGGGAGCCTCCTTAGAATGTCAAGCAGCTCCGCGGTTTCCTTAGGCTTGCAAGCTATTGCCGAAGATTCGTTGAGAATTTCTAAAAGATTGCAAAGCCTCTTTCCAACCTCCTCCAGAAGCATGTCAAGTATGTCTGGACACCTGAGTGTGACATTGCTTTCAACACCCTCAAAGAGAAGCTTGTCTCAGCTCCTGTCTTGACTCCTCCGGATGAATCCAAGCCATTCAAAGTTTTCTGTGATGCCTCTTTGCAAGGTCAAGGCGCTGTGTTAATGCAAGAGAAGAAAGTTGTGGCTTATACCTCTCGTCAGTTGAAGCCCAACGAAAGGAACTACCCCACTCACGACCTTGAGTTGGCAGCAGTTGTCCATGCATTAATAACATGGAGACATCTCTTGTTGGGAAGGCAAGTGGACATTTTCACAGATCACAAGAGCCTCAAGTATATCTTCACTCAACCCAAACTCTACCTCAGGCAAACTCGATGGGTCAATATGATTCAAGAGTACAATCCGAGTATTGAATATACTCCAGGCAAGGCCAATGTGATTGCAGATGCTTTGAGCAAGATCTCATATTTATAACAGCTTAATTCTCAAGCCATTCCAACCGGATCTTTGTGAAGCTTTCCACAAACTCAATCTTCAAGTTGTTCCTCAAGGTTTTCTTGCCAACCTTCAAGTCAGTTAAACTTTGGAAGACCAAATTCATGAGGCACAACTCCTTGATACCATGGTGAAGAGGGTGAAACATGGTATTGCCAAGAGCAAACCCAAATACAAGTGCTATCGCATTGATGACAAAGACACTTTACTCTTCGAGGACCAAATTTTGGTTCCTAAAGGTGATCTAAGGAAGGTCATAATGAACGAAGCGCACAATTCTCTTCTTTCCATTCATCCTGGAAGTACGAAGATGTACCATGACCTCAAGCAGTTGTATTGGTGGACTCGAATGAAGCTAGAGATTGCTCAATTTGTGAATGAATGTGATGTCTGCCGATGGGTGAAAGCAGAACACCAACGACCAGCTGGTCTCCTCCAACCTCTTGCTATTCTCGAATGGAAGTTTGACCATATTTAAATGGACTTCGTGACTGGCTTTCCTAAGTCCAAGCATGGGAATGATGCTATCTTCGTTGTCATTGACAAGCTTAAAAAAGTGGCTCATTTCCTTCCAATTAAAGAGTCTATCACGGCAGTTTAGTTGGCACAGCTATACACCTCCAGAATTGTCTCCTTGCATGGTATTCCACAATTAATCTCTTCAGACCGCGGAAGCATTTTCACTTCTAAGTTCTGGGACTCCTTCCAGAAGGCCATGGGCACCAACATTCGCTTCAGCACAACTTTCCATCCTCAAACAAGTGGCCAAGTCGAGCGAGTAAATCAAATATTTGAAGATATGATCTGGGCTTGTGTCATTTCCTTCGGCATGAAGTGGGAAGATTGTATCCCATATGCCGAGTTCTCCTACAACAATAGCTTCCAAGTGAGTTCGGGCAAGGCCCCATTCAAAATTCTTTATGGCAGAAAGTACCGCACTCCTCTCAATTGGTCAGAGACTGGTCAGCGCCAACTTCTTGGCAACGACTTGATCATAGAAGCTGAAGAAATGTGTAAAGTCATCCATGAAAATCTAAAAGCCGCGCAATCACGCCAGAAGAGTTACTATGATAGCAAGTACCGTGACTTGGCTTTCGAGATCGGAGACCATGTCTACCTCCGCGCCTCTCCAATGAAAGGTACTCATCGCTTCGGTATCAATGGGAAGCTTGCCCCGAGATACGTGGGTCCTTTCAAGATCATTGACAAAAGAGGCGACCTTGCCTATCAACTTGAGCTTCCGTCCAACTTCGCAAATGTGCATGATGGGTTTCACGTGTCACAGCATCGCAAGTGCTTCAAGACTCCTAAGCGCACTATCATCTTTGAAGAGATCGATCTCCAAGAAGATTTGTCTTATCGTGATCATCCCATCCCTATTCTTGAAGAAACCGAGCGCAAGACCCGCGCCAATCAGAGGCCACCATGTGGAACTCTCTGTCGGCAGCCGCCGCCGGCCCGCACGAGCCCACGGGAGGCCCCCCCAGCCCGTCCGCGCGCCCGAGTGCCCGCGCCTCCGCCTGCCCCGCTGCCCGCTCTTCGCTGGCGCCCGCTGCTCCATCGCCGCCTCACCGCCGTCTTTTCCTCACCGGCGCCGCCGCAGAAGCTCGTCGGCCGCCGCCCCGACCAGATCCGGCGAGCTGTGCCCAGATCCGGTGGACCTTCGCCATCCTCGCCGGTTCCCCATCGGCAGCGGTCGCTGCTGCCGTCCTGCTCGATCAGGGAGGAGACCCGATCCGCCCTCGCCATTGACCGTGGCTCCACACTGGGCCAGGCCCTGTTCCCGCGCCCGCAGGCCTCTCTGGCCAGATCCGCCTAGGCCTGCCTCACCCTCTGGCCTATTTGGCCCAAAGTGAGCCTCTGTTTTTCCCTCGAATTTCGACCAAGTTTGTGATTTTCCTCATATTTTTATGCCTTGTTCAATGTGCTATATCTCCATGCCCGTGACTCCGATTTGTGCATATGATATGTCGAAATGTTCGCCACGTTATGCCCTTCATGTTAGTGGAATTTGCATTCATGTTACTGTCCATATTAATGCCATTATCCTTGTTGCAAGAGTGCTATAGAATGTTAACTGCTGGTTCTTAACAGAACTTGATCATTTGCCATTTTTGTTGCATTTTGTGTGTGCACAAGCATGATGTCTACATGTTTTACGAGCTCCAACATGCTATATTTACAGGGCTGCAAGTATTGTATTTTGGTGATCTATGTGGTGACTAGCACAAGCATGCAAAGTAGGCTCTGTGATGTTGCTGTTTTCAGGCACTTAGTATTTTGCTAAGTCCTTTTCCTGATGTTATTTTAATGCCATGTAAACTTGTTGCTACCATGAGATCCATGCTTATTTTGAGATACTTCATAAGGATGTTTTGAACATGTGGTTTTTCTCTATCCATCCATGCCTCTGGTTGCAATTATGGAGTTGTGTATCATGTCATTACCATGCTCTACTTTTGCTAAATGATGATCCTGGCAGATTGTTAACATGATAATCAATATTGCCAGGTGTTTTGCTAGTGATCCATGCATCCTATGAACTTGCACTTGCCATGCTTAGCTTCATGAACATGTCTTCTTACTGTTAGTGTGCTTGTGCTGTCATGTAAGTCTGAACCTGTTTATAAAACTTGCTATGTTTGCATGGGTGTAATCATATTTTCTGTGCCATTTTGGCTCATGTTCAGTATGGGAGTTTTGTTCTATGCATTTGGTAGAAGCATGCCATGCCTTTGTTTGCTATGTTAAGTTCCTGTAGCATGTTGTTAGCTAGCTCTAAACATTGCTTCCTGATGTTGTTTTGACATGTTTGTAATTTCTCAAAAGTCTGTGAAGCTGATATCTTTTGCACTTTTGCCATGCTTATTTGAACATGTTCTAGTGTGATTTAGCCATAGCTTAGTGTTCATGTTTTGTCAAGAATCTCTTGTACATCACTTCCATATGCTTTTCTGCTATGTTGGAGTGCAGTAGCTTATTTTCTTGTTGCATTCTATGTGCTATCATGTTGTTTGAGGGAGTCCTGGATTAGGGGGTGTTCAGATAGCCGGACTCCTGGACTATGAAGATACAAGATTGAAGACTCCGTCCCGTGTCCGGAAGGGACTTTCCTTGGCGTGGAAGGCAAGCTTGGTGATACGGATATGAAGATCTCCTACCATTGTAACCGACTTTGTGTAACCTTAACCCTCTCCGGTGTCTATATAAACCGGAGGGTTTTAGTCCGTAGGACAACGTACACAACAACAATCATACCATAGGCTAGCTTCTAGGGTTTTGCCTCCTCTATCTCGTGGTAGATCTACTCTTGTACTACCCATATCATCAATATTAATCAAGCAGGACGTAGGGTTTTACCTCCATCGAGAGGGCCCGAACCTGGGTAAAACTTCGTGTCCCTTGCCTCCTGTTACCATCCGGCCTAGACGCAAAGTTTGGGACCCCCTACCCGAGATCCGCCGGTTTTGACACCAACATTGGTGCTTTCATTGAGAGTTCCTCTGTGTCGTCGCCATCAGGCTCGATGGCTCCTACGATCATCAATAGCGATGCAGTCCAGGGTGAGACCTTCCTCCCCGGACAGATCTTTGTCTTCGGCGGCTTCGCACTGCAGGCCAATTCTCTTGGCTGTATGGAGCAGATCAAAAGCTACGCCCCTGATCGTCAGGTCAGATTTGCAAGTTTAAACTACAGGGCTGACATCTGCGGGGACTTGATCTTCGACGGATTCGAGCCACTGCCGAGCGCGCCGCACTGTCACGATGAGCATGATCTAGCTCTGCCGCCGAACAGTGCCCTGGAGGCCGCACCCGCATCGGCTCCGACCCTTAATTCGGAGCCAACTGGGCCGGTCGAGGATGGGCGGTTGGACGCCACCTCGGGGGCTGCGACCCCAATGGTGATTGAGCCGAACACCAGCCTCGTACTCTGCGAGACTCGTGACTTCAAGGAGCCGGACTCCTCTCCGGAGTCCGAACCCTCTGCGCCCCTGCCGATCGAATCCGATTGGGCGCCGCTCATGGAGTTCACTGCCGCGGACATCTTTCAGCACTCGCCTTCTGGCGATATCCTGAAGTCACTGAAGTCTCTCTCTTTATCAGGAGAGCCCTAGCCGGACTACGGTCAGCAAGGTTGGGGTACGGACGATGAAGAAATTCAAAGCCCACCCACCACCCACTTTGTAGCCACTGTCGACGACTTAACCGACATACTCGACTTCGACTCCGAAGACATCGACGGTATGGACGCCGATGAAGGAGATGATGAAGAACCGGCGCCTACTAGGCCTTGGAAAGCCACCACATCATATGACATATACATGGTGGACACCCCAAAAGAGGGAGATGGTGATGGAACAGTGGAGGATGACCCCTCCAAGAAACAGCCTAAGCGTCGGCGTCAGCGGCGCCGCTCAAAATCCCACCAAAACAAATACGGTGATTCCAGCACGGGAGATAATAATACTCCGGAATGTGCCGAAGAAAACCCCCTCCAACAAGATTTAGCACAGGAGGATGGAGAAACCAGCCCTCATGAGAAAGCGGTTGACAGAGAGGTCGAGGACGATAATTATATGCCTCCCTCTGAGGACGAGGCAAGCCTCGACGACAACGAATTCGTCGTGCCAGAGGATCCCGTCGAGCAAGAGCGTTTTCAATGTAGGCTTATGGCCACGGCAAGAAGCCTTAAGAAAAAACAGCAACAGCTTAGAGCTGATCAAGATTTGCTAGTCGACAGATGGACTGAAGTCCTTGCAGCCGAAGAGCATAAACTCGAACGCCCCTCCAAGAGCTACCCAAAGCGCAGGTTGCTACCCTGATCAGAGGAGGAAGCACTTGATGCGGCCGATCGGCCACCTTGTCATGATATAGCCCAATACAGAGACGCCGCACACCCACTATGCTTTACAGACGAAATAATGGATCATCAAATCCCCGAGGGTTTCAAACCCGTAAACATCGAATCATATGATGGCACAACAGATCCTGCAGTATGGATCGAGGATTATCTCCTTCATATCCACATGGCCCGCGACGATGATTTCCACGCCATCAAATACCTCCCACTCAAGCTTAAAGGACCAGCTCGGCATTGGCTCAACAGCTTGCCAACAGGATCAATCAGTTGTTGGGAGGACCTGGAAGCCGCATTCCTTGACAATTTCCAAGGCACTTATGTGCGACCCCCAGACGCCGATGACCTAAGTCACGTAATTCAGCAGCCAGAGGAATCGGCCAGGCAATTCTGGACACGGTTCCTAACAAAGAAAAATCAAATAGTCGATTGTCCGGACGCTGAGGCCCTAGCAGCCTTCAAGCACAATATCCGTGACGAGTGGCTGGCCCGGCACCTTGGACAGGAAAAGCCGAAATCTATGGCAGCACTCATGACAATCATGATCCGCTTTTGCGCGGGAGAAGACAGCTGGCTTGCTCGTAGCAACAATATGACCAAGAACCCTGGTAATTCGGACACCAGGGATAGTGGTGGCAGGTCGCGTCGCAACAAGCAGAAGTGCCGCATTAACGACGACAATGCTGAGGATACGACAGTTAATGCCGGACTCAGAGGCTCTAAATCCGGTCAGTGGAAAAAGCCATTCAAAAGGAATCCTAGGGGCCCGTCCAGTTTGGACCGAATACTCGACCGCTTGTGCCAGATACATGGCACCCCCGAAAAGCCGGCCAATCACACCAATAGGGATTGTTGGGTGTTCAAGCAGGCAGGCAAGTTAAACGCCGAAAATGAAGACAAGGGGCTGCATAGCGTTGACGACGAGGAGCCCCGGCCGCCAAACAATAGTGGATAGAAGGGTTTTCCCCCACAAGTGCCGACGGTGAACATGATATACGCAACCCACGTCCCCAAAAGGGAGTTGAAGCGTGCGTTAAGGGACGTATACGCGGTAGAGCCAGTCGCCCCAAAGTTCAACCCATGGTCCTCCTGCCCAATCACCTTTGATCGAAGGGACCATCCCACTAGCATCCGTCATGGCGGATTCGCCGCATTGGTTCTAGACCCAATCATTGACGGATTTCATCTCACAGAGTCCTTATGGACGGCGGCAGCAGCCTGAACCTGCTTTACCAAGATACAGTGCTGAAAATGGGCATAGATCCCTCGAGTATTAAGCCCACCAAAACGACCTTTTAAGGCGTAATACCAGGTGTAGAGGCCAACTGTACAGGCTCAATCACACTTGAAGTGGTCTTCGGATCTCCGGATAATTTCCAAAGCGAGGAGTTAATCTTTGACACAGTCCCGTTTCGCAGTGGTTATCACGCACTGCTCGGGCGAACCACATTCGCTAAGTTCAATGCGGTACCGCACTACGCATACCTTAAGCTCAAGATGCCAGGCCCTCGAGGAGTAATTACGGTCAATGGAAACACCGAACGCTCCCTCCGAACGGAGGAGCACACGGCGGCCCTTGCAGCGGAAGTACAAAGCAGCCTCTCCAGGCAGTTCTCCAGTCCGGCCACTAAACGACTGGACACTGTTAAGCGCGCCCGGAGTAACCTACAACAAGACCGCCTGGCACGATCTGAGCAGGCGTAGCAATGCGGCCCCAACCCCAACCCTCGCAGAAAGGCGACACCAGTACTTCGCGTACATAACTACGCTCTAGAGATACCATGGGTATAGGGGGAGGGGCACCATCACGGCACGCCTAAAACACGGCTTAAACTGTACCAGGGGCTGCCGATTTTTTAATTTTCTCTTACTTTCAGGACTCCATCCTTCGGAAGGCCTGTTCGGCAGTTCAATTGCCACACAAATGACGCAAGAACCAAGGAAGCAGACAAGCCACGCCGCATTACGGAACTCCCAGGTGGTCTCTATCATGAGCAGTATACCTGTTCCGCATACTATTCTGCAGCTTGCCCCTGGAACGGACATGTTAACTAGTCCAACCTTCCACTTTTCACATTATTTGTATCGTTCTGCTTTGATCTCAGCCTTTTTTAATAAACAATGCGTAGCTTTCGTCTATTTTTGCATTACCTTTTTTCTTTATACATGTTCCTTAACGACATGTTGCACCCGTACACGTTGGTACGGCCAAAATATGCCAGGGGCTTTAGTACCCCTCAATATGGTGTGAGAAGTCCGAACACTTTAACAAGTGCGGCACCCCAAACTTATAGCATTATATGAATCGGCTCCGAATCATGTCTTGGGCAATAGTTGGGTTTGCCCCGGCTCCTATGTTCTGGTGCCTTACGTTCCGCTATATCGGCTAAGGTAGCACTAGGAGAACCACTGCGATTGTGCCCCAGTTGAGCTAGGTCGAGCACCTCAGTGGAGAAAGCTAAAACTGACTATCATGATGAAGCGAGAGCTGGTCGCTGTTCGAGAGGTTTTTCGTGTCCCTAAAGACTTATGCCGCTTAGGGCGAGGAGCCGGCTCTGTCCGGCCGAGGCGTGGATAGCGCCCCGAACTCAGTCTTCCGAATACCAGGGGCTTCGCCGAAATTTAAAATTATAGAATTCTATGGCTAAGTGAGAGTGTTCACGCATTATAGTCCAATTGCCTTGTTCGTTGGGCTGAGCGCCTCCCTCGAAGGACCCAAACATGGGAAAAAGAGCGCTCAGGTTTATCCCCGAACACCCCAGCACTAGCGGCACAGGGGCAAAAGCCGACGACTCGCCATCTCTCAGAATTGATAAACAGCCGCACAGAAGGTAATATTTTAAATTCCAACAGCATTTCTTAGCGCATATAAACAAGTTTTCAGCGCACAGGACAAAACGAGCAAGTTTCACTCAAAAATTACATCCCTAGAACATTCATCCGCCACAAGGTAGGCACCCTTCAGAACATCCTTATAGTAATTCTCGGGCTTGCGATGCTCTTTCCCCGGCGGTGGCCCGTCCTTCACAAGCTTCTCAGCATCCAGCTTGCCCCAGTGCACCTTAGCACGGGCAAGGGCCCTACGGGAACCTTCAATGCAGACGGAGCGCTTGATGTCTTCGAGCCTTGGACAGGCCTCCACCAGCCGCCGCACCAGCCCGAAATAGCTCCCAGGCAGAGCCCCTCTAGGCCACAGCCGAACAATGAGGCCCTTCATGGCCTGTTCGGCCGCCTTGTGGAGCTCGACCAGTTGCTTCAGCTGGTCGCTCAGGGGCACAGGGTGTCCGGCCTCAGCATACTGAGACCAGAACACCTTCTCTGTCGAGCTACCCTCCTCGGCTCGATAGAATGCAGCGGCATCGGACACACTCTGGGGAAGATCTGCGAACACTCCAGGGGAGCTCCAGATTTGGGTAAGTAACAAGTAACTCAAGTTTATGTGTTTGCTTTGCATAAAGAATGCCTTACCCACCGCTATCTTCTTCACCTCATCCAACTCCTAGAGGGTCTTCTAGGATTCGGCCTTGGCAGACATGGCATTTTCAATAGCCACCGCGAGCTCGAACGCTCGCGTCTTTGAGTCAAGCTCCAAACTCTCATGTTTTTCCATGAGAGCCTGGAGCTCTTGCCTCACCTTGCCAACCTCGGCCTCATACTTCTCCTGCTCGGTGCGCTCCGAGGCTGCCCTCTTCTCGGCCTCGACCAGCGCTTGCTTAAGGGTCGCCACTTCAGACGTGGCCCCTACAATAGCCACGATAATCCTATCATTCTTTGCAATTGCACCTTTTTATATATATTTAAAAACAAGGTATTTCTTACCTTCATTGTCCTCGAGCTGCTTCTTGGCACGCCCGAGCTCTTGCTCGGACTACTCGAGGTTCTGCTTTAGCGTGTCCACTTCCGCAGTCAGTGCAGCGGACGCAAGCAGAGAAGCCTACATATGCATATTGACTCATTTTTGTTAGACTCCTGCGAATTTTATTTGATCCTCTATTCGGCTTTTCTTCCCGAACGCCAAACAGAGCATCAGGGGCTACTGTCTATGCGGTAATATTATTTACACATTCTTTACTTACCTCAAAGCCTGTTAAAAGGCTAGTACAAGCTTCAGTCAGTCCGCTCTTGGCGGACTGAACCTTCTGGACCACCGCACTCATAATAGTGCGGTGCTCCTCGTCGATGGAGGCGCCTTGGAGCGCCTCCAACATATTGTCCGGTGCCTCTGGTTGGACGGGGGCCACCGGCACAGTGGACTTGCTCCTCTTGGAAGGGGGTCCCCCGCCGGACTCTGGAACCTTTGAAGGTTCCGGAGCGGTGTCCGGCCTAGAGCCGGACTTGGAGTCCTGGGGAGTTTCATCCCCTTTACTCCTGGAGTCCGGGATGTCACCTTGCGGCGCCTCCAGGACCACCTCCTCCCAGCTTGGAACCTGTTGGGACAAACACTTCTGTGTCGTCCGTAGGACGGGGGGAGCAAGCCGTCGGAAGCGAGTTCACATCCGACGAGTCCAGTGAGCCGCTCGACGACGCGTCGAGCCGGTCTTCGGGTGGGCTGCATAAACATATTCGACGTAAGGGAAAGCTGTGCAATAAACAAATACTATGAATTACTCTGGTATCCGGATACTTACAATTTTGCCAGGGGCTTGGCCCTGGGCTGCCACTCCTCTCCACCGTCGTCGGCGTCGGTGGAGTAGTCCGGAGGAAGGGTTTTCCCCTTCTTGGACCCTCCGGCCTCCCCAGAGAGGGCGGCCTTCCTTTTCTTCTCTCCTCCCGCTAGAGGGGGAGAGGTCTCTTCTTCTTCCTCCCCGTCTTCACGGGAGGAATGCGCCTCGGAACCATTGAATGATGGATCCGACACCTCCTGGCGCCGGGCACTCTTTCGAGTCCCCGCGGCCTTTTTCGCGGCCTTCTTCTCCGGCACCACATAGGGTGCCGGAACCAGCAGCTTCGCCAAGCGAGCGTCCGCTGGGCCTTCGGGCAAAGGAGCCGGATAGTTGATCTATCCGGATGTCACTTGCCAATCCTGTCAAAGGTAAGGGAGCTTAGATCCCGCATGGAGTCAAACTATGAAAAACTGATACCCTATAAAAGGAAAAAACATCTTACCGCGAGAGCGTGACGCTGCGCACTAAATCTGCGATCCTCGGTAGCGGATGCGGGAGCCTCGGCGCCCTTGAAAAGAACCTTCCAGGCATCTTCGTACGTCGTGTCGAAGAGCCTGCTGAAAGTTTGGTGCCGCGCCGGGTCAAACTCCCACAGATTGAAAGCCCGTTGTTGACACGGGAGGATCAAGCGAATGAACATAACCTGGACTACGTTGACAAGTTTGAGCTTCTTGTCCACCAGGGTTTGGATGCATGTTTGGAGTCCGGTCAGCTCTCCCTTCTTACCCCACGACAGGCCCGTCTCGTTCCAGGAGGTGAGCCTCGTAGGGGGTCTGGATCGAAACTCAGGGGGTGCGACCCATTCAGCGTCGCGCCGCTCGGTGATGTAAAACTACCCCGATTGCCACCCCTTCAGGGTCTCGAGAAAGGAGCCCTCGATCCATAGGACGTTGGCCATCTTGCCCACTATGGCGCCTCCGCACTCCGCCTGGTTGCCGTGCACCACCTTCGGCTTGACGTTGAAAGTCTTGAGCCATAGGCCGAAATGGGGGCGGATGCGGAGGAAGGCCTCGCACACGATGATAAACGCCGAGATGTTGAGGACAAAGTTCGGGGCTAGATCGTGGAAATCCAGGCCGTAGTAGAACATGATCCCCCGGACAAATGGGTGGAGAGGGAAGCCTAGTCCGCGGAGGAAATGGGGGAGGAACACCACCCTCTCATGGGGCCTAGGGGTGGGGATGAGGTGCCCCTTTTCGGGAAGCCGGTACGCGATGTCGTTAGACAGGTTTCCGGCCTTCCTCAGCTTTTTGATGTGTCCCTCCGTGATGGAGGAGACCATCCACTTGCCTCCCGCTCCGGACATGGCTGGAGAAGGTTGAGGTGAGGAGTGCGGACTTGGGCGCTGGAGCTCGAGTGCGCAAGAATGGATAGGAGAAGGAGGAAGAAGGCGTAGGTGAAAAGGTGGATCCTTATCCCCTTATATGGGTGGACACAACTACATGTCCCCACCAGCCTGGTAAAACTCGCTTATCTCCAAGCGCCATAATCAATGGCGCGGTTGGGTTACCCACGCCCGTATTGATGAGAATCCCGGGATAAGGGGACACAATCTGTGCTTTAACAAGACGTGCCAAGGAAACCGCCTCGCATGACGTGCTGAGGTGGGATAATGAAACGACTCGGATAAAGGCTTGGCCGTGGTGTGTGATGCTACGGAATACGTCAGCAGATTAGATTTGTGTAAATATTATTCTCTCTATGGCAATATGTGGAAACTTATTTTGCAAAGCCGGACACTATCTTTGTGTTCAAAATCTTCTATGAAGTACTTGGAGGAGGAACCCGCCTTGCAATGCCGAAGACAATCTGCGCGCCGGACTCGTCATCATTGAAGCCTGGTTCAGGGGCTACTGAGGGAGTCCTGGATTAGGGGGTGTTCGGATAGCCGGACTATACCTTCAGCCGGACTCCTGGACTATGAAGATACAAGATTGAAGACTCCGTCCCGTGTCCGGAAGGGACTTTCCTTGGCGTGGAAGGCAAGCTTGGCGATACGCATATGAAGATCTCCTACCATTGTAACCGACTTTGTGTAACACTAACCCTCTCCTGTGTCTATATAAACTGGAGGGTTTTAGTCCGTAGGACAACATACACAACAACAATCATGCCATAGGCTAGCTTCTAGGGTTTAGCCTCCTCGATCTCGTGGTAGATCTACTCTTGTACTACCCATATCATCAGTATTAATCAAGCAGGACGTAGGGTTTTACCTCCATCGAGAGGGCCCGAACCTGGGTAAAACTTCGTGTCCCTTGCCTCCTGTTACCATCCGGCCTAGACGCATAGTTCGGGACCCCCTACCCGAGATCTGCCGGTTTTGACACCGACATTGTTAATCATAGATTTGCATCATCCTTGTATTGCTTGTCATTTGCAAACTGTGCGTCCGTTTCCGGTGATCCTTATATCGATTTCGACTGAAATCACCTCATCTTTCTAGAGGCATACTTGGTTTGCCAAGTTCATGCTTTGATCATCCTTTTCCTTCCTGAGTACACATATGAATCGCATATCTTATCTTGCATATCATGCCCTGTATTGGATCATGTTGCTAGTGCATTGCACCGTGATTGATTGTTGTTCCATTGATTGTGTTCTTGCTTTGGGTAGAGCCAGGAGATGAGTACGTGAACAAGGAACCTGTTGAGTACACCAACGAGGATCAAGCTTTCGACAACTTTGAGAACATTGCAGGCAAGATGACCATACCCTCGATATCACTTCTATCTTTGCTTTGCTAGTCGTTCGTTCTATCGCTATGTCGCGCTACCTACCACTTGTTATATCATGCCTCCCATATTGCCATGTCAAGCCTCTAACCCACCTTCCTAGCAAACTGTTTTTGGCTAAGTTACCGCTTTTGCTCAACCCCTCTTATATCGTTGCTAGTTGCAGGGTGGAAGGCTCGGCCTTATGCCTGGTGTTTTGTTCCACTCTTGCTGTCCTAGTTTCCGTCATACCGGTGTTATGTTCCTTGATTTTGTGTTCATTACGCGGTTAGGGTCATGGGAATTTGTTCATATCCGGTTTTGGAGAACTTGACACTTGACTTAATTTAAATGAATTAACCTTGTGTGTAGCCGTGATGGTCTCTTTTCGGCGGAGTCCGGGAAGTGAACAAGGTTTGTGTTATGTTTGAACGTAAGTAGTCTCAGGATCATTTCTTGATCACTTATAGCTTTTCGACCGTTGCGTAGCTTCTCATCTTACTCTTATTGCGTATGTTAGTCACCACATTTGCTTCGCGCTTGCTGCAGCTCCACATCTTAACCACCTCCTACCCATAAGCTTAAATATTCTTGATGTCGCGGCTGTGAGATTGCTGAGTCCTCGTGACTCACGGATGCTTCCAAACAGTTGCAGGTGTCGATGATACCAGTGCTGGTAATGCTACCGAACTCAAGTGGGAGTTCGACGAGGACCTTGGTCGTTACTATGTTTCGTTTCCTGATGATCAGTAGTGGAGCCAAGTTGGGACAATCGGGGAACTAGCATTTGGGGTTGTCTTCTTTTACTTTGATTCCATAGTAAGACCTTGATTGTACACTAGATGATGTATGTTTAACTTGTCATTTGTCTGAAGTGGCGATTGTAAGCCAACTCTTTATCCCTTTCTTATTCAGTACATGGGATTGTGTGAAGATTACCCCTCTTGCGACAAAACCACCATGCGGTTATGCCTCTAAGTCATGCCTCGATGTGTGGGAGATATAGCCGCATCATGGGCGTGACACACTACCTTTTCCAAATACCTAGTTTGTCCTCCTTCAGGACCTGCACTCACCCTCTTCCTTTTGGACATCTATTACAAAAGAACAGCATTTGACTGGAAAAACATAGTATGATGACACATGGAATAGGTACAGAAAATGGATAGGTATGGCATATACTCATATATGATGTTTAAACTAAGCAGATGGTGGTGTAACAAAGTAGAAGTAATGCAAGAGGTCATATGCAAAATATGTGTGACCAATACAACCTTGCCAAGTTAGAGCAAGCGCCTTGATGGGTGAATAAGATAGGCCATCCTCCACCATGCCAAGTTTGTTAGCCAGTGGATTGTTCTGCAATATTCCTCTCGTGCGCCCATTGTCATATTCATTTGGATCATGCTCAATACCTGACATGCAAGAAAACATAAAAACAAGTGAGATTATCTTTGTAATGCAAAAGTGATTCCAATCCAATACTGCCTCCATATAAACCCCTTTGTGCTATCTCTGCGGTTCTTTTGAGAGATGTCATGCATGCTATAATTTGGTGTGTGCATTAACATAATGTGGCCTTCTACTGAAAATATGAGAGCTCCAGAAGTGATGATACTTCACAGATGACAACTTCAACATATAGTAAAGAAGAACAAGTCGACCTGACCTGACAGATTCAAAATATATTAAGGGAGAACAACTCGACCTGACCAGTCAACCGTAAATGTCTCTACTACTCTTCCCAACAAGGAACATACTTATTAAAGAAGAGAAGAGGATCATGTTAAAGAAGAGTAGAAGAGCAAGAAGATTGAAGATATTTCAAGTCTTTCTATATAATGTCTGTTGCCCACCCATGATGAACCAGAGCACACAGAGAAAAAATATTCCTTTGGTCTCTCCATAAGTGGCTCACATGCATTTTGAATCTAAAGTACGAACATTTAGCTGACCAATTAAACATGTCTCAGTTTTACTAATATCAGCATAATATCATATTTGAATTTGTACAACTAACCTTGTTTAGCTCAATGGGTGGAGCAGTGCTGTTACGACACGAACCACGTAGGCTGATCGTGGTGATCATAAAATGGGGAAACCGTAAGCATGATGAGTATAGTGTTGACCATGGCAGTAGGATGGCAGATCTGAAGCTGCAAACCACGCAAAGGGATGATAGGTAGGGCGGTTCTGTCACATCTAAGGGAAGTTACGCATCTACCCCTATTTAAAATATTTGCCTACATCTATTTCAGATGAGGAGATTTTCACTGGTGCGCGTCGGTCCTAAACAAATGGTTTTACCCCTTTCCGCGATGGCATTTGGAACCGTTGCCAAGTGAGTGTGTGCGATAGGGTGTCCTTCTCACACGACCCATAAATCGTCGGGGATACGCCCTCCTAGGAC
The DNA here is from genome assembly GCF_003073215.2 of Triticum urartu. Taxonomy (NCBI): domain Eukaryota; kingdom Viridiplantae; phylum Streptophyta; class Magnoliopsida; order Poales; family Poaceae; genus Triticum; species Triticum urartu. The sequence continues at coordinate 347,153,646 of NC_053027.1, read as the reverse complement.
CCAGGCTGGGGTCGTGTGTGATTGGGAGAGGCATCAAAACCCAATCATTTCCGTAGGTATGTACATCCCACACGGCGAATCCCAGAAATCATTTCCGTAGGTACGTACATCCCACACGGTGAATCCCGGAAATCATTTCCGTAGGTATGTACATCCCACACGGTAATCCGAGAAAATCATTTTCATAGGTGTGTACATCCCACATGGCGAATCCCAGAAAAACATTTCCGTTCGTATGTAGATCACACACAGTCAATCCAAGGAATATGTTTCCATTCTTATGTACATCCCACACAGTCAATCCAAGGAAAATGTTTCCGTTCAGACGTAAATCCCACACAGTTTTATGTGTAGGCTCGTGTGTGAAAGGTGTAACTATCACACACGGTCTTCCTTGGTTAACTGTTTGCTCTTATCAACTATATCACACACGATTTGATGAAGAAAACTGTGTGGCATTGGGCTATCCATCGCAACCGCTTTTACTGCTAGAACTGTTTGCAAAGGTCCATGACACATTTAGCAGGTTTATTAGTTTACAATTAATAATTCCGGTATTACGCAAATTCACATTTCATATCGAAGAGTTGTTTGCCAATTTCATATCACGCATATAAATATATTATAACATCATAGTACGGTAGCTACATGAAAATAGGACAGTACACCATATAGCTAGTTCAATCTCATAAGAACAATATATTCATTTCCCTAATCGAGATCATCCAGTCTCATCTTATCCACCTCTGCTTTCAGTTTAGTAAGAACCCGTTTTGCACGGGCCAACTAGGAAAGTGCCTCCTCCTTCGCCAACACCATCTTAGCAAAGTCTTTAAAAAAATCTGAGCACATTCTCCACCTTCTACTTTTTATCCCGCGTCTTGAAATATTCTTCAGCGTCGACAAGACTTTCTCTAAGCCTAGCTTTGTTCACTTCCTCCAGAGCTTCGTTAGGCACATCTTCAAAGACTGTGGCCACTCTTGATCAACCCACTCCAAGTAAGAACACTTTCGTTCATCCTATAATATTTAAAACTAGATCAGTAACAACTGTAGGGGAAATGGGTTTATAGAAACATAGAAAATCACCAATGCTTATTTTGAAAAACTGAAGAAACATGTTAATTATGACATATCTTCTCAAAAAGATCAATGTGCAAATGAAATAATTGGTATTGAGACAAGAACCAAATTATGGAACATCAGAAGATATAATTAACTACAACGATGCTACAGGTTCTTACTCAGGTACAATAAATAACAAACTGAACATTTTATGAGGAAGGTAAATATAACTTCAACAGCATAGCGACAGTGTTTGGATGACAGCAAATTGATACTAACAGGTGTGTACATGCACAAATTTAGTAACATAGAACTAATAGCACTAAGGTCGTCCACTATGTATGCCAAAACTGGTGTAAAGACAAGTGTTGTTACATCTCACACCGGTGCCCTGAACTGGCGAGCCGATGCAGTAGAAAAAAATCAGGGACCTGGACTCTGGAGTATGTAGTTGCTCCGATGCCCAGTTCCTTCGTGCCATAAAGATTTAGTATTTTACTGCTTGGCTGCTCGGATGTGTGGACCAAAGTTGGCTGCACAAACTACTGAAGCGGTGCCAAATAATTTTCTAATTGCACTACTGATGAGATGGCAACAATTTAAGATACTAGGTACAAACCGTGACACTGTCTTAGGATGCGTTTGGTTGAAGGTGTGGTATCAATGGGTTGGGACCGTGACAGTGTCTGAATCACATCTAACAAATGATTTGTAACAACGGAAGAGGGTCTAACCTTCTCTGCAGATGCCAGAAACTTCCTCCGAGTGTCCACAGAATGAAACACAAGTAGCTTCACGAATGGAGATTGATGGTGACAACGAGCAGATAGATCTTCAGCCACCCTCCTCCATTCGTTACCACTGATGGTCTTAGGGAGCTACAAGAGGAAGAAACGACTCAAATCATCCTCCAGGTAAAAATCCTTCATTCCAAGTCATAGCCCGAGAGAGAGAAGAGAGGCATACCCAGGTGGTGAAGGAGTAGTCTCCCGAGGAGGAACCCGATGTCTTTGAAGAAGACCATGTCGACCCCGACGGTAGGATGCGAGACGGCGAGAGCAAGGAAGCGGCTATAGCTTAGCAAGGAAGGAAGGAGGAAACAGGGGAAATGTGACTTGTGGTCGGGGAGAAAAGGGGGTGGGGAAGGGGGCGGGGGTAGATATTTTAGCGGTAGGCCAAAATTTTGGAAATGTGGAGTTAAACTTTGCGGGCGGTGCCGCCGGACCATTCACTTTGAATGATTGTGTGCATCGCAATTGATTCTTCTGCTTTACGTGCATGGCATGAGTTTGATAATTCAAATTTTGGTCTCAAGGCATGGGCACATTCACTTTGAACGCGTGCGATGCTGCTGGACCATTCACTTTGAATGATTTTGTGCATCGCAAACGATTCTTCTGCTTTACGCGCATGGGATGAGTTTGATAATTCAAATTTGGTGGAAATTTCCCTGGGTAAGTCATTGCATAATTTAACATTGCTTGCTAATTTGGGCACACAAAAGAGCATACAGAAGACATACCACACTTTCTGAATCGAGCAATTTCAGTAATTACACAGAGCCAGTTGACCTAAACATTGCTATTACAAAATACTAGGATTAACAAGCCTAAGTACGCATAATTAAAAATCTGCCGCCACGCCGGCCTATGCATCGCCTGTGTGAGATGAGATGTCGATGACTTGTCCTGGCGACATGCCGCCGTTGGTGGACTCCACGTCCCCCCTGCTGAAGTCGACCACGTCCTTGTACTCGTCCTCGGCACTGCCCTCAAGGTAGTAGTACTCGTAGTAGTGGCCGCGCCAGAGCTCGCATTGGTACTCCACCTTGACCTCTCGGCGGAAGTGGCTGCGCTCAATGCGGATGCGGCGATAGTCTCGACTTAGGCGGCAGCGCTCGGGGGGGACGCGGCCATCGTACGAGCCTTCACGAAGCATTTCCACGGCGTCATCTTTGCAAGAAGGCGGTGCGGGAATGGTGATCGGGACTCGTGGATTCGGGGGTTGCCGTCACTAGAGCAGACGAGCCGGCGAAGCTTAAGGAGGGAGACTTAAATAGATCCAGATATTTTCATCGCAAACGGTTCCTAGAAAGCAACTGTGTGTGATGTTGTAGATATTTTTTATTAGCTGTGAAAGACGAATTTGGAATAAAGTGCCAACGGATGGTATTTTAAATGAATGAGAAATTTTGTAGTACTAATACAACTATCATGTCAAATTTTGGAAAATTTCAGGGGTCACTTGACCTTCTAAGACATTTAAGTGATTTTCTAGCCATTTAAGGACCGTAATTGAAATTTGAACTACATGTGCATGCAACAGCTAACCATAACGGTTTGAAAACTCATATTTCGTGTACTTGTGTGCGATTTAATTCCATGTGCAGTAAATTGGAAGGAATTTTCAAACGTATTGGTCTAACGGCTATGATACAATTAAGCACAGAGTGAGATGGCATTTTAATTCCAAAAAATAAAAAAATAGAAACACATAAAACCTTGGTAGATGTAATGTCATGCCACCAAGATGATGTGGTAAAAAAATTGGCATGTTTGACCAAAGTTTGGACACACACCCCTCACAAACCGGAGGAACTCACTAGAAGGCTCGTGGTTCCGAGAGGGAACAATCCATGTTTGATGACGAACGGGAGATAGCTTCCTCTTACGGCCTTCAAATTTTTTTCTACGTCCAACGTGCACTACTACAACTGTAATGTGAATTTTTTAAAATTCTAGGGCTCATTTGACATTTTAAAGACATTTAAGTGATTTTCTAGCCATTTAATGACCGTAATTCAAATTTGAACTACATCTACATGCAACGCGTAACCGAAACGGTTTGAAAAATCATATTTTTGTACTTGTGTGCAAGTTAATTCCAGGTGCGGTAAACTAGAAGGAATTTTCAAACATATTTGTATCACGACATGGACACATATTGATGAATACGTATGCATGGAGTTGCATGACATTTTAATTCAAAAGAAATTAGAAACACATGAAACATTGGTTGATGTCATGTCATGCCACCAAGATGATGTGGTAAAGAAATTATCATGTTTGACGAAAGTTTGGACACACACCCCTCACAAACCGGAGCAACTCGCTAGAAGGTTCGTGGTTCCAAGAGGGAACAATGCATGTTTGATGACGAACGAGAGATAGCTTCCTCTTACTTCCTTCAATTTTTTCTACGTCTAACGTCAAATACTACAACTGTAATGTGAAATTTTGGAAAATTCTAGGGGTCATTTGACCTTTTAAAGACATTTAAGTGATTTTCTAACCATTTAATGACCGTAATTCAAATTTGAACTACATCTACATGCAATGCCTAACCAAAATGTTTTGAAAAATCATATATGTGTACTTGTGTGTGAGTTAATTCCATGTGCAGTAAATTAGAAGGAATTTTCAAACATATTGGTCTCACGACATGGACACATGCATACGTATGCATGGAGTGACATGGCATTTTAATTCAAAAAATAGAAAAATTATGAGAAACACATTAAACGTTGGTTGATGTAATGTCATGCCACCAAGATGATGTGGTAAAGAAATTGGCATGTTTGACAAACGTTTGGACATGCACCCCTCACAAACCAGAGTAACTCGCTAGATGGTTCATGGTTCTGAGAGGGAACAATGCATGTTCGATGACGAACGGGAGATAGCTTCCTCTTACGGCCTTCAATTTTGTTTCTACGTTTAACGTGCACTAATAAAACTGTCATGTGAAAATTTGGTAAACTTCAGGGGTCATTTGGCCTTTTAAAGTCATTTAAGTGATTTTCTAACCATTTAATGATCGTAATTCAAATTTGAACTACATCTACATGCAATGCCTAACCATAACATTTTGAAAAATCATATTTTTGTGTACTTGTGTGCGAGTTAATTCCATGTGGAGTAACTTCAAAGGAATTTTCAAACATATTGGTGTCAAGGCATGGGCACATGCATGGAGTGCATGCCATGGCATTTTAATTCCAAAACATTAAAAATGATCAGAAAAACATGAAACCTTGCTTGATTTAATGTTATGCTACCAAGATGATGTGGTAAAATTGGCACTTTTGATGAAAGTTTGGACACACACCCCTCACAGACCGGAGCAACTCGTTAGAAGGTTTGTGGTTCCGAGGGGGAACAATGCATGTCTGATGACGAACGGGAGATAGCTTCCTCTTACGGCCTTGAAATTTTTTCAATGTCTAACGTGCACTACTACAAATGTAATGTGAAATTTTGGAAAATTCTAGGGGTCATTTGAACTTTGAACGAATTTTCAGTGATTTTCTAACCATTTAATGATCGTAATTGAAATTTGAAATACATATACATGCAACGCCTAACCAAAACAGTTTAAAAAATCATATATGTGTACTTGTGTGCGAGTTAATTCCATGTGCAGTAAATTAGAAGGAATTTTCAAACATATTGGTCTCACGACATGGACACATGCATACGTATGCATGGAGTGACATGGCATTTTAATTCAAAAAATAGAAAAATGATCAGAAACACATGAAACCTTAGTTGATGTAATGTCATGCCACCAAGATGATGTGGTAAAGAAATTGGCATGTTTGACGAAAGTTTGGACACACGCCCCTCATAAACCGGAGCAACTCACTAGAAGGTTCGTGGTTCAAAGAGGGAACAATGGATGTTGTCGGCGTTCTGGGAACGGGGGTCCCCAGACTTGCCTGCCAGCGGCGTGGCTCAAGGGGGGGCCCAGCGCGGGCCATCTTCATCAGCTCAAGCTCAAGACCCTCGCGGGGCGGATGACAGAGAACTTCCTCAGAGGCAGCCTCATCAGAAAGGCTCGCGAGGAGGCGGAGAGATCAAGGTAGGGGTACCTCACGAGGAGCCCGTGACGCAAGCCATGACGATCAAGACCAGGCGGGCGCCAGGCGCACGCCGGCCTGCGCAGTGTCCTTGTTTCCCCTTTGGTGCAAAGGGGGCAAGCACAGGCCAAGGCATCGGGCAAAGGTTACCATTCCAGTGCAACGAGACCAAGACCAACAGAGCGGGAGGACGGAGGTCACCGTGGAGCCCAAGACGGCGTCATCACCAGTGCTTTTGGCAGCCGAAGACCACCTTTGGTCACGATAACTTGTACTAGATGTTCCCCTTCAAAACGGCCAATTGTTGGCGCCCTTCCCGCTCATTATTTGGGTAGAGGCCCAGGGCCTCTATAAATAGAGCTAGCCACCACAGAGTAGGGGGGGGGACACACCTAGACATCTAGAGATCTAGTAGAGCTCTAGCAGAGAGAGAGAGGCGATTGAATTCACCAAAGCAGTTCATCGCATCATATCAAGAACACCTCTCGCGAGGCTGTTCTTCCCTTGTACTGTTCATCATCATCCCCTGAGGCAATCCACCACGCCACACACTAGAGTAGGGTATTACACCACCACGGTGGCCTGAACCAGTATAACCCTCGTGTCCCTTGTGTTGTTCGTTGTTTCCAGCTTAGATCACGCGTGGAGATTGGACGTAGATTGGTAGGGGAGAGATCTCCGCGCGCACCCTAGTGTTCGAACCTCAAGGGTCTGCCGGAACCCGACATCCGACATTTGGCGCGCCAGGTAGGGGAGCGCCGGAATCTTTCTTCCGCTGTTCACGTGCGATCTTCCGTCGTGTCCATGGCTGACACTTGTCAGGCTCGCGCCAAGTGCCGGGCTGCTCTCGCCACCCGCGTCGCCCAGATGGCACCCGTCGGCAGACACCCTCGTTGTTCCCCGTTGCCTGGCGCCAACGCCGCCATCGGCCCGGCGGGGAACGAGCAGCAGGCCTCGTCCCAGCATCCTTCAGTGCAGCGGGAGGGCCGCATCGCCACAGCGTCGCTAACTCCAGCCGCCTCGTCGTCGCACGCCCGCCGTGCCCCCACGGACGCACACGCCGCGCTGCTCCTGGCAAGAGAGCTCTTGCACTACCACCCTATCGACGACCTCTATGAGGACTGGCTCGCCCGCATCACCGAGCTCGTCAGCGCCGCAGGGGGCTCCCCTTGCCGCCCCTCTCGCAGCCTCGCCCTCCATTCCACGCAGGAGGCGAGGATCAGGAGGTGCCTCCACCACCTCCTCCCCAAGAAGGCGCCCTGGCTCCAAGGCGCGTAGCCCTAGGACGAGACCCTCCGCGTCCGGCGCCTGCGTAGCAAGAAAGGATCTGCCAAGATATCCCTTGTCCCCAAGAAGGTGCTCGCGCGCTCCCAGCGCCGGCGCGCCAAGATCGCATCCCTGCACCTCCACGCCAAGACCCCACGCCAGCAACAGCAAGAACAAGCCCTCCAAGTGGTAATCCCCAGGAACAAGCCCAGCACCAGCAAAAGGTGCCGGTGGCCACAGCATGCTGCCGCGACCTCACCCCCGAGCTACGCGGCGTCGCATGGCCAGGCAAGTTGAAGCCTGACCTGCCCCTCGCTACGATGGCACAGCGGACCCCGCGGAGTTCCTATAGCTCTACGAGCTATGCATCGAAGCCGCGAACAGAGACGAAAGGGTCATGGTGAAATGGTTTCCCATGGTGCTCAAGGACAAGGCCCGCACTTGGCTCCTAAACCTGGCCCCTGGCATAATCTCCTCCTGGAACGAGATGCGCACTCGCTTCATCGCCAATTTCCAGGGCACCCGCGACCGGCCCCCGGCCGTGAGCGATCTGCGCCACATTAAGCAGCAGCAAGGGGAAACCCTGCAGAAATACATCTAGCGCTTCAACAATGCTGCCTCAAGATCCCCAAGATGACTGAAGAAGCCATCATCTTGGCCTTCTCTGATGGCATACGCGACATCAAGATGAAGGAGGAGCAAGCAATCCATGAAGACCTGTGCACATCCCTAGAGCTGTTCAACTTGGTGACCAAGTGCGCCAGGGCCGAGGAAGGGTGCCTCTCCCTCCTCGAACTCCCAGCTGCCGACCCAGAAGAGAAGAAGCACAAGGCCAAGGACGTGAAACGCAAGGGGGCTGCCGTGCTTGCAGCGGAACCGGACACCAAGCGAGGCAGGGATCAGCCTGAGTCATCCAAGGGCAGCCGGTACTGCGTGTACCACGACCTCCACACCCACAACACCAACGAATGTCAAGAGCTCAGGGTCGTGAGAGATGGACGTGCCGGCCGACGCCCCAAGAGCAACGATAGGGGCTATGGCCGAGGAGGAGGAAGAGGTGGCAGACGATGGGAAGACCGTGGCCCTCACCAAGGGTGGCGTGACCGACCTCGCGATGATCGGTGGTAGGACCAGCCTAGCGAGGGAGGCTGGAGAGATCAGCCTCGTGAGGATCGCCCGCACGGCAACGCAGGCCTTCCTCCTCTGCCGCTGCCGCCAAGGAGGAACGAAGGCCAGCATCAAGACGAGGAGGCTGGGGGCTTCCAGGAGCCGCGTGCAATCTCTTGCATCTGGGGTGGAGTGCAGGCCCTAGCCTCACAGCACATCTTCAAGCAGTTTGCTCGTGAGGTGAATGCAGTCCTCCCCAAGCTTGAGGCCACACGCCCTCTCAGGTGGTCTGCATGCGCTATCACGTTCAGCTCAGCGGATCAGCTCAAGTGCGCGACAACGGCCGGAGTCCTCCCGATGCTTTGCTCCCCAGTCATCAGCAACGTGCAGGTCACCAGGACCCTCATTGACAGTGGAACAGGACTCAACGTCCTGTCCGTCGAGACGTTAGGCAATCTCCAAGTGTCATACGATCAGCTTCAGCCGACCAAGCCCTTCTCAGGAGTCACTAATGGTTCCACTATTCCAATAGGGCAGGTTGGCCTTCCAGTCACCTTCGGGCAGTGCAACAACTACCGCACCGAGCTCATCGACTTCGACGTCGCCCACATCTGTCTGTCATACAACGCCATCCTCGGGTACCCAGCCCTGGCCAAGTTCATGGCAGTGACTCACCATGGGTACAATGTCCTCAAGATGCCAGGAAGCGGTGGAGTCATCACCGTACCCTGTGAAGAAAGGGACGCAGTGTGTTCGCTTGAGCGTGCGTTCCAAGCCGCAGCAATCGAAGACCCGGACCATAGGAACGGAAGGCTTCCCGAGGCGACCCTTAAGAAGAAGAAGGTTTCACCTGGCCCAAGCCATAAGGAGGCAGGCGCCTCCGGAGGTGTTGTGTCAGGATCTGCGCCCAATCAGGGAGCGCCACCCTCTCTCGCATAGGAAGGCGCGCCCGGCGCCCTCCTCAGGCAGGGCTCGGGGGCTCTTCCTTGGAGAGCCACCGACTTTGCCAAGGTCACGAGGGAGGCGCTCGGGCACCACTTGGAGGGGTGCTTCCAGTTACGTTTCCCTCAGGAAGGTACAAGGCAAGGAAGACCAAACCCTCAGGAGTTCATTGCAAGAAACACCCAGGAGCTACAGGAGTCGAGAGTCATGCACGGCAGCCGCCGCTTGCCCACCGTAGCCCCACATGCAGGCGAGGATGGTGGGCTGCGCGTCTGCATCGACGTGCCAGGGCTCAACCGAGCCGCGTCTCAGGAGCGCCTCTGGCCTTCACGCGTGGGGCGTTGTGAGGGTCCACCTCATAGCTACGTTCGCATGCCTTTCGGCCTGCCGAACGCGGTCGCCGCTCATCAGCGCCTGCTGAGGAGTATTCTAGAAGCCCAGGAGGTCAGGCATTGCACGGTCCTGGTGGAGATGGAGATGGCCTTCGGAGACCCACCTGCGCCCCCGGAGCCGCTCGAGGCTCCTGGGCATAGGGGCTCGTGAGGGTCGGCGTCTTCATCGCGCATCGCCCGCTTCTTCAACATCACTTCATCTTCAACGGCACCAGGTGACACCTTTCTAAGTTCCGTTCTTAGCTAGGAGCGCCCACAGGGCCGCATCATTCCCAGGTCACGTGGGTCCGTCCCTGCAGCATGTATCCGTTTTGCTTATGCTCTTTACTTACCTTGTTGGGGGCGCCCCTCGGGCTGCGTCATCCCCGAGCTGCTCGGGCCTGGCCCAGCGGCGTTTGCTTCTCCGCGCCTACTAAAAATGAATTTGCTCTTTTGCGCTTAATTGTCACCTGCTGCTTATCGCGGACTTCTCCGCTTTCATGCAAAGCGCTTGCACGTTAAAAGGGGGTACCTGAGCATCGCGACTCATGGGCTCCTACTGGCTCTCCAGGCCTCACCCCCTGGCCTTGACCCATGGCATCGTGACCTGTCATACCAGCAGCGGCTGAGCTAGCTCGAGGGCCGGGACCTGAGGACGTAGAGCATTTGCATTCTAACCACCCTGCAGGAACACACCATTGATAAAGGCCCAGAGCCAGGCGCAACCCGCCTCGAGGTAGGGCCTCATGAGTCCCACGCTGGCTCACGAGTGCCCAGATACACCTCTCCTAGCCCTACCGTGCCGGCCACGTGTCAGGGCGGGGCTGTACACGCCCCGAGGGCTCCTCCTGGAGGGGAGCCCCCTCCCACGTACCAGTGGAAGCACCATGCTCCGTGCTGGCTGACGACACTGCCGAGGAGCGGCTATGCCCATACATTACGGAAGTGCTATGCTCCGCGCTGGTGATAAACAACTGAGGGCGGCCTACGGCCATACCAACCTTAGGGAGCCCGGAGCTCAGTGTCCGGCACCATCGCAACGCCTCCCCTCGGGAGCGCCGCGCGAGGGGATGGACACAGGGGCTACGCCCGGGCCTCGCCCGAGCGCACGCCACCCAGCCAGGTCCCTCGGACCTGGTCGTCACGTGCCCCTCCCCGAGCGGAGGCAAGGTATGGAAACCCGTTTGAACGTCAAGGGGGACTCCTGAGCATCCTGACTCAGGAGCCTAACTTGCCCCGTAGCCCATCGCTCCTTAGTCCCGTCCTAGTTTTCGGTCGGGGCTAACGCTGGGTGAGGTATGCGCGGGGTCGGGCCCTGCCCACGCAGAACGATCAATCCACTCCTCGTTCCCCCCTTTCCTACTTGTTACTTGCGCGTCAAGGGGGACTCCTGAGCATCGCGACTCAGGAGCCTAACTTGCCACGTAGCCCCTCTCTCCTTAGTCTCGTCCTGGTTTCCGGCCAGGACTAACGCTGGGTGAGGTATGCGCGGGGCCGGGCCCTGTCGACGTAGAGCGCGAGCAAGTAGGTGAGAAAAATGCAAATTCCAGGAAATTCAAAGCAAATATTACAAGCCATAGATTGTTTCAAGATGCCAAACCCAAGTTTAAACGCCTCCGCGAGGCGTGGTGCATGTTGCAGGAATAAAAACAGGACAGAAGCCGCGAAGGGATCACTCTCCAGTGGCGCCGCCGCCCGTGGTGGAGTCACGCTGGGTGACTCTGCCTCCCGGGGCCGCGGAGCTGGCGGCACCGCGCCCGGGCAAGACGCTGAAGGCACGGAACCTCGCCAGCAAAGCTTCGCCTCGGCCTTTCACGGCCTCAGCGGCAGCGGCCGCAAGGTCGCCGCTCATGGGTTCCAGTAGGCTGTTGAAGTCGACGTCGGGGTCGCGCAGATAGACGTGGCTGAGGACATGCGTTAGCGCCGCAGAAGACAGGGCACGCGCCCCGGCCTTGCCGTGGGGCCAAGGCCGTCTATGACATCTTCAAGTGCACGGACCAGGAAGGGAAGCAGCTTGGCGGGGCCGTCCTCCGCACCGGCCAACGGCTCCTCCAAGCCGCTCTCGTAAAGCGTCTTCAGCGTGGCACGAGCCCTCTTCTCCATCTTTGCGAAGGCCACCCGATCCTCCGCCAGGACCTTCACCTTGGCGTCTAGCTCGACCTCTCCGCCTTCAGCGACCGCTCCAACATCCAATTCGCCGTGGCAGTCATCAAGCTTGGGGTCCCGGTCCTTGACGGCAGCCTCCCGAGCCTTCATCTCCTTCTCTTTCTCCTGGCGGCCGTGGACCTCCTTGGCGAGCTCATCACGCAGGCCTTGCAGCTTGGTCTCCAGCGCCTCACAGCGAGCCTTGGTAGCCACAGCATCGCCCAGGGCAGCGTCGCGAGCGGCCTTGGCTTGGTTGGCGGCCTGCATCTCCCCATCGGAGGCCGCCATGGCCTAGCTCAGCGCTATTCGGACGGACGCAGCGGAACGGGCCCAGCCAGAAGCTAGCTCCAGGCGGCCGGCCGCTAGGCGAGGGTCCGCGCTCAGAAGATCCACCCACAGCTGGCTCAGTTCACTGGCGACCTGGTCCAGGACAGCGGCAGAGGGAACAGAAGAAGCGGGAACCGACGGAGCAGGTGAAGAGGATGGCAGCGTGATCACAGTTTGGCAGGAAGGAACCCCCTGGGCCTTGGTTGCCCCGGCTGCAACATCGAGCGCAGTCGACTCCAAGGTCAGCGGGGCCACGGGGGCTGACTCCTCGCCAAGGTGTCCCGGTCGGCCTCGCGAAGACGATCGGACCGGGGAGGCGCGAGCCTCGCCGTCTTTCCCCTTAGCGGACGAAGGCGCCATCCCAGCAGGTGGACTCGCCCTGAGCAGGGCCGCAGAAGCCCCTTTCAACCTCTTCGCTGCAGGCGCCGGCCTGACAAAAGAATATGGACGTCAAGCCTCGGTGGTAGAAACCAAGCAAAGAACGAATTGAGCACTTACTGGTCGTTGCTCGCGGACCCAAGCAACCTCCGGCCAAACTTGAAGCCCGAGAGCCTGCAGCTGGGGTCAGCCTCGGGAGGCCCGGAAGCAGAGGGCACGTCAGGAGGGCTGGAGCTGGCCTCAGACCGCCCAGGGACCAGAGCAGACCTTGGGGGAACCAGCCCCGACCTGCCCTTCCTTGTGACAAAGGGGGAGTCCTCCCCTCCTCGCTTGGCGCCGGCCTCGTCGTCGTCCGGCATGGAGCGGAGGGCCTGGGACCTGCGCCGAGGGAAAGACTCCCTCGACTCGTCGGAGGACACGGTCACCATCGCGAGCGCCGCAAGACCCTCGGGAGCTTCCGCGGGCACCAGCCCCTCACCATTAAAGGTGGGCATGGCGTTCACCACATGCTCCCAGTCATCACGAAGGAATAGGGGGACGGGGGCGCCCACCGGCTTCGCCACGTCTCCCCCAACCAAGGAATGGAGGGCCGCGACCAGACTCTCGTCGGTTAGGGCCTCGGAGCTTAGGAGCAAGGCGGTGTCCGCTTCCCCAAGCCTCCACAACGGGAGCGAGTGCTCCTGGAGGGGAGCCACCCGATGCTCCAAGAACTCCCTCAGGAGCGTGGCCCCGGTCAGCTTCGCCGCCCCCAAGTTGCTTGGCCTTAGGTACGCGTTCATCCTCTTCAGCACCGCCCTCGAACGGGGGTCGACGAGCTTCGCGTGGGACCACGCATCGACAGCCTTGGGCTGCCCGACGTCCACCATGACTCACTTGCTTCGGAAGCTTTCGATTCTCTTCCCATGCTTCGAGATAGCATTGGAATTGGAGTATGCGATGAAGCTCGCACATGCGGAGATATGGCCACCAAAAACCCGAAGGGAAAAATAGTGACGCAATAGGGCCACCGAGGGCTTTACCCCAACGTGAGCCTCGCAGTAGTAAGCAAAAATCGCAAGGAGAAGAACAGAGTTGGGGTGGAGATGCAGAGCCTGCAAGTTGTACTGGCGGAGAACAGCAAAGAAGAACTCAGAGAAAGGAGGCAGCAGACCGGCGACGATGGCGCTCACAAAGAGCGGATAGAAGGTGCTCCCCCTGCCTTCAGGCTGGTCGGAGCCGGCCTTGAGCACATTCGCCCCCTTGCTGCCCTGCGCCATCGTCATCAGGCGCGTGAGGGCGAGGTTCTTCTCCGGCAGGTTCGGGGAATCCAGAGCCGGTGAGTACCAGGCCTCGGCCGGGGACTTGTGAGGCGCCATGGTGTGCCGGATGAGGAGGATTGAGACAGATCTAGAGGATTTCGGGAGCAAGAAGGAGGAGAGCGAGACAGGGGATCTGGGGCGAGGAGAATGAGAACAAAGCAGGTAAGTCTGGCCCGGGCACCTCTTTTGTCAGATGGACAGTTGCCGAGGCATCATGGGGAAGCGCAGACGCCCACGTCCAATCAATCACCACGCGGCGCCCAAGGCCGCAGGCTATTGGGGCCCGCGGCGCTTCGCGCTCGCCCCTTTTCTTCCCTGCTAGGCCAAGCCCGAGCGCGCCTTGCGCCCGGGGGCTACTGTCGGCGTTCTGGTAACAGGGGTCCCTAGACTTGCCTGCCTGCGGCCTACGGCGTGGCTCAAGGGGGGGGCCCAGCGCGGCCCATCTTCATCAGCTCAAGCTCAAGACCGTCGCGAGGGGCCAAGCCTCGCGGGGCGGATGACAGAAAACTTCCTCAGAGGCAGCCTCATCAGGCAGGCTCGCGAGGAGGCGGAGAGATCAAGGCAGGGGTACCTCACGAGGAGCCCGTGACGCAAGCCATGATGATCGAGACCAGGCGGGCGCCGGCCTGCGCAGTGTCCTTGTTTCCCCTTTGGTGCAAAGGGGGCAAGCACAGGCCAAGGCATCGGGCAAAGGTTACCATTCCGGTGCAACGAGACCAAGACCAACAGAGCGGCAGGATGGAGGTCACCGTGGAGCCCAAGACAGCGTCATCACTAGTGCTTTTGGCAGCCGAAGACCACCTTTGGTCAGGATAACTTGTACTAGATGTTCCCCTTCAAAACGGCCAATTGTTGGCGCCCTTCCCGCTCATTATTTGGGTAGAGGCCCAGGGCCTCTATAAATAGAGCTAGCCACCATAGAGTAGGCGAGGACACACCTAGACATCTAGAGATCTGGTAGAGCTCTAGCAGAGAGAGAGAGGGGAGACTGAACTCACCAAAGAAGTTAATCGCATCAGCTCAAGAACACCTCTCGCGAGGCTGTTCTTCCCTTGTACTGTTCATCATCAGCCCCTGAGGCAATCCACCACGCCACTCACTAGAGTAGGGTATTACACCACGACGGTGGCCCGAACCAGTATAACCCTCGTGTCCCTTGTGTTGTTCGTTGTTTCCAGCTTAGATCACGCAAGGAGATTGGACGTAGATCGGTAGGGAGAGATCTCCGTGCGCACCCCAGTGTTTGAACCTCAAGGGTCTGCCGGAACCCAAAATCCGACACATGTTTTATGGCGAAAGGAGATAGCTTCCTCTTACGACCTTCAATTTTTTTTCTACATTTAACGTGCACTAATAAAACTATCATGTGAAAATTTGGTAAATTTCAGGGGTCATTTGACCTTCTAAAGACATTTAAGTGATTTTCTAACCATTTAATGACCGTAATTCAAATTTGAACTACATCTACATGCAATGCCTAACCAAAATGGTTTGAAAAATCATATTTTTGTGTACTTGTGTGCGAGTTAATTCCATGTGCAGTCAATTTGAATGGATTTTCAAACATATTGGTGTCAAGGCATGAGCACATGCATGGAGTGCAAGCCATGGCATTTTAATTCCAAAAAATTAAAAAATGATCAGAAAAACATGAAACCTTGCTTGATTTAATGTCATGCCACCAAGATGATGTGGTAAAAAAATTGGTTTGTTTGACGAAAGTTTGGACACACACCCCTCACAAACCGGAGTAACTCACTACAAGATTCGTGGTTCCGAGAGGGAACAATGCATGTTTGCTGACGGACGGGAGATAGCTTCCTCATACAGCCTTCAAATTGTTTCCTAAGTTTAACGTGCAGTAATACAACTGTCATGTGAAAATTTGGAAATTTTCAGGGGTCATTTGACCTTTTAAAGACATTTAAGTGAGTTTCTAACCATTTAATGACTGTAATTCAAATTTGAGCTACATCTACAGGAAACGCCTAACCTAAATGGTTTGAAAAATCATATTTTTGTGTACTTGTGTGCGAGTTAAAAAGACATCAGACGATGTAAATATCTGGTGTTCAAAAAAGAAAATGTGAAGATCTGGCAAGACAACCGCCCCCACACGATTGGCAGTCTATCTCGAGGCTCGAGGTTTGGTAGGTGAATGGTGGGGATCATTAATCAGACACGGTTCTGCATTGGAAACCATCAGCTATTATATTCACACACAGATTTTGGCTATTATGTTCACACACAGATTTTGCTGCGGGAATTGTGTGTAATTAAAACTACAATACTCATAAATTCCGGCGACTGGCGTTTGTACTGTCCCATCAATCTATATCCCGGCCACGAATAAATACTACCTTGCTCACGTCATCCCGCATGAATTCTCATCTACACCCTCCCCTCGCTAGCCCTCTCTCTCTCAAATCTCTGCCATGGCGTCGCCGGTCTGCCCACGCGCCGACGAGGAGTCGCTGCCCCCCGAGGACGCTCACTCGATTAGCAGCGACGAGGACCCCTACGCGCCGCCTGACGAGGATGCACCGGACGTACAATCTTTGTCTATGGAAGTCGCTGCCGCCGGCTGAGGAAGCCAGGCAAGTGGCATTCAAGAAGGGGATGGCGGAGGAGGAAGCCAGGTACTAGGCGGCCTGTGAAGCCCGTGATGCCACCTGGAAATAGGAGGCGGCAGAGCTTTGGAGGCGAGCGCGTCGTCGTGCCGAGGAGGTGGACAAAGACGGGTACTTCGCGAGGAAGGCCATAGGCGTTGGGTGCCTCGTCGCTGCATGGAGGTGGGCCGATAAGATCGAGCATGCCACCAACGAGGAGCTCCGGTGGGTGCCCAACGAAATTGCAAGATCGGCTGCCCGTGTCCTCCAGCAAGAGGCAGATCGGTACGTCAAGCGCTGCGAGGTGGAGGAGTAGGAGTACCGCCTCCGCACTGGGAAGACGCCGCGCTCCAAGGAGCATCTGGCGAGGGGCTGCCGAAATACTGGCCCCAGGAGGGATTATTAGTTTTAATATTGATCTTTTTCAATTTTATGCATTGTACCTAGTAGTTAATTATCATCATGTATATGTAATGATATTATATATATTCTGTGATTATTTAATGAATAATTAATATATATATATATATATTATGAATTCCATTTTCTATTTGTTTTTGTATACTAATTTGAATCTTGCTGTTATCATCCACATATACAGAATGGAAAGCGTATATACACATATTGAAACAGAATATATAAGAATGGAAAACAGAGTACACACATTGAAACAGAGCAATAAACAGAGCAATACTATGATTGTTGTGAATACAAAGCTATCCACATTGAAACGACTTCTCAAAATAAAATGCGTCGATGAGACCATGACCAACAGCCCTTGCCTAGGGTAGCTCTTGGCTGTGCTTGAACTCGTGCAGGCATTCGTCCAAGCGGTCGACACAAGCGCGGTACATCCGGAGCACGATCTCGAGCTCCAAGTTGGCTATTTCATCGGAGATCACCAGGTCGAGGATGCGACGACCATGTTCCTCTACGACGCCCAGGTGGACACCTGGGCCAAGGAGGCCATTGAGCCTACGGACCAGCGTGTTGTCATCCAGCGGGCCGCAGACAAGGCGAACGGCGGCACCTATGCGAACGGCGCGGCGGGCGTCCGGTGCAAGTACGACGTGGCCGGCATCTGGTGCAAGTACGGCGCTGAGGGCCTCTACCCACTCCTGGTGAGGAATGGGGGTACTGACGGGACGTGTACCCAGTTGTGATGCTGTGTTGACAGCAGGCAAGCGCCGATGGATCCGCTCTTGCAGTGCGGTGCACCGTGCCTCTCACTTTGCGGTGCTCCAACGGTCTCGCCATGTGGCAAGCTGAAGCCTAACGACGTGGATGCGCCTAGCTTTCTCTATGACGCGCCATCGATCATGTTGTGCGGCGAGCTGCAGCCTGTCGGTGCTGACATGCCTACCTTGATCCGCGGCGCTCAAGCGCCATGCGACAAAGGTCTGCTCAACCCTGGCGATGACACGCATCACAGCGTCATCCATCGCGTTGCCAGGGAGTGCCTCGGCCTCGACAGGCCGTGGCGCCTTCTCATTTTCCTCATCAACGAGGTTGATGGTAGAGGAGGCACTTTGGTGGTTTGGCATGCTTGGAAAAGGTGGATGTGCTACAGGTTGCGCTTGTCACCTCTGTGCGTCGTGCGCCCAATATGCGCAATATAGCAGGGTGGCGGAAAACAGGTGAGGAAATGGCGGCAAACGGTGGTGTCTTCATAAAACGCCATCAATTAATGGAAACTTAGCATCGAGCTAGCACCAGAAGTAGATGATGATCAGATGAACACGGAACACACTAGGGATCCTGTCGGTGATGAATTCATCAATCCCAAACGACTGAATACTAGCAAGCGTTTGCCCACAACACACACGGCCTATTCCATCACAAATAGGTCGGATGGATCAACTGCATGCCATGTACCGCACATTATCAAAAAGTAATGTGGTAGACCTTCTTTAACATGTGTTAAAAATAAAATAAAATAAAAAACAAGGACCTCGAGGTTAAATTTCCCATCACCTAATTTAACATCGACACAACTTCGCATCCAGTCACCCATCCGATGGCTGCTCCAGCCTGAGCACACTTAACTTGGTAATTTTGTTACATGAGCTACTGGTGGAACAACTAGTCCTTACTGATAGGAATGCCTCTTCGCATCCTTATGGCGTATCCGGATGACTGCCCGTCCCACAATGGCCAATAGATGTTGTGTAGATAGAGCATATCACATATGTCTTATTAGAAGCAATCATCTGCGTTATTATCGGTCTTCGCACACATTTCTGATTACAGACCCGTTTGCCGCGTATCACACACATCTTGTCATATTGAACCGTTTCTGTTCTCTTGCCTAATCACAAACAGTTCATCCAAGTGAACCGTATGTTGTACGTCGCACACATCTTCATCGGGCTGTCCATTTCTTTTGTGTTGCCTAATCACAAACAGTTCATCTGAGTGAACCGTATGTTGTACATCGCACACACCTTCATCTAGCTGCTCGTTTCTTTTGTTCCTCCTAGTCGCAAATAGTTAATTGAACTGAACCGTATGCCCTTCATCGCACACGCAACTAAAACCTGAACCGTGTTTGATGCATCCGTCATCGCAAACGTTTTATACATTTCTGACGGTTTTCCTACACCACCGTTTGCGATCATTGCATCGCACACAGTTTCTCGAAGGGTCTCTGATCGTAGTGTCACGTTAGCAGCATCCCACGGTAATGTTTGTTTGGCCGCCCACCATGTATGACTGGGAAATGGAGGGGGAGACACATGTCTTTCGGACGAGCTTGAATCAAATGTGTTTTGCCGCCCATGTTTGGTGGCCACCATGTCTGAATGGGCTCAGATGTGGCCATGTCACATCTGATTGAAGTTACTAGTCTACCCCTATCTACAATAGTGCAAATCTGGCCGATTAGGATGTCAAGTGTCAGGGGTAGACAATAATTTCCATCTCGCAAACACATGCTTCGGGCAGCCCACAAATGATAGTGGGTGTTTAGACGCTTCATTCAAAATTTGGGAGAATTAGCATTCACGTTTACCGTGGGCCCTGGCAACTAAATTCAAATCCAATTCGTATTCGATTACGAATATCCATACATAATTCTACGTTTTGTTATTTATTTCTTCAAAACCACGACAAAGATTTATTCCACCTTTATATATGATTATGATTTAGAAATGTCGTGATCTTCGAATTCGGTAGGTTGGATACACTTTGAGTCAAACAGTTATTACATCCAATACAATATTCTCACACGAAAAACAGTTCACCTTATGTCAAGCATACAAGTACTAAGGATTACCTCGCCTAAAATATTCGGATCATTACAACACATGGACAACATAGGGGGTGTTACAACATAATCCTTTCAGAGACATGACACAACATGCAAGTATAATAATCTAATGAAAATTTCAACTTGTATCTAAAGAAGAACTGGGATTACCCTGAGCTTCAGATAGCAAAAGCAGCAGGACCTCCTCCGTCTTCAAATGCAACATTATTACTTCCTCTAATTCTAGGGTTGCTTGCATAATGCGTGCAGCTAATTGCATAATTTCCAGCCTCAAGATCAAGATTACCTCATTCATGGCAGCCACACCATCTCTTTCTACCTCTAGTAGAGCCTCAGGAACTATAATATCTATGCTCAGAGTGCTCTCCGGCGGTGTTGCCCCTGAACTACTACTATCTGGTAACATGGATGGCGCACTGCTTCCACAAATAGATTCTGGGGTTGTACATTATGCCCTAGTGTGAACAGCATCTTGAAAGGTTTCCACTGGACCTAAGTAGAGATAGTTATCGCATGATCCAGGCAGTAAGCTTACATGGTAAACGACATATGAATTATTGCCAAGCATGGCAAGCTATATTTAAATGGTTCGAAGCAGCATCAGTCGAAAAGAAATTAAAATTGTAAGATGAAACCGGGGATGTAAGTGGCAAATAAACGACATCCGCCAGTCCCATCTAGTTAGTTTTTGCTATTTCCCTAGTTCATTTTCCTCAAAAAACAAAAACCCTTTTGAACTATCATATCACTAGTGGACTTTAATCGGGATTAAACAGGACCCAGTTGACATCCCTAGTTGAAAGGGAGTGTACCACCGCTATATTTAAGTTGCCAAGGCATCTAAGCAGTTGAAGTGGAGCTTGATTAAATGCTCATTTAATTTGAAAACCTCTCCCAAGGGGGTAGATGATTATCTGGGGCCTTGGGTTAGAAGCTTTGTTTATAGAGAGAAACTACTGGTGCTAGTTGGAATCTCTGCTATTATGTGGGCGATCTGGAAATGCCCAAATGATATTACTTTTCGAGATAGAAAGATAAATAATATCATGACTCTGATCAAACTAACATGCAAATGGCTTGTGGATTTGGCTCTTTTGCAGAAAAAACCCCAGAACAAAACCTTCTTATGCTGGGGGTGAGGCTAATCGAGCGAGTAGCAAGTGAGGTCTACAAGGCATCGCAGGGGTGGAGAGCTGGGGTGATGCGGCTGAAGTCGTCTACCTGATGTTTCTCTTATCTTTTGAGGCTACGACCTCTTGTTCCTATAGCTACTTGTGACTCATTCGCTAAAACTGCTTGTTACTGATTCTGCCATGAACTACTTTTTTCTTTTGGTAGTCTGTAGTGGGCTCTCTAGATCTTGGAAACATTGGTACTTGAACTTGGTTTTGTGTGTTGGTTTCAAAAATGAAATCGGAGGGGCGTTCCCCCTCTTTTGCTCAAACCAAAATCTAAGCGATTGAAATAATCTGAGAAAGCACTTAACAGTGTGGCCTCATATTAACTACGAAGACAGTCTTGTGATGAAGTTCATAGGAAAGTGAAGGACTCAAATGAACTAGGCATGCATTTCTTCACGATAGTACAGCAGGCACTGCTGACATATTGGCCAACTCGGGGTATAACCTAACAAGTAACAAACAAGCATTCGAATCAAGCAATACAGCAAAGCAGACAACTGAACTATTTGTAATTCTGTAGGATTACAGGTTGAGGGCACAAGCCAAGAAAGTAGCCCACACGCATTACATTTCACATGTACTAAAACACACTTGCTTACCATATGTTATTGTGAAGCCTTGCTGCTATTGCAATGTCCTTTGAAGATATCGTCTGCATCCCGTGGTTCCAAATCTAGTTGTTGTAGTTTATTCTGCACCCTCTATTTAGGTAAAATTAATTTTAATCGCATGCACTGGTTCGAATTGATCATCAATGGTTCATCCAAACTAATGAAAGAAGGGTGTGTTCTTAGATGACAATATATGTGCTTCACTCTATTTTTATGCTTGTTCGAGGTGCTAGCCCCAAAAGAACAAATTTTTTGCTTGATGGGGTTGGCAGCTCCATAATTAATAGAAGCATCAAATTAGTCATGCCCTCATGTGTATGTGTATGAATAAAGTGGATGATTATAAAGTATGAACATGCCCTTATGTGTATATCTCTAATTTTGATATATGAATTTGAAATCACGAAATCCCGGCTTAAAAAATGTACCTCCATTTAAATGAATTACAAAAGCTAATGATGGAGTCGAATTCCAAAGTTACAATCTTAGGTTTGTAATTCTAGTACTTCAAGTATAGCACGCATGTTCAAAAGTATCGTTATCTTATAGTCCAAACTGTAAAACAAATTGATCAACCATGAGTGCACACACTATCGACCATATATATCTTAATTATGCTAAAGTCCCTCAAATATAGACACCTCACTCTTTATTTGAAGCCACCCCCCGGTCCCCCCCCCCACACACAAACAAGGCGTTCTCTCCCCCGGACACGAACACACGAACACGCGAGCACATTAACACACCCTCTCTTCTAAAGTCCGAACCCCAATATAGGTCTCTATCACTTTGTCTCTCGAGCATGCACACATCTCTTCCCCCATTCTCTAGGTCTCCCGGCATCTCTCTTTCCCAAGCACACACACTATATAGAGTGTATCTTTCCCATACACACAACGTCGCCCCCAAACGTCTATCTCCCTAGTTGTGTGGTTCTCGCACACTCACCTCACACACCACCCCCACTACAAACAAGCACACTTTGTCTCCTTGTGCACCACTCTCCTCTTTCTATCTCTCCCACATGCGGACCCGCCCCAGCTCCTTCCCCATATACATATATGTCATGACTCTTTAATAGCTCCCTAATGTATCATCGTTCTCAATCTTGCACGTTGTTCTCTACACCATCTATTCTAGATCTCTCATGAAGTCCCTATCACACACACACTGACTCGCTTCCCTTGCGTCTCCGTACATAGGTCACTTTCGAACAACATCAACATTGTCTCCCTATCTATACGCTACTTCTGCAGACAAACGACCCCTCTCTCTCCCCCTCTCTTCCTCTATCTCTCCCTCGCTAGCTCTCTCTCTCTCTCGCTCTCACACCCCTCTCCCACACACACACACTCGATGTCTCTTCCAAATAGACTGCTCCCCGCCCGCACCGATGCTATCCCGCTACTACACATGCCTTTGTCTCTCTTTGACACACATGTCACACCATTCCCCCTTCCCTATACTATGTTTACATCATTACTGGTCTCTCTTCTCCACATACACACACTCCCTCTCACACACACATGCGCGCACAAACACACACAGACACGCACAAACACCCATCTATCTGGATCCTTATTTTAAGACACACACCCTCGCATATTTTCTCTAGCTCTAGGTATGTATATACCCCCCTCTCTCTAGATTAGATGCACACCAAAATTCTCCATCTCTCTAACTCACACATCTCTCCCCATGTCGGCATGTGTATCTCACACACTCACTCTCTGATTATGTCTATGTGTCTCCACGTTACACAACACAAAGCTACATGCACATGTCTCTCGCTATCCTCCACACACAGAGACACAAAGAATCTCTTATCATTGCCTCAGTCTCTAGACATATCACACATGCACGCTGTCTCTCTCTCACACACATGCTCAACAAAGGTTTCCCCATGAATAACTTACCATCTACTCCCTCCGTTCGGAATTACTTGTCGCATAAATGGATGTATCTAGACATATTTTAGTTCTAGATACATCCATATCCGAGACAACTAATTCCGAACGGAGGGAGTATCAATCAACAGTCCTAGCAGTACAGCGAACATGAGACATGAAAAAGGATAAATCTACACGTGCGTAGACCACCCAATATGACTACTAGGACTAGAGCAAGCCGAAAGCACGCCGCCGTCACCCCCTCCTTACCGGCGATGGGAAAACCTTTGTTTTACACATTCGAGAAGTCATCGTGCTAAGGCCCCATGTGCTAAGCCGTTGAATAGAATGTAGATCCAAGTTTATGGAAACAAGTATCGATAATATGTTTGTATGTCCATACTTATATTTCTTCTCTTGTAAAAAAACCGAGTTGATGACGATGGTACGCCTGCCATCTTGCAATATAGACCGTCCGATCGATATCTGATGGATAGAAATTAAACTAAAAGATACCCGCACCTATCTCCACATTTGCAGACAAGGTCTTCCCTCGTTCATCCTTATCTCCAACAACCCCATTGATGAGCAATTAAAAAAGCAAGCCTCTGGAACAAACTGGCATGGTGGTCGGTACCGACGCCATCCATCTCCATGCCTCCGCTCAGTCCGACCACCAATCACCACCATGCCCCACTCATCCTCACCTTATCTCTCCTCTTGCTCAAGATATCATTAATTTTTACCCATGGGATTACTCCCGCATGGGTCAATAACAACAGGTGTTTTATAAAAAAATGCATCTTACTAGTACTCCTACAGAAGACTTAGTTGGTGATGATGGTGTGACTGCCATCGTCATTTCTGACAATTAGATCTACATGTAACGACTGTGAGGTAAGTTGTTGCCTTTTCTCAACAACACCCCAGTTTTCTACCAATTTGCAGAAAAACTCTTAATTAGTATCTTAAAACCAACCACATCCCTCCCTCACCTCACTAAAACAGCCCAAGGAATATATTCTGAATGAAACATAATATATCTCTAGTGATATATGTATATCAAAATTAGAGTGTTTTCTATCAAGTTTGTGAATAAATATTATTCTAATTACAATCCGTTGCAACGGACGTGAACATTGCTAGTATTTTCAACCATGCAAAAAATTCTAGTATTTCCATAGTTTCGAGTTTTCCATCAAGATATTAGTCACTCATGGTTGATATTTAGTTTGAATTACATACACATACGCACTATGTAACTAGCCATGATTATTGACTTCAAAAGCTTAACTTTCACTCCTACTTACAATATGTAGAGTATTTAACAAAAAACTACCACTTTCAACCAGCCATAGGAAGAAACTATTGTAAAAAAAAATAGCAAAAACATACCCAAAATTTCTTAATCGGCACCAAAAAACTACTACCTAGTGCCGTTTAGGCCCGTTTAAACCCGTTTATGACAGGGTTGGCCGACACGTTCGTGCTGACGAGGCAACTTAAACCAACACATTTCTTTTGACCGTTGACACGGGGGACCCACATCTGACCTTCTATTATGTTCTTCCTTCTCCATTCATTATTTTTCCTGAACATTACTTCAAATAGAACTAATGCATGTTCATCGATGGCGCTGCTGATGTGCGAGTTGGCCGCCACTCCGCTGGACGGGCTGGATGCCGTGCTGGCCTCTGCACGGGTTGGCTGGCTAGCCCGAGCGTGACTCACGCACGAGCAAGCCACCGCGCTGGCCTTCGCTCGAGCCAGATGGCTGGCCTTAGCGCGGCGCACGCGAGCAAGTTGCCGCACCACCGTGCCACACTAGCTAGGAAACCTTGCGGACAAGAAGGTGGATGCATCTAGCCGGGTGTGTGCTATCTTGACTAGCTAGCGGCCGTGAGCGCCGGATGGAGCTAGCATCCGGGTTGCCGCAAGATGGGCTCCCGACCGCCAACCGTTTTGACCTCACCTTCTGCCAGCGGCGGTTGTTGTGTCCCATGGTCGAGGATGACTAGGTGGATGAGCCGGAGGTAGGAGGTCACTCGGGGGTTTTTGTCCAGACCAACATGTAGGTCCCACAAGTCATAATGCCTAACTTGCCGGTCGAATAGAAGGCGTTGACTTAAGGGGCGGCATGTGTTGAAATGTGCCTATAATGGCACTTTGTAGAGTAGTCATTTCTTGGTAGGGCTGGTTGGTAAGTGGTAGTAGTTACTTGGCATTATTAGTGGTTTCTTATAAGGAACAATGTACTAGCGACGAAAGGCGATTCTAGGTTGCGTTGTACTCCAACGAGTACTACTAGTGGTCGCAGGAGTGTATAGCTCGTTTGTGGGTTCGATCCTGGCCGAACGCACGGTGGCCTTTTTTTAAGTAGTAACCTCACTGCGAGCCAATTTTGTACACTGGTAGTTTGACTTTTGAAGTCGAACGGATGAGTCGCACCACAATCTGGGTGCACTGGATAGCCCAACCACTTGAACCGGTTTTCCCTCCCATCATCTCGTGGCACGTGTAGTAGAGTAGTACTCCTATATATCAATTCACACCATGCAAATTTTCTCGCCTGCGTGCTCGCCCTAGCCGCACCTTGCTTGCAGCTTCCTCATCAGCTAGCATATTAAAACTAGCACCTCCCAATTAAGCCTGAGGAGCTGGAAAAGCCTGGCACGACATTGGGAACTGTGTAATGTGGCTATGTACGTAAAGTGCTAGTACTCTACTACTCTATAGCTAGTAGCGTTGCACGCATGGACTTCACTCCATTATTGGCTCTATAAAAGAATTTCCTCTTAACGTGAATTTTTTGTTTTCAAACAAAGGCAAAAGCTTTGCCTCATCTCGTTCATAAAGAAGGCACTACTAACAAAGTTCAACGAGATCCATTACACCTCCACAAATGGAAGTGACAAGCCTAGTCTCGCTGTATCAAAGAACTCAAATGTTCTGCCCTCGCAGTAACCGTCGTTCATAAACAGGCTGCTAGTGTGTGCGTGAGAGGAGCGCCTAAGTAGGCCAGCTACACGGTTGAATAGGGCACGAAGAGTACCCACTACGCAGGTGTACTTTCCCTGCATTGATAGTACAACGCTGATTCTAGAGAACAGTAGTACCCTCCACTTGCAAATGTAGCTCCTTGGTCCTAGGATTCAAGAGTTCAAAACTGGTGCACTATAAAAGTACAGTACATGCACTACTAGTTAAGAAAGTAGTAGTAGTAGTACTACTACTACAGTATGAGTACATAGTAAATAATAGCCTCACCATCGCGGGGCACGAGGCACTACCACTATGCGTGCCCGCATTATTTCCTTAGCGATGGGACGAGGCCCTGCGGTTACTACGCTCTTATCTCCTCCTCGCCAGTTCCCCTCCCCTGAAAGAGAAGGCAGTTCATCGCTACTCCCATGGATTCGCTAGGCGGTTCTCCACCTCGTCAGGCCGGGAGACCTTGGAAGACGATCCTTTGAGAGAAATTGCACGCCGCTCCGACGTCCCCACCGCCGCAAGACTTGGTGCTTCCTGCACCAACTTTTTTAAGGCAGTGCTTAAACAGGCTTGGGAAAAGGCCATGCTTGTTGGTCTTCCATTCGTCCTCGAGGAGAAGGTTCTTCTATGGGATAGTCCTTTGAACAGTCCACCTCTCCGTGGCTATGGTTGAACGTTGACTCCGCTAGAGTTGCTGACGTTGAGAGGTAGTCGGATTTTGTCTGATGAGCAGGTCAGTCATGGAGTTTGATCATGTAGTACTTAGTTATTCCATCCCATAATTTTTCTGCTGCCCACTGTCTTATATATAGGTCTGGGTTGGTGCCAACAAAGATTGTCTTGCATACCTCCGGCTGGATACCACCATCATTTTGCACAACATCCACAGCAGTGCGGCCATTCCCGGAGACCCCTTCTCCATCATTGGGATCGGCCTTCCGGACTGGCTAGGCTTGAATACATATGATGATCCCTACATGAGATTGAAGAAGATAGCAATTGCGGACCCGACGACAAAGCGACGCGGCTATGACAATTACTATCTCATCGCGATGTTTGACATAAGGATTGCCATCAATACAAGAGGCAGTAACGGCAGAGGCTGGCACATGTTGGCTGCAGCAGATTTGTACCCCTACAAGTTCGAAGACGTCGTGCGCCATGTAGGTCGCATCTTCGCGGTGACAAGCCAGGGGACTTGTTTCATATGGTTGCCATCCTACGGCATGGGAGATTACAAACGGAATGCACAAACCATCATTTGCATCCCTAATGGTACTCCATTATTTTGTAGGGACCAGTCGTCCCGCGATAAAAATAAGATCGCCGATCCTGGATGTGCATTTGCATCCACGATTCAGTCTAACCTGGAACCTTGTAGCTAACTTTGGCATATTGGGATCAACTATCTTAGTAGTCGTTACCCATGGTACCACTGTGTGCAACATGGTCACACAATCTACCACGATCGGACCATCACCATCTACCCAGGTATTCCATTTTCTCATTGCTGTGTGTTAGAGTAGTAGAGTGGTACTTGTTAGTTATTTTATTTTCTTGATTGGGACATGTTTACTGTACTAGTAGTACAATTTAGTATTGTATTTTTTAACTCCCTCGCCTTCTCTTTCATTGTTGTACTACTTACTGGTACTAGTAGGAGTACATTTTACCTTGGAGGACGCGTATAGCTAGCTAGGCCCATGAAGACTTGAACCCATGCTACCCCTTGAGCATGTGTTGGTTTTCCCTTGAAGAGGAAAGGGTGATGCAGCAAAGTAGCGTAAGTATTTCCCTCAGTTTTTGAGAACCAATGTATCAATCCAGTAGGAGACTACACGCAAGTCACCTAGTACCTGCACAAACAAACAAGAACCTCGCAACCAACGCGATAAAGGTGTTGTCAATCCCTTCAAGGTCACTTACGAAAGTGAGATCTGATGGAGATAATAAGATAAATATTTTTGGTATTTTTGTTGTATAGATTGAAAAGTAAAGATTGCAAAATAAATAGTAAACTAGAATTGTAGATCGGAAGCTTATATGATGTAAAGTAGACCCGAGGGCCATAGGTTTCACTAGTGGCTTCTCTCAAGATAGCATATATTACGATGGGTGAATAAATTACCGTTGACCAATTGATTGAAAAGCGCATAGTTATGATGATATGTTGGCATGATCACGAACATAGGCATCACGTCCGTGTCAAGTAGTACGAAACGAATCTGCATCTACTACTATTACTCCACACATCGACCGCTATACCGCATGCATCTAGAGTATTAAGTTCAAAAGAACAGAGTAATGCATTAGGCAAGATAACATCATGTAGCGGGATAAACTCAAGCAATATGATATAAACCCCATCTTTTTATCCTCGATGGCAACAATACAATATGTGCCTTGCTGCCCCTACTGTCACTGGGAAAGGACACCGCAAGATTGAACCCAAAGCTAAGCACTTCTCCTATTGCAAGAAAGATCAATCTAGTAGGCCAAACCGGCCTGATAATTCGAAGAGACTTGCAAAGATATCAAATCATGCATATAAGAAATTCAGAGAAGAATCAAATATTGTTCATAGATAATCTTAACCATAAACCCACAATACATCGGATCTCGGCAAACACACCGCAAAAAGAATTACATCGAATAGATCTCAAGAACATTGAGAAGAACTTTGTATTGAGATACAAAGAGAGAGAAGAAGCCATATAGCTAATAACTATGGACCCGAAGGTCTATGGTAAACTACTCACACATCATCGGAGAGGCTATGGTGTTGATGTAGAAGCCCTTCGTGATGGAATCCCCCTCCGGTAGATCGCGGGAAAAGGTCCCCATATGGGATCTCACGGGTAGAGAAGGTTGCGGCTGTGGAAAAGTGGTTTCGTGGCTTCCTCTGATGTTTTCAGGGTATAATAATATGTATATAGGTGAAAGATGTAGATCGGTGGAGCTGCAAGGGGCCCACGAGGGTGGGGGCGTGCCTGGCCCCCCTGGGCACACCGCCCTACCTCGTGGCCGCCTCCCTGCTTCCTTGACGTCCACTCCAAGTCTCCTGAATTGCGTTTGTTCCAAAAATGATTCTCGTGAATGTTTCATTCCGTTTGGATTCCGTTTGATATTCCTTTTCTACGAAACACTGAAATAGGTAAAAAACAACAATTTGCACTATGCCTTCGGTTAATAGGTTAGTCCCAAAAATAATATAAAAGTGTATAATAACGCCCATAAACATCCCCAAGCTTAATTCCTGCTCGTCCTCGAGTAGGTAAATCATAAAAACAGAATTTTTGATGTGGAATTCTACCTAACATAATTTTCAATGTATTTATCTTTATTGCAGCATGAATGTTTAGATCTGAATGATTCTAGACAGAAGTTTAATATTGACATAAAAATAATAATACTTCAAGCAATGCTAACCAAGCAATCATGTCTTATCAAAATAACATAGCCAAAGAAAGCTTATCCCTACAAAATCATATAGTTTGGCCATGCTTCATTTTCGTCACACAAAATGCTCCCATCATGCACAATCCCGATGACAAGCCAAGCAATTTTTTCATACTTTAGCCTTTTCAAACTTTTTCAACTTTTACGCAATATATGAGCGCGAGCCATGTATATAGCACTATGGGTGGAATAGAATATGATGATGGAGGTTATGTGAGAAGACAAAAAGGGTGACAGTCTCACATTGACGCGGC
The DNA here is from genome assembly GCF_003073215.2 of Triticum urartu. Lineage (NCBI taxonomy): Eukaryota > Viridiplantae > Streptophyta > Magnoliopsida > Poales > Poaceae > Triticum > Triticum urartu. Next base: position 347,123,627 of record NC_053027.1, on the reverse strand, counting down.
TAATCAACGGGCTATGGAGATGCCCATAAATTGATGTCAATGCAAGGAGTAGGGATTGCCATGCAACGGATGCACTAGAGCTATAAATATATGAAAGCTCAACAAAAGAAACTAAGTGGGTGTGCATCCAACTTGCTTGCTCATGAAGACCTAGGGCATTTTGAGGAAGCCCATTGTTGGAATATACAAGCCAAGTTCTATAATGAAAAATTCCCACTAGTATATGGACGTGACAACATAAGAGACTCTCTATCATGAAGATCATGGTGCTACTTTGAAGCACGGTACCGAAGAGGCTAGCAATGATGGAAGGGTGAGAGTGCGTATAATCCATGGACTCAACATTAGTCATAAAGAACTCATATACTTATTGCAAAAATCTACAAGTCATCAAAACCAAGCACTACGCGCATGCTCCTAGGGGGATAGATTGGTAGGAAAAGACCATCGCTTTTCCCCAACGACCACTCATAAGGAAAGCAATCAAAGAACACCTCATGCTTCAAATTTGTCACACAACTTTTACCATACGTGCATGCTACGGGACTTGCCAACTTCAACACAAGTATTTCTCAATTCCATAATTACCAACTATCACAACTCTAATATTACCACCTTTATATCTCAAAACAACTATCAAGAATCAAACTTCTCATAACATTTAATGCACTCTATATGAAAGTTTTATTATACCCATCTTGGATGCCTATCATATTAGGACTAATTTCATAACCAAAGCAAATTGCCATGCTGTTCTAAAAGACTCTCAAAATAATATAAGTGAAGCATGAGAGATTAACAATTTCTATAAAATAAAACCACCACCGTGCTCCAAAAAGATATAACTGAAACACTAGAGCAAAATTATCTAGCTCAAAAGATATAAGGGAAGCACATAGTGTATTCTAATAAATTCCGATTCATGCGTGTCTCTCCCAAAAAGTGTGTACAGCAAGGATGATTGTGGTAACTAGAAAGCAAAGACTCAAAACATACAAGACGCTCTAAGCAAAACACATATCATGCGGTGAACAAAAATATTGCCTCAAGTAAAGTTACCGATAGATGAAGACGAAAGAGGGGCTTTTGGTTGTCCTTGAATTTTACCTTGGGGTGCCTTGGGCATCCCCAAGCTTAGTTTCTTGCCACTCCTTGTTCCGAAATCCATCAAATCTTTGCCCAAAAACTTGAAAACTTCACAACACAAAACTTAATAGAAAATCTCATGAGCTCTGTTAGTATAAGAAAACAAACCACCACTTTAAGGTACTGTAATAGACTCATTCTTTATTTATATTGGTGTTAAACCAAATGTATTCCAACTTCTCTATGGTTCTTACCCCCGATATATCCATATATTCATCAAAATAAGCAAACAACACATGAAAAACAAAATCTATCAAAAAGAGAATAGTCTGTAGTAATCTGTAGGTTTCGAATACTTCTGTAACTCCAAAAGTCCTGAGAAATTAGGTCGTCCTAAAAAATTCGTATATTGATCTACTACAGTTGGAATCAGTATTTGATCGCTCTCTGTTTAAAAATTAAAATTATTCTCGCGAGTGCATACTTTCTGTTTTTTCAGGAAGACCAAATAACAATCATACAAGAAGATCCTAAAGGCTTTACTTGGCATGAACACTAATTAAAACATAAAAAACACAATAATAACAGAGGTTGGATGATTTATTTATTACTAAACAGGAACAAAAAGAAAGGAACAAAAATAAAATTGGGTTGTCTCCCAACAAGCGCTATCATTTAACGCCCCTAGCTAGACATAAAAGCAAGAATAGATCTAGGTATTGTCATCTTTCGTATGCAATCCATATGTGGCTCTCATAATAGATTCATAAGGTAATTTAATTTTCTTTCTAGGAATGTTTTCCATACCTTTCCTTAAAGGAAAAAATTGGAATCTAATATTTCCTTCTTTCATGTCAATAATTGCACCAATCGTTCTAAGGAAAGGTCTACCAAGAATAATAGGACATGTAGGATTGCAATCTATATCAAGAACAATGAAATCTACGGGCACATAATTCCTATTTTCAACAATAAGAACATCATTAATCCTTCCCATAGGTTTCTTAATGGTGGAATCCGCGAGATGCAAATTTAAAGAACAATCATCAAATTGACTGAAACCTAACACATCACACAAAGTTTTTGGAATGGTGGAAACACTAGCAGCCAAATCACATAAAGCATAGTATTCACAATCTTTAATCTTAATTTTAATAGTAGGTTCCCACTCATCATAAATTTTTCTGGGGATAGAAACTTCTAGTTCAAGTTTTACTTTATGGGATTGCATTAAAGCATCAATGATATGTTTAGTAAAAGCTTTGTTTTGATCATAAGCATGAGGAGAATTTAGCACGGATTGCCACAAGGAAATACAATCAATCAAAGAGGAATTATGATAATTAAATTCCTTGGAATACAAAATAGTGGGTTCATTGCTATGTCAAGTTTTGACCTGTTCAATCCCACTTTTACCAATTTTTGCATCAAGATCTAAAAACTCCGAATCATTGGAATCCCATCTTTATTAAGATTCATATTGGCAAACAAAGATTTAATAGGAGACACACAAATCACTTTTAGATCTTCATCACTATTATCATGAAAACTAGAAGAACACGCCTTCACAAAGCAATCCTTTTTAGCACGCATCCTAGCGGTTCTTTCTTTGCACTAATCAATGGAAACTCTCATGGCTTTGAGAGACTCACTCATATCATGCTTAGGTGGAATAGACTGATGTTTCAAAGAATCAACATCAAGAGAAATTCTATCCACGTTCCTAGCCAACTCATCAATCTTAAGCAATTTTTCATCAAGCAAAGCATTGAAACTCTTCTGCGAATTCATAAATTCTTTAACACTAGTATCAAAATCAGAAGGCATCTTATTAAAATTTCCATAAGAGTTGTTGTAGGAATTACCATAATTATTAGAGGAATTACTAGAAAACGGCCTAGAATTGAAATTTCCTCTATACGCGTTGTTACCAAAATTGTTCCTACCAAAAAAATTCACTTCCATAGATTCATTATTATTCTCAATCAAAGTGAACAATGGCATATCATTAGGATTAGGAGAAGCACTCTTATTAGCAAAAAATTTCATAAGTTCATCCATCTTTCCACTCAAAACATTAATCTCTTCTATCACATGAACTTTTTTATTAGGAGATCTTTCGGTGTGCCATTGAGAATAATTAACCATAATATTATCTAGGAGTTTAGTAGCTTCTCCTAAAGTGATTTCCATAAAAGTGCCTCCCGCGGCCGAATCTAAAAGATTTCTAGAAGAAAAATTCAATCCAGCATAAAAATTCTGTATAATCACCCATAAATTCAAACCATGTGTAGGGCAATTACGTATCATTAATTTCATCCTCTCCCAAGCTTGTGCAACATGCTCATGATGAAGTTGCTTAAAATTCATAATATCGTTTCTAATAGAGTTGATCTTAGTGGGAGGAAAATGCTTAGAGATAAAAGCATCTTTGCACTTATTCCATGAATCAATACTATTTTTAGGCAAAGAAGAGAACCATGTTTTAGCACGATCTCTAAGAGAAAACGGAAATAGCTTCAATTTAACAATATCATTATCCACATCTTTCCTATTTTGCATATCACATAAATCAACAAAGCTGTTTAGATGGGTAGCAGCATCTTCACTAGGAAGGACAGCAAATTGATCTTTCATGACAAGATTCAGCAAAGCAGTATTAATTTCACAAGATTCAACATCGGTAAGAGGAGCAATCAGAATGCTAATAAAATAATTATTGTTGGTATCAGAAAAGTCACATAATTTATTATTATCTTGAGCCATCATGACAAACAATCAATCCAACAAACAATCACACAAGAGGCAAGCGAAAAGAGACGAACGGAAAAAGGGCAAACGGAAAAGAGGCAAATAAAACGGCAAGGGCGAAGTGGGAGAGAGGAAAACGAGAGGCGAATGGCAAATAATGTAATGCGAGGGATAAGAGTTTGTTATGGGTGCTTGGTATGTCTTGACTTGGCGTAGATCACCCCGGCAACGGCGCGAGAAATACTTCTTGCTACCTCTTGAGCATGCGTTGGTTTTCCCTTGAAGAGGAAAGGGTGATGCAGCAAAGTAGCGTAAGTATTTCCCTCGGTTTTTGAGAACCAAGGTATCAATCCAGTAGGAGACTACACGCAAGTCACCTAGTACTGACACAAACAAACAAGAACCTCACAACCAATGATCTGATGGAGATAATAAGATAAATATTTTTGGTATTTTTGTTGTATAGATTGAAAAGTAAAGATTGCAAAATATATAGTAAACAAGCATTGTAGATCGGAAACTTATATGATGTAAAGTAGACCCGAGGGCCATAGATTTCACTAGTAGCTTCTCTCAAGATAGCATATATTATGGTGGGTGAACAAATTACTGCCGAGCAATTGATAGAAAAGCGCATAGTTATGATGATATCTAGGCATGATCATGAACATAGGCATCACGCCCATGTCAAGTAGACCAAAACGATTCTGCATATACTACTATTACTCCACACGTTGACCACTGTCCAGCATGCATCTAGAGTATTAAGGTCAAAAGAACAGAGTAACGCATTAGGCAAGATGACATGATGTAGAGGGATAAACTCAAGCAATATGATATAAAACCCCATCTTTTTATCCTCAATGGCAACAATACAATACGTGCCTTGCTGCCCCTACTGTCACTGGGAAAGGACACCGCAAGATTGAACCCAAAGCTAAGCACTTCTCCCATTGCAAGAAAGATCAATCTAGTAGGCGAAACCAAACTGATAATTCGGAGAGACTTGCAAAGATATCAAATCATGCATATAAGAATTCAGAGAAGAATCAAATATTTTTCATAGATAATATTAATCATAAACCCACAATTCATCAGATCTCGGCAAACACACCGCAAAAAGAATTACATCGAATAGATCTCCAAGAACATCGAGGAGAACTTTGTATTGAGATCCAAAGAGAGAGAAGAAGCCATCTAGCTAATAACTATGGACCCGAAGGTCTATGGTAAACTACTCACACATCATCGGAGAGGCTATGGTGTTGATGTAGAAGCCCTCCTTGATGGAATCCCCCTCTCACATATCGCCGAAAAAGGTCCCCAGATGGGATCTCACAGGTACAGAAGGTTGCGGTGGTGGAAAAAGTGATTTCGTGGCTTCCTCTGATGTTTTAGGGTATGAGAGTATATATAGGCGAAAGAAGAAGGTCGGTGGAGCTGCGAGGGGCCCACGAGGGTGGGGGCCCCCTCGCCCCCTGGGCGCGCCGCCCTACCTCATGGCAGCCTCGCTGCTTCCTTGACGTCCACTCCAAGTCTCTTGGATTGCGTTTGTTCCAAAAAATATCCTCGCGAAGGTTTCATTCCGTTTGGATTCCGTTTGATATTCCTTTTCTGCGAAACACTGAAATTGGCAAAAAAACAGCAATGTGCACTGGGCCTTCGGTTAATAGGCCAGTCCCAAAAATAATATAAAAGTGTATAATAAAGCCCATAAACATCCAATACAGATAATATAATAGCATGGAACAATCAAAAATTATAGATACGTTGGAGATGTATCAACCCACTAGATCCCACCATTTTTGTTTTTACATGTCTTACTATCTCATCCATGTAGCCAAGAGTGGCTATATATAATAAGCCGGTTATTTTACTTCCTCTATACCGGAGTAGTACTATTTGCTGCACAGTATTAGTGACCGCCATATTTGAGCACAACATTATTATGCATGGACCTTGACTATGTACGTCACCATGTGTCCAGATCTGAGATGCCACGTGTAACAGATTAACGGCGCTGAGTTCGACCCCTGTGGTGCTACGTGTGTGCCGAGGAACACTCTTGGAGAGTACTCGCTTTTCATTGGGGATAGCTACCCCATTGTGAAGCGGATGCCACCTTCCGGGCATGACACCGAAGGCCTGCCGTTCATGAAGCATGGTTGTGTCTTCAGTGTGCACTGCTGGATGAACGACATGCTGGGACCCGCTATCCCTGATTTATGCCGCCTCAGCTTGGATGAGTCTCCATCGTGTGGAACCGGACTAGAAAGCTACGACAATGATTCCCATTGCCCACCACTATGGATCCTGCCATCCATGAAGAACACCTGGGACTGGAACCTGGAGGAGGACATGGAGCCCATCTATAATGTGTAAGTGGAGTATGGTAAATTGTGAACGGTAGCGCTATGAATATATATAGACTAGTTGTGGACAAAGTTATCACATGAAGTGGAGATGAACTTGTGTGGCATACTGGCATTTGTCCATTAGAATTTACTACTAGTTAATGTGTTATGTGTACGTGCAACTTGTGTGGTTGTTGCATGGCCTCCAACATGCTCCTTGAGAAAAAAGGTGGCACAACTTTGGATATAGGTGACATGGCGGCATCATACAGTAGCATCGTTCGCTATAGTTGTAGTACTCCTACTAGGATGACAACTCGTATAAAACCTTGCGCTTGGCTCTTTGCCTCTTATGGAGGTTCAACAGTTGGTACTCGTGTGAAGCTTGCACTTGGCTCTTCGCCTCTTCGGATGGTCCAACAATGATGATACTACAGTACAATATGCTTCTGGCAATCTGACACCGAATGAACTACTGCGTGTCCACCGCGAGGGCGAGGGCGAGGGAGAGGAAGAGGGAGAGGGCGCTATAGTCAAAATCCTCTCCTCGTAGGCATATGTAGTAAGCAAGCTTCTCCTCGTCATGTGAGAAACCATGCATGGGCGAGGGAGAGGGCGTAGTAAGCAAGCTTCTCCTTGTTCGTCGAGTTGACGGGACACATCAAAGCAATAATAGTCCATACTGCCTCCTTTCCGGTTAATATGGCTTAATTTGAAACAAGAAAAATACAGTAGCGATCAACGTATGTAACAATACACTGATTACGGGAACTATATAGTTTTGCGGTGATTATACGATCACTAACTCATCGTAGAGCACCGTATTGCACCCTACTGACCGGTCACACAGTCGATGTGGCACTTTGTTAACTAGTTAAATTGACACCTGGTTTCTGTGTGCCACCTGTTAGTTGGCGGAGTAAATAAATCAGGTAAACAAAACTTTACACAGGCGCGACAGGAGTCCAACCGTTGCACGCGAACCACCCTGGCTGTGTATGTGAGTTCATGCACGTGTACTCCCTAAGTCTTCCAACAAAGAGTGTACATCTACTCTTCCAATGCATTTAGACTTTAATCTAATCGATATTTATTGACTAATGCACCAACTTGTGCTCTAGCTATAGGCTACATGTCTATCCTTAATTACAGCATGCGACAATCTTCTTCTCTCAATGGTCGCATGCACACATAAGTCTCCTACTTTTGGGCAATAATTATGCCATGAAGTTCCGGTTCCTCTTGGTCAATGTGTAAATATCTATATGTACAATCTTTCGCGGATGTATGGAGTAGTTTGACCACTTGAGCGTGAGCGTGTGTATTGCATCGTGTGCTATGTGCTGCAAGGATGCGTGAGTGTTGCGCGTGTGCATGTGTACGTGTGAGTGTTGCATGTTGCATCCATGCATGAATGAGGCTTTTACTCCCTCCCATTGACATGTTCATATTTCAAGCCTCATTAAAACGTTGCATGCAAGAATTAATAGATAACTCACCAATGCATGTAATAGTTCTGGTCATTTGTTCCTCATGCATGCATTCCAATTAATACGTTCGTAAACACAATTTTCTTGAGGAAAACGAGCCCATTATTGAGTACTACTACCTTGGTTGATGATTTTTTATTGACCTGTATATATACCTCCGTCCTGGTTTAATTGTCCCCTTCGTAGTTAGTGTAAAATTTTGAATGCAAATTTAACTAACAAAGTGTCAATGCATGTCATAAAACAATACCATTAAAAACTATGTTCAAATACAAATCGAGTGATATGATTTTTGGTGAAATGCATTAACATTTTGTTAGTTAAATAGATGGTCAAACTTTGACACAAAATACTACTAGTACTCCTACATTATTGGCGTTGGGTGCCTTGGCCAATGTTTCATCTTGTTGGACAGGATGAGAGTAGAGGCATAGGGATATTGTAGATAGGAAGTCTTGGCAATCCATTATTCCCAATCTCGGTCAGAGAGAACTATTCAACTAGTCTTCACAGTGAAGTGACAATAAACACTGCAGTAGATGGGACACTTAATTAATAAGCTGAACCAGCATGTTGGTGTTACTAAATCAGCCTTACCCAGTAGTGCCATCATGTTTGCCAGTGGAGCATGCTTCCGCAAATACGCCTACGCACCTCTCTCTTCCATTAAATGACATATGGACCCTATTGAGGTAGACCCACATGTCGTCGGCTTAACTATTTACACTCCGAAAGATGGTATATCCTTGTTGTAGTAGTAGTAGAATTTAGATTTAATGCACTTTCTTCCCCGTCTTTCCCTCTTCCTCCTCCTCTCTTCCCCATTGTCGGCCGCACACCATTTCCCCCCGCTCACAGCTCGCTCTCCCCGCGCGTACCATATCCCCCCGCTCACTACTCGGCTACACACGCCATCTTCTTTGCTCGCCCGCCTGAATCCACTTCCCCGCTCGCTCGCAGGCACCGAAAACCCCAAACACTCAGTGCTGTAAAAAACCCTATGGCAGAACTGACTGACACGCAGTGCCATGATTGGAATTCGCTCCCCGATGTTCTCTTGGAGTAGATTTGTAATCAAATGGACCTGCTTAGCACGTCCATCTGGCCGCATGCTTGGTGGCGGTGTCAAAATCGGCGGATCTCGGGTAGGGGGTCCCGAACTATGCGGCTAGGCCGGATGGTAACAGGAGGCAAGGTACATGAAGTTTTACCCAGGTTCGGGCCCTCTTGATGGAGGTAAAACCCTACGTCCTGCTGGATTAATATTGAAGATATGGGTGTTACAAGAGTAGATCTACCACGAGATCAGAGAGACTAAACACTAGAAGCTAGCCTACGGTATAATTGTATGTTGTGATTGTTTTCCTACGGACTAAAACCCTTCGGTTTATATAGACACCGGAGAGGGTTTGGGTTACACAAGGTCGGTTACAAAGGAGGAGATATCCATATACGTATTGCCTAGCTTTCCTTCCACGCCAAGTAGAGTCCCATCCGGACACGAGACGAAGTCTTCAATCTTGTATCTTCATAGTCTAACAGTCCGGCCAATGGAGATAGTCCGGCTGTCCGGAGACCCCCTAATCCAGGACTCCCTCAATAGCCCCCGAACCAGGCTTCAATGACGATGAGTCCGGCGCGCAGTATTATCTTCGGCATTGCAAGGCGGGTTCCTCTTCAAATTCTGTGTACCTATCGAAATAATGTCCGATTCCTTATGATGGTTTGTACTTCTTGGCTTCTATGCCCAATAATGGCCATGTTCCACGTGTCGAGCGAATGTGAAGAGCCATGGTGTTTTCACATTTAACCCCCTAGCTATGTAAATGAGCCGCCTATTTAAAAAAGACGAGGATTCAGATCCAAATCACATCATCCTCCCTTGCCGAGTCTTCATCAGAGCGTACCCGACAGAGATCCATTCCATCATGGCCGGTCGACGCAGCTCCTCCTCTCGCAGCCCTAGTTCCAAGCCTGGAGATTGGGAGAGATGTTCCATCCTGCACAGCAAATTGGTGATGCTTCAGTCCAAGGGATTTCTTCCCCCAGGGTACCTGGTCCTGGTTCGAGCCAGGCTTGCCACTTATAATGGCGGAGAGCAAGCGGAGAGCCGTCCCAATCCCTCCAAGGAAGAGCGGGTATGCCTTGTCCCTTATCTGGTAAGAGGGCTCGGATTCCCAATCCATCCGTTTCTCCGAGGGCTTCTAGAGTTCTATGGTCTCAAGCTGCACAACCTTACGCCTGCCTCCCTGCTGCATATGGCGGGATTCATAGCCCTTTGCGAGTTATTTTTGGGATGTGAGGCTCATTTCGCTCTATGGAAGAAGTTGTTCTGCCTTGTGCCCCGTTCTAAGAAGGGATCAATATATCAAGTGGGCGGATACCTATCTGGGACCCCAAAGAAGACGTCCGAAGACTGGCCTTCAGAATGGTTTTATATAGAAGATGTCCCCCTTCCGGACCCTATTCAGATCGGCCTTCCTGAGTTTGAGAACGCCCCTTTGAAGAAGCGCCAGAGCTGGCGTCCACGGAGCCCCCTGGAGGAAGACGACCGGGACATTCTTTATCTGATGAGCCGGATAAGCTCTTTAGCTCGATCCGGATTGACCATGATCGAGGTCATGGCTATATGCATTATGCGGGGGGTGCAGCCGCACCAGTATAGAGGCCACCCCATGTGGGACTTCAACGGGGAGGATGACGCCACCCGCCACGACCGCAAAGGGCCAGGATTGGCTGCTGATCTAATAAAGATCTTGTCCACTTTGTACAAGGGAGAAGAGGAGGAATTCCTCTGTATCAACCCGCAGGGCGGATTCTCCATGTACAATCCTCTGAGCTGGGTAAGCGGAGATTTTTTCTCGCCCATCTATTTCGTATTCTCGTAGTTTAAGCATTCATTTTAGCGATTTCATCGCACGAGCTGCGCCAGGCAGTAAAGCAGATAAAAAGCCCTCCTCCACAGCCCGAGGACCCTGGACGGTCCCCTGACCCGGCTTCCCAGGAGGATCCGGACATATCCGTGGAGCTGATCGACGGGGAATTTTACCAAGGGAGTAATGACAATACCTTGGTGGCCATTATGGCCGATTACCCTGGGCTAGTTCCAGCCTCACAGGTGACTGAGACCGAAGTCCCAGCACTTAAAAAATGATCCGTCCTTGTGCTCTTTTTTATTGCCGTATAACAGCCGTGTTTTGCAGGGGAGGTCCTCGGGGCAGAAGGACGAGCCTGTGGCAACTAGCCAACAAGGGGCCGCTAGGCCAGGCAGGCTGAAAAGATCTGCAGTCCGGATTGAGGCACCGGCGCAGCGGTATAGCGCGCCGTCTTTATTTCAAGACATTATTTACAGAGGCATATTAACGCCCATGCCTTCTTTTCAGGAGAAAGAGCGCTCGCCGGACTATACCCGGAGAGGCTACCAACCGCGCCTCCACAAGCCAGGCTCCAAGGCCAGACGCAGGGGTGGGAACGAGTACAAGGCGTGCACCGGGTGCTCCTCCGACAGAGGATACTGATAGACTGTCCGCCACCCATTCCGAGGTGGAAAGTGCCATGAACCATAGGCGTCGCCGGACTGTTCTTTGTGACGCTTGTTTCTCCCAATAGGCTTTGGATGCCTTCAACTCGGGAGATGCGCACCTCCGTGCCGCTCAAAATGATCTAGCCAGAGCCACGGAGCAGTATGTAAGAGACATACGGGTGAGAAAAAATTGATGATTATATATATCAGTAGCCCCTGAGACTTGAAACAGCTAGGATAACTGATTTAAGGATAATTTGTTATGCAGGTTCTTACAGAAAAGAATACTCAACTGTCCCGGGAGCTGGAAGAGTGCAAAGCCCAACTTCAGGCCGCACTGTCCGCCGCAGGGGAGCAAAAAGAGACCCCCCCTGGTAACATATCCGTCAAATGATAAGTATCATATTAGAGTGTGGCTTTATATGCAAATCTGACGATAAAATTGCAGATGACGCTGGAGTGAATCTGGATAAGCAGCAGCTCATACGCCAGCTAAAGGCTGGTGAGAGCGTGCTAACGAGGGTGAGGCAGGAGAAAAATGATCTCCAAGATTCCAACACCAAGCTGGGCGTGAACTAAAAGATGTTCGTGCCCAACTGTCGGATTCTGTTAAGGAGAATCGACGGCTTCGACGTGGCATATTTAGTAAGTGCTTGAACGAACTTTGAAAAAGAGTTTGGCGAGGAAGCTGGCTGACAGAGTTATTTCTGTAGGTATGCTAACAGGACGTCCTACCGAGGAGATGCCTAGTTCAACGGGTGATCTTCTTCCCGAGCTCGCGCAGTTGCACGAACGAGTTCGGCAGGTGATGCAAGGCGTTGCCCAGGCCTTGTGGCCGTCCGTCTCCATACCCGAAGGCCTTGGAGAGCTTGCAGAAAAGCTGAAGGGAGCACAGCGGCGTTTCCGATTATGGAAGATATCGGCCTGCCATCAGGGCGCCAGGGAGGCTTGGGCAATGGTGAAGACACGGTACACGAAGGCTGACCCGAACCACATGGCCGAAGTCGGACCTGTGGGGCCTGACGGCAAGGAGGTCCTTGTGAATTTAGTGTACGGCCAAGTAGAATTGGCCGCAAAGTATTCCCAACAGGACTGTAGGCTAGACAGCCTATTGGAGGGCATTGAAGAGGAATTCAACCAGTCAAAATGTAATTGTAAAGTGACATATATGATGTCTTCTAGCCGGGTTGTAGATCATTTGTCGTGGCGGACCTTTTCGCTTCAACCTCGGGACCCGACAGTCCGGAGTGTATCCAAATACCCTCTCGGTTATATAAGAACCGAGGCACGCGTGGAGACCAGGCGTAGGGGTCATTAGTGCTTTATCAGACAAGTGCCCAACTAGTTATGTTATATTACATGGGTAGTAAGAAACATCTTCCAGAGAGAATAGTTCCGTTAAGGGTTCCTTTCCCTGGGTAGGCATGCCCTAAAGTGCATGTCCGGACTGCGACAAGAAGCACAGTAAAAACGTCTGGGGGAAGATATGGTTAATAAATAAAAGCCATCTTTTGTTCACTGACCGAATATTGTCTTAAGAATGCTAGCTTTCGGCTTCACCCAGTCTGAGGTACACGTCCGGCTGACCCGGCGGTAACAATTGCAGAGGTGCTCCCCTTATGCCCTAGCCGAATTAACGGGAATGTAGGGCATAAATACAAGAGCCAGGAAACCCAGCTTGGCCAAAACTTAAGTCATATCGATGCATATAATGGTGAAAAAGGTACATGCGGAAGTATAACGCATGTGTTGGGCGTGATGCCCAGGTAAATAATTTAAGCTTCTATAAAAGAAGCCCCCAGGTGTAGATAGTGCTGCTAGCACCTCTGTAATGTACAAGTGAGGCACAAGGTGAACCTTGAAGGCCTAGGGGAATAAAATAAAGAAAGGGAAACAAGACAGACGACGCATATGCTGAAAATGGACAAAGGGAGGGGACTAACATAAAGTCCGGTGCTAGGCGTAGAATCTTCGGAGCCTGGCTGCGTTCCATGGGTTCGGCTCGAGTTGACTAGTCGATGCATCCCGCAGTCGGTACGCTCCGCCAGTCAGAACTTGGTCGATGATGAAGGGAACTTCCCATTTGGGCTCTAGCTTGTTCTTTTTCTTATCCGGCAGCCGGAGAACTAGTTCACCAACGTTATAAGTTTTGGCTCGTACTTCTCTGCTTTGGTATCTGCTAGCCTATTGCTGGTAAAATGCGGAACGGGCTTTGGCTATGTCGCTCTCTTCCTCCTAGGTGTCCAGACTGTCCTGCCGATCGAGCTCGGCTTCTCTTTCTTCGTACATGCGCACTTGAGGTGAGTCATGAATTATGTCACAGGGCAGGACTGCCTCTGCGCCGTACACCATAGAAAATGGTGTGTATCCGGTACTACGATTCGGCGTGGTCCGCAGCCCCCAGAGTACGGAGTCGAGCTCCTCTACCCAGTGCGTGTCAGACTCTATTAAGGAGCGCACTAGTCTGGGTTTAATGCCTCTCATTATAAGACCATTTGCTCATTCGACTCGACCGTTGGTTTGTGGGTGGTAGACTGAAGCATAATCGAGCTTGATGCCCATTTTGCTGCACCAGAGTTTTACCTCGTCGGCCGTGAAGTTCATGTCGTTATCAGTGATGATGCTGTGGGGGACGCTGTAGAGATGTACAACCCCGGATATGAAATCTATCACCGGTCCGGATTCGGCTGTTTTAACCGGTTTGGCCTCTATCCATTTGGTGAATTTATCCACCATGACCAATAAGTATTTTTTCTTGTGGGTTCCACCTTTAAGGGGACCAACCATGTCAAGCCCCCAGACCACAAAGCGCCATGTAATGGGGATTGTTCGGAGGGCGGTGGGTGGCATATGGCTTTGATTTGCAAAGAGCTGGCAACCGGCGCAACACTCGACTAAGTCCTGTGCGCCTGCCCGGGCCGTTGGCCAATAGAATCATGTACGGAAGGCCTTGCTCACAAGAGCCCGGGCTGCGGCGTGATGACCGCCGAGTCCGGCATGAATTTCTGCCAAAAGGTTCCGTCCTTCCTCTTCGGAGATGCACCGTTGAAGGACTCCGGTAGCGCTTTTTTTGTACAATTCTCCCTCGTGGACCCTGTAGGTCTTTGATCGCCGCACTATGCAGCGTGCCCCATTTTGGTCCTCCGGGAGTTCCTGTCTAGTTAAGTAGGCCAGGAATGGTTCTGTCCATGGGGCAATAATGGCCATTATTTCGTGGGCTGATTGTGTTATTTCGGTGGCGGAGCCTCCGATTGTGTCAGGGAGTTCGGTATCGGGTCCGGGTCCTGACTGTTGTTACCGGTGTCCCCTTCCCATGCTACGGATGGCTTGAAAATCCTTTCCAGAAAAATGTTGGGAGGGACCGCGTCGCGTTTGGCGCCAATGCGGGCGAGGATATCTGCCGCCTGATTGTTTTCCCGAGCCATATGGTGAAATTCAAGCCCTTCGAACCGAGCTGACATTTTTAGGACAACATTGAGATAGGCGGACATTTTCGGATCATTGGCATCGAAGTCTCCATTTATTTGGGATATCACGAGGTTTGAATCCCCACGCACCTCTAGGCATTGAATGCACATGGATACTGCCATCCGGAGACCATGGAGAAGGGCCTCATATTCGGCTACGTTGTTGGAGTCTGTATACATTATCTGCGGTACGTCTTGAATGGTGTCTCCTGTTGGGGACGTCAAAACGACGCCAGCGCCCAGACCAGCCTACATTTTGGAGCCGTCGAAGTGCATGATCCAGTTTGAATATGTGCCATACTCTTTAGGGAGTTCGGCTTCCGTCCATTCAGTGACGAAGTCAGCCAAAACTTGTGATTTAATAGCTCGCCATGGTTTGTAAGTTATGTCGAACAGGAGGAGCTCAATGGCCCATTTGACAATCCGGCCCATCGCGTCGCCCTTGTTTATAATATCGTTAAGTGGTACTTCCGAGGCTACCATTATCGAACACTCTTGAAAGTAGTGTCGCAGCTTCTGGGATACCATAAATACGCGTAAGCTATCTTTTGATAATACGGGTACCGTGATTTGCATGGGGTAAGGACTATGGACACGTAGTAAACCGGCTTTTGAAGGGGAAATTTGTGTCCGTCCGCTTCTCGCTCGACGACAGGCACTGCGCTTACTACTTGATGAGTTGCCGCAATGTATAATAGCATTGGTTCACCAGTGTTTGGCACGGCCAGGACTGGGTTTGTTGCCAATATGGCTTTTATTTCGTTCAGTCCGGCCGTGGCGGCGTCCGTCCACTCAAAGTGTTCGGTGCGCCATAGGAGGCGATAAAGGGGTAATACCTTTTCTCCCAAACGGGAGATAAAGCGGCTTAGAGCCGCCACGCATCCAGTTAATTTTTGTATTTATTTGAGGTCATTTGGGGTAGCCAACTATGAAAATGCTCGGATTTTGGCCGGATTAGCTTCAATACCTCTACTGGAGACGATGAATCCCAGGAGCTTTCCTGCTGCTACGCCGAAAACGCATTTTTCCGGATTGAGCTTGATGTCATATGTTCGGAGGTTGTCGAATCTGACCCTCAAGTCGTCTACTAGGGTTTCGACATGCTTGGTTTTAACGACCACGTCATCCACGTATGCCTCCACTGTTTTGCCGATCTGGTTAGCCAGGCATGTCTGAATCATGCGCTGATATGTTGCACCGGCGTTTTTTAGCCCGAAGGGCATTGTGTTGAAGCAGAATGGGCCGTATGGTGTGATATATGCCGTTGCGGCTTGGTCTGGCTCTGCCATTTTGATTTGATGGTAGCCGGAGTATGCGTCGAGGAAACACAATGAATCGTGTCCTGCGGTAGCATCGATGATTTGATCGATGCGGGGGAGGGGGAAGGGATCCTTTGGGAAGGCCTTATTAATGTCCTTAAAATCGATGCACAAGCGCCAGGATTTGTCCTTCTTTGGCACCATCACCAGGTTTGCTAGCCAGTCCATATGTTTTATGTCTCTGATGAATCCGGCCTTCAATAGCTTGGCTAGTTCCTCTCCCATGGCTTGTCTTTTAGGCTCGGAGAAACGTCGAAGAGCCTGCTTGACTGGCTTGAATCCTTTTAGGATATTTAGGCTGTGTTCAGCCAGCCTGTGTGGGATTCCTGGCATGTCTGAAGGGTGCCAGGCAAAAATGTCCCAGTTTTCGCGTAGGAACTCTCGCAGTGCGGCGTCAACAACAGGGTTTAATTGTGCCCCGATGGAATCTGTTTTTGTACGGTCCGTTGGATGGACTTGGAATTTGACTATTTCGTCCGCCGGCTTAAAGGAGGTGGACTTGGATGTTTTATCGAGTATCACGTCGTCCCTGTTCACCGTGGAGCGCAGCGCAGTTAGTTCTTCGGCCGCTAGGGCTTCGGATAGTGCCTCAAGGGCCAGTGCAGCTGTCTTATTTTCGGCACGGAGTGCTATGTCCGGATCACTAACAAGAGTGATGATTCCATTGGGCCCGGGCATTTTGAGCTTCATGTACCCGTAATGGGGTATGGCTTGGAAGATTGTAAACGCTTCCCGCCCTAATAGAGCGTGGTATCCGCTCCTGAACGGGGCCACATGGAATGTAATTTCTTCAGACCTGTAATTATCCGGTGTGCCGAATACCACTTCTAGTGTGAGTTTTTCTGTCGCAGCGTGCCTCCTGACTGGGGATGATTCCTCTAAAGGTTGTGCTGCTTTGCTTAATGCGGCTCCAGTCTATTTCCATCTTTTGAAGAGTTTCCTTGTAGATGAGGTTTAATCCGCTGCCGCCGTCCATGAGGACCAGTGCGGCTGGTACTCGGGCTGTTCGGAATTTAGGTTCATCACTGGCATTGAGGGTAATAGCCGTGTCGCTCCAAGGATTTGTTTCTGCTATGTGGCAGATTTGGGACATGCTGCGGAGTGTTCGCTTCCATCTTTTTTTTGACGCAAAGGTCTCAAAGACCGTTAAGACCGTACTGTTGTCCTCGGGGTGGTGCTCTGTGGTTTTTGGGAGTAGTAGATCCTCACCACTTTTGGCCACCTGCCGCAGTATCCAGCATGCTCTAAGGCTGTGCGTTGGTATCACATCCACTGTACTATGAATTTTGCAGGGTCCGTTGAGCCATCCCTCCAGTACGGTTCCTTGCCCCGTAGAGGGCTTTTGCTTTTTGGTAGTTAACCCAGGTGTATTGTGATAATGCACCCTTTTGTTTCGGACTAGGTTTGTATTCAGGGCCGGATTATCCCAAAAATTTATTTCGGTCTTCCAGACGCTTTCCATCGCACAGTACTTTCGTACTATGGACACCAAGTCGGCAAAGCGTGTAATTTCGCGACGACTTATGGCGTTGAGGATTCCCTTGTCCGTGCCATTATTGCAGAAGAGTAAAATTGCATCTTCCTCGCGGCAGTCCTTTATCCTATTCTTGACCAGGAGGAATCTGGCCCAGTAATGGTGTACGTTTCTGCGGGCTCTTGCCTAATTTGGGATAGATCGCGTATGTTTGGGTGGGTGGGTGGAATTGAATCCGAATCCTCACCCAATCTGAGGCTTAGTGGCCAAGGAGTTTCCGAACTCGAAAGTTTGGATTATTGGATGTTTTCCGGTAAATCTGGCCCACTGCCTGATTCTAGGTTCAGGCTTTGAGTGACATCCTCCCCTCTGCGGGTATCCGGCTTGGAGGGATCCGGAATCCGGACGTAGCTAGTCCTTAAGATAGATGAAGTTTTACCGCATTGTTCTTCCACCACTGCAACGTGATGGGTGACCTGGGGAGAGTTAATTTCTCTTAGATCGGGTTTAGGCCCAATCTGATCGTAGTCTATAGCGACTCCCAGGGCAGCAATACGATCCAAGAGCTCATTCAGGGAAGAGAGCTCCATTGGATCTAACTGCTCGGCGAGTTCCGAGTTGATGTGAAGATTGCTTTCGATGACCTGAGAAGTCATCGTCGGCGCAGCGGCCGAATAGGCGGTCATAAGAAAACCACCTAGCCGGAGAGTTTGGCCGATAGCCAGAGCTCCCTCAGCGATAGTGTCGTCTTTAAAGACGGGACGAGACATCCTTCCTTGTGGCGACGACACAGCGGAACTCTCAATGAAAGCACCAATGTCGGTGTCAAAACCGGCGGATCTCGGGTAGGGGGTCCCGAACTGTGCGTCTAGGCCGGATGGTAACATTAGCAAGGGACACGAAGTTTTACCCAGGTTCGGGCCCTCTTGATAGATGTAAAACCGTACATCCTGCTTGATTAATATTGAAGATATGGGTGTTACAAGAGTAGATCTACTATGAGATCAGAGAGGCTAAACCCTAGAAGCTAACCTACGGTATGATTGTATGTTGTGATTGTTGTCCTACGGACTAAAACCCTTCGGTTTATATAGACACCGGAGAGGGTTAGGGTTACACAAGGCGGTTACAAAGGAGGAGATATCCATATACGTATTGCCTAGCTTGCCTTCCACGCGAAGTAGAGTCCCATCCGGACACGAGATGAAGTCTTCAATCTTGTATCTTCATAGTCTAACAGTCCGGCCAATGGAGATAGTCCGGCTGTCCGGAGACCCCCTAATCCAGGACTCCCTCACTCGGTTTCTTTGTACCGTCTACTCGTCTGCAACCGGCCGACCCTTTTCATGAAACCCTTCTTGCTGATGCCAGATCCTTGCTGGTGGCCCAGACACCAACTTGATGATCGTACGGAGGTTGACATGGTGCCCCTCGACACGCTACCACTAGTCGTCCATCTGTCCTTCATGCCCGGCCACTACTGGGCGGTCATGACGGCCAATTAGATCGTCCTCATCCACCAATCTGGTTGTCCATGCCATCTCGTGGATATCTACACCCAGCGAGAGATTACCCTTCCATCGTTGGATACTGCCTTCATCGAGCCTCGTCGCCCACCGGACACTCCTGCCTACTACGCACAAGATGCGTCGAACTTTTGGTGTGACCTCTGTTTGCTGAAGGTTGTAATCTATGAAGTGCCCACACCATCAGAACACTACATGGATTACAAGCTCCTTGGCTTGTTCAACATGGGATTAGTTTATCTGGAATCCGGTCGCCATACATGGTTATGGCTCATCATCAATCATGTTGAGCTTTCGTTTCCGTATGATGCTATAGTGCATGATGGCATCGTTTACGCGGTCGATGCATAGATTGGCCGACTATACTGGTGGAATCTATCGTCATGTAATTGTTCTATCACATCTCATCTTTACCTTATGAATACGATTGCCTGTTGATTGTTACAAATTTAGAATAGATAGTATTTCTATAACGACATCATGGATTGTCTCTAATTGTTAATTGTCTCTAATTGTTCATGTAACATCATGGATTCTATGAGTAGTCCTGTTAATTGTCTCTAATTGTTCATGTAACATCATGGATTTTTATGACCTCAACTTATCATGTGTGAATAAAATTAATGGAGAAGGGATTCATTCTTCTTCAGACCTTGTTTGTTTGTTTCTGCTTGAATGAAAGGAGTACAGTAAAGTTCATGAACAAGGGACTTTATTTGCAATTGCAAACTCTGAATGCTCAAGTCTTGAAGTTTTTACAAATTCAGAGAGTTTACATGACTACTGGTCAAATAATTCAGTGTAAATCTAGTTTGAAACTAGTAGAGCTCTTGGTGATTTACAAATTCAGTGTAAATAAAAATCTGGTACTTGACTACTGATCATGTATGCAATATGTTGCTACTGGATGAGCACAAGAACTACTCAGTAGACCTTGATGTATTTAAAAGTTTGACACCTGATCATGTATGCAAGATGTTGCTACTGGATGCATGGATGCATGACTGGGACATGACTACTCGGCAGACTATGAACTCCAAGTAGACAAGATCATCTAAGTTAGACCAAATTGCAAGATTCAAATAAATCCAAAGGCCTTGACTAAATTATTCAGATTAATTTAAATAATTCAAATGATTCCAAGTAATTTTTCAAAAATCAAATAAATGTATTCTTTGGATTGATGATCAAAGTTCAAATAATTAGCTGGAATGCACATTGATGTTGATTGATGATTCTAGATAATAAGCCTTTCAAATCAGTTAGGCTTTGAACTTTGATGACTTTTTAGTTCAAAGCACTTTGAGTATTCCACAAAATCCAGTAAACTTTCCTACACTGGGCACTATAAACTGTCAGTACAGTACTCAAAATTCAGTTATCTTTTCTGTAGGAAAATTTCCGTAACAAACTTCAGAAGCTTGAATTTTCCTACTCTTGTTGGCAATAGTCATTATCAGTTTACTGTCCATTTTAGCCTAGTCTTTAGTTATCTTTTCACCCATTTTTCTGTCCATTCAATTATATTTTCAGTAGGCAAATCTCTGTAACAATTTACAGTTTAGTTTACTGTCCATTTTTTTGATTTCTAAAAGTTGCCCATTAGTCACATTTTTGTCCACTGGCTATGGCATGTTGTATAGTAGTGAAAATGGGTGCAGTTCCCTGCCCCAAGTGGAGTGTCGACATAACTTGACAGTATATGGGTGTTTCCTAATTTTAATCTTGTTTTCTAATTCTAATTTCAAGTACAAATGAGACTGTATTGTGCATATTTACATCTTGGAAAACATGTTCTAATTCAGTTTCTAAAATTTACAGTATTGGTCATACTAACTGAAACATGTTATGATGCTCATGTTTTAAAACATCATAAAATTGTTGTACCTGAAGAGCATAGGTGTCGGGCAAGTTTGATCTTTGATATAATGTAAAAAAAGTCTGATATTTATCTTGCTATACTACTGATACCGATCAATTGATGCTACAGAAGATACTGCTCCTATAGATACTACTGCTACAGATGATACTTGATACGTCCATTTTGCGTAATGCTTTTATATCAATATTTATTGCATTATGGGCTGTTATTACACATTATGTCACAATAATTATGCATATTCTCTCTTATTTTACAAGTTTACATACAGAGGGAGAATGCCGGCAGCTGGGATTCTGGGCTAGAAAAGGAGCAAATATTAGAGACCTATTCTGCACAGCTTCAAAAGCCCTGAAACTTCACGGATGATGTTTTCCAAATATATAAAAAATACTGAGCGCAAGAAACTCACCAGGGGGGCCACACCCTTCCCATGAGGGTGGGGGGCGCACCCTACCCCCTGGGTGCGCCCCCTACCTCATGGGCCCCCTGGTGGCCCTCCGGTGGCCATCTTGTGCTATATGGAGTCTTTCAATGGGAAACAAATTATAAGCCATCTTCTCGGATGAAACTCCGTCGCCACGAGGCGGAACCTTGGCGGAATCAATCTAGGGCTCTGGCGGAGCTATTCTGTCGGGGAAACTTCCCTCCCAGAGGGGGAAATCATCGCCATCGTCATCACCAATGCTCCTCTCATCGGGAGAGGGCAATCTCCATCAACATCTTCACCAGCACCATCTCATCTCAAAACCCTAGTTCATCTCTTGTATCCAATTCTTGTCTCCATGTCCGGGATTGGTGCTAGTAGGTTGCTAGTAGTGTTAATTACTCCTTGTAGTTGATGCTAGTTGGTTTAATTGGTGGAAGATCATATGTTCAGATCCTATATGCATATTAATACCCCTCTAATTATGAACATGTTTATGCTTTGTGAGTAGTTACTTTTGTTCCTGAGGACATGGGAGAAGTCTTGCTATTAGTAGTCATGTGAATTTGGTATTCGTTCGATATTTTGATGAGATGTATGTTGTCTCTCCTCTAGTGGTGTTATGTGAACATCGACTACATGACACTTCACCATTATTTGGGCCTAGGGGAAGGCATTGGGAAGTAATAAGTAGATGATGGGTTGCTAGAGTGAGAGAAGCTTAAACCCTAGTTTGTGTGTTGCTTCATAAGGGGCTGATTTGGATCCATATGTTTCATGCTATGGTTAGGTCTACGTTAATACTTTTGTTGTATCTGTGGATGCTTGCAATAGAGGTTAATCATAAGTGGGATGTTTGTCCAAGTAAGGGCAGCACCAAAGCACCGGTCCACCCACATACCAAATTATCAAAGTACCGAACGCGAATCATATGAACATGATGAAAACTAGCTTGACGATATTCCCATGTGCTTTACATCATATAAGAGTTTGTCCAGCCTTGTCCTTTGCTAAAAAAGGATTGGGCCACCTTGCTGCACTTTATTTACTTTTGTTACTTGTTGCTCGTTACAAATTATCCTATCACAAAACTATCTTTTACCACTTATTTCAGTACTTGCAGATAATACCTTGCTGGAAACCACTTATCATTTCCTTCCGCTCCTCGTTGGGTTCGACACTCTTACTTATCTAAAGGACTACGATAGATCCCCTATACTTGTGGGCCATCAAGACTCTTTTCTGGCGCCGTTGCCGGGGAGTGAAGCGCCTTTGGTAGGTGGAATTTGGTAAGGAAAAATTCATATAGTGTGCTGAAATTTACTGTCACTTGGTACCATGGAAGGTAATCCTTTTAGGGGCTTGTTCCGGCTATCTTCACCCTGACCAGTAGAGCAAAGAGTTGCTCCTCAACCTACTGAACCTAATGAAAATGAATATGAAAATGAAAATACTTGCTTTGAAGTTCCTTCGGGTATGATAGAAAAAATGCTAGCTAATCCTTTTCTAGGAGATGGAACAAAACATCCTTATGAACATTAGATATATGTGGATCAAGTTTGTGGATTATTTAAGCTTAAAGGTGTACCCGGAGATGTTTTTAAGAAGAAGGTATTTCCCTTATGTTTGAGGGGAGATGCATCGACATGGTATAGGCTATGTGATTGTATGTGGTCCTAGAATTACAAACGATTGAAATTGGAATTTCATCAGAAGTTTTATCCTATGCATCTTGTTCATCGTGATCGCAATTTTATATATAATTTTTGGCCTCGCGAAGGAGAAAGCATCGCTCAAGCTTGGGGGGGCTTAAATTAATGTTATATTCATGCCCCAATCATGAGCTTTCAAGGGAAATGATTATTCAAAAATTTTATGCTCGGCTTTCTGGTAACAATTGCACCATGCTTGATACTTCTTGTGCTGGCTCTTTTATGATGAAGACTATTGAATTCAAATGGAATTTATTGGAAAGAATTAAACGCAACTCTGAATATTGGGACCTCGACAATGGTAAGGAGTCAGGCATGCCACATAGTTTTGATTGTGTTAAATCTTTTATGGATACTGATATTTTTCATAAAATTAGCACTAAATATGGACTTGACTCTGAGATAGTAGCTTCTTTCTGTGAATCTTTTGCTACTTATGTTGATCTCCCCAAGGAGAAGTGGTTTAAAGACCATCCTCCCATAGAAGTAAAAGTAGCTGCACCTATTAAAGTTGAAGAAAAGACTATCACTTATAATTATCCTATTGTTCCTACTTCTTATGTTGAGAAACCCCCTTTCCCTATTAGGATAAAGGATCATGCTAAAGCTTCAACTGTGGTTTGTAAAAGCAATACCAAAACATATACACCTTCTGAGCAAGTTAAAGTTGAACCTAATATTGCTATTTTTAAAGATCTCTTGTCTGATAATATAGATGGGCATGTTATTTATTTCTGTAATGAAACTGCTAGAATTGCTAAACCCCGTGATAAAGATAAACCTAGACCTGTGGTAGGCATGCCTGTTATTTCTTTTAAAATAGGAGATCATTGTTATCATGGCTTATGTGATATGGGTGCTAGTTCTAGTGCAATACCTTATTCCTTATACGAAGAAATTATGCATGAGATTGCACCTGCTGAAATAGAGGATATTGTTGTCACAATTAAACTTGCCAATAGAGATACTATTTCACCAATGGGAATTGTTAGAGATGTTGAAGTCTTGTGTGGGAAAACTAAATATCCTGCTAATTTTCTCGTTCTTGGTTCCCCACAAGATAGCTTTTGTCCCATTGTATTTGGTAGACCCTTCTTAAACACTGTTAATGCTACCATAGATTGCAAAAGAGATGTTGTTACTGTCGGTTTAGATGATATGACTGATGAATTTAATTTCTCTAAATTTAGTAGACAACACCATGAAGAAGAATTACCTAGCAAGGATGAAATTATTGGTCTTGCTTCTATTGCCGTACCTCCTAGTGATCCTTTAGAACAATACTTGCTAGACCATGAAAATGACATGTTTATGAATGAAAGAAGGGAATTAGATGAGGTATTCTTTAAACAGGAACCTATTCTGAAGAAAAAAATTCCCTGTTGAAATCTTAGGGTATCCTCCTCCACCCAAGGGTGATCCCGTGTTTGAGCTTAAACCGTTACCTGATACTCTTAAATATGCTTATCTTGATGAGAAAAAGATATATATCCTGTTATTATTAGTGCTAACCTTTCAGAGCATGAAGAAGAGAGATTATTGAAAACTCTGAAGAAGCATCGTGCTGCTATTGGGTATACTCTTGATGATCTTAAGGGCATTAGTCCCACTCTATGTCAACATAAAATTAGTTTGGAAGAAGATGCTAAACCAGTTTGTGATCATCAACGCCGGCTAAATCCTAAAATGAAAGAAGTGGTAAGAAAGGAGATACTAAAGCTCCTTGAGGCAGGTATAATTTATCCCGTTGCTGATAGTCAGTGGGTAAGCCCTGTCCATTGTGTCCCTAAGAAGGGAGGTATTATTGCTGTTCCTAATGATAAAGATGAACTGATTCCTCAAAGAATTATTACAGGTTATAGGATGGTAATTGATTTCCGCAAATTAAATAAGGCTACTAAAAAGGATCATTACCCCTTACCTTTTATCGGTCAAATGCTAGAAAGATAATCTAAACATACACATTTTTGCTTTCTAGATGGTTATTCTGGTTTCTCTCAAATACCTGTGTCAGCCAAAGATCAATCAAAGACTATTTTTACATGCCCTTTTGGTACTTTTGCTTATAGAAGTATGCCTTTTGGTTTATGTAATGCACCTGCTACCTTTCAAAGATGCATGATGGTTATATTCTCTGACTTTTGTGAAAAGATTTGTGAGGCTTTCATGGATGATTTTTCCGTCTATGGATCTTCTTTTGATGATTGCTTGAGCAACCTTGATCGAGTTTTGCAGAGATGTGAAGAAACTAATCTTGTCTTGAATTGGGAAAAGTGCCACTTTATGGTGAATGAAGGTATTGTCTTGGGGCATAAAGTTTCTGAAAGAGGTATTGAAGTTGATAAAGCCATGGTGGATGCTATTGAAAATATGCCATGTCCCAAGGACATCAAAGGTATAAGAAGTTTCCTTGGTCATGCTGGTTTTTATAGGAGGTTCATTAAGGACTTCTAAAAAATCTCTAGGCCTCTGACTAATTTATTACAAAAAGATATACCATTTGTTTTCGATGATGATTGTGTAGAAGCATTTGAAATACTTAAGAAAGCATTGATCTCTACACCTATTGTTCAGCCACCTAATTGGAATTTACCCTTTGAAATTATGTGTGATGCTAGTGATTATGCTATAGGTGCTGTTCTAGGACAAAGAGTTGATAAGAAACTAAATGTTATTCAATATGCTAGTAAAACTCTAGACAATGCTCAAAGAAATTATGCTACTACTGAAAAAGAATTCTTAGCAGTTGTATTTGCTTGTGATAATTTTAGACCTTATATTGTTGATTCTAAAGTAACTATTCACACTGATCATGCTGCTATTAAATATCTTATGGAAACGAAAGATGCTAAACCTAGACTTATTAGATGGGTTCTCTTGCTACAAGAATTTGATTTGCATATTGTTGATAGAAAAGAAGCAGAGAACCCCATTGCAGACAACTTGTCTAGGTTAGAAAATGTGCTTGATGACCCACTACCTATTGATGATAGTTTTCCTGATGAGAAATTAAATGTCATAAATGCTTCTCATACTGCTCCATGGTATGCTGATTATTCTAATTACATTGTTGCTAAGTTTATACCACCTAGTTTCACATACCAGCAAAAGAAAAAGTTCTTCTATGATTTGAGGCATTACTTTTGGGATGACCCACATCTTTATAAAGAAGGAGCAGATGGTGTTATTAGACATTGTGTACCTGAGCATGAACAGGAACATATCCTATGCAAGTGTCACTCTGAAGCTTATGGAGGACACCATGCTGGAGATAGAACTGCACATAAGGTACTGCAATCTGGTTTTTATTGGCCTACTCTCTTCAAAGATGCCTGTAAGTTTGTCTTATCTTGTGATGAATGTCAAAGAATTGGTAATATTAGTAGATGTGAAGAAATGCCTATGAATTATTCACTTGTTATTGGACCATTTGATGTTTGGGGCTTCGACTATATGGGACCTTTTCCTTCCTCTAATGGATATACACATATTTTAGTTGCTGTTGATTACGTTAATAAGTGGGTAGAAGCTATTCTAACTAGTAGTGCTTATCATAATACTTCTATTAGAATGCTTAAAGAAGTTATTTTTCCAAGATTTGGAGTCCCTAGATATTTAATGACTGATGGTGGTTCACATTTTATTCATGGTGCTTTCTTAAAATGCTTGCTAAATATGTTGTTAATCATAGAATTGCATCTCCTTATCACCCTCAGTCTAGTGGTCAAGTAGAATTGAGTAATAGAGAACTCAAATTAATTTTGCAAAAGACTGTTAATAGGTCTAGAAAGAATTGGTCCAAGAAACTAGATGATGCATTATGGGCCTATAGAACCGCATATAAAAATCCTTTGGGTATGTCTCCGTATAAAATGGTCTATGGAAAAGCATGTCACTTGCCTCTCGAACTAGAACACAAGGCTTAATGGGATATTAAAGAACTTAATTATGATTGTAAACTTGCCAGTGAGAAGAGGTTATTTGATATTAGCTCACATGATGAATGGAGAACCCAAGCCTATGAAAATGCCAAGGTGTTTAAAGAAAAGGTTAAAAGATGGCATGATAAAAGGATACAAAAGCGTGAGTTTAATGTAGGTGATTATGTATTGCTATACAACTCTCGTTTAAGATTTTTTGCAGGAAAACTTCTCTCTAGATGGGAAGGTCCTTACATTATCGAGGAGGTCTACCGTTCCGGTGCCATAAAAATCAACAACTTCGAAGGCATAAATCCGAAGGTGGTGAACGGTCAAAGAATCAAACACTATATCTCAGGTAATCCCATAAATGTTTAAACTAATGTTATTGAAACCGTAACCCCGGAGGAATACATAAGGGACACTTTCCGGAACGTTTCAAACTCTAAAAAGGAATAGGTATGTGGTACGGTAGGTAAATAGACTCCAAAATAGTTTTTAAGGCAATATTTCTCCATTTTGGAATATTTAGAAAAATAGAAAAATAAGCAGCAGTCCGGGAAGGACACGAGGGCTCCATGAGGGTGGAGGGCGCGCCCTACCCTACTGGGCGCGCCCCCTACCTCGTGGGCACCTCGTGTGCTCTTCGGAGTCCGTTTTCGTACACGACATGTATTTTGGTCGGTAAAAATTCATTATATAATCTCCCGGGGGTTTTGACTCCCGTATCACGCAAAAATCTCTTGTCTTTGTTTCGAGTTGTTGCTGTTACAGATTAGAGCAAGATGTCTTCGCAAGAGTCAGTCGGGGAGAGCAGGGTGTCTCACCCGGCACTGAGATCAATGACAAACAACAATGTTGACCTCTTTGGGCTAGCAACGGAGGAAGAGATGGAGGCCTAATTATAGAGGATAGATGCCATGGAAGAGGATCAAGATGTCACTTCCCGCTTCCGAGCTGGATTCACAATGGGAGAACTGCAGACTCGGTTATCCCTTCCAATGTTAGATTTCTTTCTTATGAGAATATGAAAAAGAGTGTCACCGGTTCTCCCACAGCTATGCAGCACCCTTGGGTGCAGGGAGCTTTGGCTATTACAGGAAAACTCTGAAAGGAAATAATGGACCTCAAGTAGCAAGTCAACAAGCTTGAGGAGGAGAATCGTATCTTGAGGGGCATCATCGCCAAGAACATCACATCACCATCCCCGAAAAGAGAGGAATAATCACATTGGTATGGGCACTCCACTTGGCAACTGCCAAGCTTGGGGGAGTGCCCCGGTATCGTATCACCATCACTTTTATCTTTACCATTTTTCTTAGTTCGATCCTTTTGGTAATATCTTGATCTAGTAGAATAAAAGTTCTTAGTATGATCTAGTCGTGAGTCTTGCTTTATTATCCTTCTATGTAATCGAGTTCGTGAGCTATATAGTAAAGGTTAGTGTTGAGTCAAGGGCTTGATTATTTTGCCATGATCCTAAAGGAATAAAAGAAAAAGAGAAAGAAATAAAAAGAAACAAAGAGATCATATGAGTCTTATGGAGAGTAATGAGCTCACGTAGAAAGAGTATGATGAATAAAAGTTATTGAGGGTTGACAAACACAGTTTTGGTCATCGTTGCAATTAATAGGAAGGAATAAAGAAAGAGAGGTCTTCACATATAAATATACTATCTTGGAAATCTTTTATGATTGTGAGAACTCATTAAAATATGACATGCTAAAGAGTTGACATTGGACAAGGAAGACAACGTAATGGGTTATGTTTTCTTACATCTGAGATAAATTATATTGTCTTGGATCTTCCAACATGATGAGCTTGCCTTTCCCACTCATGCTAGCCAAATTCATTGCACCAAGTAGAGCTACTTGTGCTTGCAAATACCCTTAAACCAGTCCTGCCATAAGAGTACACCATACCTATGAAGGAAATATGCCCTAGAGGCAATAATAAAGTTATTATTTATTTCCTTATATCATGATAAATGTTTATTATTCATGCTAGAATTGTATTAACCGGAAACATAATACATGTGTGAATACATAGACAAACAGAGTGTCACTAGTATGCCTCTACTTGACTAGCTCGTTAATCGAAGATGGTTATGTTTCCTAACCATACACAAAAGAGTTGTTATTTGATTAACGGGATCACATCATTAGGTGAATGATCTGATTGACATGACCCATTCCATTAGCTTAGCACCCGATCGTTTAGTATGTTGCTATTACTTTCTTCATGACTTATACATGTTCCTATGACTATGAGATTATGCAACTCCCGTTTGCCGGAGGAACACTTTGTGTGCTACCAAACGTCACAATGTAACTGGGTGATTATAAAGGTGCTCTACAGGTGTCTCCAAAGGTACATGTTGGGTTGGCGTATTTCGAGATTAGGATTTGTCACTCCGATTGTTGGAGAGGTATCTCTGGGCCCTCTCGGTAATGCACATCACATAAGCCTCGCAAGCATTGCAACTAATGAGTTAGTTGTGAGATGATGTATTACGGAACGAGTAAAGAGACTTGCCGGTAAGGAGATTGAACTAGGTATTGAGATACCGACGATCGAATCTCGGGCAAGTAACATACCGATGACAAAGGGAACAACATATGTTGTTATGCGGTCTGACCGATAAACATCTTCGTAGAATATGTAGGAGCCAATATTTGCATCCAGGTCCCGCTATTGGTTATTGACCGGAGACATGTCTCGGTCATGTCTACATTGTTCTCGAACCATAGGGTCCGCATGCTTAAGGTTTCGATGACAGTTATATAATGAGTTTATGAGTTTGGATGTACCGAAGGAGTTCGGAGTCCCGGATTAGATCGGGGACATGACGAGGAGTCTCGAAATGGTCGAGACGTAAAGATCGATATATTGGACGACTATATTCGGACATCGGAAAGGTTCCGAGTGGTTCGGGTATTTTTTGGAGTACCGGGGAGTTATGGGAATACGGGGGAGAAGTATTGGGCCTTATTGGGCCATACGGGAAAGAGAGAGGGGCTGCCTAGGGCAGGCCGCGTGCCCCCCCCCAAGGCCTAATCCGAATTGGACTAGGGGGAGGGGCTGCGCCCCCTCCTTCCTTCCCTTCTCCCTTCCCCTTCCTTGTCTCCTACTCCTACTACATGGAAGGACTCCTAGTTGGACTAGGAAAGGGGGAATTCTACTCCCGGTGGGAGTAGGACTCCCCTAGGGCGCGCCATAGAGAGGGCCAGCCCTCCCCTCCTCCACTACTTTATATACGGGGGCAGGGGGCACCCCATAGACACACAAGTTGATCTTCGTGATTGTTCCTTAGCCGTGTGCGGTGCCCCCCTCCACCATATTCCACCTCGGTCATATTGTAGCGGTGCTTAGGCGAAGCCCTGCGACGGTTGAACATCAAGATCGTCACCACGCCGTCGTGCTGACGGAACTCCTTCCCGAAGCTTTGCTGGATCGGAGCCCGGAGAGCGTCATCGAGCTGAATGTGTACCAAGAACTCGGAGGTGCCGGAGTAACGGTGCTTGGATCGGTTGGACCGTGAAGACGTACGACTACATCAACCGCGTTGTGCTAACGCTTCCGCTGTCGGTCTACAAGGGTACGTAGATCACACTCTCCCCTCTCGTTGCTATGCATCACCATGATCTTGCGTGTGCGTAGGAATTTTTTTGAAATTACTACGTTCCCCATCAGTGGCATCCGAGCCTAGGTTTTATATGTTGATGTTATATGCACGAGTAGAACACAAGTGAGTTGTGGGCGATATAAGTCATACTGCTTACCAGCATGTCATACTTTGGTTCGGCGGTATTGTTGGACGAAGCGGCCCGGACCAACATTACGCGTACGCTTACACGAGACCGGTTCTCCCGACGTGCTTTGCACAAAGGTGTCTAGCGGGTAACAGTTTCTCCAACTTTAGTTGAACCGAGTGTGGCTACGCCCGGTCCTTGCGAAGGTTAAAACAGCACCAACTTGACAAACTATCGTTGTGGTTTTGATGCGTAGGTAAGATTGGTTCTTTCTTAAGCCCGTAGCAGCCACGTAAAACTTGCAACAACAAAGTAGAAGACGTCTAACTTGTTTTTGCAGGGCATGTTGTGATGTGATATGGTCAAGACATGATGCTAAATTTTATTGTATGAGATGATCATGTTTTGTAACCGAGTTATCGGCAACTGGCAGGACCCATATGGTTGTCGCTTTATTGTATGCAATGCAATCGCGCTGTAATGCTTTACTTTATCACTAAGCGGTAGCGATAGTCGTGGAAGCATAAGATTGGCGAGATGACAACGATGCTATGATGGAGATCAAGGTGTCGCGCCGGTGACGATGGTGATCACGACGGTGCTTCGAAGATGGAGATCATAAGCACAAGATGATGATGGCCATATCATATCACTTATATTGATTGCATGTGATGTTTATCTTTTATGCATCTTATCTTGCTTTGATTGACGGTAGCATTTTAAGATGATCTCTCAATAATTATCAAAGAAGTGTTCTCCCTGAGTATGCACCATTGTGAAAGTTCTTCGTGCTGAGACACCACGTGATGATCGGGTGTGATAGGCTCTACGTTCAAATACAACGGGTGCAAAACAGTTGCACACGCGGAATACTCGGGTTATACTTGACGAGCCAAGCATATACAGATATGGCCTCGAAACACGGAGACCGAAAGGTCGAGCGTGAATCATATAGTAGATATGATCAACATAGTGATGTTCACCAATGAAACTACTCCATCTCACGTGATGATCGGACATGGTTTAGTTAATTTGGATCACATAATCACTTAGAGGATTAGAGGGATGTCTATCTAAGTGGTAGTTCTTAAGTAATATTATTAATTGAACTTAAATTTATCATGAACTTAGTCCTGGTAGTATTTTGCAAATTATGTTGTAGATCAATAGCTCGCGTTGTTGCTTCCCTGTGTTTATTTCGATATGTTCCTAGAGAAAATTGTGTTGAAAGATGTTAGTAGCAATGATGCGGATTGGATCCGTGATCTGAGGTTTATCCTCATTGCTGCACAGAAGAATTATGTCCTTGATGCACCGCTAGGTGACGGACCTATTGCAGGAGCAGATGCAGACGTTATAAACGTTTGGCTAGCTCAATATGATGACTACTTGATAGTTTAGTGCACCATGCTTAATGGCTTAGAATCGGGACTTCAAAGACGTTTTGAACGTCATGGAGCATATGAGATGTTCCAGGAGTTGAAGTTAATATTTCAAGCAAATACCCGAGTTGAGAGATATGAAGTCTCTAACAAGTTCTATAGCTAAAAGATGGAGGAGAATCGCTCAACTAGTGAGCATGTGCTCAGATTGTCTGAGTACTACAATCGCTTGAATCAAGTGGGAGTTAATCTTCCAGATAAGATAGTGATTGACAGAATTCTCTAGTCAGCATCACCAAGTTAGTAGAACTTTGTGATGAACTATGATATGCAAGGGATAACGGAAACGATTCCCAAGCTCTTCGTAATGCGGAAATTGACAAAGGTAGAAATCGATAAAAACATCAAGTGTTGATGGTAGACAAGACCACTAGTTTCAAGAAAAGGGTAGAGGGAAGAAGGGGAACTTCAAGAAGAACAGCAAGAAAGTTGCTGCTCAAGTGAATAAGCCCAAGTCTGGTCCTAAGCCTGAGACTAAGTGTTTCTACTTCAAAGGGACTGGTCACTGGAAGCGGAACTACCCCAAGTGATTGGCAGATAAAGAAGGATGGCAAAGTGAACATAAGTATATTTGTTATACATGTTATTGATGTGTACTTTACTAGTGTTTATAGCAACCCCTCAGTATTTGATACTAGTTTAGTTGCTAACATTAGTAACTCGAAACGGGAGTTGCAGAATAAACAGAGACTAGTTAAGGGTGAAGTGGCGATGTGTGTTGGAAGTGGTTCCAAGATTGATATTATCATCATCGCACACTCCCTATATGTTCGGGATTAGTGTTGAACCTGAATAAGTGTTATTTGGTGTTTGCGTTGAGCATGAATATGATTTGATCATGTTTATTGTAATACGGTTATTCATTTAAGTAAGAGAATAAATTGTTGTTCTGTTTACATGAATAAAACCTTATATGGTTACACACCCAATGAAAATAGTTCGTTGGATCTCGATCGTAGTGATACACATAACCATAATATTGAAACCAAAAGATGCAAAGTTAATAATGATAGTGCAACTTATTTGTGGCACTGCCGTTTAGGTCATATTGGTGTAAAGCGCATGAAGAAACTCCATGCTGATGGGTTTTTGGAATCACTTGATTATGAATCAGTTGATGCTTGCGAACCATGCCTCATGGGCAAGATGACTAAAACGCCGTTCTCCGGAACTATGGAGCGAGCAACTGACTTATTGGAAATAATACATACTGATGTATGAGATCCGATGAGTGTTAAGGCTCGTGGCAGGTATCATTATTTTCTGACCTTCACAGATGATTTGAGCAGATATGGGTATATCTACTTAATGAAACACAAGTCTAAAATATTTGAAAAGTTCAAAGAATTTCAGAGTGAAGTGGAGAATCATCGTAACAAGAAAACAAAAGTTTCTACGATCTGATCGCGGAGACAAATATTTGAGTTACGAGTTTGGTCTTCAATTAAAACAATGTGGAATAGTTTCACAAACTCATGCCACCTGGAACACCACAGCATAATGGTGTGTCTGAACGTCATAACCGTACTTTATTGGATATAGTGCAATCTATGATGTTTCTTACCAATTTACCACTATCATTTTGGGGTTATGCATTAGAGACAGCTGCATTCACGTTAAAAGGGCACCATCTAAAACTGTTGAGAAGACACCATATGAACTATGGTTTGGCAAGAAACCAAAGTTGTCGTTTCTTAAAGTTTGGGGTTGCGATGCTTATATGAAAAAGTTTCATCCTGATAAGCTCAAACTCAAATCGGAGAAGTGCGTCTTCATAGGATACCCAAAAAAAATGTTGGGTACACCTTCTATCACAGATCCGAAGGCAAGATATTCGTTGCTGAGTATGGATCCTTTCTAGAGAAGGAGTTTCTCTCGAAAGAAGTGAGTGGGAGGAAAGTAGAACTTGACGAGGTAACTGTACCTACTCCCTTATTGGAAAGTAGTACATCACAGAAACCTGTTTCTGCGACACCTACACCAATTAGTAAGGAAGCTAATGATAATGATCATGAAACTTCAGAACAAGATACTACTGAACCTCGTAGATCAACCAGAGTGAGATCCACGCCAGAGTGGTACGGTAATCCTGTTCTGGAAGTCATGCTACTAGATCATGATGAACCTACGAACTATGAAGAAGCGATGGAGAGCCCAGATTCCGCGAAATGGCTCGAAGCCATGAAATCTGAGATATGATCCATGTATGAGAACAAAGTATGGACTTTGATGGATTTGCCCGATGATCGGCAAGCCATAGAAAATAAATGGATCTTCAAGAGGAAGATGGACGCTGAAAGTAGTGTTACTATCTACAAAGCTCGACTTGTCGCAAAAGGTTTTCGGCAAGTTCAAGGGATTGACTACGATGAGTCCTTCTCACCCGTAGCGATGCTTAAGTCTGTCTGAATCATGTTAGCAATTGCCGCATTTTATGAAATCTCGCAAATGGATGCAAAACTGCATTCCTCAATGGATTTCTGGAAGAAGAGTTGTATATGATGCAGCCGGAAGGTTTTGTCGATCCAAAAGGAGCTAACAAAGTGTGCAAGCTCCAGCGATCCATTTATGGACTGGTGCAAGCCTCTCGGAGTTGGAATAAACGCTTTGATAGTATGATCAAAGCATATAGTTTTATACAGAGTTGCGGTGAAGCCTGTATTTACAAGAAAGTGAGTGGGAGCACTACAGCATTTCTGATAAGTATATGTGAATGACATATTGTTGATCGGAAATAATGTAGAATTATTCTACAAAGCATAAAGGAGTGTTTTTAAAGAAGTTTTTCAAAGAAAGACCTCGGTGAAGCTGCTTACATATTAATCATCAAAATCTATAGAGATAGATCAAGACGCTTGATAAGTTTTTTCAATGAGTACATACCTTGACAATATTTTGAAGTAGTTCAAAAATGGAACAGTCAAAGAAAGAGTTCTTGGCTGTGTTACAAGGTATGAAATTGAGTAAGACTCAAAGCCCGACCACGGCAGAAGATAGAAAGAGAATGAAAGTCATTCCCTATGCCTCAGCCATAGGTTCTATAAAGTATGCCATGATGTGTACCAGATCTATTGTATACCCTACACTGTGTTAAGCAAGGGAGTACAATAGTGATCTAAGAGTAGATCACTGGACATTGGTCAAAATTATCCTTAGTGGAATAAGGAAATATTTCTCGATTATGGAGGTGACAAAAGGTTCATCGTAAAAAGTTACGTCGATGCAAGTTTTGACACAGATCTGGATGACTCTAAGTCTCGATCTAGATACATATTGAAAGTGGGAGCAATTAGCTAGAGTAGCTCTGTGCAGAGCATTGTAGACATAGAATTTGCAAAATACTTACGGATCTCTATGTGACAGACCCGTTGACTAAAATTATCTCACAAGAAAAACATGATCACACCTTAGTATTCTTTGGGTGTTAATCACATAAATGATGTGAACTAGATTATTGACTCTAGTAAACCCTTTGGGTATAGGTCACATGACGATGTGAACTATGGGTGTTAATCACATGGTGATGTGAACTCTTAGTGTTGAATCACATGGCGATGTGAACTAGATTATTGACTCTAGTGCAAGTGGGAGACTGAAGGAAATATGCCCTAGAGGCAATAATAAAGTTATTATT
The DNA here is from genome assembly GCF_003073215.2 of Triticum urartu. Classification (NCBI taxonomy): domain Eukaryota; kingdom Viridiplantae; phylum Streptophyta; class Magnoliopsida; order Poales; family Poaceae; genus Triticum; species Triticum urartu. The sequence continues at coordinate 347,087,871 of NC_053027.1, read as the reverse complement.
TATTTCCTTATATCATGATAAATGTTTATTATTCATGCTAGAATTGTATTAACCGGAAACATAATACATGTGTGAATACATAGACAAACAGAGTGTCACTAGTATGCCTCTACTTGACTAGCTCGTTAATTGAAGATGGTTATGTTTCCTAACCATAAACAAAAGAGTTGTTATTTGATTAACGGGATCACATCATTAGGTGAATGATCTGATTGACATGACCCATTCCATTAGCTTAGCACCCGATCGTTTAGTATGTTGCTATTGCTTTCTTCATGACTTATACATGTTCCTATGACTATGAGATTATGCAACTCCCGTTTGCCGGAGGAACACTTTGTGTGCTACCAAACGTCACAACGTAACTGGGTGATTATAAAGGTGCTCTATAGGTGTCTCCAAAGGTACATGTTGGGTTGGCGTATTTCGAGATTAGGATTTGTCACTCCGATTGTCGGACAGGTATCTCTGGGCCCTCTCGGTAATGCACATCACATAAGCCTTGCAAGCATTGCAACTAATGAGTTAGTTGTGGGATGATGTATTACGGAATGAGTAAAGAGACTTGCCGGTAACGATATTGAACTAGGTATTGAGATACCGACGATCGAATCTTGGGCAAGTAACATACCGATGACAAAGGGAACAACGCATGTTGTTATGCGGTTTGACCGATAAAGATCTTCGTAGAATATGTAGGAGCCAATATGGGCATCCAGGTCCCGCTATTGGTTATTGACCGGAGACGTGTCTCGGTCATGTCTACATTGTTCTCGAACCGTAGGGTCCGCACGCTTAAGGTTTCGATGACAGTTATATAATGAGTTTATGAGTTTTGATGTACCGAAGGAGTTCGGAGTCCCGGATGAGATCGGGGACATGACGAGGAGTCTCGAAATGGTCGAGACGTAAAGATCGATATATCAGACGACTATATTCGGACATCGGAAATGTTCCGAGTGGTTCGGGTATTTTTCGGAGTACCGGGGAGTTACGGGAATACGGGGGAGAAGTATTGGGCCTTATTGGGCCATACGGGAAAGAGAGAGGGGCTGCCTAGGGCAGGCCGCGCCCCCCCCCAAGGCCTAATCCGAATTGGACTAGGGGGAGGGGCTGCGCCCCCTCCTTCCTTCCCTTCTCCCTTCCCCTTCCTTGTCTCCTACTCCTACTACATGGAAGTACTCCTAGTTGGACTAGGAAAGGGGGAATTCTACTCCCGGTGGGAGTAGGACTCCCCTAGGGCGCGCCATAGAGAGGGCCGGCCCTCCCCTCCTCCACTCCTTTATATACGGGGGCAGGGGGCACCCCATAGACACACAAGTTGATCTTCGTGATCATTCCTTAGCCGTGTGTGGTGCCCCCTCCACCATATTCCACCTCGGTCATATTGTAGCGGTGCTTAGGCGAAGCCCTGCGACGGTTGAACATCAAGATCGTCACCACGCCGTCGTGCTGACGGAACTTTTCCCCGAAGCTTTGCTGGACCGGAGCCCGGGGAGCGTCATCGAGCTGAACGTGTGCCAAGAACTCGGAGGTGCCGGAGTAACGGTGCTTGGATCGGTTGGACCGTGAAGACGTACGACTACATCAACCGCATTGTGCTAACGCTTCCGCTGTCGGTCTACAAGGGTACGTAGATCACACTCTCCCCTCTCGTTGCTATGCATCACCATGATTTTGCGTGTGCGTAGGAATTTTTTTGAAATTACTACGTTCCCCATCAACCTACCTATGGATTGAGTAAGATCCATCAAGTAAGTTGTCATCGGTACAAGCAATAAAAATTGCTCTCTAAATACGTATGATTGATTGGTGTGGAGGAAATAATCTTTATACGATCGTGTGAATGGAAGTAATAAAAGTGACAGACTGCATAATAAAGGTCCATATCACAAGTGGCAATATAAAGTGATGTTATTTTGCATTAAGATTTGTGCGTCCAACCATAAAAGCGCATGGAAACCTCTGCTTCCCTCTGCGAAGGGCCTATCTTTTACTTTTATCTCCAACATTACATAAGAGTCATGGTGATCTTCACCCTTCCTTTTTACATTTTATCCTTTGGCAAGCACAATATGTTGGAAAGATCCTGGTATATATGGCTAATTGGATGTGCGTTTTCATGAACTATTACTGTTGACATTACCCTTGAGGTAAAACGTTGGGACGCAAAACTATAAGCCCCTATCTTTCTCTATGTCCGGTTAAAACTCCATACCCATAAGTCTTGCGTGAGTGTCAGCAATTGTGAAAGATTATATGATAGTTGAGTATGTGGACTTGATGATAAGCTCTTATACATTGACTCTTTCCTATGTTATGTTAAATTGCAATTGCTTGAATGACTGAGATTGTAGTTTGTTAGTTTTCAATGAAGTTTACGATTCATACTTGATATTGTGATTGAATTATTACTCTAGCATAAGAGATTATATGACAATAATTATATAAGTTGATGTTCTAAGAATGATCATGATGCCCTCTTATCCGTATTTTGTTTTTATCGACACCTCTATCTCTAAACATGTGGACATATTTTTCGATCTCGGCTTTTCGCTTGAGGACAAGTGAGGTCTAAGCTTGGGGGAGTTGATACGTCCATTATGCATCATGCTTTTATATCAATATTTATTGCATTATGGGCTGTTATTACACATTATGTCACAATACTTATGCATATTCTCTCTTATTTTACAGGGTTTACATAAAGAGGGAGAATGCCGGCAGCTGGGATTCTGGGCTGGAAAAGGAGCAAATATTAGAGACCTATTCTGCACAGCTCCAAAAGCCCTGAAACTTCACGGATGATGTTTTACAAATATATAAAAAATACTAAGCACAAGAACCTCACCAGGGGGCCACACCCTTCCCACGAGGGTGGGGGCGCTCCCTACCCCCCTGGGCGCGCCCCCTACCTCGTGGGCCCCTGGTGGCCCTCCGGTGGCCATCTTCTGCTATATGGAGTCTTTCGATGGGAAAAAAATTAATAAGCCATCTTCTCAGACGAAACTCCGCCGCCACGAGGCGGAACCTTGGTGGATCAATCTAGGGCTCTAGCGGAGCTGTTCTGCCGGGGAAACTTCCCTCCTGGAGGGGGAAATCATCGCCATCGTCATCACCAACGCTCCTCTCATCGGGAGAGGGCAATCTCCATCGACATCTTCACCAGCACCATCTCATCTCAAAACCTAGTTCATCTCTTGTATTCAATTCTTGTCTCCAAGTCCGGGATTGGTACTAGTAGGTAGCTAGTAGTGTTAATTACTCCTTTTAGTTGATGCTAGTTGGTTTAATTGGTGGAAGATCATATGTTCAGATCCTATATGCATATTAATACCCCTCTGATTATGAACATGTTTATGCTTTCTGAGTAGTTACTTTTGTTCCTGAGGACATGGGAGAAGTCTTGCTATTAGTAGTCATGTGAATATGATATTCGTTCAATATTTTGATGAGATGTATGTTGTATATCCTCTAGTGGTGTTATGTGAACGTTGACTACATGACACTTCACCATTATTTGGGCCTAGGGGAAGGCATTGGGAAGTAATAAGTAGATGATGGGTTGCTAGAGTGACAGAAGCTTAAACCCTAGCTTATGCGTTGCTTCGTAAGGGGCTAATTTGGATCCATATGTTTCATGCTACGGTTAGGTTTACCTTAATATTTTTGTTGTATTTGCGGATGATTGCAATAGAGGTTAATCATAAGTGGGATGTTTGTCCAAGTAAGGGAAGCACCCAAGCACCGGTCCACCCACATACCAAATAATCAAAGTACCGAACACGAATCATATGAACGTGATGAAAACTAGCTTGACGATATTCCCATGTGTCCTCAGGAGCGCTTTACATCATATAAGAGTTTGTCTAGGCTTGTCCTTTGCTACAAAAGGATTGGGCCACCTTGTTGCACTTTATTTACTTTTGTTACTTGTTGCTCGTTACAAATTATCCTTTCACAAAACTATCTTTTACCACTTATTTCAGTACTTGCAGATAATACCTTGCTGGAAACCACTTATCATTTCCTTGTGCTCCACGTTGGGTCCGGCACTCTTACTTATCGAAAGGACTACGATAGATCCCCTATACTTGCGGGTCATCAATACTCCTCTCCATTAATCAATTGACCTGCTGCTGATACTCTGCTCAACTAATCTCCTCTTTATCTTCAGGTGAGAAGTAGAGGATATGCTGTTGGGCGAGCAGTGAGGTGCTCTAGTATGTGGAGAGGAGGAGCAGCGCCTGGGCTTGGAGGAGGAGGTGCTGGGCGTGGAGGAGTAGATCAAGCGACCGAAGCTTAGGCGTGGGGGAGGGGGAAGGTCTAGGGACCGTCGATCTAGTGGGCGCCGACAGGGATGGGCGGCGGAAATTACCAGTCACCATCGCTCAGGTAGGCAGCAGGAGAGCTGTGGCGACAACTCGAGCAGGGGGGGCTGCAACACAAGCCTGGCAGCACAGAAGAAGCACGAGGATGAGCTTGAGGTCCTGGTGCGTGGGGGAGCTTCAGGAGGATGAGATCCATCAGATGTTTGTGGCGCAGGTCCTGGACGGCAGCGGCGGTGGGGATCCCGGCCGGAGTGGATCACAGAGGCAGAGGAGTTGGCCTTGGGTGGCACAAGTGACGAATCGGTCGACGACGGCCTTGGCCCGATGCATGGGAGCTGGATCGGGCGGATGAAGACCGAAGGACTTGTTTGTAAATGATTTGAAGACACAAGGGATTTTTGTGCAAATTTTACATTACACTATGCTCACGACAAGAATTTTGGGATGGAGGGAGTATATATATATATATATATCAATTAGGCTTCAAGTGCGTACTTGTTGGTTAAAGTGTTGTCCAATGGGAATTATATTTTGTATTACTCATGTAGCCTACAAAGTCTATCGCACAGCCTTGTAACTTCTTACTCCATTTCTAAATTTGTATTAGTACTCTATACTGTATATTGTGCTACTCGTACTACTACCCCCCTCCTGGTTTGTTGGTCCCCTTCGTAATTTGTCTCAAATTTTGACCATAAATTTAACTAACTAAATGTTAATGCATGTGAGAACAAATAATATCGTTTGATCCGTATTTGAACATAGTTTCCAATGGTATAATTTTCCGTGACATGCATTGAAATTTTCGTAGTTAAACCTATGGTTAAAATGTGACACTAAATACAACTACTAAGTAGTACAGTAGTTGTACTAGTATACGTTGGTCAAATTATTAATCATGTCCTCACATTGAATTGACGTGACAACACGCTACACGTGAGGTGATATAAGAGTCCCGGTGGCGTGTTCGGGTATTGTGGACTTCAGATTTGGAGTAACACTTATCTGTTGAAATCTTTCATCATTCACTTAAAACAGTCGATTGATCTTACATTGAGTACCATATAACTAGAATTAACCGATGCAAGTCCAAGAAGCATTGGCCGGTGCTGCCAGCTGGCGTCAAGTTCGATCCCATGGATCAGGAGCTGATCAAGCAACTTGACGCCAAAGTGAGTGCTGACAGTGTGAGATCTCACCCTCTGATCGATTTGTTCATACCAACCATCGACAGCGAGCACGGCATATGCTACACCCATCCTGAGAAACTTCCACGTGAGACACCGGTCGGCCGTCTACTTGCACAAACTTATTCCTTTGTTTATAGCTCCAGTTTTATTTTTAGACGCAGACCTAGTGAAGAAATTACAATTTGACAGTTAATAAAAAGTGAAACAAGTGACTGCAGCATGCCAAAGATGTTATGAAAATGCCAACTACGTACACTAAAACTTGTATTTGATAATACTGCAGGTATCACACTGAGTTGCCTAAGCAAGCATTTCTTCCAACGCAAGTCCAGGGCGTGCAAAATGGGCACGTGGACGCGTTGCAAGAAACAGTCGTAGTGCGGCATCAACGCGATGTGGCACAATACCGTCAATACCTTGCCGGTGATGGTTAACGGCAGGTAGACGGGCAGCAAAAAGGTTCTAGTGCTGCACACCAACAAGAACTTCGACCATCAAAGGACCAACTCGGTGATGAACCAGTACCACCTCGGGGACCTCGAGTAATAGAAGGAGCGGGAGCAGGTCCTATGCAAGGTTTTCTATCAGACGAACACTAGGGCCAGGACTAAAAAGATTATAAGTTAGTTTGGTATTGGTACTTGTAATACCTGGTCGTATGCATGTTGGTATTGCTGTTAATGATCTTTCGGTATGAACTTTGCATTTTCTTCCAACCATCACGTCGAGGGTCGACGTGGATATAAAGCTGAATCATTTGTTTTGAAACAAATTTTCAGGCACCTAAATTTTATTTGATGGGTAGCATAAGCATCTGCTGTCCGAATTCCCAGTTCTCTAATTTTTTTTACATCTTCTAAGTATGCAGGGGATCCATCCGGTTTCACAGGCTGATAGTTGGACGCAACACTTCAGAACTGGGCTATGGCATGCCAAGTCCATCTGCAAATTGTTAAAAGAGAGGAGCGATGGATTTGGGCCTTCCAGAACAGTTAAGTGTTGCGACCTCGATCGTGAAGCGCCTCCCATGGACTAAAAAGGCCTACTCCATTATTATTAGTTGAAATAGGTAAAATATTCCATAATGAAAATAAATATGTAAAATGCAATGAATTTAGTCCGCTTTCATTGAAAACCATCCGATTTGCATGAAATTTGTCCGTGGAACCATAAGACGGCTGTCCATATAGAGCCTAACCTTACGAAACCAGCAGGTCCATGGCCATACGCAAGCAAATGCATGAACTTATTATCACGATGGAAAAATAATGCTGATGACTGAGACGGTGAAACCCATGAAGTCTTCAACGTAGTCAATTAATGAGAGAATTCTGCAAGTACAGACTAATAACTAGGATCCATCAGGTATATTGCTTTCTTAGGTCGAGCAAGTTTCAACTGGGCTGTAGACTGCCCAAGCTTGGTTTTGTTTTTAATAGGCCTAGCCCATGACGACAACGGGGCACAAATATCCAATAGGTATCTACTGGCCTCTGGCCCGCCAACATTAGTTATATTTTGTCTTAGAACATCCACAGTTAGATTTTCTAATTTCCTCTCGAAATGCCATGTCCTACTTCCATTTTCTAATCTCTACCTGTAGTTTTACTAGTTCATATACACATATTATTATATCGAAAATACATAAAGTTCCCTTTTCATTTTTACATCCTTATTTTTCTGTTGTTTTTCCCCTCCCAGCGCTGATTTTTTGCCACTGGTTTTCCCTTAAACCAACTCAATTTTCCCACATCTTATTTTCTGGATTAAAACAGTTTGGACTCCATCAAAATATGCAAAATAAGGTTGAACTTTTGGCCGTGGTCTTGGGCAGAAAATGGGCTGTAACAAATTTCTTAAGAATTAGCAAATGGGCTCCAGATTATTAAAAAAATTTAGCAAATGGGCTCTATGTTGTGTGCCACAGATTTGGAGGCTGACTTGTGGGCCTACTAAGTTCATGCGTACACAACCTTTCTTAAAAAAGAAACTTCGTAAAGAATCGACTCTACCCGCGTCAGACCGTTAGATGTCAATCTAACAGGAATCGTGCTTCTTCAGTCTATGATCTTCCTGCTCCAGCCACCGAAACCAGCGCTGGTGGAACGCCTGCTCCCGCCTCCCATGGCCGGCTGTGTTGCCGGGAACGCCTCACGGCCCCACCATACTCGCATCCTTGGCATTGCTATCCCTCTACTCATCCACACCTCCTATTATTCTCCAGCGATGACAACCTCACACTGCGGCCGAACTAGTAAACCATCGTACCCACTCTGCGTGGGAAACAACTTCCGAGTCTTCCTCGGCTCCAGATCGTTCCCTTACTTGGCCTCACCGTCATCCACCACCTTGGTGCTCTCGGCACGGCGTGGTCAACGAACGACATCCATTGGAAGAGGACTGTGCGTGGAGAGGCTGACAGCTGGCTCCATGGCCGGATGCAAGGAAGTGACTCCTTTTTTGCATGTAGGATGTGCTTCCTTATTACACACAAAATAATGATTCCTCGTCCTGACAGCTGGGACCCACCGCAAGGGCCTGTGTATTTCACGAAAAAACATCCCCCCCCGCTGACAGCTCGGATCCGCCAGCTATTACGCACAAAAATAATGAATAGCCCCGCTGCTAGGTCGGTCCCACCATATTTGGAGGCTGACTTGTGGGCCTACTAAGCTGACACAGATGTAGGGCTTTGTCAACTTAGTCAATTTAAATGATTCTAGCTGGGGTGATCGTACGATGTCCATCCAACGGTCGTCGTGCTTCTTCAACCTCTTGTCTTATTGTTCCTGCCTCTCAAACCAGCAACGGCCGTGCCGCCTGCTCCTGCCTCCCGTGGCCGGCTGTGCTGCCACGCAGGCTTGACCACCCCCACCCTACTCCCACCGCTAGCTAGGCTGCTTCCCTCTACTCACCCACACCCCCTGTTATTCTCCGGAGACAGCAACCTCAAACCGCAGCCGAAGCAGTCAACCCTCGTACTCTCCTCCGCGTGGGCATCCACTATAGCGTATTCCACGGCTCCGGGTCATGCCCTTCCTAGGCCGCACCGTCGTCCACCACCTTGGTGCTCTCGGGCGGTACGACGTCATCAACGCGGTCAATGAACGACAGCCATCAGAAGAGGACTGTAAGTGGACAGGCTGACAGCTCGGTCCATGGTCGCACGCAAGGAAGGGCCTCCTTATTACGCGCAAAATAATGATTCCTCCACCTGACACCTTGGACCTACTAGAAGGGCCTCTGTATTTCGTGAAAAAAATGTTTCCCCCTGACAGCTGGGACCCACTGGCTTTATCTTCGCAAGTAAGGAACCGCCTTGTTACCCCCTAACAGCTAGGACCTACTAGGTGGAAGCAAAGGTAGCGTTATCTTTCTAGCCGCGAACGTGTACGTACGTAGCGGTCGATCGGTCTCTCTGTAGCGACATACTGTGGTCGAGTAAGGAGCGACACGTGTTGAAGTAGTGGCGCCAACATAGCATGTCACGCAATCCCATATATATCATGTACACGTATGTATGGCCACGCTGCAAGATAGTAAATACGGCTACGTACGTACATACGGGCGGGGTCTCTAATGCATACATCGACTAATCCTGTTCATTGGCAGCCAACCGTCCGGGTTAGAACGGAGTAAACAAGCGTCAACCGGCTTGGACGGAATAGCCGAAACGAGGTCTGGCGTACCACAGAATGGAGGAAACGGCCTTTTGTTCGATCGCGTACGGTCGATACGGGGTCCTGTTCATCGGGAAGTGTCTGGCGTACCGCAAAACAGAGAAAACAGACTTCTGTTCAAGTGCCTATGGTTGAAACGGGGTGCTATTGATCAGGAGGGGTGTAGCGTACCACAAAATGGAGGAAATGGACTTGTGTTCGACCGCGTATGGTTGAAACGGGGTCCTGTTGATCGGGAGGGGTGTGGCGTACTGCAAAACGGAGGAAACAGACTTGTGTTGAAGCACCTACGGTCAAAACGGGGTCCTGTTGATCGGGAGGGGTGTGGCGTACCGCAAAACGGCACTCCAGAAGCTACTGTTCATCCACCGTCGACATCCTCCAGTCTCCACCTGCTACTGTTCATCCACCGCTGACTTCCTTCAGCCTCCACCAGCTACTGTTCATCCACGGGGTCCTTTTCATCCAGCCTTCATCGACTACTGTTCATCCAACCATCCACGGGGTCCTGTTAATCTAGCCTCCACCAGTGTAACATCCCAATTTTTCAATTTGCATGTTATACATAGGTCATTATATGCATACCATATTTTTTTGCATTTTGGTTGAGATCCTAAGAATCTTAAGCAACTCAAGGACCCAAGGAGAGAGTTGAAGATTTCACAAAATTTCATATTTGAATTTTTTCAAATTTGAAAAAGTGCATCAATTTGATTTTAAATTTTTTCTCTCTAATTATTTAAAATAATAAAAATAAATGATGGAAGATAAAATGACTTCTTCAAAAGAGAGGAATATTGAAGGAGAAATTTTAAAATCAAATTATTATTTTATTTGAATTAGAAAAATATGCATTTTTAGGCCAGAAAAAGGTTCACTTTGTCCTAAAAATTAGGTTTGGACGGAGAAAATTATTTTTGGTATTTTTAGATTTTTTTATTTTATTAGGATTTTTCTTTCGGATGATTTTTTTAAAAAAGTTTCAAACCAATCGGGGCGAAGGCCCAGCCAGCCCAGCAGGCCGCCGCCGCCTTCCGCGCGCGGGCACTGCCCCACCGTCGCCGGCCGTGTCCGAGGTGGACACGCCTCCCGAGGCCATCGCCCCCTCGCCCAAGCCACCCTGCCGCCGCCTCGCCTCCTCTTTATAAGGAGCTCCCCCTGCCCCTCTCCTCATCACCGCCGCCGCCGCAGTCGCCGCCATCCGAGCCGCTGCCGCTGCTGCCGCCCCGCGCCGCCGCCCACGATGCCTCGCCTCGCCGTCGTCGGAGCCACCAAACGCCACTGACCGCCGCCGCCGTTTAACCTCTATAAAACTGTCACGGTTCGCCAGTTATTTTTCGTTCTTTGGTTTTAGATCGGTTTTATTTTAGGGTTCGTAATTACCGAAAATTCTCTTTTTAGTTCGTATTAACGAACGGATTCGTTCGTTAGCCTCTGTTAGTGGACGTTCGTCCGGTAGATTTTTCTTTTTGTCTTAATTTTCGGCCAGGGACCTATCCATAATTACTTTTATCACAGATAGTCCCTGATCTTTAAACCCACGTTACTTTTTGCTCGTTTATCAAAATCCAGTGAAACCAACGCCAAAATCTTTGACTTGTTTCCCTCTTTCCAGATAAACAACTTGAACATCATTTTCAAAATTTAAAATTTGGTTTCAAGCAGATTTATTTTCAAACTTCTTTTGATCGTAATTTGTGTTTCGTAGCTCTGATTCGATTGATTCTTTTTGAAAATCGAAGCTCTTTGGTTGAACTTTCAGTTTGGGTCTTTTCCCTTGAGTTTTACCCTTGAACCTTATGGTTGAGTGCTTACCTATGCTATTGGTTATACATGATAGAGTTTCCGGAGTGTGAAGCATGCTACTACGAGTCACTAGGGTTTTCAGATCGTTAGCAAGGCAATTAACACTTTGATCATATCCCTTATTACCCTGTTTTTATGCATTAGTTTCAATCTGCAAACATTGCATGAGTAGGATCTGTTTAACATGTGGGTATTGGGAACTAGTTGTTGAGGTAGTACCTGTTGCCCTTTTATTCAAACCTTGGGAGTTAGTACGTTACTCTTATTATACTTTGCTATGCTATGCTCGTAGACGTGGTTTGGTTTGAGTGATTCATGACATATGTGAGTATTATTATGAACTAAGGGATTATGTAAGGTGGCTACTTTAACACACATTTGGGTTGATTGGTTTGTGGGCACCTGGGGAAATCCAGTATTGTCCAAGGAGAATCTCGGGGTATCCGTGTGATTTTTCCTATGGTTCGCCACCCAGGCTCAAATGGATCATTATGTTATTCATGCTAGAAACTTCCGTGCGTAGGAACAAGACATTATGGGCTCTGGCGTAGTTAAGTAAGTTGTGGGAAACCTTTCCATGATGGGCTAGCAGATGTCGGGGATTGTAGGTGTACCGGCCTATCTATCGGTTAAGGGGACCTCTTCGGAAAGATTGTGTGTCGGTGATATGTTTCTCAAACACCATGCAGTGCGAGAAATACAACGAAGGAGATCGAGTCTTGTGGGGAAAAGTGTGGAAACCTCTGCAGAGTGTATAAACTAACCATGGTTAGTTGTGTCCCCGGTTATGAACATCTTGACTGTCTGGTGCTTGAATTATTATGTTGATCTCATCACTTTACTTAATTAATTTTTGGGGTTATAGATTATTAATTTGGAATTGAGATGGGGTTACCATTCTCAATGTTTCTCAACAAACTTTGTAGTTAAATAAAAATATATTCCTTTGTTGTTGGGAAAAACTGGCTTTTCGCAAAATGATAACCGTAGAGCCTCCACCAGACATATATGCATATAGTTATAGCTGTTACTTGTTCATTGCTCTATAGTGTTATCTTGCCAGCATATTCCATGTGCTGACTTACATAGGCTGCAACGTATTATGTTGCAGAGTTTTCAGACGAAGAGTAAGGTGCGCTAGGTCATTGTCATGCACTCAACTATGTCGTTGGAGTTGATGGACTCATTTACTCTCGAAGCTTCCGTTGTTATCTTATTTAGAGGGCCTATAGCCATATTATTGTAATAAGTACTCTCTTTGAGACATTCTATGTAATAAGTGTGTGATTGCACTCTGTTATAAATCTTCGAGTTCTGTGTGTGTCAGCATTACCGATTCAGGGATGACACTTATACAAAGAGATTTGACCGTTTGAGGTCGGATCGCTACAAGATGGTATAAAAGCACACACTGAGTGTAGGACGGGACCACTAAGATGAGCCATAGGACTTTCTTCTCTACTCATTTATGACTCTTCTCCACTTTCTACTCTATAGATGGCGGACCCAAGGAACATGTTTGCTCAACCGGATGAAGACACCCCTTTTGGACGACACTTGAAGGAAGCCACTAAGTACGTGAGCATCGGGATACCAAGTTTCACCGGGACCTACACCACCACTTTACCGGAAGAGGAGTTATGGATGATTCGAATACATGTTCCAGGAAGGACCTTCACGCCAGTTACTAAGCCCATAGAGTTTTCTTTTGATGCACCAACTTGGAGTCTAGGAAAGAGCATGGCAGCCCACATCGCCATGGGACGCATCGGCGAAGTTTATCACAAGGAACTTAAGGACACCATCTACCACATATGTGGACGCCGAGATGAGCAATGGGAGATGATCTGCACAAGGAGGGACAAGTCCATTTCAGCCTACATCTAGGAGTTAAACCACCACATTCATCGTTAGGAGAACCAGATGTGTGCCAGCATGATAGACATGAAGAAGGTAATGACCAGGAACATGGAGCTGGAAGAGGAACTAAAGTCTACACATAATGGATATGAAGAGGACATTGCAGTGTTACTTGAGAAGAATGAATAGAAGAAGAAGAAGCTAGGAATATTCATGGGAGATGCCAAACCAGAGGAGGACAACCATCCCGAAGACTACATCATCATCGACGACACCGACTCCGACCCCGATAGTGACGATGATTATGAAGACAAAGCTGGAGCAGATATCATGGAGTCTTTTTCCAATCAAAATTTCTAATCGACCACTAAAATTATCGGTAGTATTTCCCCAATGTATATAGTAATAGTCCGAGTATTTTTGTAACGGTAGTTAGATTGATTGTATGCCCTTGTTTGAATTGAGTGGTGTGATAATGAATGTGTTTATCTCATGTGCATATGGGTAGTGATTTCTCTTTAGACCTCACTCTATTCTATTCTCACCCCTCTAAACCTATCAGATGCCTCCAAGACGTGACCCCGGATTTGTCTTTCCACCGGAGCTCACCCAGTTGATCCAACATTAGAATGCCTTGATGTAGTTGCTAGTCCAGAACCAAGGAAGCAGCAGCAACAACAACAACAACAACCCACCGCCACCACCTCCAGTTGACAACTTAGCCCGTTTTCTGAGGTTGAATCCGCTAGTGTTTTCCAGTAGCACCGAGCCGATTGTTGCCGATGACTGGCTCTATAGGATTGGAAGGGAGCTGACCACCGCAGGTTGCACAAATGCTGAGAAGGTGCGCTTTGCCGCACATCAACTGGATGGACCCGCAACCTCACGGTGGGAGAATTACACCGCCACTTTCCCCATAGCCAATGTCACTTGGGACCAGTTCCAGCAGGCATTCCGCACTGCACATGTCTCTACTGGAGCAATGAGTATGAAGAAGCGTGAGTTTCGCAACTTACGCCAGGGAAATCATATTGTGGGGCGGTACGTGGATGCGTTTAGTAAGTTAGCTCGCTATGCCCCGGATGATGTGTCCACAGATGCCGCAAAGTAGGAGAAGTTTATGGAAGGGTTGAATGATGAGTTGAGTATGCAGTTGATGGTTGCAACATTCACTAACTACCAGGAGTTGGTAGACAGGGCCCTTACGATTGAAGGCAAGCAGCAGCAGATAGAGAGCCGCAAACAGAAGTATGGACAGGGGAAGTATAATTCTGGAGCTCAGCAGAAGCCTCGCTTTACACCTAACTCGGGAAATTACAGCCGTAACCATGGAGGCCACACTCATAATGGAGGAAGCACACATAACCATAGTCGCCCTAAGAATGGAAATGGGAATGGAGGAAGCAACACCAGAACCTTTCCAACCCAGCCACACCCACTAAGAAGGACCTGAGCCATGCCACCTGTTACAAGTGCGGGAAGACTGGACACTATGCCAATGATTGCTCAGAGTTGAAGAATGGTAATGGAAATGGAAACTCTGGGAAGAATCCCAACCCCTTCACCAGAGGTCAAGTGAACCACATCAACGTGGAGGAAGTTGAAGAGCATCCGGATGTAGTAATCCGTAAATTTTTGATTAAGTCATTTACTGCAATTGTTCTTTTCGACACTGGTGCATCACATTCATACATATCGAGGGGATTTGTGGAGAAGTTTAAGTTACCCACCAAAGTTCTTAAGACACCTATTTTAGCAAGCTCACCTGGAGCGGAGTATATGGCAACCAGAGGATGTTTTCAGATGCCATTGACCATAGGTAGGCATGTTTTCCCCTCAGATCTAATAGTTTTGGAGTCACAAGGATTGGACGTGATACTAGGCTTGGATTGGCTGTCGATGTATGGAGGAAACATCGGCTATGCTAGTAAGCCAATTTTACTCACCACCCCGGAGGGGAAGAAGATCAAGTATGTATCTAGGCTTGCGCTAAGGAGGACCCAACTAAATTCCCTCTCGGGAGCTGTTCAGGAAGATGTGCCTGTTGTGAAGGATTACCCAGATGTATCTCCAGAGGAGCTACCAGGCATGCCACAAGATCGAGACATAGAGTTTTTAATAGATCTATTGCCAGGCACTGGACCAATATCAAAGAGGCCATACCGGATGTCCGCAAATGGCCTGGAAGAAATTAAGAAGCAGATCAAGGAGTTACTGGAGAAAGGTTTTATCTAACCAAGTTCATCACCATGGGGAGCCCCAGTGCTCTTAGTCAACAAAAAGGACAGATCGTTGAGAATGGTTGTTGATTATCGGGCATTGAATGAAGTGACGATCGGGCATTATGGGCTGTTATTACACATTATGTCACAATACTTATGCCTATTCTCTCTTATTTTAGAAGGTTTACATAAAGAGGGAGAATGCCGGCAGCTGGGATTCTGGGCTGGAAAAGGAGCAAATATTAGAGACCAATTCTGCACAGCTCCAAAAGCCCTGAAACTTCACGGATGATGTTTTCCAAATATATAAAAAATACTAAGCGCAAGAACCTCACCAGGGGGGCCACACCCTTCCCACGAGGGTGGGGGGGCGCCCTACCCCCCTGGGCGCGCCCCCTACCTCGTGGGCCCCCTGGTGGCCCTCCGGTGGCCATCTTCTGCTATATGGAGTCTTTCGATGGGAAAAAAAATTAATAAGCCATCTTCTCGGACGAAACTCCGCCGCCACGAGGCGGAACCTTGGTGGAATCAATCTAGGGCTCTGGCGGAGCTGTTCTGCTGGGGAAACTTCCCTCCCGGAGGGGGAAATCATCGCCATCGTCATCACCAACGCTCCTCCCATCGGGAGAGGGCAATCTCCATCGACATCTTCACCAGCACCATCTCATCTCAAAACCCTAGTTCATCTCTTGTATCCAATTCTTGTCTCCAAGTCCGGGATTGCTACTAGTAGGTAGCTAGTAGTGGTAATTACTCCTTTTAGTTGATGCTAGTTGGTTTAATTGGTGGAAGATCATATGTTCAGATCCTATATGCATATTAATACCCCTCTGATTATGAACATGTTTATGCTTGGTGAGTAGTTACTTTTGTTCCTGAGGACTTGGGAGAAGTCTTGCTATTAGTAGTCATGTGAATTTGATATTCGTTCGATATTTTGATCAGATGTATGTTGTCTATCCTCTAGTGGTGTTATGTGAACGTTGACTACATGACACTTCACCATTATTTGGGCCTAGGGGAAGGCATTGGGAAGTAATAAGTAGATGATGGGTTGCTAGAGTGACAGAAGCTTAAACCCTAGTTTATGCGTTGCTTCGTAAGGGGCTGATTTGGATCCATATGTTTCATGCTACGGTTAGGTTTACCATAATATTTTTGTTGTATTTGCGGATGCTTGCAATAGAGGTTAATCATAAGTGGGATGTTTATGCAAGTACGGGCAGCACCCAAGCACCGGTCCACCCACATACCAAATAATCAAAGTACCGAACACGATTCATATGAACGTGATGAAAACTAGCTTGACGATATTCCCATGTGTCCTCGGGAGCGCTTTACATCATATAAGAGTTTGTCCAGGCTTGTCCTTTGCTACAAAAGGATTGTGCCACCTTGCTGCACTTTATTTACTTTTGTTACTTGTTACTCGTTACAAATTATCCTATCACAAAACTATCTTTTACCACTTATTTCAGTACTTGCAGATAATACCTTGCTGGAAACCGATTATCATTTCCTTCTGCTCCTCGTTGGGTTCGATGCTCTTACTTATCGAAAGGACTACGATAGATCCCCTATACTTGTGGGTCATCAATACTCCTCTCTATTAATCAATTGACATGCTGCTGATACTCTGCTCAACTTATCTCCTCTTTATCTTCAGGTGAGAAGTAGAGGATGTGCTATTGGGCGAGCAGTGAGGTGCTCCGTTACGTGGAGAGGAGGAGCAGCGCCTGGGCTTGGAGGAGGAGGTGCTGATCGTGGAGGAGTAGATCAGGCGACCGAAGCTTAGGCGTGGGGGAGGGGGGAAGGTCCAGGGACCGTCGATTTTGTGGGCGCCGACAGGGATGGGCGGCGGAAATTACCAGTGACCATCGCTCAGGTAGGCAGCAGGGGAGCTATGGCGACAGCTCGAGCAGGGGGGCTGCAACACAAGCCTGGAAGCACAGAAGAAGCACGAGGATGAGCTTGAGGTCCTGGTGCCTGAGGGAGCTTCAGGAGGACGAGATCCATCAGATCTTTGAGGCGCAGGTCCTGGACGGCAGCGGCGGTGGGGATCCCGGCCGGAGTGGATCACAGCGGCAGAGGAGTTGGCCCTGGGTGGTGCAAGCGATGAATCGGTTGACGACGGCCTTGGCCCGATGCACGGGAGCTGGATCGGGCGGATGAAGACCGAAGGACTTGTTTGTAAAAGATTTGAAGATACAAGGGATTTTTGTGCAAATTTTACATTACACTATGCTCATGACATGAATTTTGGGACGGAGGGAGTATATATATATATATATATATCAATTAGGCTTCAAGTGCGTACTTGTTGGTAAAAGTGTTGTCCAATGGGAATTATATTTTGTATTACTCATGTAGCCTACAAAGTCTATCGCACAGCCTTGTAACTTCTTACTCCATTTCTAAATTTGTATTAGTCCTCTATACTGTATATTGTGCTACTCGTACTACTACCCCCCTCCTGGTTTGTTGGTCCCCTTCGTAATTTGTCTCAAATTTTGACCATAAATTTAACTAACTAAATGTTAATGCATGTGAGAACAAATAATATCGTTTGATCCGTATTTGAACATAGTTTCCAATGGTATAATTTCCGGTGACAGGCATTGACATTTTCGTAGTTAAACCTATGGTTAAAATGTGACACTAAATACAACTACTAAGTAGTACAGTAGTTGTACTAGTATACGTCGGTCAAATTATTCATCATGGCCTCACATTGAATTGACGTGACAACACGCTACACGTGAGGTGACATAAGAGTCCCGATGGTGTGTTCGGGTATTGTGGACTTCGGATTTGGAGTAACACTTATCTGTCGAAATCTTTCATCATTCACTTAAAACAGTCGATTGATCTTACATTGAGTACCATATAACTAGAATTAACCGATGCAAGTCCAAGAAGCATTGGCCGGTGCTGCCAGCTGGCATCAAGTTCGATCCCATGGATCAGGAGCTGATCAAGCAACTTGACGCCAAAGTGAGTGCTGACAGTGTGAGATCTCACCCTCTGATCGATTTGTTCATACCAACCATCGACAGCGAGCACGGCATATGCTACACCCATCCTGAGAAACTTCCATGTGAGACACCGGTCAGCCGTCTACTTGCACAAACTTATTCCTTTGTTTATAGCTCCAGTTTTATTTTTAGACGCAGACCTAGTGAAGAAATTACAATTTGACAGTTAATAAAAAGTGAAACAAGTGACTGCAGCATGCCAAAGATGTTATGAAAATTCCAACTACGTACACTAAAACTTGTGGCACAATACCGTCAATACCTTGCCGGTGATGGTTAACGGCAGGTAGACGGGCAGCAAAAAGGTTCTAGTGCTGCACACCAACAAGAACTTCGACCATCAAAGGACCAACTCGGTGATGAACCAGTACCACCTCGGGGACCTCGAGTAATAGAAGGAGCGGGAGCAGGTCCTATGCAAGATTTTCTACCAGACGAACACTATGGCCAGGACTAAAAAGATTATAAGTTAGTTTGGTATTGGTACTTGTACTACCTGGTCGTCTGCATGTTGCTATTGCTGTTAATGATCTTTCGGTATGAACTTTGCATTTGCTTCCAACCATCACGTCGAGGGTCGACGTGGATATAAAGCTGAATCATTTGTTTTGAAACAAATTTTCAGGCACCTAAATTTTATTTGATGGGTAGCATAAGCATCTGCTGTCCGAATTCCCAGTTCTCTAATTTTTTTACATCTTCTAAGTACGCAGGGGATCCATCCGGTTTCATAGGCTGATAGTTGGACGCAACACTTCGGAACTGGGCTATGGCATGCCAAGTCCATCTGCAAATTGTTAAAAGAGAGGAGTGATGGATTTGGGCCTTCCAGAAAAGTTAAGTGTTGCGACCTCGATCGTGAAGCGCCTCCCATGGACTAAAAAGGCCTACTCCATTATTATTAGTTGAAATAGGTAAAATATTCCATAATGAAAATAAATATGTAAAATGCAATGAATTTAGTCCGCTTTCACTGAAAACCATCCGATTTGCATGAAATTTGTCCGTGGAACCACAAGACGGCTGTCCATACAGAGCCTAACCTTATGAAACCAGCAGGTCCATGGCCATACGCAAGCAACTGCATGCACTTATTATCACCATGAAGTCTTCAACGTAGTCAATTAATGAGAGAATTCTGCAAGTACAGACTAATAACTGGGATCCAGCAGGTATATTGCTTTCTCAGGTCGAGCAAGTTTCAACTGGGCTGTAGACTGCCCAAGCTTGGTTTTGTTTTTAATAGGCCCAGCCCATGACGACAACGGGGCACAAATATCCAACAGGTATCTACTGGCCTCTGGCCCGCCAACATTAGTTATATTTTGTCTTAGAACATCCGCAGTTAGTTTTTCTAATTTCCTCTCGAAATGCCATGTCCTATTTCCATTTTCTAATCTCTACCTATAGTTTTACTAGTTCATATACACATATTATTATATCGAAAATACATAAAGTTTTTGATTAAGTCATTTACTGCAATTGTTCTTTTCGACACTGGTGCATTGCATTCATACATATCGAGGTGATTTGTGGACAAGTTTAAGTTACCCACCAAAGTTCTTAAGACACCTATTTTAGTAAGCTCACCTGGAGCAGAGTATATGGCAACCAGAGGATGTTTTCAGATGCCATTGACCATAGGTAGGCATGTTTTCCCCTCAGACCTAATAGTTTTGGAGTCACAAGGATTGGACGTGATACTAGGCTTGGATTGGCTATCGATGTATGGAGGAAACATCGGCTGTGCTAGTAAGTCAATTTTACTCACCACCTCAGAGGGAAAGAAGATCAACTATGTATCTAGGCTTGCGCCAAGGAGGACCCAAGAAAATTACCTTTCGGGAGCTATTCAGGAAGAAGTGCCTGTTGTGAAGGATTACCCGGATGTTTCTCTAGAGGAGCTACCAGACATGTCACCAGGTCGAGACATAGAGTTTTTAATAGATCTGTTGCCAGGCATCGGACCAATATCAAAGAGGCCATACCGAATGCCCGCAAATGACCTGGAGGAAATTAAGAAGCAGATCAAGGAGTTACTGGAGAAATGTTATATCTGACCAAGTTCATCACCGTGGGGAGCCCAGTGCTCTTAGTCAACAAAAAGGACGGATCGTTGAGAATGGTTGTTGATTATCGGGCATTGAATGAAGTGACAATCAAGAACAAGTACCCACTACCGATGATCAATGATTTTTTTGACCAGTTGCAAGGAGCTAAAGTATTCTCCAAGATCAATCTTCGGTTAGGATACCACCAACTGAAGATCCGAGAACAGGATATACCTAAGATAGCTTTTACCACAAGGTATGGTCTATACGAGTACACGGTCATGTCATTTGGATTGACTAATGCCCCTGCCTATTTTATGAGTATGATGAATAAGGTGTTCATGGAGTTCTTGGATAAGTTTGTTGTGGTGTTCATTGATAATATTTTGGTATACTCGAAGAATGAAGAGGAACACAAGGAACATCTGCGATTAGTTCTCGAAAAGGTCAGGGAACATCAGTTATATGCCAAGTTCAGCAAATGTGAGTTTTGGTTGAAAGAAGAAGGATTTCTTTCACATGTTATATCAGGAGAGGGTATAGCAGTAGACCCTACCAAGTTTCAGTCTGTCACTGAGTGGTTGGCACCCACCTCAGTTGGAGAAATCTGCAATTTTCTAGGACTCGCCGGATATTACAGGAGATTCATTGAGAATTTTTCCAAGATTGCGAAACCCATGACGGATTTGTTGAAGAAGGACACCAAGTTCAAATGGACCGAGGAATGTGAGGCTAGTTTTTAGGATTTGAAGAAACGTTTGGTTACAGCCCCAGTGCTAATTCTTCCAGATATACGCAAGGATTTCCAAGTGTATTGCGATGCCTCTTGCCTAGGACTTGGAGGTGTACTCGTGTAAGACGGAAGAGTTGTTTCTTATGCCTCACGTCAGCACAGAACTCATGAGTTGAATTATGCTACGCATGATTTGGAGTTAGCAGCCATAGTGCATGCGCTCAAGACATGGAGGCATTTTCTGATTGTAAATCGTTGTGATGTAGAGTTGAATCTCAGGTAGAGGAGATGGATGGAATTGATAAAGGATTATGATATGAAGCTGCATTATCATCCAGGAAAGGCCAATGTCGTAGCCGACGCTTTGAGCCGCAAGAGTTATGTCAATACCCTCGTAAGGGGAGTCTTACCGCAGGAGTTAGTCGAGGATCTCAAGGAGCTTCATTTGGAGATAGTTCCAAGAGGTTTTGTTGCAGCAATGGAGGTTCAGTCTACGTTATTGGGAAAGATTCGGGAAGCCCAGAAGGATGATAAGGAAATAGCTGAGGTAAAGAAGACGATGAGCAAAGGAAAAGCCTAAGGTTTTCGTTAGGATAAGCATGGAACTTTATGGTTTGAGGATCGTGTATATGTGCCCAATAACATGGAGATCAGGAAGTTAATATTTCAGGAAGCTCATGACTCGCCCTATTCAATTCACCCCTGAAACACCAAGATGTATTTTGATTTAAAGGAACATTTCTGGTGGATAGGTATGAAGAAGGATATTGCTGAGTATGTAGCAGTATGTGATGTATGTCACAGAGTGAAGGCAGAACATCAGAAGCCAGCAGGATTACTTCAGCCTATGCCAATACCCGAATGGAAGTGGGACAAGCTTGGCATGGATTTCATCACCAGATTACCCAGGACCATATCAGGATATGACTCCATCTGGGTAGTAGTTGATCGCTTGACCAAAGTGGCTCACTTTATCCCCGTGAAAACCACCTATACGAGTGTGAAGTCGGCCAAAATATACATGACCAAGATCGTATGTCTGCATGGAGTTCTGAGGACCATCGTATTAGATAGAGGAACACAGTTTACCTCGATGTTTTGGAATCAGCTGCACCAGACTTTGGGTACCAGGCTAGAGTTCAGTATACTTTCATCCGCAAACAGATGCATAGACCAAGAGAGTCAATCAGATTCTGGAGGACATGTTGAGAGCCTGTGCGCTAGATTATGGGTCTAGATGGGATGATAATTTGCCTTCGCAGAGTTCTCATACAACAACAGCTATCAGGCTAGTTTGAAGTTGGACCCTTTGGAAGCTTTGTATGGAAGAAGATGCAGGACACCGTTAATGTGGGATGAAGTCGGAGACCGTTAGTTGTTTGGACCAGATCTGATTAAGGAGTCTGAAGAAAAGGTAAAGTTGATTCGTGATAGATTGAAGGTAGCTCAGTCCAGGCAGAAGAGTTATGCCGATACAAAATGCAAGGATGTAGTCTATGAAATTTGAGATAGAGCACATCTTCGTGTATCACCACTCGGAGGAGTTAAACGATTTGAGTTAAGGGAAAGTTAGCCCCGAGATTTGTAGGACGGTACCGAGTTTTGGAGCGTATGGGAGAAGTTGCCTATAAGTTGGAGTTACCCGAAGGTTTGTAAGGAGTGCATGATGTGTTTCACGTTTCCCAGTTGAAGAAGTGCCATGATGAGATGGCCGATATTCCTTTGAGAGATACAGTGCCACTGGAAGCAATTCAGTTGGAGAGTGATCTAACCTACGAGGAGAAACCCGTCAAGATTCTCGATTTTGCCAGCCGAGTTACACGCAACAAGTTTATCATGTTTTGTAAAGTTCAGTGGAGCCACCATACCGAGGATGAAACCACCTAGGAACGAGAGGAAGACCTACGGAAAGACCACCCACACCTATTTTCTAGCGAACCCGAATCTTGAGAGTGAGATTCATCTTAAGGGTGATAGGTTTTGTAAAATCCCAATTTTTCAATTTGGATGTCATACATTGGTCATCATATGCATAACATATTTTATTTGCATTTTGGTTGAGATCCTAAGAATCTTAAGCAACTCAAGGACCCAAGGAGAGAGATGGAGATTTCACAAATTTTCCTATTTGAATTTTTTCAAATTTGAAAAAAGTGGATCAATTTGATTCTAATATTTTTCTCTCAAATTATTTCCAATAATAAAAATAAATGAGAGAAGATAAAATGACTTCTTCAAAAGAGAGCAATATTTGAGGAGAATTTTTAAAATCAAATTATTATTTTATTCGTATTTTATTTGAATTAGAAAAATATGCATTTTTGAAAATTCCATTTTTACGTTAGAAAAATGTTAACTTTGTCCTAAAAATTAGGTTTGGATGGTAAAAATTATTTCTGGTGTTTTTAGAATTTTTTATATTTTATTAGGATTTTTCTTTCGGGCGATTTATTTTTTTAGTTTCGGACCGACCGGGCCGAAGGCCCAGCAGGACGCCGCCGCCATCCCCGTGCAGGAACCGCCCCGCCGCCGCCGGCCATGTCCGAGGCGGACACGCCTCCCGAGGCCGTCACCCCCTCCCCCAAGCCACCCCGCCGCCGCCTCGCCCACTCTTTATAAAGAGCCCCCCGGCCCCTCTCCTCATCATCGCCGCTGCAACCGCCTCCATCCGAGCCGCCGCCGCCGTTGCTACCGCCCCGCCCCGCAGCCCGCCTTGCCGTTCACCGGAGCTGCCGCACACCGTTTAACCGGTATAAAGCCGTCCCGGTTCACTGGTTCTTTTAATTTTTTGGTTCTTCGGTTTTAGATCGGTTTTATTTTAGGGTTCGCTAATTAGCGAATGTACTTTGTTTAGTTCGTATTATCGAACGGATTCGTTCATTAGCCTCTGTTAGCGGACGTTCGTCCGGTAGATTTTTCTTTTTATTTTAAATTTCAGCTAGGGACCTATCTGTAATTACTTTTATCACAGATTAGTCCCTGATCTTCAAACCCTTGTTACTTTTTGCTCGTTTATCCAAATCTAGTGAACCAACGCCAAAATTTTCGTCTTGTTTCCCTCTTTCTAGATAAACAACTCGTACATGATTTTGACAATTTAAAATTTGGTTTCAAGTAGATTTATTTTCGAACTTCTTTTGATCATAGTTTGTGTTTCGTAGCTCCGATTCGACTGATTCTTTTTGCAAATCGAAGTTCTTCAGTTGAACTTTCAGTTTGGATCTTTTCCCTTGAGTTTTACACTTGCATCTTATGCTTGAGTGCTTATGTATGCTATTGGTTGTTCACGATAGAGTTTCCGGAGTGCGAACGTGCTACTATGAGTCACTAGGGTTTTCAGATAATCAGCAAGGCAAGTAACACTTTGATCATATCCCTTATTACCCTGTTTTTATGCATTAGTTTCAATCCGAAAACATTGCATGTGTAGGATCTGTTTAACATGTGGGTACGGGGAAGTAGTTGTTGAGGTAGTACCTATTTCCCTTTTATTCAAACCTTGGGAGTTACTACGTTACGCTTATTATACTTTGCTACGCTATGCTCGTAGATGTGGTTTGGTTTGAGTGATTCATGATAGATGTGACTATTATTATGAACTAAGGGATTACTTAAGGTGGCTACTTTAACACACGTCTGGGTGGATTGGTTTGTGGGCACCTATGGAAATCCAGTGTTGGCCAAGGAGAATCCTGGGGTATCCGTGCGATTTTTCCTATGGTTCGCCACCCAGTCTCAAAGGGATCATTATGTTATTCATGCTAGAAACTTCCGTGTGCAGCCATGAGGCATTATGGGCTCTGGCATAGTTGATTAAGTTGTGGGAAACCTTTGCATGATGGGCTAGCAGATGTAGGGGATTGTAGGTGTACCGACCTATCTATCGGTTAAGGGGACCTCTTTGGAAAGACTGTGTCTCGATCATCCATTTCTCGAACACCATGCAGTGCGAGAAATACAATGCAGGAGATCGAGTCTTGTGGGGAAAAGTGTGCAAACGTCTGCAGAGTGTATAAATTAATGATGGTAGCCGTGTCCCCGGTTATGGACATCTTGAGTGTCTGGTGCTTGAATTACTATGTTGATCTCATCACTTTACTTAATTAATTTGTGGGGTTATTGATTATTAATTTGGGATTGAGATGGGGTTACCATTCTAAATGTTTTTCAACAAACGTTGTAGTTAAATAAAATATATTCCTTTGTTGTAGGGAAAAACTGGATTTTCGCAAAATGATAACCATAGAGCCTCCACCAGCCATATATGCATATAGTTATAGATGTTACTTGTTCATTGCTCGATAATGTTATCTTGCTAGCATATTCCATGTGTTGACCTACATAGGCCGCAACATATTATGTTGCAGAGTTTTTAGACAAAGAGTAAGGTGTGCTAGGTCGTTGTCATGCACTCAGCTATGCCGTTGGAGTTGATGGACTCATTTACTCTCGAAGCTTCTGTTGTTATCTTATTTAGATGGCCTTCAGCCATATTATTGTAATAAGTACTCTCTTTGAGACATTCTATGTAATAAGTGTGTGATTGCACTTTGTTATAAATCCTCGAGTACTGTGTGTGTCAGCATTACCGATCCAGGGATGACACTTATACACAGAGATTTGACCGTTTGAGGTCGGATCACTACAACGGGCTATTGTTCAACCTACCCTCCATGGGGTCCTGTTCAACCAACAATCCACATACGGGGTCTCTCCACCGGCTACTGTTCATCCACCCCCACCTCCTCGATCGGGGTCCTGTTCATCCAGCGACAACGGCCTCTACTATCACGGGATCCTGTTCATCCAACCCCCATCGGGAACTGTTCATCAAGAGGCAGCTTAGATCGGCTTTAGTTAGCAGTAGTAGCAAAGGAATTACTCGGTTCAGTTAACAGCAGGCAATCGATGGGGCTACAGTAACATAGCTAGTGCAATCGCTCGGGTTCAGTTAGAGCCCAACTCCTCGCTTGAGTTTATTTAGGGTGCAATGCCTCACACACACGCGCGTACTTGTATTAGCGAAACGGGCAAACCTCCGTGCATCGCTTGGCCCCGACCACCCACCGTAACAAGGAACTCCCCGAAATTTTTCTAGCCCTCGCTTATACCATGATTTTTTCCATCATGGACAGCCCAAAGAATGTCATGCAGGTGCGTCTCCGGCCCGCCCAGGATGAAAAGCCCATTTTCTGTCATGATTTTTTGTCATAGAAGTAGGAGCCCACCACATCTATGATGATACCGAGTTTTATTACAATTATCGTAAGAGAAGTGTCATAAGCATGATAGGAAAAATCGCTCGGCCCGAAATGTAATGGATGTGTCTTTTTTTGTAGTGTGGTGTACCGTACTCCTGGAGAGATAATGTGTCGTTCTACGTAACCAGCACCTCGATATAGTGGGGTGGCATGGGCGACAATTAGCATTCACGTCTTGCAGTACGGCACACGCCACCCACACGAGTCCCATCTTACACCAATTACCTTGGAGTCCATGCTACATCTATCTCTTTGCCCTCCTGTTTTCTCTAACTCAGCCATCGCGCAGTGGGCAGGGTGGGAGTTTGCCGATAGTCGGTTTGCTCA
This sequence comes from Triticum urartu, assembly GCF_003073215.2. Classification (NCBI taxonomy): domain Eukaryota; kingdom Viridiplantae; phylum Streptophyta; class Magnoliopsida; order Poales; family Poaceae; genus Triticum; species Triticum urartu. The sequence continues at coordinate 347,061,375 of NC_053027.1, read as the reverse complement.
ACTATGATCCCACTTGTAAGTGAAAATGCAACACAGCACGCATTCCCCCATGAGCGGCCCGTCGGACCAACCGTGTGGGGTGCGGCACGAACATGGCAGGGTTTACATTTTGAACTTGTAACTTGTAAAATTTGGTTTTGCTCCTTGGCAGGACTGATAGATGGAAATAACGATTTTCCCTAGAGTAATGAGAAGTTTGGTTCTGGCGCGGTTCATGCATGGTACTCCCTCCGTTCCTAAATATTTGTCTTTCTAGAGATTTTAAAAAGTGACTCCACACGGAGCAAAATGAATGAATCTACACTCTAAAATATGCCTATATTTATCCGTATGTGGTAGTCCATTTGAAATCTCTAAAAAGACAAATATTTTGGAACGGAGGAAGTACGTACAAAAATTATGAAGTTGACGCGAAAGGTAAGATAATTTCTACTACAATATAGTACTACATGGAACTGACGGAAAGATAAAGATACATGCGGATCCATCAATGACATCCTCACGCCCTAGTGCGCCGGGTCACCAACCGACATGTGAGGAGCAACGGCGTTGGTGGCGAGCTCAACGTGCTTCTGAACAATGTGGTCCAAGGTTTCCCTGCGGTCCAAGAAGGCCAGTGTCTGCTTGTCCTCCTCTTGCACGTAGTAGTCCTTGTGGACGATTTGCTCGTAGACGTGGGTGATTATGTCGATGGTTTCTTGCTGCGCCAGGCACTGCGCAGCGAGCGTGACCTCGAGGTGGACATTCTATGGCGCGACGGCGGGCAGTCGCAGGGCCACCAGTGCGTCAAAGAGGTTGTCACCATAGAGGCTGTTGAGGGTGGCAAGCATCACAGAGCCGAGGCGCGTGGGCTGGAGGCATAAGTCAAGGTCGTCCAGGAGCTACTTCATGACGGTGAACTTGTCGAGGAAGCCAACAAGGACCTCTTCGGACAAGCAGACGAAGCTATCGTCCAAGAGGCCTCTCGCCCTGGCCACCTCAAGCACAACCTAGAGACGTTCCTCGGTGCTGGGCCGCAGGCCGGTGTCGTGGACCATCTGGCATAGTCGGCTCATGCTCGCGCTCATTGCCTCCATGGGTCTAGCTTCTAGTGAACTGATCTTGCGATTGGAGTGATCACTCTTGCCTTAGGTTAGGGTGCGTAGGTTCGTAGGATTTCATAGATTGGACTGGCAGGGAGCCTTTACATAAGAAGTGCTGACTGCGTTGCATTCATGTGTGTGTTGGCCATCTACTTGTCGGCCCTCCCTCCATACTGGTGTGTTGTAGTAGTCCTCTCACCGAGACCAAGTTGGGGCAAAACGAGAGAACTATGATGTTCACTACGTACTCTCTGTGTCTAAGTGTATAAGTTACGAAAACCAAATAATGCCAAAACACTTAGGCATGGTGTATTAACTCCCACGTCGTTTCTTATTTCTTGACATGTCAACCAATAAGAGCTGCGAGGCAGGCATGCATTCAATGACTTGAGACTACCAAACACGACATGCAGTGGTTAGTTCAATGCATGCAATGCTATTAATTAGCAAATAAACATTAAGTTCTCTCATTTTCCCCTCTTGGTCACGATGCACAACCTAAGATGACTTATTCACCTAGACGGAGGGAGTAGTATTTTGTAATTAATGTCATTTCATGCAGAGAATTGTGCTAAGTATCTCAAGTCATTGAATGCATACGAACCCCATGTCTCCTATAGGCTAATTTCTTTTTTCGTGGAAAAAAATAGGGAATGAGGTGGGTAGTTAATGCACCGTGCCTAAAAGTTTTGGGACTACTTGGTTTTCGTAACGTCACTAATGCACCAGTACAGAGGGAGTACAATAGTAGTCTAATTGATGAGATTTCATATTTGAGCCATATACTGAAAGGGAGAGGATTAGGGAGAGTTTATAATATCATTAGGAACTACATTCAAAACCGAATAAAACAATACTCCATGTATTTATTTACAAATGGAGTAGTATATTTTTTTGTGACATGCATTACTAGATACTGCTAGTCAAATACTAAATTCAGATGGAGGTTGTAGTACTACTAAATCAAGACGGTGCTGCTAGTACTAGTAGTACTACCAATGTAGTAGTACTGTACTACCCGTTGGTCAAATTATTACGTGCCGCTCCTCACAGTGAAGTGACAAGACCCTGCGCCGGAGATGACACCTGAGTGTAGGCGTCGTGATCGGCATACCAAAGTCAGCCTCAGCATGTGCAGTCACTATCATCATGGCTGCAGAGCTGGCCTGCTTAACTAGTCGTGTTCGATAAAATTTCCCATGCGTTGCCACGAGTAATAATAAATATTGTACTCGAGTAATGGGTATATTGTTGCCACACCTATGGACGCGAACATTTATCATAACATAGTGCCTTGTGTTGGATAGTCGTAATATTACAAGTTTCAAACTAATATTACGTAAGAACTTTCGTTACTTTAGGTGGAGACAGCATTATCATACAAACTAAAATGCACCGCCCTGACAAGTCACTAATGGGCAAATATTTTTTTTTGTCTATGGCGACTTGATGTTTCAAAAACAAATTCAGCTTCTACGGAGCCTTTGCCATTTAGGCTTAGACGCTTGCGGTGATCAACACGCCATTCATTGTTGCACCAGAGAATGTCAAACCTCATTACCTTGAGCACACTTGCCTTCAGAACAAAGAACCTGGCCAATTTAATCTCTGATGTGTTGCCTCGGTAGTCGATCCAATCGATTTCTTTTTCAGATGGAGATCAAGGCATTCGATGAGATTGTTATAGTGCAGCACATTTTCCACTGTCGGGTCTTTTTATCTGCAAAAGAAGAGAGCATATTAGAGCAGTTGGCGGTATAAGATTGTCGTGCAATCAAGAGGTACCAATATCATTCGCTCATACGATAGGGTTCTCTCTAAGGCTAATGATATTTTTTCACACTCTCAATCTTTCTCCTTACTCTCATCTACCTAGGAGCACGTGAAGAGCTTGGACATTTGTTGCCTTCCACTATGTGGCCGATGCCATATTTCTCAAAAGTATGCCACATACAATACGCATCAATGTCAAACCAAAATATTTTGGCAGCGGTCTAGCAATATGAGAGAGTTGGCATCGTTGTGCACACAGATCCACATGTATAAACAAATCAACCAAACCAACTACACCTGCCTCTCCCTCTCCCAAACAAGTGTTTTTTTATTTCCTCGGTGCTCTCCCTCTCCCACACAAGTGTTTTTTATTGCGTGAGCTAATTTGGCACCGGAACAAAGTAGGTGATGCAGATTGGGGCACCAGGTGAGCAGTGGAGGGTATCGATGCCAGATGCATCAGAAGTGAATTTGGGACGTGTTTTGGCCTACATAGTGGAGGGCCGTTATAGCCCTCTTTTGTACTACCTCGTATTTAGTGTAAAATTTTGACCCTACATTTACCTAAGAAAATGCCAATGCATGTCACGAAAAATTATACCATTTGAAATTATGTTTAAACACGAATCCAACGATATAATTTTTAGTGACATGCATTACATTTTGTTAGTTAAATATATGGTCAAATTTGGATACGACAAAATACTTTTGAAGAGTAAACCAGGACGGAGGTAGTACTTGCTCTTAGGCTAACCATAGTACAATTACTGGTCTAAGTTACTTGCCACTATGACTAGCCTAGGCTACTAGTACAACAAATAATGCAGATGATCACGTGAGGAAAAATACTATAAACATTGCTTTTGGTGCAATGCGTAGATGAAGTTTTGAACACTACACTTGTCATCGTAATTTGGGAAACTATGAAAAATGGAGCTACGTTGTGATTACCATTTACTAATCGGAAAGTAGTTTCACCTCGATGAGTAGCTTATCGGTGCACGGAAAGCATGTAAGGAATCCAGATTGGGGCCGATAGATTTTATTGCCAAGATCTTCACTGTGCACACATACTGGGTCAAGCTTGTGGGAATCATTATCTGGATGACAGTCGTAAATACATCAAGAAGAAATTTAAAAATGTGAATTTCAAGAATACGGAGAAGAAGATGAGTGTTGTACCTGAACGGTTACGGATCCAATAAAGAGTTTGGAGAATTTGGCAGACGAGTACACCAATGCTTTCAATTTCGGCACGTCAATGATCATGATTTTTGTTGGACCTTCTAGATCAGATACAAGCAATCTCTCAAGGAAAGGTGCATTCTCAATGACCATCACATGGAATATCTCGAGTGATCTCTTCCCAAATGATGTCTTGTTGCGGGGCCAGCAAGACACATAAATCCATCGGAGATTCGTCGAGGTGATGTGGAGGCTAAAGAACCCGTGGATCTGTCAAAGACGAAGGTACTCGAGCGCAGTACAGTTGCGGAGTAGGTGCTCCATAGCCTTCTTCGAGATGCCAATGTGGAAGAGGTCGAGCTGCGTGCGTTGAGGGAGAAGAAGGGCGGGAGCGACATTAATCTAGGGAAAATAGCAAGAGTTGAAGCTGGCGCGGTGTAGTGTTGGCGTGAGGTGGAGCATTGACGGCGGCAGAGAGCGACATCGTCCAGCTTCAACCCTGAGCTCCTCGAGCTGATCTAGGGCGGGGGATAAGAACCACTTGTCGAACTTGGCTTGGACCTTCCAGTTGGTACTGAACATGCGGATGTCAACACATCTGGGTCGCCCAGGGTGCGATGCAAGGATCTTGGACACTGCGGCCATGCGTTTGCAATCCTTGTCATAGAGGCAGTTGTCAACGGAGAGGTTGAGGGGGATGCGGCGCCAGAGGGGGCGCCACCGCTGGGAGAGTAGTGAGGTCCACACGGCAGATTTGCTGGGGAGGAGGGTAATGATGACAAATAGCATGTCATCAAGGAGGCTACTGATGAAGTCCAGGCTTGCCGGATGTGGTTTAGGCTCGAGCAGCCTCCGCTTGTTGGCTGCCTAGCCATCCATCTCAGCCGGCGGCGACGCCGGTGTACACGTGTGTTGGTGTGTATTTTGTGTTGGGTGTGCACGAGTGCGTCCTTGTGTGCATGTCGTCACGCAGTGGTGTAGTGTGCGCGAGTGCGTCCTTCATAAAGAAAAAGTGTGCCCTCAATTTACTAGCAGAATTGCTTCACGCATGATAGTAAACGCACATTCATGCACGATTCTCCTTCCCAAACAGTGCTCATGCATGCATGCTAGTTGTTGGTGTTGCCACGTCTGAATCATGCATGAATCGGCCGTGCATGCATCGTGTGTATAGCATCGTTGATTTACTAGCGTGTGGGGTGCTACCACCAGTGGTTTCACCTTTAAGCTTCAAAAAAGTGGTTTCGACTTTGTTTACTTCACAGCGTGTCACATGGGCATGTAGTTTACTTATTTTCACCCACTTCCATGTGGGCCAGCACACGAAGATAGAGAACACGAGCTGACAAGGCAGCATGTGGACTGGTTGACCGGTCAACTAAACAATATACGGAGCCATACACTGACACAGTGACCGTATAATCCCTCGGTAAAGAGAGATTGAGTGGGAGTGGAGTCCCATGAGAGATAGTAGAGAGAGAAAGAGCTACATCCTCCGTTCAATAATGTAGTGCATATATTTTTTTAAAGTCGAACTTTTGAAACTTTAACCAAGTTTATAAAGAAATTACTTTATTTTACAATACCAAAGATAAATGATAGTATGAAGTAAGTACATGTTGTGATGAATCTAATAATTGTTCCAGATGTAAATGATGTTCTCCACATATACCTGGTCAAACTTTTCTGAGGTTTGACTTTCCAAAACATCCATATGTGTTATGGACGTGAGATTGTACCTACCTAGAGAGAGAGAGTGTGTGTGTGAAATAGAAAGTGTGTGTGAAAAAAGTGTGTGTGTGTGTGTGTGTGTGAAAGAGACATGGAAAAGATATGATAAAGTAGAAAAAAATGTGTGTGTCTTATGCAAACATATCACACATGCATCTTCGACAGTGGAAGTGAGGTGAGGAGATAGTGTGTGGTTTTTTGCAACCGAGAGAGAAAGACCCCTAGCACATGGCCAAGAGAGGTCTGGAAAACAAGGGAGAGAGACGTATGGAGAAAATGTAGGCATGGGGAGGAGTGTGTGTGTGTGTGTGTTTGTGATTGAGAGATCCCCTGGAGTTCGTGATGGGACTACATGGGTGGGAGATCGAGTGACAAGGTGTGTGCGCGATAGAAGATACCCCGAGAGATACCGAGATGGACGTATGGATGGAAGGAGACAATACGTGTTTTCCTGATGGATAGTGAGAGATAGTCATACTTAGGGGGGAGTGCGTGTGCCTATGATGGAGTGAGATATTATGGTACTTAGGGGGGGGGTGTGTCACATAGAGAGAGAACAAGGGCGGACAGTGCTAGATGGGTCTATGTAGCGCGAGCGAGATATGTGTATGTGTGAACCAGGGATATATAAAGTTTGAGATAGATAGAGGAGCCCCGATACGGCTGAGTGGTGCGTCAGATAGCTAAGAGGGGGAAAGAGATACTCCATCTATTCGATAATGCAGTGCATAGAAATATTTTAGAAGTCAAACTTTGGAATCTTTGACCATGTTTATGCAAATATTATTCATATCTACAATACAAAAGATAAATCATATGAAACTACATCTCATGACGAATCTAATGATATATGTTTACCGTTCTAGATGTACATATTTTTCTCCACATACATAGTCAAACTTTGTGAAGTTTGACTTTTCACTAAATCTATCTGCTATGGACAGAAGAGAGTGCCTAAGTCGAGAGAGATCAATTGCATGTGAAGGAGAAAGAGTGAGTGTGCAAAAGAGAGAGAGAGAGAGAGTGTGTTTGTGTGTGTGTGAAAGAGAAAAGGACAAGAAATGACAAAATAGAGAGAGTGTGTGTTCGTTACTTATGCAAACATATCACGCCTACATCTCCGAGATAGAAAAGCGAGGTGAGGAGATAAACGAAGATATCTAGTACATGATTTTTTGCAACGGAGAGAGACACCCTTATAACATATGTACAATAGAGGTCTAGCCAACAAGGGACAGAGGTCGAGAGGGACGCATGGAGAAGATGGATGGATGGGGAGGTACAGAGGTTGTGATTGTGATACAGAGATCCCCTCGAGATCGTGAGGGGACTATATGGGTGGGAGATCGAGGGATGAGGTGTGTGTGCGATAGAAAGATGCCCCGAGAGAAATCGAGATAGACCAAGTGAGGGAAAGAGACAATGCATATGTTTGTGATGGAGACTGAGAAATAGTCATATACATAGGGGGACTACATGTGCCTACAATTGAGTGAGAGAGATTCATACTCAGCTAGGCGTGATATTGTGTGTGTACGCGTGTGATATGGAGTGAGAATGATTGAGGGAGAGAGAGTTTTAGATGGGTCTATCGAGTATGAGTGAGATATGCATGTGTATGTGTGACCCAGGGAGATGGAGAGTTTGAGAGAAAGAGAGGAAAGAGCTCCGATACGGCGGAGTGGTGCATGAGAAAGTTACAAACAATGACCAGAGTGATACTGATTGTACTGCTTCTAATTTTTTAAAATGCCACTTATGACAAGATACTGTTAACTTGGTAGAGTGATATTGGTTGCATATTTCATATGGTGTCTAGCTTGCATTACTTCTACTTTCTTGAAAATCCTTCTGTTTAGTTTACACATCGTAGCTGTGAATATGTCACGCCGTCCTGTTGTTCTTACATATTCCATCCTCATAGAGTTGTCTTACATCAAAGTATTGCTTGTCTGTGTCATGCATCAATGAGTTCCAACAGAGATTTTATTCTTTTGTGTTGTGGGTACGGCTTGCCATAGAAAAGTCAAAAAAGAGCAAGGAAAACAATATAGTAGGGAATGGTGTTACTTGTCGGGTGCAACGCAAAAGGATCTTCCCTCGAGATTCTGCTGGTACTTATAGTGCAGTACAAGGTCCAAGTCCATGGGTTAAATCTACAAACACAATATCACCTGCTCCACCAGCTGCAGTATCCGCTTCAACTGTACCAACATCTCAACGAGTTACTCGTTCGTTTGCTCCGCAACTGGCCAGTTCCCAAGTTGCCTTCACACCTAAGACTACTTCCAAAGCATTGCTGACACAATAGGACTTGGCAAGATCAGATAAAACTCATGAGCATCAATACCAAGATGGTAACTGACAGAGTCAAGTTGTAGTTGCATGCTCCTTTATATGTACTCTCATAGTTTGATGTGCACTAACACTTTCCATATTTGTTGTTGAACTAGAACCACGGCGCAAGTGGAAACAGACATCAGGGATAATGCTTGACAGATTAACAAAATCTAAAGGAGGAAGAATGGAGATCCATTTTGAGGCAGGTTTAAAAAGGCCACGTGATGCTATAGAGTCAGCCAAGTTAGTATCAGAGGCAGCCATTGCCATTAGGTGTCATGCACGTATCCTCCCTACGTGGATCCAGTACATGAATGAGAAAGACGATACCGAGTTTAACACCTTCCTTGACCATTTATCCATAAGTAATGTTATTCATCGCAATTTGTAATATTGTCTTGCTCTGCCCCATACTTTCTAGCTTCCTCCTAATAAGACTCACATTCTTTTTTCAATAGATGAGGTTCAAGCCGGATCCGAAAAATGATGCAACTAAACAAGCATGCACTCATGTTTTTCAGTCTGCTCTATGATAGTATCGGTATCACCTTAGAAAAACTCACATTAAAGGCAAGTCGAACAATGAAATCGCCCAAACATCTCAAGTGGAATATATTACAGATGAAGACCGGACAACCCTTGTTAAACACTGGTCTGATCCAAAGTATCAGGTAGGGTATATGTATTTGATCAGATCACATATTGAACTTGTATTTATGTATGTGCCTTACAAGTGTTTCTTCTTCTAGGCTAACTATTTTAAGAACAATACCAACCGTTCTAAAGTGAAATTCCAATAGACAACAGGATCTCATAGCTATATTGCACACTACGAGGCTCTTGTAAATAGCTGGGACTTCCCTCTTTTTTCTATGCCATATTATCTTATCTATATTGACTTGTTCCAAATACAGAGGAAAGCCCGTGCGGACCAAAAAGAACTAGAACCGAATGCACTGCAAATCTTCATGGATTGCCACACCAGCAAGATGAAGGGCATGGGCACACCAGTTCAAGCCGATGTCGTAAGTCCTTACTTTTCCTGCCTTTGAACTTCTTGTTACTTTGACATGTTCATTTAACTGCTTGGTTTGGAGCCAATGTCAGTTACTCTATTCACTTTTATACATAGTTTTCTTGACATATCATTTCAGCTTACACGGTTTAAAAGAGATGAAGGATATTCTTTTGGTCTTGATCTGTAATCTAGTTGTGATGTTCACGTGCTCACATAATGATACAATAGCCTGTTTGTTTTATATCTGTTTCCCATGATATGAATGATGTCATACTATGTTCATCCTACTTTAAACCATGTCTCTTTATCCTTACATGTGAATGAATGTGAGGAAATAGATAATACAGTAGGCATGCTACATGGACATATGTTCCGAAAGTGATTTTATTATGTAGTTGGCACTACAATACATGCTAATGTTTTACAGTAGTTCACCCAAATAAGTTACATATAAACGTGAAACCTACTTTGTTTGTTTTTGTCTCATTAGTAACTTATCTGATACACTAATCTACAAGTTCAAACTTTTAGCAAGCTATGGAACAAATGATTGAACAACCACAACCACCTGAAGGTGACGAGGCTACCATAGGCACAATGTCACCTCTAGCTGCAGTGTGTCGGTATCTCTCCACTAATAGTGCAAAAAGCACCTTCCTGCGAAATTCTTGGTTTGTTGTCGAGGTAACCTCAACCAAATTGCCTACTGAACAAAATATTTCGGCTAGACAAAGTGATATATCTATGCTCCAGACACAAGTCCAATCCCTAATGGGTGTCGTTTCGGAAACAATAATAGTGGTTGACAAATGTCGTCAAGATATGAATGGTTCTGAAACCAGACTATCAGACATTTTCTTCGTTGTTCAAGAGAAATGGCGGCAAAAGGGGATGATCATGCTGCTCCATTAGATTCTACAGCCTGAAACATTGGCACTCATGTCAAATGATCTGTGCTTCTATACATTTGATGGTGCTTTTATCTGCAAGGACTGTAAACTTTATGCCAACAGGCGTTTTGTTGTATGGCTGTAATTTATTTTGTTGTGATACATCATTTATCGTGCTACCAAAGGCTGTAGAAATTACGACGCTATTTTTGTATAGTGTAGGTTTATCTTAGTAATGTATTCGGCTAAAAGCTTCGTAGGAGCCCAACGTGCCAACATTCATTAAGCCCATTCCAATTGGGCCAAAAACGATTATGGGCTATAATTTGCATGTAGCCCACTAAAAATATCTGGACCTAAATCAGCATAAGCTTTCATATTGTTGGTAGGCCTGTGCCCCTACTGGGCCTTTAACAGGCCTAAACATAATTTGGGCCATCAGTAACAATAGTCCGTTAACATGTGTAAATATCTTGAGCCCATAAATAACATGAGCCTTTAATAGGCCGAAAGTGAGTTTGGGCCCTAATTGTGCCAAATAACCCACTAGTCATTACCACGCCAAAATGTATCTCAGCTCGTGGTGGCCCATTTACAATGCGGATCGTTCACAGGCCGAAATTCAGATGGGTCATAAATGCGCCGACCTACTACATGGGCCTTTAACAGGCTGGAAGTTCGGTCGGGCTTGATTAGTATTAGTTTTATATTGGACGTTAATTGGCCCGATGATGTTGGGCCGCATATGGCCCATGGATTTTGTCCCATGTTAACAGGACGAAAATCACAATAGACTGGAAGTGGCCCAAATCTCCAGTGGGCCTCTAATAGGCCGAATGTTAGACATGGCCGAATATGACCCAAATCCTTCACGGTCGTTTACGGGCCGAAAGTTTCAATGGCCAATAAATGGGCACAAATTAAGTAGGACCTTTAAACAGGCCAGAAACACAACGGGGTGTAATTTGGCCCAAATACTTAGCTGGCTGTTAACGGGCCAGAAGTGACCATGGGCCGCAATGATGACAAGTTTAGAACGGGCCGTTGACGGGCCGATTTGACAATAGCTGCACGGGCCTTAACTGCGAATGGGCCGTCTGCAAGCAGGCCGTTAATGGTCCAACCTGCTAATTTTGACTGGGCCAGCCTTTTTAACCTAAATGGGCCGTCTGCAAGCAGGCCGTTAATGGTCCAGCCTGCTAATTTTGACTGGGCCAGCCTTTTTAACCTAAATGGGCTGCTGTTGGGCCTTTCCACATGTTGACGTATCATAGGCGCCTCCTGTCCATTGGGCGGTTGACATATGTCCTTTTCGGATGCTAACACGTGGTTGCTATAGCCAATGATAATTTTACACATGGAAAATCCTCATTTGTCCCAGCTGTTAATGGTTTATCGGATCCAAACCGGAACCTGATAGCTTAACGGCGACCCGTTACGGTGGATGCCACGTGTCGATCTCCCTTGGCGAAAGCACTTCTATGATGCGCGATTTATTGTCATGGAAGTGGACACTTCCGTGATGATAATTTTGTTAATGTCATGGAACACTTCTACGATCGCACAGGTATGACTATCTTGATTCTGTCATAAAATCGTCATGGATGTACATGCATGACAGAAAACATGACCTACTATGACAAATCCTACTCATCACGGAAGTGTATTTCTTTTGTAGTGTGCATTTCAGACAAATGCGTCCTAAAGACACGGTTCCCCCTCCCAATTCCACATCCATACATCATGGGCGCCAAGTCACCTTCTCCCCGGAAGCTCCCTTCTCCCCAGCCACGAAACATTAGCCCCTCCTCTCTGGTGCCCCCTGATAACCCACAAGTATAGGGGATTGCAACCGTTTTCGAGGGTAGAGTATTCAACCCAAATTTATTGATTCGACACAAGGGGAGCCAAATAATATTCTCAAGTATTAATAGTTGAGTTGTCAATTCAACCGCACCTGAAAGACTTAATATCTGTAGCAAAGTATTTAGTAGCAAGGTAATATGGAAGTAACGGTAGCAGTAGCAAAAGTAACATTATTGGTTTTGTAGTGATTGTAACAGTGGCAACGGAAAAGTAACTAAGCAGAGATCAATATGTGAAAAGCTCATAGGCAATGGATCATTGATGGATAATTATGTCGGATGCAATTCCTCATGTAACAGTTATAACATAGGGTGACACAGAACTAGCTCCAGTTCATCAATGTAATGTAGTCATGTATTCCGAATGTAGTCATGCATGCTTATGGAAAAGAACTTGCATGACATCTTTTGTCCTACCCACCCATGGCAGCGGTGTCCTATTGGAAACTAAGGGATATTAAGGCCTCCTTTTAATAGAGTACCGAAACAAAGCATTAACACTTAGTGAATACATGAACTCCTCAAACTACGGTCATCATCGGGAGTGGTCCCAATTATTGTCACTTTGGGGTTACCAGATCATAACACATAGTAGGTGACTATTGACTTGCAAGATAGGATCAAGAATTCACATATATTCATGAAAACATAGTAGGTTCAGATCTGAAATCATGGTACTCAGACCCTAGTGACAAGCATTAAGCATAGCAAAGTCCAAGCAACATCAATCTCAGAACATAATGGATACTAGGGATCAAACCCTAACAAAACTAACTCGATTACATGATAAATCTCATCAAACCCATCACCTTCCAGCAAGCCTACGATGGAATTACTCACGCACAGCGGTGAGCATCATGAAATTGGTGATGGAGGAAGGTTGATGATGACGATGGGGACGGATTCTGCTCTCCGGAGCCCCGAACGGACTCCAGATCAGCCCTCCCGAGAGAGATTAGGGCTTGGCGGTGGCTCCGTATCGTAAAACTCGATGAATCCTTCTCCTTGATTTGTTTCTCCCTGAACATGAATATATAGAGTTGGAGTTGAGGTCGGTGGAGCATCAGGGGGCCCACAAGACAGGGGGCGCACCCCCACCCTCGTGGACAGGGTGTGGTCCCCTGACATTGATTCTTTCGCCAGTATTTTTTATATATTCCAAAAATATTCTTCATGAAGTTTTAGGTCATTCCGAGAACTTTTATTTCTACACAAAAATAACACCATGGCAATTCTGCTGAAAACAGCGTCAGTCCGGGTCAGTTCCATTCAAATCATGCAAGTTAGAGTCCAAAACAAGGTCAAAAGTGTTCGGAAATGTAGATACGATGGAGACGTATCAAATCCCCCAAGCTTAAACCTTTTCTTTTCCTCAAGCAATTCAGTTGACAAACTGAAAGTGATAAAGAAAAACTTTTACAAACTCTATTTGATCTGGCTGTTGTAAATATGTAAAGCCAGCATTCAAGTTTTCAGCAAACATTATGAACTAACCATATTCACAATAACATTTAGGTCTCATGTTTGCTAATATCAATGGCATAATCAACTAGCGAGCAATAATAGTAAATCTCGGATGACAACCCTTTCTCAAAACAATCATAATATGATATAACAACATGGTATCTCGCTAGCCCTTTCTGAGACCGCAAAACATAAATGTAGAGCACCTCTGAATATCAAGGAGTGGCTAAACATTGTAATTCATGGTAAAAGAGATCCAGTCACAGTCTTACTCAATGTAAACTAATAGTAATACATGCAAATGACAGCGGTGCTCCCCAACTGGTGCTTTTTAATAAGAGGGTGATGACTCAACATAAAATTAAATAGATAGGCCCTTCGCAGAGGGAAGTAGGGATTTGTAGAGGTGCCAGAGCTCGATTTTGAAATAGAGATAAATAATATCTTGAGTTGTATACTTTCATTGTGAACATAACAACCGAGAGATCTCGATATCTTCCATGCTACACACATTATAGGCGGTTCCCAAACAGAATGGTAAAGTTTATACTCCCCCTCCACCAACAAACATCAATCCATGGCTTGTCCGAAACAACGGGTGCCTCCAACTAACAACAATCCTGGGGGAGTTTTGTTTGCAATTATTTTAATTTAAGCATGGGACTGGGCATCCCGGTTACCAGCCATTTTCTCGTGAGTGAGGAGCGGAGTCCGCTCCTCTTGAGAATAACCCGCCTAGCATGGAAGATATAATCAACCCTAGTTGATACATGAGCTATTCGAGCATACAAAACAGAATTTCATTTGAAGGTTTAGAGTTTGGCACATATAAATTTACTTGGAAAGGCAGGTAGATACCGCATATAGGAAGGTATGGTGGACTCATATGGAATAACTTTTGGGGTTTATGGAAGTGGATGGACAAGCAGTATTCCCTCTTAGTACAAGTGAAGGCTAGAAAGAGACTGGGAAGCGAATAGCTAGAGAGCGATAACAGTCATGTACATGCATTAAAATTAATCAACACTAAGAGCCAGCATGAGTAGGATATAATTCACCATGAACATAAATATCGTGGAGGCTATGTTGATTTTGTTTCAACTACATGCGTGAACATGTGCCAAGCCAAGCCACTCCTGTGTATTATGAATGGCACAACCATTTTAATAGCATGTTGGCACACAAGGTAAACCATTATAAACTCCTAGCTAATTAAGCATGGCATGAGCAACTATAATATCTAATTGTCATTGCAAACATGTTCCATTCATAATAGGATGAACCAGGAACGATGAACTAATCATATTTACAAAAACAAGATAGGTCAAGTTCCTACCACCTTCTCTCATCTCATTCATTTCATCAAATATCGTCATTATAGCCTTTCACTTGCACGACCAAACGGTGAGGATAATAATAATAGTGCACCTGCATTGGACTAAGCTGGAATCTGCAAGCATTCAATACATAGGAGAAGACAAGGTAATATGGGCCCTAGGTTAAATCAACAATAATGAATATGAGAGCCACTGAACATTTTCATCATGGTCTTCTCCTCTCGACCCCCAAATAAAAGAAAAGAAACAAAACTATTTACACGAGAAAGCTCCCAACAAGCAAAAGAAGAACGAGAAATCTTTTCGGGTATCCTTTTTAATAACTACTACTACAAGCATGGAAAGTAAACTAGCTGAAAGCTACAACTAATTTTTTTTGTTTTTCTTAAGGTTTTTCGAACACACAAGAAGAATGCTAGAAAAGAAAGTAAACTAGCATGGATATTACAATGAAAATGTATGAGCACCGAAAACTGGCATGAGTGTGTGAACATGAATGTAATGTCGGTGAGGAATACGTACTCCCCCAAGCTTAGGCTTTTGGCCTAAGTTGGTTTATGGCCATGGCTCAAAGCTCTCTGCTACCTCTTGAGCACTGCGTTGGTTTTCCCTGAAGAGGAAGGGATGATGCAGCAAAGTAGCGTAAGTATTTCCTTCAGTTTTTGAGAACCAAGGTATCAATCCAGTAGGAGGCTACTCGCGAGTCCCTCTTACCTGCACAAAACAAATAAATCCTCGCAACCAACGCGAATAGGGGTTGTCAATCCCTACACGACCACTTACGAGAGTGAGATCTGATAGATATGATAAAATAATATTTTTTTGGTATTTTTGTGATAAAGATGCAAAGTAAAATAAAGGCAAAGTAAAAAAGCAAAGTAAATAACTAAGTAGTAGGAGATTAATATGATAAAGATAGACCCGGGGGCCATAGGTTTCACTAGTGGCTTCTCTCGAGACCATAAGTATTCTACGGTGGGTGAGCCAATTACTGTTGAGCAATTGACAGAATTGAGCGTAGTTATGAGAATATCTAGGTATGAGCATGTATATAGCATCATGTCCGATACAAGTAGACCGACTCCTGCCTGCATCTACTACCATTACTCCACTCATCCACCGCTATCCAGCATGCATCTAGAGTATTAACTTAAAAACAGAGTAACGCCTTAAGCAAGATGACATGATGTAGAGGGATAGACTCATGCAATATGGCGAAAAACCCATCTTGGTATCCTCGATGGCAACAATACAATACATGCCTTGCTGCCCCTACTGTCACTGGGAAAGGACACCGCAAGATTGAACCCTAAGCTAAGCACTTCTCCCATTGCAAGAAAGATGAATCTAGTAGGCCAAACCAAACTGATAACAAATCATCGGTCTCAACAAACACACCGCAAAAAGAAGATTACATCGAATAGTTCTCCACAAGAGAGGGGGAGAACATTGTATTGAGATCCAAAAAGAGAGAAGAAGCCATCTATGGACCCGTAGGTCTGAGGTGAACTACTGGCACTCCGTGATCGATGCCCCGTCCGGCAGAGCTTCGGAACAGGCCCCAAGATGGGATCTCGTGGATACAGAAAGTTGCAGCGGTGGAATTAGGTTTTTGGCTCCGTCTCTGATTGTTTGGGGGTACGTAGGTATATATAGGAGGAAGGACTACGTCGGTGGAGCAACAGGGGGCCCACGAGGGTGGAGGGCGTGCCTGGGGGGTAGGCGCGCCCCCCTACCTCATGGCCTCCTCTTTTGTGTCTTGACGTAGGGTCCAAGTCTCCCGGGTCTTGTTTGTTGAGAAAATCACGTTCCCGAAGGTTTCATTCCGTTTGGACTCCGTTTGATATTCCTTTTCTTCGAAACCCTAAAACAGGCAAAAAATAGGAATTCTGGGCTGGGCCTCCGGTTAATAGGTTAGTCCCAAAAATAATATAAAAATGGATAATAAAGCCCAATATTGTCCAAAATAGTAGATAATATAGCATGGATGTAGCGACCAGACCACAAATGGTCCAATCTCTGTGCTCCGGTGTCATCCCTGGATCAGTAATGCTGACACCACACAGTACTTGAAGGATTTATAATAGAGTAGCAATAACACACTTAATACATCGAGTGACTCAAAAGAGAACTTATTACAATAAATATGGCTTAAGGCCATCTAATAACGATAACAGCGGAAGGCTTGGAAGATAAGTGAGTCCATCAACTCCAACGACATCACTGAGTATAGAACCACGACCTAAAGGCACCTTACTCATCGTCTGAAAAGTCTGGAACATGAACGTTGCAGCCCGAAATAGGTCAGCACATGGAATATGCTGGCAATATTACACATAGAGAACAATGAAAGAATAAGTCTATACTATATGCATATTTGGCTGGTGGAAAGCTCTATGGTTACAGTTTTGCGTAAAGCCAATTTTTCCCTACTACAAAGAAATACATTTTATTTAACTATCATGGTGGTTGTTAAACATTGAGAGTGTAGACACGCTCTCAATCCCAATTAAACATCATCATTAAACCAAACAAAATTAATTTAGAGTAACATGATGAGATTCACATGATAATCCAGGTACTAGATACTCAAGACGTCCATAACTGGGAACACGACTAATCATGATTAGTTTATACACTCTACAGAGGTTTGCGCACTTTTCCCCACAAGACCCGATCTCCTCCATTGGGATTCTTGCACTACATGGTGTTTGAGAAACGGATGACCGAGACATAGTCTTTCAGAAGCGCTCACACGTTACGAACGGGTAGACTGTTACACCTACTTTCCCCTACATCTGCTAGTCTACCACTTTAAGAGTTCGCACAATTTAATCAACTATGCTAGAGCCCATAGTAGCTTGTGGCTGCACACGGAAGTTTCTAGTATGAATAATCTCATGATCCCTTTGAGCCTGGGGGGTGGTCCAAAAGAAAAACAGGCAATCGCTGGAATACCCAGGTGCCTCAATCCACCCAGATGTGTATTTAAGTTGCCACCTTAGATAAACCATTAATTTAACAATTCTCACATCTGTCATGGATCCACTCACCCAATCCACGTCTACTAGCATAGCATGGCAATATAAGCAAACGTAGAAGTAACTCCCAAAGGTTTGATAACAAAACAGGTAATAGGTACTACCTCATCTACTTCTCAAACCCCCAATTTAATTAGATCCTAATCATGCAATGTGTGAGGATTGATCTAATGCAGTAAAAACTAGGTAATAGGAAGTATGATCAAAGTGTTACTTGCCTTGCTGATGATCCGCAAAACCTAGAGATTCGAAGTAGCAAGCGGCGCACTCCGGGTACTCTATCGCAAACAAACAAGCATACAATAAGTACTCAACTAATGCATAGGTAAAACTCCAATAAGAGATCTAACCAGAAAGTTCAACTTAAGAACTCTGGTTGGCAAAAAGAACCAAATCGAACGAAGCAACGAAAGACAAACGGCAAAAGAAACAAGCTTCGTTTACTATTCTGGATCTAGATCAAATTTTACTGAGGCAAAAACTTGTTTGAGTTGGTTAAACGGAAAGAGGGTTTCGAGACGAAACTCCAAGCGCTTGAATCGCCTGATTCCGATAAACGAGTGAAAAGTTATACTAAAATGAAAATCGGATCAAAAATCGCGATCATAAAAATCCCGTATTTAATCCGAGAAAAAGAAAAATGATGAACAGATTAACGAACGAACGTTCGTTATCTCGATCTAAACGATGAACGCATTTGTTAAAACGAACGAACGAGCGAACGCTCGCTAATTAACTAAACCGAGAAAAAACCGATCTATCTAAAAAAACGGATCTAAATAAACCGACAAAAAAACGGCGGAAAAACCGAACAGTTTTTCTAAAGATACGGCGGCGGCGGTCAACCTCGGCGGGCGGGTCCGGTGGCGGCGGCGGCGGCGGCTTGGGGCGGCTCGGGCGGCTCGGGGCTAGGGTTTGCGCGGGGTGGGCTTTGGGGGCTCGGGGTCGGCGCTATATAAGGGCCCGGCCGGACAGAGTCCAGGCCGAACACGGCCCAAAGTAGGTTCGCGTTTTTTTTAAATAACAACGCTAAGAAAAAATACAAAAGAAATACTAAACCGACTCCAAAAATCCTGAAATAAATTTTCCCCGGCTTCTAAAATCAAGCCGCACAGGATGAACATTTATTTTGGGCCTAAATGCAATTTTGGAAAACGGGCATTTTTCCTAAATTCAAATAAAATAGCAAATAAAACCAAAATAAAATCTTATTTGATTTTATTATTAAATCCTCAATATTTCTTTATTTTGGGAAAGTCATTTTATTCCCTCTCTCATATTTTGATAATAGAAATAATTGAAGATAAAATAAATAAAATCAAATGATCCTATTTTCAAAATTTGAGAAAACTCAAATATGAAAATAACGAAATCCCCAACTCTCTCCGAGGGTCCTTGAGTTGCGTAGAATTTCTAGGATCAACCAAAATGCAAATAAATATGATATGGAATGATGATCTATTGTATAACATTCCAAATTGAAAATTTGGGATGTTACAAACCTACCCCCCTTCAGATGAATCTCGCCCCCGAGATTCGGGTTGGCTAGAAAATAGGTGAGGGTGGTCCTTCAGCAGATCTTCCTCTCGTTCCCAGGTGGCTTCATCCTCCGTGTTGTGGCTCCACAGAACTTTGCAAAACTTGATAACCTTGCTGCGGGTGACTCGGCTGGCATACTCAAGAATCTTGACTGGTTTCTCCTCATAGGTCAAATCACTGTCCAACTGAATCGCTTCTAGCGGCACTGTGTCTCTCAGCGGTATATCAGCCATCTCTGCGTGGCACTTCTTCAACTGGGAAACGTGGAATACATCGTGAACTCCTGACAATCCTTCGGGCAATTCCAACTTATAGGCTACTTCTCCCATACGCTCCAAAACCTTGTATGGTCCTACAAAACATGGCGCTAACTTTCCCTTAGCTCCAAAGGGCTTAACTCCTCGAAGTGGAGATACTCGAAGATAAACTTGGTCTCCGACTTCGTAAACTGTCTCCTTGCATTTAGAATCCGCGTAGCTCTTCTGCCTGGACTGGGCTACCTTGAGCCTATCGCGAATCAATTTCACCTTCTGTTCAGACTCTTTAATCAAATCCGGTCCAAACAACTGGCGGTCTCCAACTTCATCCCACGACAAGGGGGTCCTGCACCTCCTTCCGTACAAGGCTTCGAAAGGGGCCATCTTCAAACTGGATTGATAATTGTTGTTGTAAGAGAACTCTACATATGGCAAATTCTCATCCCAACTAGATCCATAATCTAGCGCACATGCTCTTAGCATATCCTCCAAAATCTGATTGACTCTCTCGGTCTGTCCATCTGTCTGCGGATGGAAAGCTGTACTGAACTCTAGCCTGGTACCCAAAGTTTCGTGCAACTGATTCCAGAACTTTGAGGTAAATTGGGTTCCTCTCTCTGATACAATGCTCCTTGGAACTCCATGCAGACATACGATCCTGGTCATGTATATCTTTGCCAACTTGCCACTAGTATAGGTAGTCTTCACTGGAATGAAATGAGCTACCTTTGTCAAACGATCGACTACAACCCAAATCGAGTCATAGCCTGAATGAGTTCTAGGCAACCCTGTAATAAAATCCATGCCTAACTTATTCCACCTCCATTCGGGTATCGGCAATTGCTGTAGCAATCCCGATGGCTTCTGATGCTCTGCCTTTACTCTCTGACATACATCACAAACTGCTACATACTCCGCAATATCCTTCTTCATTCTGGTCCACCAGAAAGTATCCTTCAAATCCAAATACATCTTGGTATTTCCTGAGTGAATCAAATATGGTGAATCATGGGCCTCTTGCAGAATTAACTTCCTGATCTCCGGGTCATTAGGCACATAAACACGGTCTTCAAGGTATTGTGCTCATCCTCACGAAATCCTTTAGCTTTTCCTTTGCTGATTTTCTCCTTAATAGAAGCAATCTCCTTGTCAGTCCTTTGAGCTTTTCTGATCTTATCCATCAAAGTAGACTGAATCTCCAATGCTGCTACGTAGCCTCTCGGGACTATCTCCAAACATAGCTCACGAAGATTTTTGGCTAACTCCCTTGGTAAATCTCCCGTCATAAGGGTGTTTACATGACTTTTATGGCTCAGCGCA
Source organism: Triticum urartu (assembly GCF_003073215.2). Lineage (NCBI taxonomy): Eukaryota > Viridiplantae > Streptophyta > Magnoliopsida > Poales > Poaceae > Triticum > Triticum urartu. The sequence goes on along the minus strand of NC_053027.1, from coordinate 347,040,533 downwards.
TCGGCTACTACGTTAGCCTTTCCAGGGTGATAATGCAATCTCATATCATAATCCTTGATGAGAGCCAAGCATCTCCTTTGCCTAAGATTTAACTCCTTCTGCATGAAAATATACTTCAAACTCTTGTGATCCGTGTACACCTCACAATGGTTTCCAATGAGAAAGTGTCTCCAAGTTTTCAACGCATGCACTACGGCTGCTAACTCCAAATCATGAGTGGCATAATTTAACTCATGCGGCTTAAGCTGTCGTGAGGCATATGAAACAACTCTTCCTTCTTGCATAAGCACTACTCCAAGTCCTCGATGTGAAGTGTCACAATACACCTCATAATCCTTGTTCTGATCTGGCAAAATCAACACTGGTGATGTAACCAAACGTTGCTTCAACTCCTGGAAACTAGCCTCACATTCCTTAGTCCATTTGAACTTGGTATCCTTCTTCAACAACTCCGTCATAGGCTTCGCAATCTTTGAGAAATTTTCAATAAATCTCCGGTAGTATCCTGCAAGTCCAAGAAACTCTGGATCTCTCCAACTGTTGTTGACGCTTCCCAATTTGTCACAGTGTCAACCTTGGTGGGATCTACTGCTGTACCTTTTCCGGATATAACATGTCCGAGAAATCCAACTTCCTTCAACCAAAACTCACATTTGCTAAACATGGCATATAACTGAAGTTCTCTGAGCTTACCAAGTACCAAACGCAAATGCTCCTTATGATCCTCTTCATTTTTCGACTAAACCAGGATATCATCAATGAACACTACGACGAACTTATCCAAAAACTCCATAAACACTTTGTTCATCATGTTCATAAAACATGTAGGTGCGTTAGTCAGACCAAATGGCATAACGGTATACTCGTACAACCCATACCTGGTGGTAAAAGCCGTGTTAGGTATATCCTGTTCTCGAATCTTCAACTGATGGTATCCTGATCGCAGATCGATCTTGGAAAATACCCTACCTCCTTGCAATCGATCAAACAGATCATTGATCATCGGTAGTGGGTACTTGTCCTTGATGGTTACTTCATTCAATCCTCGATAATCAACAACCATCCTTAAGGATCCATCCTTCTTCTCCACTAGAAGTACTGGCGATCTCGAAGGTGAAGAACTTGGGCGGATATATCCTTTATCCAGTAACTCCTTAATTTTCTTCTTGATCTCCTCCAAGTCTTTTGCGGGCATCCTATATGGTCTCTTAGATATTGGCCCTGTGCCTGGCAAAAGCTCAATCAAAAACTCAATATCTCTATCCGGTGGCATGCCTGGCAACTCCTCTAGAAATACATCAGGGAAATCCTTCACTACTGGTACTTCCTCCTGCACAACTCTTGTTAATGAATTTACTTGAGCCCTTTTTGGCACATGTCGGGATACATATTTGATCCTTCTTCCTTCTGGGGTGGTAAGCAAAATTGACTTACTGGCGCAATCGATGTTTCCCCCATACATCGACAGCCAATCCATACCCAGAATTACATCCAAACCTTGTGATTCCAAAATGATTAAATCCGAGGGAAACACATGCCTAGCTATAGTCAATGGCACTTGAAAACATCCCTTACTAGCCATATACTCCGCTCCTGGTGAGCTTACTAACATAGGTGTTCTGAGAACTTTTGTGGGCAGGTTATACTTATCCACAAATCCCCTTGATATGTATGAATGCGATGCACCAGTATCGAAAAGAACGATTGAAGTAAATGTCTTAACCAAGAACTTACCGATTACTGCATCTTGCTGCTCTTCAACTTCCTCCACGTTAACGTGGTTCACCTGTCCCCTATTGAAAGGGTTCAGCTTCTTCCCAGAGCTTCCATTGCCATTTCCATTCTGAGATTCAAGACATTCATTGGCATAATGTCCGATCTTCTGACACTTACAGCAAGTGACTTGGCTCAGGTCTCTTTTGGCTGGGGTTGATGGGTTGGTACGGTTCTGGCCATTGCTTCCTCCATTCCCATTACCATGCTTGGGGCCATTATTATTGTGTGAGCTACCTCCTCCATGGGTATGCTGAAAATGTCCTCCCGGTCTAGGGGTAAAATTTGGCTTCTGCTAAGCTCCTAAATTGTACTTCCCTTGTCCATACTTCCTCTTGCTATTCTCAATCTGCTGCTGCTTCCCTTCAATCATAAGAGCACGATCTACCAACTCCTGGTAGTTTTTGAAGGTTGCTACCATCAACTACATGCTCAACTCGTCATTTAGTCCTTCCAGAAACTTCTCCTGCTTAGCTACATCCATAGCAAAGTCATCAGGGGCATAATGTGCTAACTTACTAAAGTCCTCCACATACTGGCCAACTGTCCGTCCTCCTTGGCGCAAGTTGCGAAACTCACGCTTCTTCATGGCCATAGCTCCTGCTGAAACATGGGCAGTACGAAAAGCCTGCTGAAACTGGTCCCATGTGATAGTATCGATAGGGAAAGTGGCTGTGAAATTCTCCCACCATGATGTTGCGGGTCCTTCAAGCTGATGTGCGGCAAACTTCACCTTTTCTGCATCTGTGCATCCTGTCGTGGTCAACTCCCTTGCTGTCTTGCGGAGCCAATCATCTGCTACTATAGGCATGGTGCTACTAGAAAACACCGGCGGATTCAGGCTAAGAAAACGGGCTAAGTGATCAACGGGTGGTGGTGGTGGTGGGTAGTTGTTGTTGTTCCCCTGATTCTGATTCTGGACTAGCAACTGCATCAACATGTTCTGCTGCTGGATCAACTGAGTGAGCTCCGGTGGGAAGGTAAATCCGTGGTCACGTCTTGGAGGCATCTGAGGGTTTAGAAAAGATGAGATTTAAGAATAGAGAGGGGTCTAGAGAGAAAACACTACCCATCTGCACATGAGGCAAAAACAAACAATTCACTTCATTCAATCAAACAAGGGCATACAATCGATCTAACAATCGCAAAAGTGCTCGGACTACTATTTTTACATGGTGGACTACTACTACTGTTGGGGTGGTCTACTAGAAATATTCCTCGGTTACAGACTCCATGATATCTGCTCCAGCTTCATCAACATAGTCATCATCGCTATCATCTGGATCCGAGTCGGTGTCGTCGATGATGATGTAGTCTTCCAGGCGAATCTCCTTGGGTTCTTCGTCTTCTTCTACTGGTGTAGGGCCTCCCATAAATATTGCTAGCTTCATTGTTAGGTCGGCATTCTTATCCACTAGTACTTTGATTTCCTCTTCATAATCTTCACGTGTAGCCTTGAGTTCTTCCTCCAGTTCCTTGATTCTTGTCCTCGCCTTCTTCAGATCTATCATGTTGGCGCACATCTGGTTCTCCTGACGTCGAATGTGCTGGTTTAACTCCTGGATAAAAGTTGCAATTGATCTATCCTTCCTGGTGCTGATCATCTCCCAGTGCTCATCTCGGCGCCCACAAATCTGGTAGATAGTATCCTTGAGATCACTGCGGTAAACTTCTCCAATGCGTCCCATGGCGATGTGAGCTGCCATGCTCTTTCCTAGACTCCAGGTTGGTGCATCAAAGGAAAACTCTATGGGCTCAGTGATTGGCATGAACGTCCTTCCTAGAACTTGAACTTGAATCATCCAGCGCTCCTCTTTCGGTAAAGTGGCGTTGTAGGTTCCGGTGAAGCTTGGTACTCCTATTTTCAGGTATCTACTGACTTCCTTCAAGTGACGTCCAACGAGTGTATCTTCATCTGGTTGTGTGAACTTGTTCCCTGCATCCGCCATCCTAAAAGAGTAGAAAAGATGAGGAGTGAGAATGAGAAGAGTGAGTAGTGATCTAGGGCTTTAGCATAGTGGTCGTGTCCTACAGTCAGCATGTGCTCTGATACCATCTTGTAGCGACCAGACCTCAAACGGTCCAATCTCTGTGCTCCGGTGTCATCCTTGGATCAGTAATGCTAACACCACATAGTACTTGAAGGATTTATAACAGAGTAGCAATCACACACTTAATACATTGTGTGTCTCAAAAGAGAACTTATTACAATATATATGGCTTAAGGCCATCTAATAACGATAACATCGGAAGGCTTGGAAGATAAGTGAGTCCATCAACTCCAACGGCATCACTAAGTATAGAACCACGACCTAAAGGCACCTTACTCGTCGTCTGAAAAGTCTGCAACATGAACGTTGGAGCCCGAAACGGGTCAGCACATGGAATATGCTGGCAATGTAACACATAGAGAACAATGAAAGAATAAGGCTATAGTATATGCATATTTGGCTGTTGGAAAGCCCTATGGTTACAGTTTTGCGTAAAGCCAATTTTTCCCTACTACAAAATAAATAAATTTTATTTAACTATCATGGTGGTTGTTAAACATTGAGAGTGTAGACACGCTCTCAATCCCAATTAAACATCATCATTAAACCCAACAAAATTAATTTAGAGTAACATGATGAGATTCACATGATAATCCAGGTACTAGATACTCAAGATGTCCATAACCGGGGACACGGATAATCATGATTAGTTTATACACTCTGCAAAGGTTTGCGCACTTCTCCCCACAAGACCCGATCTCCTCCGTTGGGATTCTCGCAATACATGGTGTTTGAGAAATGGATGACCGAGACATAGTCTTTCAGAAGCGCTCACACCTTACGAACGGGTAGACCGTTACACCTACTTTCCCCTACATCTGCTAGTCTACCACTGTAAGAGTTCGCACAACTTAATCAACTATGCTAGAGCCCATAGTATCTTGTGGCGGCACACGGAAGTTTCTAGTATGAATAATCTCATGATCCCTTTGAGCCTGGGTGGCGGTCCAAAAGAAAAATAGGAAATCACTGGAATACCTAGGTGCCTCAATCCACCCAGATGTGTATTTAAGTTGCCACCTTAGATAAACCATTAATTTAACAATTCTCACATCTGTCATGGATACACTCACCCAATCCACGTCTACTAGCATAGCATGGCAATATAAGCAAACGTAGAAGTAACTCCCAAAGGTTTGATAACAAAACAGGTAATAGGTACTACCTCATCTACTTCTCAAACCCCCAATTTAATTAGATCCTAATCATGCAATGTGTGAGGATTGATCTAATGCAGTAAAAACTAGGTAATAGGAAGTATGATCAAAGTGTTACTTGCCTTGCTAATGATCCGCAAAACCTAGAGATTCGAAGTAGCAAGCGGCGCACTCCGGGTACTCTATCGCAAACAAACAAGCATACAATAAGTACTCAACTAATGCACAGGTAAAACTCCAATAAGAGATCTAACCAGAAAGTTCAACTTAAGAACTCTGGTTGGCAAAAAGAACCAAATCGAACGAAGCAACGAAAGACAAACGGCAAAAAAACAAGCTTCGTTTACTATTCTGGATCTAGATCAAATTTTACTAAGGCAAAAACTTGTTTGAGTTGGTTAAACAGAAAGAGGGTTTCGAGACGAAACTCCAAGCGCTTGAATCGCCTGATTCCGATAAACGAGCGAAATGTTATACTAAAACGAAAATCGGGTCAGAAATCGAGATCAGAAAAATCGCGGATTCAATCTGAGAAAAAGAAAAAACGACGAACAAATTAACGAACAAACGTTTGTTATCTAGAAATAAACGATGAACGCGTTCGTTAAAACGAACGAACGAGCAACCGCTCGCTAATTAACTATACCGAGAAAAAAACCGATCTATCTAAAAAAGGATCTAAAAACTGACAAAAAAAACCGACGGAAAAACCGAATGGTTTTTCAAAAAAACGGCGGCGGCGGTCAACCTCGGTGGGCGGGTCCGGCGGCGGCAGCGGCTTGGGGCAGCTCGGGCGGGTCGGGGCTAGGGTTTGCGTGGGGTGGGCTTTAGGGGCTCGGGGTCGGCGCTATATAAGGGCCCGGCCAGACAGAGTCCAGGCCGAACATGGCCCGAAGTCGGTTCGCGTTTTTTTAAATAATAACGCTCAGAAAAAAAACAAAAGAAATACTAAACAGACTCAAAAAATCCTGAAATAATTTTTTCCCTGCTTCTAAAATCAAGCCGCACAGGATGAACATTTATTTGGGGCCTAAATGCAATTTTGAAAAACGCGCATTTTTCCTAAATTCAAATAAAATAGCAAATAAAACCAAAATAAAATCTTATTTGATTTTATGATTAAATCGTCAATATTTCTTTATTTTGGGAAAGTCACTTTATTCCCTCTCTCATATTTTGATCATAGAAATAATTCAAGATAAAATAAATAAAATCAAATGATCCTATTTTCAAAATTTGAGAAAACTCAAATATGAAAATAACGAAATCCCCAACTCTCTCCGAGGGTCCTTGAGTTGCGTAGAATTTCTAGGATCAACCAAAATGCAAATAAATATGATATGCAATGATGATCTATTGTATAACATTCCAAATTGAAAATTTGGGATGTTACAATGGAGCAATCAAAAATTATAGATACGTTGGAGACGTATCAAGCATCCCCAAGCTTAATTCCTGCTCGTCCTCGAGTAGGTAAATGATAAAAACAGAATTTTGGATGCGGAGTGCTACTTGGCATAATTTTTAATGTAATTCTTCTTAATTGTGGTATGAATATTCAGATCCGAAAGATTCAAGACAAAGTTATAATATTGACATAAAAATAATAATACTTCAAGCATACTAACAAAGCAATTATGTCTTCTCAAAATAACATGGCCAAAGAAAGTTATCCCTACAAAATCATATAGTCTGGCTATGCTCCATCTTCACCACACAAAATATTTAAATCATGCACAACCCCAATGACAAGCCAAGCAATTGTTTCATACTTTTGACATTCTCAAAAAAATTTCAATTTTCACGCAATACATGAGCGTGAGCCATGGACATAGCACTATAGGTGGAATAGAACGGTGGTTGTGGAGAAGACAAAAAAGGGGAAGATAGTCTCACATCAACTAGGCGTATCAACGGGCTATGGAGATGCCCATCAATAGATATCAATGTGAGTGAGTAGGGATTGCCATGCAACGGATGCACTAGAGCTATAAGTATATGAAAGCTCAAAAAGAAACTAAGTGGGTGTGCATCCAACTTGCTTGCTCATGAAGACCTAGGGCGATTTGAGGAAGCCCATCATTGGAATATACAAGCCAAGTTCTATAATGAAAAATTCCCACTAGTATATGAAAGTGATAACATGAGAGACTCTCTACTACGAATATCACGTTGCTACTTTGAAGCACAAGTGTGGTAAAAGGATAGTAGCATTGCCCCTTCTCTCTTTTTCTCTCATTTTTTATTTTTTTATTTTTTTATTTGCGCCTTTTCTCTTCTTCTTTTTATGGCCTCTTTTTTTTCTTTTTTTTCTATTTTTCGTCCAGAGTCTCATCCCGACTTGTGGGGGAATCATAGTCTCCATCATCCTTTCCTCACTGGGACAGTGCTCTAATAATGATGATCATCACACTTTTATTTACTTACAACTGAAGAAATACAACTTGATACTTTATTTGAATGACTCTATTTGACTCTATTTGAATGTCTGCGGCGGTGTACCGGGATATGCAATGAATGAAGAGTGACACGTATGAGAGAATTATGAATGGTGGCTTTGCCACAAATACGATGTCAACTACATGATCATGCTAACAAATATGACAATGATGGAGTGTGTCATACTAAACGGAACGGTGGAAAGTTGCATGGCAATATATCTCGGAATGGCTATGGAAATGCCATAATAGGTAGTTATGGTGGCTATTTTGAGGAACGTATATGGTGGGTTTATGATACCGACGAAAGGTGCGCAGTATTAGAGAGGCTAGCAAAGGTGGAAGGGTGAGAGTGTGTATAATCCATGGACTCAACATTAGTCATAAAGAACTCATATACTAATTGCAAAAATCTACAAGTTATCAAAGCAAAGTATTATGCGCATGCTCCTAGGGGGATAGATTGGTAGGAAAATACCATCGCTCGTCCCCGACCGCCACTCATAAAGAAGACAATCAAAAAATAAATCATGCTCCGACTTCATCACATCACGGTTCACCATACGTGCATGCTACGGGAATCACAAACTTTAACACAAGTATTTCTAAAATTCAAAACTACTCAACTAGCACAACTTTAATATCGCCATCTTCATATCTCAAAACAATTATCAAGCATCGAACTTCTCATAGTATTCTACACACTCATAAGAAAGTTTTATTATTAATCTTGTATACCAAGCATATTAGGATTTTAAGAAAATTACCATGCTATTTAAGACTCTCAAAATAATATAAGTGAATCATGAGAGATCAATAGTTTCTATAAAACAAATCCACCACCGTGCTCTAAAAGGTATAAGTGAAGCACTAGAGGAAAACTATATAACTCAAAAGATATAAGTGAAGCACATAGAGTATTCTAACAAATTTTAAATCATGTATGTCTCTCTCAAAAGGTGTGTACAGCAAGGATGATTGTGGTAAATTAACAAATAAATACTCAAATAATACAAGACACTCCAAGAAAAACACATATCATGTGGCGAATAAAAATATAGCTCCAAGTAAAGTTACCGATAGAAGTAGACGAAAGACGGAATGCCTTCCGGGGCATCCCCAAGCTTTGGATTTTAGGTGTCCTTAGATTATCTTAGGGGTGCCATGGGCATCCCCAAGCTTAGGCTCTTGCCACTCCTTGTTTCATAATCCATCAAATCTTTACCCAAAACATGAAAACTTCACAACACAAAACTTAATGTAGAAAATCTCGTGAGCTCCGTTAGCGAAAGAAAATAAAAGACCACTTCAAGGTACTGTAATGAACTCATTCTTTACTTATATTGGTGTTATACCTAGTGTATTCCAAGTTTCTATATGGTTTATAAACTATTTTACTAGGCATAGATTCATCAAAATAAGCAAACAACACACGAAAAACAGAATTTGTCAAAAACAGAACATTCTGTAGTAATCTGTAGCTAGCGCAAGATCTGGAACCCCAAAAATTTTAAAATAAATTGCTGGACGTGAGGAACTTATCTATTAATCATATTAAAAAATAATTAACTAAATATCACTTTCCAAATACAAATGGCAGTAGTTCTCGTGAGGGCTAAAGTTTCTGTTTTTTTTACAACAAGTGTAACAAGACTTTCCCCAAGTCTTCCCAACGGTTCTACTTGGCACAGACACTAATTAAACAAAAAAACACAACAAAACAGAGGCTAGATAAATTATTTATTACTAAACAGGAGCAAAAAGAAAGGAATAAAAATAAAATTGGGTTGCCTCCCAACAAGCGCTGTCGTTTAATGCCCCTAGCTAGGCATAACAAGCAAGGATAGATCTAGGTATTGCCATCTTTGGTAGGCAATCCATAAGTGGCTCTCATAATAGATTCATAAGGTAATTTAATTTTCTTTCTAGGAAAGTGTTCCATGCCTTAATGGAAGTTGGAATATAATATTTCCTTCTTTCATATCAATAATTGCACCAATCGTTCTAAGGAAAGGTCTACCAAGAATAACAGGACATCAAGGATTGCAATATATGTCAAGAACAATAAAATCTACGGGTACATAATTCCTATTTGCAACAATAATAACATCATTAATCCTTCCCATAGGTTTCTTAATAGTGGAATCCGCAAGGTGCAAGTTTAAAGAGCAATCATCAAAATCACGGAAACCTAACAAATCACACAAAGTCTTTGGAATCGTGGAAACACTAGCACCCAAATCACATAAAGCATAGAATTCATGATCTTTAATTTTAATTTTAATAGTTGGTTCCCACTCATCATAAAGCTTTCTAGGGATAGAAACTTCCAATTCAAGTTTTTCTTCATAAGATTGCATCAAGGCATCAACTATATGTTTAGTAAACGCTTTATTTTGACTATAAGAATGAGGAGAATTTAGAACGGATTGTAACAAGGAAATACAATCAATCAAAGAGAAATTTTCATAGTTAAATTCCTTGAAATCCATAATAGTGGGTTTAGCAACATCTAGGGTTTTAAGTTCTTCAATCCCACTTTTATCAATTTTAGCATCAAGATCAAAAAATTCCGAATTCTTGGAATGCCTTCTAGGTAAAGGTGGATCATATTCAGTCCCATCATTATCAAGATTCATATTTCAAAACAAAGATTTAATATGGGACACATCAATATCTTTTAGATCTTCATCTTTATTTTCATAGGAACTAGAAGAACACGCTCTTATAAAGGCATCCTTCTTAGCACGCATCCTAGCGGTTCTTTCTTTGCACTCATCAATGGAAATTCTCATGGCTTTGAGAGACTCATTGACATCATGCTTATGTGGAATAGATCTAAGTTTCAAAGAATCAACATCAAGAGTAATTCTATCAACGTTCCTAGCCAAATCATCAATCTTAAGCAATTTTTCTTCAATCAAAGCATTGAAATTCTCTTGTGAAGTAATAAATTCTTTAATATTAGATTCAAAATCAGAGGGCATCTTATTATAATTTTCATAAGAATTGTTGTAGGAATTACCATAATTATTAGAGGGATTACTAGAATAAGGCCTAGGGTTGAAATTTCCTCTATGCGAGTTGTTACCAAAATTGTTCCTACCAACAAAATTCACATCCATAGATTCATTATTATTCTCAATCAAAGTAGACAAGGGCATATCATTAGGATCAGAAGAAACACTCTTATTAGCAAATAATTTCATCCATATTTCCACTCAAAACATTAATTTCTTCTATCGCATGCACCTTTTCATTAGTAGATCTTTCAGTGTGCTATTAAGAATAATTAAACATAATATTATCTAGGACTTTAGTAGCTTCTCCTAAAGTGATTTCCATAAAAGTGCCTCCCGTGGTCGAATCTAAAAGATTTCTAGAAGCAAAATTCAATCCGGCATAAAAATTTTGTATATTCATCCACAAATTTAAACCATGAGTAGGGCAATTACGTATCATTAGTTTCATTCTCTCCCAAGCTTGTGCAACATGTTCATGACCAATTTTCTTAAAATTCATAATATCGTTTCTCTAAGAGAGATGATCTTAGCGGGAGGAAAATACTTAGAGATAAAAGCATCTTTGCACTTGTTCCATGAATCAATACTATTTTTAGGCAAAGACGAAAGCCAAGCTTTAGCACGATCTCTAAGCGAAAAAGGAAATAGCTTCAATTTAAAAATATCATTATCCACATCTTTCTTCTTTTGCATGTGACACAAATCAACAAAGCTATTTTGATGGGTAGCGGCATCTTCACTAGGAAGGCCGGAAAACGGATCTTTCATGACAAGATTCAACAAAGCAGTATTAATTTCACAAGATTCAGCATCGGTAAGAGGAGCAATCGGAGTGCTAATTAAATCATTGTTGTTGGTATTGGTGAAGTCACATAATTTAGTATTATCTTGAGCCATCAAGACAAGCAAGCAACTAATACACAAGCAAACAAAAAGAAAGCGGGCAAAAAGAGGCAAATAGAGAATGAGAGGGAGGATAGAGAGACAGAGGGTGAATAAAATGGCAAGGGTGAAGTGGGGGAGAGGAAAACGAGAGGCAAATGGAAAATAATATAATGCGGGAGATAAGGGTATGTGATGGGTACTTGGTATGTTGCCTTTTGCATAGACCTCCCCGGCAACGGCGCCAGAAATCCTTCTTGCTACCTCTTGAGCACTGGGTTGGTTTTCCCCGAAGAGGAAGGGATGTTGCAGCAAAGTAGCGTAAGTATTTCCCTCAGTTTTTGAGAACCAAAGTATCAATCAAGTAGGAGGCTACGCGCGAGTCCCTCGTACCTGCACAAAACAAATAAATCCTCGCAACCAACGCGAATAGGGGTTGTCAACCCCTACATGGCCACTTACGAGAGTGAGATCTGATAGATATGATAAAATAATTTTTTATGGTATTTTTGTGATAAAGATGCAAAGTAAAATAAAGGATAAGTAAAGAAGCAAAGGAAATAACTAAGTAGTAGGAGATTAATATGATAAAGATAGACCCGGGGGCCATAGGTTTCACTAGTGGCTTCTCTCGAGAGCATAAGTATTCTACGGTGGGTGAACAAATTACTGTTGGAAATATGCCCTAGAGGCAATAATAAAAGTATTATTATTATATTTCTTTGTTCATGATAATTGTCTTTATTCATGCTATAACTGTATTATCTGGAAATCGTAATACACGTGTGAATACATAGACCATAATATGTCCCTAGTAAGCCTCTAGTTGACTAGCTCGTTGATCAACAGATAGTCATGGTTTCCTGGCTATGGACATTGGATGTCATTGATAACGGGATCACATCATTAGGAGAATGATGTGATGGACAAGACCTAATCCTAAGCATAGCACAAGATCGTGTAGTTCGTTTGCTAGAACTTTTCCAATGTCAAGTATCTTTTCCTTTGACCATGAGATCGTGTAACTCCCGGATACCGTAAGAGTGCTTTGGGTGTATCAAACTTCACAACGTAACTGGGTGACTATAAAGGTGCACTACAGGTATTTCCGAAAGTGTCTGTTGGGTTGACACGGATCGAGACTGGGATTTGTCACTCCATATAACGGAGAGGTATCACTGGGCCCACTCGGTAATGCATCATCATTATGAGCTCAAGGTGACCAAGTGGTTGATCACGAGATCATGCATTACGGTACGAGTAAAGTGACTTGCCGGTAACGAGACTGAACAAGGTATTGGGATACCGACGATCGAGTCTCGGGCAAGTAACATACCGATTGACAAAGGGAATTGTATACAGGGTTGTTTAATCCTCGACATTGTGGTTCATCCGATGAGATCATCGTGGAGCATGTGGGAGCCAACATGGGTATCCATATCCCGCTGTTGGTTATTGACCGGAGAGTCGTCCCGGTCATGTCTGCATGTCTCCCGAACCCGTAGGGTCTACACACTTAAGGTTCGGTGACGCTAGGGTTGTGAAGATATGTGTATGCAGTAACCCGAATGTTGTTCGGAGTCCCGGATGAGATCCCGGACGTCACAGGAGTTTCGGAATGGTCCGGAGGTAAAGAATTATATATAGGAAGTGCTGTTTCGGCCATCGGGACAAGTTTCGGGGTTATCGGTATTGTATCGGGACCACCGGAGGGGTCCCGGGGGCCCACCGGGAGGGGCCACCTGTCCCGGGGGGGCACATGGGCTGTAGGGGGTGCGCCTTGGCCTAGATGGGCCAAGGGAACCAGCCCCAAAAGCCCATGTGCCTAGGGTTCCACTTAAGGGAAGAGTCCCAATGGTGGAAGGCACCTCTAGGTGCCTTGGGGGGGAGGGAAACCTCCCCTTGGCTGCCGCACCTAGGAGATTGGATCTCCTAGGCTGGCGCACCACCCCCTTGGCCCTCCTATATATAGTTGAGGAGAGGGAGGACTTCATACCTCAACCTTTGGTGCTTCCCTCTCCCCTGTTACATATCTCCCTCGTAGTACACGGCGAAGCCCTGCTACTGTGACGCCCTGCATCCACCACCACGCCGTCGTGCTTCTGGATCTTCATCAACCTCTCCTCCCCCCTTGCTGGATCAAGAAAGGAGGAGACGTCATCCGCTCCGTACGTGTGTTGAACGCGGAGGTACCGTTCGTTCGGTGCTAGGATCTCCGGTGATTTGAATCACCTCGTGTTCGACTACATCAACCCCGTTCTTCGAATGCTTCCGCTCGCGATCTACAAAGGTATGTAGATGCATCTAATCACTCGTTGCTAGATGAACTCCTAGATGGATCTTGGTGAAACGAGTAGGAAAAAATTTGTTTTCTGCAACGTTCCCCAACAGTGGCATCATGAGCTAGGTCTATGCGTAGTTCTCTTTCGCGAGTAGAACACAATTTGTTGTGGGCGTAGATGTTGTCAACTTTCTTGCCGCTACTAGTCTTATCTTGCTTCAACGGTATTGTGGGATGAAGCGGCCCGGACCAACCTTACACGTATGCTTACGTGAGACCGGTTCCACCGACTAACATGCACAAGTTGCATAAGGTGGCTGGCGGGTGTCTATCTCTCCTACTTTAGTTGGAGCAGATTCGATGAACAGGGTCCTTATGAAGGGTAAATAGAAGTTGACAAATCACGTTGTGGCTTTCACGTAGGTAATAAAACGTTCTTGTTAGAACCCTACTTCAGCCACGTAAAATCTGCAACAACAATTAGAGGACGTCTAACTTGTTTTTGCAGCAAGTGCTTTGTGATATGATATGGCCAAAGTTGTGATGAATGATGAATGATCTATATGTGATGTATGAGATGTTCATGCTATTGTACAAGGAATCACAACTTACATGTCGATGAGTATGACGGTGACAGGATGATCATGAAGCCCCAAGATAGAGATCAAAGGAGCTATGTGATATTGGCCATATCATGTCACTATTATTATTTGATTGCATGCGATGTTTATCATGTTTTGCATCTTGTTTACTTAGAACGACGGTAGTAAATAATATGATCCCTTACAACAATTTCAAGAAGTGTTCTCCCCTAACTGTGCACCGTTGCTACAGTTCGTCGTTTCGAAGCACCACGTGTTAATCGGGTGTGATAGATCCTTACGTTCACATACAACGGGTGTAAGACAGTTTTACACATGCAAAAACACTTAGGGTTAACTTGACGAGCCTAGCATGTACAGACATGGCCTCGGAACACAGAGACCGAAAGGTCGAACATGAGTCGTATGGAAGATACGATCAACATGAAGATGTTCACCGGCGATGACTAGTCCGTCTCACGTGTTAATCGGACACGGCCTAGTCGACTCGGATCGTGTAACACTTAGATGACTAGCGGGATGTCTAATATGAGTATTTGATTAGATGATCTTAATTATCATGAACTTAGTCTAAAATATTTTACAATATGTCTTGTAGATCAAATGGCCCACGTAGTCCTCAACTTCAACGCGTTCCTAAAGAAAACCAAGCTGAAAGACGATGGCAGCAACTATACGGACTGGGTCCGGAACCTGAGGATCATCCTCATAGCTGCCAAGAAAGATTATGTCCTACAAGCACCGCTAGGTGAAGCTCCCGTCCCACAGAACCAAGACGTTATGAACGCTTGGCAGACACGTGTTGACGACTACTCCCTCGTTCAGTGTGGCATGCTTTACAGCTTAGAGCCGGGGCTCCAAAAGCGTTTTGAGAGACATGGAGCATATGAGATGTTCGAAGAGCTAAAAATGGTTTTTCAAGCTCATGCCCGGATCGAGAGATATGAAGTCTCCGATAAGTTCTTCAGCTGTAAGATGGAGGAAAATAGTTCTGTCAGTGAGCACATACTCACTATGTCTGGGTTACATAACCGCTTGTCTCAGCTGGGAGTTAATCTCCCGGATGTTGCGGTCATTGACAGAATCCTCCAGTCGCTTCCACCAAGCTACAAGAGCTTTGTGATGAACTTCAACATGCAGGGGATGCAAAAGACCATTCCTGAGTTGTTCTCAATGCTGAAATCAGCGGAGGTAGAAGTCAAGAAGGAACATCAAGTGTTGATGGTCAATAAAGCCACTAAGTTCAAGAAAGGCAAGGGTAAAAAGAACTTCAAGAAGGACGGCAAGGAGGTTGCCGCGCTCGGCAAGCAAGCTGCCGGGAAGAAGCCAAAGAATGGACCCAAGCCCGAGACTGAGTGCTTTTATTGCAAGGGAAGCGGTCACTGGAAGCGGAACTGCCCTAAATACTTAGCAGACAAGAAGGCCGGCAAAACAAAAGGTATATGTGATATACATGTAATTGATGTGTACCTTACTAGTGTCCGTAGTAGCTCCTGGGTATTTGATACCGGTGCAGTTGCTCACATTTGTAACTCAAAGCAGGGGCTGCGGAATAAGCGGAAACTGGCAAAGGACGAGGTGACGATGCGCGTCGGGAATGGCTCCAAGGTCAATGTGATCGCCGTCGGCACGCTACCTCTATATCTACCTTCGGGATTAGTTTTAAACCTTAATAATTGTTATTTAGTGCCAGCTTTGAGCATGAACATTGTATCGGGATCTCGTTTAATTCGAGATGGCTACTCATTTAAATCCGAGAATAATGGTTGTTCTATTTATATGAGAGATATGTTTTATGGTCATGCTCCTATGGTGAATGGTTTATTCTTTATGAATCTCGAATGTAATACTACACATGTTCATAATGTGAGTACCAAAAGATGTAAGGTTGATAATGATAGTCCCACATACTTGTGGCACTGCCGCCTTGGTCACGTAGGTGTCAAACGCATGAAGATGCTCCATGCAGATGGACTTTTAGAGTCTCTTGATTATGAATCATTTGACATGTGCGAACCATGCCTCATGGGTAAGATGACCAAGACTCCGTTCTCAGGAACAATGGAGCGAGCAACCAACTTATTGGAAATCATACATACTGATGTGTGCGGTCCAATGAGTGTTGAGGCTCGCGGTGGCTATCGTTATGTTCTCACGCTCACTGATGATTTAAGTAGATATGGGTATATCTACTTAATGAAACACAAGTCTGAAACCTTTGAAAAGTTCAAGGAATTTCAGAGTGAGGTTGAGAATCAACGTGACAGGAAGATCAAGTTTCTACGATCAGATCGTGGAGGAGAATACTTGAGTCATGAATTTGGCACACACTTAAGAAAATGTGGAATAGTTTCACAACTCACGCCGCCTGGAAGACCTCAGCGTAATGGTGTGTCCGAACATCGTAATCGCACTTTATTAGATATGGTGCGATCTATGATGTCTTTTACCGATTTACCGCTATCTTTTTGGGGCTATGCTTTAGAGACTGCCGCATTCACTTTAAATAGGGCTCCGTCGAAATCCGTTGAGACGACACCGTATGAATTATGGTTTGGGAAGAAACCTAAGCTGTCGTTTCTAAAAGTTTGGGGATGCGATGCTTATGTCAAGAAACTTCAACCTGAAAAGCTCGAACCCAAGTCGGAAAAATGCGTCTTCATAGGATACCCAAAAGAAACTATTGGGTACACCTTCTACCTCAGATCCGAAGGCAAGATCTTTGTTGCCAAGAATGGGTCCTTTCTAGAGAAAGAGTTTCTCTCGAAAGAAGTGGGAGGAAAGTAGAGCTTGATGAAGTATTACCTCTTGAACCGGAAAATGGCGCAACTCAAGGAAATGTTCCTGAGGTGCCTGCACCAACTAGAGAGGAAGTTAATGATAATGATCAAGATACTTCTGATCAAGCTCCTACTGAAATCGAAGGTCCACAAGGACACGTTCCGCACCAGAGTGGTACGGCAACCCTGTCTTGGAAATCATGTTGTTAGACAATGGTGAACCTTCGAACTATGAAGAAGCGATGGCGGGCCCGGATTCCGACAAATGGCTAGAAGCCATGAAATCTGAGATAGGATCCATGTATGAAAATGAAGTATGGACTTTGACTGACTTGCCCGTTGAACGGCGAGCCATAGAAAATAAATGGATCTTTAAGAAGAAGACAGACGCGGATGGTAATGTGACCATCTATAAAGCTCGACTTGTTGCTAAGGGTTATCGACAAGTTCAAGGGGTTGACTACGATGAGACTTTCTCACCGATAGCGAAGCTAAAGTCCATCCGAATCATGTTAGCAATTGCCGCATTCTATGATTATGAGATATGGCAAATGGACGTCAAAACGGCATTCCTTAATGGTTTCCTTAAGGAAGAATTGTATATGATGCCGCCGGAAGGTTTTGTCGATCCTAAGAATGCTGACAAGGTGTGCAAGCTCCAACGCTCGATTTATGGGCTGGTGCAAGCATCTCGGAGTTGGAACATTCGCTTTGATGAGATGATCAAAGCGTTTGGGTTTACGCAGACTTATGGAGAAGCCTGCGTTTACAAGAAAGTGAGTGGGAGCTCTGTAGCATTTCTCATATTATATGTAGATGACATACTTTTGATGGGAAATGATATAGAACTCTTGGACAGCATTACAAGGCCTACTTGAATAAGAGTTTTTCAATGAAGGACCTTGGAGAGCTGCTTATATATTAGGCATCAAGATCTATAGAGATAGATCACCTCATAGGTCTTTCACAAAGCACATACCTTGATAAGATATTGAAGAAGTTCAATATGGATCAATCTAAGAAGGGGTTCTTGCCTGTGTTGACAAGGTATGAAATTGAGCTCAGCTCAATGTCCGACCACGGCAGAAGATATAGAAGAGATGAGTGTCATCCCCTATGCCTCAGCCATAGGTTCTATTATGTATGCCATGCTGTGTACCAGACCTGATGTAAACCTTGCCGTAAGTTTGGTAGGAAGGTACCAAAGTAATCCCGGCAAGGAACACTGGACAGCGGTCAAGAATATCCTGAAGTACCTGAAAAGGACTAAGGAAATGTTTCTCGTTTATGGAGGTGACGAAGAGCTCGTCGTAAAGGGTTACGTCGACGCTAGCTTCGACACAGATCTGGATGACTCTAAGTCACAAACCAGATACGTGTATATGTTGAATGGTGGAGCAAGCTGGTGCAGCTGCAAGCAGAGCGTCGTGGCGGGATCTACATGTGAAGCGGAGTACATGGCAGCCTCGGAGGCAGCACATGAAGCAATATGGGTGAAGGAGTTCATCACCGACCTAGGAGTCATACCCAATGCGTCGGGGCCAATCAAACTCTTTTGTGACAACACTGGAGCTATTGCACTTGCCAAGGAGCCCAGGTTTCACAAGAAGACAAGGCACATCAAGCGTCGCTTCAACTCCATTCGTGAAAATGTTCAAGATGGAGACATAGAGATTTGTAAAGTACATACGGACCTGAATATAGCAGATCCGTTGACTAAACCTCTCCCTAGGGCAAAACATGATCAACACCAGAATTCCATGGGTGTTCGATTCATCACAATGTAACTAGATTATTGACTCTAGTGCAAGTGGGAGACTGTTGGAAATATGCCCTAGAGGCAATAATAAAAGTATTATTATATTTCTTTGTTCATGAATAATTGTCTTTATTCATGCTATAACTGTATTATCCGGAAATCGTAATACACGTGTGAATACATAGACCATAATATGTCCCTAGTAAGCCTCTAGTTGACTAGCACGTTGATCAACAGATAGTCATGGTTTCCTGGCTATGGACATTGGATGTCATTGATAACGGGATCACATCATTAGGAGAATGATGTGATGGACAAGACCTAATCCTAAGCATAGCACAAGATCGTGTAGTTCGTTTGCTAGAGCTTTTCCAATGTCAAGTATCTTTTGCTTTGACCATGAGATCGTGTAACTCCCGGATACCGTAAGAGTGCTTTGGGTGTATCAAACGTCACAACGTAACTGGGTGACTATAAAGGTGCACTACAGGTATTTCCGAAAGTGTCTGTTGGGTTGACACGGATCGAGACTGGGATTTGTCACTCCATATAACGGAGAGGTATCACTGGGCCCACTCGGTAATGCATCATCATTATGAGCTCAAGGTGACCAAGTGGTTGATCACGGGATCATGCATTACGGTACGAGTAAAGTGACTTGCCGGTAACGAGACTGAAAAAGGTATTGGGATACCGACGATCGAGTCTCGGGCAAGTAACATACCGATTGACAAAGGGAATTGTATACGGGGTTGTTTAATCCTTGACATCATGGTTCATCCAATGAGATCATCATGGAGCATGTGGGAGCCAACATGGGTATCCAGATCCCGCTGTTGGTTATTGACCGGAGAGTCGTCCCGGTCATGTATGCATGTCTCCCGAACCCGTAGGGTCTACACACTTAAGGTTCGGTGACGCTAGGGTTGTGAAGATATGTGTATGCAGTAACCCGAATGTTGTTCGGAGTCCCGGATGAGATCCCGGACGTCACGAGGAGTTCCGGAATGGTCCGGAGGTAAAGAATTATATATAGGAAGTGCTGTTTCGGCCATCGGGACAAGTTTCGGGGTTATCGGTATTGTATCGGGACCATCGGAGGGGTCTCGGGGGCCCACCGGGTGGGGCCACCTGTCCCGGGGGGCACATGGGATGTAGGGGGTGCGCCTTGGCCTAGATGGGCCAAGGGCACCAGCCCCAAAAGCCCATGCACCTAGGGTTCCACTTAAGGGAAGAGTCCCAATGGTGGAAGGCACCTCTAGGTGCCTTGGGGGGGAGGGAAACCTCCCCTTGGCTGCCGCACCTAGGAGATTGGATCTCCTAGGCTGGCGCACCACCCCCTTGGCCCTCCTATATATAGTTGAGGAGAGGGAGGACTTCATACCTCAACCTTTGGTGCTTCCCTCTCCCCTGTTACATCTCTCCCTCGTAGTACACGGCGAAGCCCTGCTACTGTGACGCCCTGCATCCACCACCACGCCATCGTGCTGCTGGATCTTCATCAACCTCTCCTCCCCCCTTGCTGGATCAAGAAAGGAGGAGACGTCATCCGCTCCGTACGTGTGTTGAATGCGGAGGTACCGTCTGTTCGGTGCTAGGATCTCCGGTGATTTGAATCACGTCGTGTTCGACTACATCAACCCCGTTCTTCGAACGCTTCCGCTCGCGATCTACAAAGGTATGTAGATGCATCTAATCACTCGTTGCTAGATGATATCCTAGATGGATCTTGGTGAAACGAGTAGGAATTTTTTTTTTCTGCAACGTTCCCCAACAATTACTGTTGAGCAATTGACAGAATTGAGCATAGTTATGAGAATATCTAGGTATGATCATTAATATAGGCATCACGTCCGAGACAAGTAGACCGACTCCTGCCTGCAACTACTACTATTACTCCCCTCATCGACCGCTATCCAGCATGCATCTAGAGTATTAAGTTAAAAACAGAGTAACTCCTTAAGCAAGATGACATGATGTAGAGGGATAGATTCATGCAATATGACGAAAACCCCATCTTGTTATCCTCGATGGCAACAATACAATACGTGCCTTGCTGCCCCTACTGTCACTGGGAAAGGACACTGGAAGATTGAACCCAAAGCTAAGCACTTCTCCCATTGCAAGAAAGATCAATCTAGTAGGCCAAACCAAACTGATAATTCTAAGAAACTTGCAAAGATAACCAATCATACATAAAAAAATTCAGAGAAGATTCAAATATTATTCATAGATAGACTTGATCATAAACCCACAATTCATCGGTCTCAACAAACACACCGCAAAAAGAAGATTACATCGAATAGTTCTCCACAAGAGAGGGGGAGGACATTGTATTGAGATCCAAAAAGAGAGAAGAAGCCATCTAGCTAATAACTATGGACCCGTAGGTCTGAGGTGAACTACTCACACTTCATCGGAGAGGCTATGGTGTTGATGTAGAAGCCCTTCGTGATCGATGCCCCCTCTGGCGGAGCTTCGGAACATGCCACAAGATGGGATCTCGTGGATACAAAAAGTTGTGGTGGTGGAATTAGGTTTTTGGCTCCGTCTCTGATCGTTTGGGGGTATGTAGGTATATATAGGAGGAAGGAGTACGTCGGTGGAGCAACAGGGGGCCCATGAGGGTGGAGGGCGCGCCTGGGGAGGGGGGGTAGGCGCGCCCCCTACCTCGTGGCCTCCTCTTTTGTGTCTTGACGTAGGGTCCAAGTCTCCCGGGTCTTGTTTGTTCAGAAAATCACGTTCCCGAAGGTTTCATTCCGTTTGGACTCCGTTTGATATTCCTTTTCTTCGAAACCCTAAAACGGGCAAAAAGTAGCAATTCTGGGCTGCGGCTCCGGTTAATAGGTTAGTCCCAAAAATAATATAAAAGTGGATAATAAAGCCCAATAATGTCCAAAACAGTAGATAATATAGCATGGTGGAATCAAAAATTATACATACGTTGGAGACGTATGACTGCCCTCTCCGGTGTACGGAGGAGTGTCCTCCGGGTGCCACTAGTTGGCAATCTCCTCCAGATCCCACTGATAAACAGGTTGTCGATAAGGATCAAGGGGTGGCTCCGACTCAGGCTCTCGGGCTGATGTCAGGCTCCGGTAGGCATGAATGGCCTCCGGCAAAACAAGGTACTTGCTTGAAAATATGTTAAACAAAGAGGGAGCAGGCAAAGTAATAATCTCACAGTAGTTTTTATCAAATATCATTCTATATTTAAGCATCTTATTCTTATCCTTAACTATAAAATCATGTGCTACCATACTCTTATAATCTAGAAATAGGAGGCAGCAAGATGAGCTAGAACTCGGGTTTGAGCTGGAGGATGATTTTTTCTGGAGGAAGATGAAGTGTGTGGGTGCAAGAATAAGTGGAGGGGACCCATGTGGGGTCCATGAGGCAGGGGGCACGCCCTGGGGGGTGGGCGGACACTGCACCCTCGTGGCCAGGTGGAGTGGCCCCCAGGTGTGTTCTCAGTGCCAATGATTCTTAAATATTCTAGAAAAAATCATATAAAATTTTCAGGACATTTGGAGAACTTCTATTTTTCGGGTATTTTTATTGCACGGATAATTCAGAAAACTGACACAAAATACTATTTTTGCTTTATTTAATCTAAATAACAGAAAGTAAAAGGAGGGTATAGAGAGTTGTGCTTTCTAACTTCATCCATTTCATGCTCATCAAAAGGAATCCACTAACAAGGTTGATCAAGTCCTATTAACAAACTCTTTTCGAATAACATGAAACCGGAGAATTTTCGAATAACAATAAGTTACCTCAACGGGTATATGCATGTCCCCAACAATAAGAATATCATATTTTTTCTTGACAGTAGGAAGGGGAAATTCAAAACCTCCAATAATAATCATTGGAATTTTTCTAATAGAATTGTTGAGGTTGTTTCCTTGGAAAGTGTACCGTATGCTCATTACCATTAACATGAAAAGTGACATTGCCTTTGTTGCAATCAATAACAGCCCCTGCAGTATTCAAAAGGGTCTACCAAGAATAATAGACATATTGTTGTCCTTGGGAATATCAAGAATAACAAAGTCCGTTAAAATAGTAACGTTTGCAACCACAACAGGAACATCCTCACAAATACCGACAGGTATAGCAGTTGATTTATCAGCCATTTGCAAAGATATTTTAGTAGGTGTCAGCTTATTGAAATCAAGTCTAGTATTCCCTATGTTGTTCTTTAATATTTTTTGTGCCATCTAGTTAATCAAGAGTACAAACGATACATATTCTATAGCTTTCATCTGTGTTCTCCCTTTAGTTTTTGAGACATGTTGGTGCTAGTTATCAATCATATCTGACAAACATTCGCCAGAAGCCGTTTCCTGATGAACACCGAAAGAACCTTCAGACCGGCATCCAACAGTGTCAGTTTTACCATGGCATTTGACCGAACATCCACTCCTCCGACACACAAATCTTCCACGTGAGTGTGAGCAACTGCCTTATGATCCTCCCTCCATTCCAAAATGTAGTGCATATAGCTTTATTAAAAATTCAAACCTTGCTAACCGTTGGGGATATAACCCCGCAATATGAATCGCCATATTATGCCAGATCATCCAGGTGGCAGCTGAAGAGCAAGACTCAAGACGGGTCGTGGCACCCAGGTGCAAGACCAGTAGGGTGGCTCAATGGGTGGGCCGGCTTAGGGCCCAGCATCCGAAGACGATGGCTCATAGCCCCGAGGTGCAAGTCGCCAGGAGTTTCCTTACTTAGGGAACATGACAAGATAGACGCATATTAAGTCATGTATCATAATACGACCCGGACTCTTGTAAGCCCAAGGCCTCTAGTTGTATATAAAGGCGAGTCCCTGAGGCAGATAGACTAAGTTACAATCGATCAGTAACTAGGTCAAGCGAATCCATTCCCCTGTAATTAATCCTCAAGAAATAAGCAAACAACCAGGAAGTAGGCTATTACCTCAATTGTGAGGGGCCAAACCTGGGTAAACACGTGTCTCTCGATTCCGATCAACCCCACAAGCTAACCGCCCGGTTGCGATGGTCTCATGACTAAGTGCTCGGACTAGGACATCTGTCGTGACAAAACCACGACAGTTGGCGCCCACCGTGGGGCCAGTGCATGGTGGGTTCGAGTTCTTGAAAGTCTCTTTCCCAAGGATCGAGGGATACACCGTCGGTATGATGAGGAAGAGTCACCACGGCAAGCTCTACATCAACGACGCCGGCTGGGGCCTCGAGGCCGACTCAATCGAGTATGGGTACCGGGTCCCCTTCAGCAACATCCATGTCTTCATTAGTAAGATCGACGGATCGGAGCCTAAGCCGAAAATCTGCACCGACTTCCTAGAGCCGGCTCTGTGCATGCAACCTGCCCGGATCCCAGTTGGCCGGAAGCATGTCTTCGCCAGCTTCACGCAAGGTGTAGAACTTGCAGAAAATTCTATGTCTAGAGGAGAGACTCTTGTCTACTCAGATGATGAGTCCTCGACCGGGGATACGGAGTCGATCTACCCGATTTATGATGGTAGGCTTGGGGGTTGTTCTAATAGCAACATTATTCTGGACCCTTATGAGCCGCCGTGCCGAGCCACCATTTTCATGGCAGGGACAACGAAGGCTCCCAATTCATCAGCGGCCAGAGCGACAGCGATGACTGACCCCCTACGGCACTGGCTTCTAGAGCATCCGGGTCAGTTAGGCCAGCGGCTCAAGTCTTATAGCTAGTGACCACCCTGACGACCTTACTGGGGACCGAGGTTACTGCGGAAAACCAAGTGGAGTGCAATGCGGAGATTGCAAAGCTTTGGGAGCAGATGACCAAGGCCTAGGAGGATATCAATGTTGAAAATGCCCGGAACGCCGCGCTACAAGCTCATATTAATGCGGAGGCAGAGCGCCTGAAGACGGAGACTTGGCGTCTAAACCTTGATTAGAATGACTCCAATGTAGTTCATTAGAGGAGGTACCAGAGCCATTTACCTCTGAGTTATGAGCCGGCATGTTTGTTCAACATGCCAAGGCAGGCGCGAGTACTCCAGGAGTGTCGGTTATACCCCAATTAACATCCAATGTACCTGAGAGAAGGGTGGCGTCCCAACCCCACCAGCTAGAGTCGGTATGGAGCGAGGATAACATGGTAGCAGCGGCAACCTGGCTTATTGCCCTTCCTACCACCGGAGAGTCGCTGGTCGCGGTTGAAGCTCAAAATGCCATTGAACTTTTGTAGACGGTGATTCCTCGGCAGTCTAATTATTCTTATAGTAGGCATCGTGTACACTCGACCCCATTACCGAGCCATAGCTACAACCGACATGCTGAGTCGCCAGCAGTGTACAACAGTGAACGACGTCATAACCCATCCCAGGATAACCCGCCCTGCAACACATGTTCTGATGCCCAGGCAATTATGGATGAGGAAAGGGCCTGTCATGAGGTGGAGGCAGCGAACTAGGGGGCTTATCAGCTGCCCTGGTAATTCCTTCAACTTAAGTGGGAGCCGGATCAAGCACCAGAACCATCGGAATGCCGTGCCCAGTGTTGGCTTTACGTAACAAGCGCATGCCTAAGGATTTTAACGGACCTCGCAAAGTAACCAGCTACATGACGGATCTTGAGTTGGTGGTTTGGATTGAGAGTTATGAGCTGGCAATGGATATGTTGGATGTCAGCGATGCGGTATGTGCCAAGTTTTTCACTATGATGTTGGAAGGGCCGGCTCGCACATGGATGAAGAACCTTCCCCCCAATTATATCAACACCTAGGCAGAGTTGAAGGAGCGCTTCACCAAGAATTTTCAATGGACTAGCAAGCACTCGATGATAATTGTTGATTTTCAGCACTGTGTAGAGTGTGAGGATGAGTCATCCCATCATAAGGCTCGCTAGGTTGCGAGCATTATCCACTCTTCATATAGCATTGGGGCGGCTCAAGCTGTGGTGATATTGGAGAAGAATTGCCACTTTCACCCTATTGTGCAGAAGCTCAAGCGGCTTAAACACAAGTGCACAGATATGGGTAATCTCATGGATGTGCTAACCAGATATGCTGACTCTGATGGTACGAAGGTTCCTAGCTCTGATGATGATAAATCTAATAAGGGCGAGAAAAACGGTGTCGGTAAGGGTTAGCAACAGAGTGCCTCGGTGCAGAATGGTAATCACACTGACCATGGTAATGGTGGAAAACGCAAACACCCCGATGGCGGGTCAGATTTTGTGGCTAACGCAAACATGGGGTTCAAAAATTAGCGTCGCAATGGCAAGCACCCTTATAATGGGGGGAAACCCAAGAATTATCTGGAAGCTCTTAACGCACCGTGTCCAAAGAACAGTTATCCTAACAAGATGTCTTCTAATGCTTGGAAGTACTATTATATTATGCAGGTGTATAGGAATCAATCGTTTCAGCAGCATCATGGCAACGGTAATGGGCCGACAGGCGGGTCAGGATCAGGAGATTTCCAGGGAGCCGGCTTTGGTGGTGGTGGCTAAAATTCTGGCAATCAGTGCCAAGGGAACCATGGTGGTCATAATCAACAGTCTGGTCAAGGTAATCAGCAGAAGAATAATCAGTCAGGATATAAGAGTAATCCTAAGCAGCTCAATAGTGGCCAGTACTGTAAGTGCATCTAGTGCCACCCTTATTTGGTTGAGGGACTAATGTGTTTGTGAGAATTGCAGGATAAGAGAGGCAGTAGTCCCATATTGATTTGGTTTACACACCAGAGACGACACCTAAAAATGTTTGAAGACATTGAAGACAATGGTGGTCTGTGAAGATATTCACAGTGAAGATTATGACATGAGAATACATTCACATGAAGACTATGGAGTGCGAAGACATAGTTGATTCATAGTTTCCGTTTCTTCTTTGTTGAGTCATAAGAACCACCGTACTGTTAAGTGGGGTCCCAGTGAACAAAGTCAGAGTGACTGATGTGATGCTCAACCAAATCATATGTCTTCCAGTGAAGACAATGAGAGCAAATCTTATCCAGAGCTGGATGAGTCAGCTTTACTTGTAGCCCAAGTCAAGCTGTCACGTGTGTTTGAGATCTGACCATTGGACACGTGTCAGTTCCTTAGTGACCCAGGGTCATTTCAGACAAATTAGGTCGGGTTGCCTCCTAGCTATAAATAGCCCACCCCTACACCATAAATTGGTGGCTGCTCCGAGTTAGTGCACGGCTTTTGTCGTTTTAGAGCAACCCACCTTCGAAGCATTTGAGAGAGAGAGAGAGAGATCCTTGTGAGGAGAAAGCCCAAAACACCCAGAGCCAAAGAGTGTTAGGCATCACTAAAGTCTTTCTGTCCGCGTGATCTGAAGACTTGTTACAACTGAGGAGTGTGAATCCTCCAGCCGGTTAGGCGTGGCGTTCTGAGAATCCAAGAGTCATTGTGGATTGCCGGTAAACAAAGTCTATGAAGGTTTGGAAGTCTACCTTGAAGACTTACCAGAGTGATTGGACGAGCAGTATGTGTTCTTAGCTCAAGGGGAATAAGGTGAAGACGCGGTCTTCTGAGTTAAATCTCAGCCTCCCTAACCAGACGTACATTTGTTACAGGAACTGGAACTGGTCTACCTAATCCTTGTCCTGACCAAGCAACCGGATCTATCAATCTCATTTCTTTACTTTACAGTTTGGCTTCATGAAGTCATTGCCTGTTTGCTTGATCTGATTGACTTCACTGAGTGAAGACTATTTACTATTTGGCTTCATACTATCTTCCATCCTGATCCATACTACCTAGGTGCTTATAGTCTTCGTGCTTTCACTTCATTGCTTACTTGACTATGGCCTGTCTAGTGTAGTCTACCTTCCTCTAGATATAAATAGGTTCATTTCTACTGGTTGTCTTCAAAGGCCCCGTGTTTTGAAGACTTCCATAAAAATCGCCTATTCACCCCCTCTAGTCGATAGCTAGCACTTTCAATTGGTATCAGAGCAAGGTGCTCCCTTGTTCTGTGTGATTCGTTTTAACCACCTGGAGTTTTAGCTATGTCGAGTGCAGGGATAATCAAGGTCTCCGCTACGTGCCCTGTCTTTGATGGCACTGATTACCCCTACTGGAAGAATAAGATGCGTATGCATCTTGAAGCAATTGATGTCGATATCTGGTATGTCATCAAGAACGGCGTTCCCAAGGTCGGTGAAGGTGTCACCGCTGCTGATGTCAAGAGGTTCATTCAACTGGACTCGACCGCCAAGAATATCATCTGTGATCACCTGACCAAAGGACAGTACGGCAGTGTGAGTGCACTAGAAATTGCGAAGCTAGTCTGGGACTGGCTCTCCAAGGTCAATGAAGGCGTCTCAACCCAGACAGACTCAAGGATTGATGTTCTTCACAACCTCTTCAACCACTTCAAGAGAAACGACAATGATAATGTCCATCTCACGTTTGATTGCCTCAGTGATATCACAAATGAGCTTCGCGCACTCGGCGCCACTGAGATCACCAAGCATGAAATCGTCAAGAAGCTCCTGAGATCACTTGACAGCTCATTTGACACCCTGACCCTGATGATTCAAGAACGCCCTAACTTCAATACTCTCGACCCGTCTGACATGCTTGAGAGGCTCAACACACATGAGTTCCAGTTATCTGAGAAAAGAGATATCTATGGTCCCAACTATGGTCGAACTCACTCTTTGAAGGCAAAAGTTGTTTCCTCATGTGAAGAAGAATCTAACTGCAGTTCTGAGGATCCTGAAGACATTGGAAAGGAGCTCGCTATGCTCGTGAAGAAGTTCCAGGAGTTCACCAAGAAAAAGGGTTTCACAAAGTCTTCAAGATCCATCTCAAGAAATGATGAAGCTTCCTCTCGTGACTACAAGAAGAGAACATGCCACAACTGCAAGAAACCTGGTCACTACATCTCGGAGTGTCCTCAATGGGACAATGGGACCAAGAAGAAGAAGAAGAACAAAGAATATGATTCTGATGATAAGCAGAAGAAGACGAGATCCTCAAAGTCTTCGTCAAAATCTTCATCACACAAGAAGAGCTCATCAAAGGAGGAGTCTGCTTCTGAGGAGGCGGAGGTGGAGTCTGAGGAGTCCGATTCAGGCATGGCAAGCCAGGCTCTAGCTTCAGCATATGTCACCAAGTCCATCTTCAACACTGAAGACAGTGGCCTCATCACCAACGCCGCTGCTGATGATGAGGATGACTTTGCTCCCACCTATTGCTTCATGGCACGCGGTGCCAAGCTAAACTCATGTGATGCTTACTTTCAAACTTCAAGTGAAGATGACTCTGAATGTGAATCCAAACCTAGCTACAAAACACTTGCTAAAATTTGCAACAAAACAACAAAATGCTATGGAACATATTCAAAACTTGCTAGACAAAAGTGCTGACATGTTGGATGCGGAAATGACTCGAACTCAGTCCTTAACTGAAGACATTAAAAATCTTCACATTAAGTACGAAGAACTTGAAAGTCATCATGAAATGCTCTCAACCACTCATGAAAAGCCCTCCTATGATTATCTTCAAAGGAAGCAAGAGCTTGAGAACTTGAGATCGGATCATGAAGATCTTCAAAAGGAGAACGAGTCACTCCGCGCTCAACAGATCAGTTTTGCTCAGGAAGACTTTGAGCCACCATGTTTAAAATATCTTGAGCATGATAATGTTGTCTCTGTTGCTGGATGTTCTACTGCTGCTACTGTTGCTATGTCTTCAACTTCCGATGTGGAAACTAACCCCTCTTCTGAGGATACAACTACTATTGCTGATGAGAATGCCAAGTTGAAGACATTGCTTGAAATAGGGATGTACAAAAGTCTGAAAGGGCGTCAGACACTATGCGATGTCCTCAAGAAACAGATTATGAACCGAAACCCTAGGAAAGCGGGTGTTGGGTTCAAGAGGAAAATGAATGTTGATGGTTCATACTTGAAGCCTAAGCAGTACCCCAAAACCACATGGGTTGTTGCAAGGGAACCTTCAGTGGATCCATCTACCTTATTTGGCTTCACTTGTGCTAACCCTATTATCATTGATGAATCCTTTAATGTAAACTATAAACTGTTGAAGAATCAGAATGGTGAAGTGTTTGCCAGGTATATTCGTACTAACTGCAGGAATGGACCACCTTTGAAGAAGATCTGGGTGCCCAAAAGTTGTCTTAAGAAACTTCCTATGAATGTCATCATGACACCACCAAGGAAAGAGACAAACCCAGACCAAAGGCTTCATATGGTCCAAAGGCTTCATACAGATAGAGGACTCACTAGAATCACCCTAACGCCAATGTTTTGCAGGGAAACCATACTCAGACTTATGAATATGAGCGTGTTTGATCAAACCGCTATGTTCATAAGACCAAGAACTTGTCTGCTTGTTCCTATGAGTATTATTCACCTCCTGCGGGGATATTTGCTAGGGCTCCAAAGCCAAAGTTCTCAGATGCTGCACTTAGACTCATTGCTTCTAAGCCACCCCTGAAGATGTGGGTGGCTAAGAAAAATTAACTCTCTTTTTGCAGGGAAAGGTCTCCAGCCGAAAATCAAAGGCTTCTGATGCTTATGCTGGGGACCTAAAACATCTTGTGGGACGCAAGATAAAATGTCCAAATGGTCTTACTATGTATTTCGTCCCAGGATTCCTTAACAACCATCCTATCTACCCTAACCAGGATCTAAACTTTGATAACATGCTTGTTCGTCAAATGTTTATGCTTCACATTTCCCTTGTTGAAGCCTATCCCCCAAACTGCACTGTAGGGTACGACACCAAAGGCTTCTGAGTGTATTATGGATAGTGGATGCACTAACCACATGACTGGTGATTGATGTCTTCTCATGGATTCAAACCTACGTTCATCTGACAAGAGTCACATCACATTTGCTGACACTGGTAAAATCAAGGTATTGGGTCTAGGTAGAGTTGCAATCTCAAAGGATCAGCGTATGGATAAAGTGATGCTTGTTGAATCCCTTGGTTTCAATTTAATGTCTGTCTCAATGCTTTGTGATTTGAACATGATTGTGATATTTGGAAAATATCGTTGCCTTGTTTTGATGGAATCTGACAAATCTCTAGTCTTTGAAGGGTATCGAAAAGACGATCTGTACATGGTAGATTTCTCAGCAGGACCACAGTTGGCCATATGTCTTCTAGTAAAAGCTTCAGAGTGCTGGCTCTGGCATCGAAGGCTAGGGCATGCTGGCATGAGGAACTTGTATACTCTCACGAAGAAGAAGCATGTCGTAGGCATCAAGGGCATCAAGTTCAAGAAGGATCATCTATGTGGTGCTTGCGAAGTAAGAATGATGACTTGGTCCAAGCATCCATCGAATACAATCATGACGACATCTCGTCCCTTCGAGCTGCTTCACATGGACTTATTTGGCCCTACTCACTAGTCTACCCTTACTACCACTGTTTGCCTCTATGGCTTCGTTATTGTTGATGATTACTCAAGATATACATGGGTGCACATAATCCTCTACAAGAATGAAGTGCAGGATGTCTTCAGACGATTCGCCAATCGTGCCATGATGAACTATGGCATCAAGATCAAGCACATCAGGAGTGACAACAGCACAGAATTCAAGAACACAGGCCTCGACACTTATCTTGATACATTGGGCATCACACATGAGTTCTCAGCTCCATACACACCTTAGCAGAATGGCATTGTGGAGCGCAAGAACAGAACCCTTATTGAGATGGCACGAATGATGCTCGATGATTACAAGACTCTAAGAAAGTTCTGGCCTGAAGCCATTGATACTGTGTGCCAAGTCATCAACCATGTTTATCTTAACAAGCTTCTAAAGAAGGCATCATATGAGCTACTAATTGGTAAGAAGCCAAACGTCGACTACTTTAGAGTATTTGGTGCTACGTGTTGGATCAAGGATCTACATCACACTTCAAAATTTGCACCGAAAGCACATGAAGGTTTTATGCTTGGCTACGGAAAGGGTTCACCCTCCTACAGAGTCTTCAACCTCTTTCACTATAAAGTGGTTGAAACTGTGGATGTGCGGTTCGATGGGACTAACGGCTCACAAAGAGAGCACCTGCCAAATGTGCTAGATGAAGCCTCACTAAGTGAATCTATCAAGATTATGGGCACTGGAGAAATCATACCTTCAGAGTCTCGGGCTAAAGAAGAAATCATAATTTCTGCACCTAATCAACCCGAAGACTCTGCTCATCCTGAAGTTAATGCTGAAGATGAAGACAATGATCAGGAAGAGCAAAATCTTTGTCCAATTCATCCTCGTGTTGCAAATGAAGTACAAATCGAGAAGATAATTGATCGCATCAATGCACTTGGTCCACTCACTCGTTCAAGAGCAACACAACTAGCAAATTTCTGTGGACACTTTGCATTTGTCTCTGTATCTGAACCCAAGAAAGTTGCTGAAGCCTTCATGGAACCTGAATGGATTCAAGCGATGCAAGAAGAGCTTCAACAGTTTGAGCTGAACAATGTGTGGGAACTGGTTAAGCGTCCTGATCCTCGCAAGCATAACATCATTGGCACCAAATGGATCTATCGCAACAAACAAGATGAGCATGGTCAAGTTGTCAGAAGCAAGGCTCGTCTCCTTGCTCAAGGTTACACTCAAGTAGAAGGGATTGACTTCGATGAAACATTTGCTCCGGTGGCTAGGCTTGAAGCCATCTGCATACTGCTAGCCTATGCTAACCATCACAACATCCTTCTATATCAAATGGATGTAAAGAGTGCCTTTCTCAACGGCAAGATTGAAGAAGTATATGTTGCACAACCACCTAGGTGTAAAGACCCAAAGCATCCTGACATTGTATAGGAGCTCAACAAGGCACTGTATGGCCTCAAACAAGCCCCTCGTGCTTGGTATGACATTCTTAAAGACTTCCTGAAGAGCAAAGGCTTCAAACCTGGTTCCCTGGATCCCACACTCTTCACGAAGACATATGATGGAGAACTGTTTGTGTGCCAAATCTATGTGGATGACATTATCTTTGGCTGCACTGACAAGAAATATAGTGATGAGTTTGGACATATGATGGGTGAGCTGAAATTCTTCCTCGGTCTTCAAATCCGTCAGTAGAGCAACGACATCTTCATATCACAAAAAAAATACCTCAAGGATTTCCTGAAGTAGTTTGGAATGCTAGACTGCAAAGGATACATGACGCCAATGCCAACCAAAAGTCATCTGGGCCCTGACGACAATGGTAAAGAGTTCGATCAAAAGGTATACCGCTCCATGATTGGTTCTTTACTCTATTTATGTGCATCTAGGCCAGATATAATGCTTAGCGTTTGCATGTGTGCCCGATTCCAAGCGGCACCAAAGGAATCGCATCACTTAGTTGTGAAGCGAATTCTTCGATATTTGGCTTACACCCCTGCACTAGGATTATGGTATACAAAGGGCTCAGAGTTTGATCTAGTTGGATTCTCAGATGCTGATTATGCTGGTGACAAGGTTGATCGCAAGTCCACATCAGGCACATGTCACTTTCTTGGACGATCTCTTGTCTGTTGGTCTTCAAAGAAGCAGAACTGTGTATCCCTCTCCACTTCCGAATCTGAATACATTGCTGTTGGATCTTGCTACGCTCAGCTTCTATGGATGAAGCAAACTCTCAAGGACTATGGCATCCACCTGAAGCATGTGCCTCTCTACTACGACAATGAAAGCGTAATCAAGATTGCCAACAACCTAGTTCAGCACTCAAAGACAAAGCACATTCAGATCTGTCATCACTTTCTTAGAGATCATGTCATGAAGGAGGATATTGATATTATTCACATCAACACTGAAGAGCAATTGGCAGATATCTTCACAAAGCCCTTGGATGAGAAAAGGTTTTGCAAGTTGTGATTTGAGCTAAATATCTTAGAATCCTCAAATGTCCTGTAATTGCATACACATCCTAATGCTTATGCATGTTGATGACTTAGATGTGCAACACATGAAGTAACGTATCTCTTCAATAAATGAAGACATACACTCAAAGTGTGAATACATTAACGCAGAATTTGACTTCAGAGTGCCACGATAATTGTGCGCCGTGTCTGGGTCTAATACTTCCTATACGGTGGGTAACGCCACCACCAAAATCTTTTTGAAGTGTTTCGTTTAGTGTCACAATTGCATAGTCTTCGCATTAAGTTTGTCTTCAACATTGATTTGACTTTAAGTTTTTCTTCGCAGTCATGAGTTGGTATATATATATATAAACACTATTGTGATCACAACCTGAACTGCCTGAGTAACGCGTCTGAACTTCCCTCTATACGAACCCGACCTTCGGGCTATCTTCGCAACCGTGGCTTCCCCCGCGAATTATTCTTGTTAGTCGTGTTCTATATGATGTTAGTGTAATCTGCAAATGATTTTTAGCAACTAAATACCCGTTTAAAATAGGAATCTCTCTCATAGGCGGATTTTGCACTCGGGTCATGATGAACTCGCGTTTTTTGCAAATTTACTGCCTGAGTTGTTCGACCTGAACTTCCCCTTGTGCTAGGTTGACCTTCCACCAACTTTGCCCAAATGAGGCTTGCTATATACCGTTGGAAAGCTATGCACATCAGTATCATGACCCAATTTAAATTTTTGGCAAAATGTAAGCGGTTTAAGAGCTGTTTTGGAAACCATTTTTTCTTCATACAAAAAATGTGAATCGTATTTTCGACCGCATTTCTAAACCGTTTATCGGAATGAGGCAAATAATATGGCGTTCGAAAACTGCTGAAAAACCGCTCCTTCCACATGTTGAAAGTTTTTTCTAATTCGCTATGTTTAAAGAGTTATTTGGAAATTGTAAAACTTTGTAAACCGAACAGCCGAGTTTGTATTTTCGATGTCATTTCTAAATGGCTAATCCAATTAAAGCAAGTGATATGGCGATGGAAAGCTTATGAAAACGCGCTTCTTTCTCATGTTGAATGTTTTTTCTAATTTTGAACGGTTTAAAAGTAATTTAGAAAACGGTACAAGTCCCACCGAATTCGTATTTTCGAGCTAGTTTTTTAACCGTACGTCCGAATGCAACAAATAATACGGCGTTGGAAAGCTTGGGGAAATGCAAAACTTTTTGGTAAATATTGTTTCTCCGAATTCCTTACTGTTTTAAGTAATTTTTGAAAATGACTAAAAACGTATTTTCGACGTAATTTCTACAAACTTTATCGGAATGGGGCAAATAATATACCATTTAAAAGCAACGGAAAATGCGGAACTTTTTTGTATTGATGGTTTTCTCTGATTCCAAGCCGTTTTCAAGTAATTTTGAAAACGGCGGGATCATTCGTTCTGCCTTTATCGTGAAACAGATTCTTCCAAAATGCACCGCGTGAAGACTTGAACTTCTCGGCATGTCTACTTGAACTTCACTCTGTTTTTCACGTGTTTTTTTGCTCATAGCTCTCCATCCACTGCTCGTAGCTCTCGATCCACTCACCGTCATTGAGCAAGTGATATACCGATGGAAAGCTGCTGTAGACATGCAACTTTCCCGTGTTGATCATTTTTTCTCATAATCGCGACGGTTTTAAAAGTTTTTCTTATGAAATTCATTCAGCGTAGTAGTTGAACTTCCTGCTGTTTTCACGTTGAAACTTCTGTGATGTATTTTCGTTTGTAATTTTCTAATCCATTCATTAGTGTTACACAAATGATATTCTTTTTGTACAAATCTCTCTCACAATATGTTTTTTAACTTTCTCCGACCGAAGGACTTGAACTTACACAAATGATATTCAGGCGTTTGAAGTAAATTAGAAAACGACGAGATAATGATTTCTGCCTTCATCGTGAATGGAAATGCACTGTGTGAAGTAGTTGACTTCTCGGGCATGTCTGTTTGAACTTCACTCTGTTTTTGACGTGCTATTTTTTAACCGTTCTGTTTTTGCACTGCGTGCAATAGTTGAACTTCTGGGCGTGTCATGTTTGAACTTCACTCTATTTCACTTTATTTGTATTTTTCCTATATGAAATACACACCATGCAGTACGTGAACTTCCAGGTTGTCACTTTGAAATTCTCTCTGGTTTGAGAGAATTATTTTAAAACACAAAACAACAATATTTTTTATGTATTTTGGACATCTAAATACGGTGAACCTCTCTCACAAGAATTTTTGAACTTTCCCTCGCCGAGCACTTGAACTTCTAGCAACCATTTTTATGTTTATGAGATTGTTTTCAAAAGTGCAAAAATGGTGTTGTGCTTTTTATTTTTTGAAAAAGGTAAATCCTAGGTTTTAATAAACTCCGAACTTCTATG
Source organism: Triticum urartu (assembly GCF_003073215.2). Lineage (NCBI taxonomy): Eukaryota > Viridiplantae > Streptophyta > Magnoliopsida > Poales > Poaceae > Triticum > Triticum urartu. Next base: position 347,004,542 of record NC_053027.1, on the reverse strand, counting down.
TTATTTCAATTTGAAACTTCACCTTTTATATTTTGAGTAAAGAATTGTATTCGATTTTTATACGGAAAAAATCGAAACAGGAAAATACAAGTGAACCTCTCTCGCAAGAATTTTTGAACTTCCTCGGACAAACACTTGAACTTCTTTCAACAAACCTTTAAGCTTTTATTTTTCTAATACTTTTAGTTCTCACTGAAATGCATTCCTTGGAGTACTTGAACTTCTTGTTGTTTCACTATGAATTTCTTTCAACAGATAAGATTTTTTTGAATAGATAAAATGTGTTTAAATGATATATATGAAAATTTTAAAACGTTCATCGAGATGTAGCACATAATATACTTGGTGGAAAGCTTATGAATAGCAGCAAGTTTTTCATGTAGATAGGTGTTTACAAAATTCGTAGCCAATTTGCGAGCACTTTTTAAAATGGAAAAGCAACGTTGCTTTTTGCCTTTTTTTTACATTTTAATGAACGATGGACGTCTCGCACATGAATTTTGAACTATGCTAGGAGGAGCACATGAACTTCTTGAACACCCTTTCTTAAGCTTTTTGTTTCCTTTTTCTTATATTTTTATCTCAAACGCATTCCGTGTAGTAGTTGAACCTTCCACTGTTTTCACCTTGAACATCTATCACGTATTTTTGTTCGATGTCACTCACAACAATTTTTGAACTTTCTCGAGACGTTAGCCTTTTCTTTTTCATTATTTTTTTCACACAATGCACATCGTGTAGTACGTGAACTTCTGACAGTTATTAATCTGAACTTCTCCTGGTTACGCGAAAATATCTGAGTTTTTTATAGATATTGAACCGCTCTACCTATTTTATTTGAACTTCATCGTGTATTTTTAAAAATGTGAAAATTGGAGGTTTTTTAGAAACATTAAACTTCTTCGTTATTTGAAATTGAACTTATTGGTTTTATTCTTTAGAAACTAGAAAAATCCGATTTTTTCAAATATAATATCAAACTACTCCGCTTTTCCAATTGAACTTCTTGAATTTATTTCTCTAGTAACATGAGAACCTAAGGTTTTTATATACCGTGAACTACTCAGTTTTTCGAAATTGTACTGCTTAGTTTTAATCTTTAGCATTGGGGAACATCTAAGTTTTATATAAACATTAAACAACTTCATATATTTTTTAAAAAAATTGGAAACCTGAATGTTCATGAGCTTCTTTTTCCAGTGCTGTTTTCCTTGCTAATTAACATGGCACCACATAGGTTTCCTTAAATTCCCTTTCGACGTCATACCATCTAATGCAATAGTTATGCAAGGCATGTTTATAGAAATTACAGAAGTTAATTAGTTTGCGATAAAAGGAAACAGTAAAATAATTTATTTCCATTTTTGGCATAACCACGAGCACCTTAGGCACATATCCATTTTTTATCTGCACTTGCTCTTTTTTTTGGAGGCTCCATTCCACTTTGCTGGAATTACCCAACACGAAACTATACAAAGGTTTTTGAATTACTACAATCTTCAACCTGGAGAGTAACCTTGGACTGCACAATCATCTACAATCGGACATGGATTGTTATGCATTTTGTAGCAGGATATAATGTACAACAATCACGTAAAAAGCATCAAACTTCAACCTGGAGTCACATTGGACTGCAAAATTACATTTTGTGACAACTTAAAACTAATTGTATCTGTTCACAGCAATGCCATCGCTGCCAAATACATTTTTTTAATTGAGACCAACTTTCAGAAACAACGGAATAAGTAGAGAGGGGATGGAAAGGAGATTCGTGCGGTCCTTGATTTGAGAGCGGGACGACCGACATCGTTCAGGAGGCCAGAGAGAACAGTTCTAGTGAGGATGATGAACCAGGCAGGGGATTTTGTCGATGCACATGTAACGATCGAGGGAGTGCTCATGACCTGCCCAAGGCGTTGCCCGCGAACTTCCCAGGGTGCTGCCACGCCCTGCCCTCACGCACACCCTCGGATGACGCTGGATCGAGGGAGGACACATGCGTCAGATCTGCATCGGCGGCCAAGGGGGGTGGATGGGCCCATGGGGAGGAGGACGCCGCTGCAGCCGGGACAACAACGAGCGGAGATTTGGGCAGCAGTGCGCGTGAGGTTGACGGCCCGCGGAGGAGGCCGCCGGATGGTGGAATTAGGGGGAGGTAGGCCACCACCGAGGTGGATCCACAGGGAGGGGATCGCGGCGCGATGGATTTAGGGGGAGAGAGGCCACAACTACAATGGATTCAAGGGGAGGGAGGCGGCGACTGCTCTCGTGGGATCCGGGGACCGACGATGGCGCTCGGTATCCAGGGAAGACCGGCGAAATCACGCGGTCGTTCCGGGGCTGCGCCATCATTGGGGAGGGGGGAAGGGGGTCGCGCAGCCGTTGGGAAGGAGGGGAGGAGGCCCGCCGCCGTTGGGAAGGAGGGGAGGAGGCCGCGCCGGCATTGGGGAGGAGGTAGCGCCACCATTTGGGGAGGAGGGGACGTGGGGCGCCGACCGCGCGGGGACGAGGCGCTGCGTCGTGGGGATGTGGGTCGGGGATGGGGGCCGAGAGGTGGGAAGAGTGGGAGGTGGGAGGTGGGGTTCGGTTTTTGTTTTTAGATCTTAGGAACCAGTGGTCGGCCCTATACAAGGCTGCTGTGATCCAAATAACTATTCTAATCCCAGGATTAGAATAGTGTTGTCCTATATATATGCGTGTTCTGTCCTCTACAGCATTCACTTATAGCTATGTCTTCACTCTTGAATTTTTCTGATCTAAGTGAATGTGATCGGACCCTAACCCCCTCTGTGCTTCTACCTCAAATTCTGTCTATCCAATTCATATGCACTCTGTTGAAACATGTCAAATTTCTTCTTCTAGTCCTTGTCAGCAGAAGAAAAAGAGACAAACATTTAAATCTGTTTTAAATGCCATATCATCTTTGCTTGAATATCGGAGAAGCCGGAACACCCACCCGACAATCCAGGCATGCGCGGGAACATGGAACAACTTCCAATAAGGTGCATGCATGCCACGTGTCCTTCAGATGTGAACCGCCAGGGGCACCTGCCTAATTACGTTGTGCCGTCCCTATCCTTATATATACGCACACCTCACGGTCATTATCTCTTATTCCACCTCGCCACCTTGCACAAACCCTAGTGCCTCCGCTAGCTCGAGTTGACGCTGCAGACGAAGCGCTTAGCTTCCGCGACATCTTCGACGCCATCCTCACACCGGCTGCGGACCTCGTCCTCTCCACCGCCGCCAAGTTAGGGCACGGGAGATTGAACTGCTCGGCTTCAAAACTATGCCTTCTCTAGCAGTTCGTCAGCGGTAAATAAAGCTCTCTTTTTACTGTCTTTTGATCCGTCAAAACCATCCACTTTGACCAAAAGTGGTTTCTACACTTCCAATTCTGGATCTATCTTTATCTGCATCTCATATTATGCTAAGGGTGTTCACTTATGCTTCATAACTATTTAGATTCCTCACTTTCGTACAAATCTGGAAAAAACTTTCTTCAAATAAGGGAATGTCTTTGCACTATGAGGTCAATGTCTTCAAACCGATTTATCTTCAAAATCTTCTGAGAATGCATATGACCTCTTCCCCTTCCCTCGCACCTTTAATGCTGTCACAGGTACATGTCCGTGGGAGTATCCCTTGGTTCTCATAGTCTGCATTCATTTGCAGAGTTCTTACAGCATCATATTCACTCCCCTGAAGCCAGTTCTTGTCTGACCAGTAGACGGAGGCCTTTCACTGTTCTAAAGCCAATCAGTCTGAATATAATGGCAACAGAAAAATCAGCAAGAAAAGGTGGCAGGCTGCGCAGAGGCAACAAAGCTCTAGATCTGCCTCCGGATCTGTATGAATTGTACAAGTCAGATCATGAAGAAAGTTACAATTGGTGCAAAGACCAGAATCCAATGGATTCGAAGATATTGGGCAGAACAGTGGTTCAAGTACAACTTCGTCACTGCCGAATATCCTGAGAAGAATGCGATTAAGCGCCCATGGGGTGATTTTCTGTACAGGAATCTGCAGCCAAAATAAAAGCCTGAAGTCATCGCCCGAGGCTTCTACCCATGCATGGTCCGAGGACCGAAGCCTGAGAATGCCGACCCATCATCCATGTTATGGTGTCGCGAAGCCAATCTCTTGAAGCGACTATCAGTTTGCCAAGGAGTCAGCTACAAAGAACAAGAAGGAGCTAGGACTCAACTTCAACCCTGGTCCATCTCCTCCAAGGCTTGATGGCACGCGCGATGCCAATCCAAATGTCATCGGCCCCTTCAAGAACCTCGATGGCCTCCTCTCTCACATTGCTGCTCAAAGGGCTACGGTGAATCAATGTGCTGATGTGCTACCTCTTGTGCATGCGTTAGTTTTCCCTTGAAGAGGAAAGGGTGATGCAACAAAGTAGCGTAAGTATTTCGCTCAGTTTTGAGAACCAAGGTATTAATCCAGTAGGAGACAACGCTCAAGTCACCTAGTACCTACACAAACAATCAAGAACCTTACAAGCAACGCGATAAAGGGGTTGTCAATCCCTTCACGGCCACTTGCAAAAGTGATATCTGATAAAGATAATAAGATAAATATTTTTGGTATTTTTGTTGTATAGATTGGAAAGTAAAGATTGTAAAATAATAAAACGAGATGCGATGTAAATAAAAGAGATGCAATATAATAAGAAAGAGACCCGGGGGGCATAGGTTTCACTAGTGGCTTCTCTTGAGATAGCATAAATTACGATGTATGAACAAATTACTACCGAGCAATTGATAGAAAAGCGCATAGTTATGAGAATATCTAGGCAATGATTATGATTATAGGCATCACGTCTGTGTCTAGTAGATCGAAACGATTCTACATCTACTCCTATTACTCCACACATCGACCGCTATCCAGCATGCATCTAGAGTATTAAGTTTATAAGAACAGAGTAACGCATTAGGCAAGATGACATGATGTAGAGGAATAAACTCAAGCAATATGATATAAACCCCATCTTTTTTATCCTCGATGGCAACATTACAATACATACCTTGCTGCCCCTACTGTCACTGGGAAAGGACACCGCAAGATTGAACCCAAAGCTAAGCACTTCTCCGATTCCAAGAAAGATTAATCTAGTAGGCCAAACTAAACCAATAATTCGAAGAGACTTGCAAAGGTAACAAATCATGCATATAAGAATTCAGAGAAGAAGCAAATAATATTCATAGATAATCTTGATCATAAATCCACAATTCATCGGATCTCGGCAAGCACACCGCAAAAGAGTATTACATCGAATAGATCTCCAAGAACATCGAGGAGAACTTTGTATAGAGAATCAAAGAGAGAGAAGAAGCCATCTAGCTGATAACCATGGACCCGAAGGTCTGTGGTAAACTACTCACGCTTCATCGGAGAGGCTATGATGTTGATGTAGAAGCCCTCCGTGATCGATTCCCCCTCTGGCAAATCGCTAGAAAAGGCCCCAGATGGGATCTCACGGGTACGGAAGGTTGCGGCGGTGGAAAAGTGGTTTCGTGGCTCTCCTGGATGTTTTTAGGCGAAAGAAGTACGTCGATGGAGCTGTGTGTGTCCCATAAGGGTGGGGGCGTGCCTACCCCCCGGGTGCCCCCTCCTGCCTCGTGGACTTCCAGACATCCACTCCAAGTCTCCTGGATTGCGTTTGTTCCAAGAAAGACCCTCATGAAGGTTTTGTTCCGTTTGATATTCCTTTTCTTCAAAACACTAAAATAGGCAAAAAAAACAGAAACTGACACTGGGCCTCCGGTTAATAGGTTAGTCCAAAAAATAATATAAAAGAGCCTATTAAAGCCCACTAAACATCCAAAACAGATAATATAATAGCATGGAACAATAAAAAATTATAGATACGTTGGAGACGTATCAGCATCCCCAAGCTTAATTCCTGCTCGTCCTCGAGTAGGTAAATGATAAAAACAGAACTTTGGATGCGGAGTGCTACTTGGCATAATTTTTAATGTAATTCTTCTTAATTGTGGTATGAATATTCTGATCCGAAAGATTCAAGACAAAATTATAATATTGACATAAAAATAATAATACTTCAAGCATACTAACAAAGCAATCATGTCTTCTCAAAATAACATGGCCAAAGAAATCTATCCATACAAAATCATATAGTCTCTCTATGCTCTATCTTCATCACACAAAATATTAAAATCATGCACAACCCCGATCACAAGCCAAGCAATTGTTTCATACCTTTTATGTTCTCAAGCTTTTTCAATCTTCACGCAATACATGAGCGTGAGCCAAGGACATAGCACTATAGGTGGAATAGAATGGTGGTTGTGGAGAAGACAAAAAGGAGAAGATAGTCTCACATCAACTACGTGTATCAACGGGCTATGGAGATGCCCATCAATAGATATCAATGTGAGTGAGTAGGGATTGCCATGCAACGGATGCACTAGAGCTATAAGTGTATGAAAGCTCAACAAGAAACTAAGTGGGTGTGCATCCAACTTTCTTGCTCACGAAGACCTAGGGCAATTTTGAGGAAGCCGATCATTGGAATATACAAGCCAAGTTCTATAATGAAAAATTCCCACTAGTATATGAAAGTGACTACATAGGAGACTCTCTATCATGAAGATCATGGTGCTACTTTGAAGCACAAGTGTGGTAAAAGGATAGTAGCATTGCCCCTTCTCTCTTTTTCTCTCATTTTTTTATTTGGGCCTTTCTCTTTTTTATGGGCTCTTTTCTTTTGTCCGGAGTCTCATCCTGACTTGTGGGGGAATCATAGTCTCCATCATCCTTTCCCCACTGGGACAATGCTCTAAAAAGGAATATCATTACACTTTATTTACTTACAACTCAAGAATTACAACTCGATACATAGAAAAAAATATTACTCTATGTGAATGCCTCTGGCAGTGTACCGGGATGTGCAATGAATCAACAGTGACATGTATGAAAGAATTATGAAGGTGGCCTTGCCACAAATACGATGTCAACTACATGATCATGAAAAGCAATATGACAATGATGGAGCGTGTCATAATAAATGGAACGGTGGAAAGTTGCATGGCAATATATCTCGGAATGGCTATGGAAATGCCATAATAGGTAGATATGGTGACTGTTTTGAGGAAGAAAATGGTGGTTGTTATGGTACCGGTGAAAGTTGTGCGGCACAAGAGAGGCTAGCAATGGTGAAAGGGTGAGAGTGTGTATAATCCATGGACTCAACAATAGTCATAATGAACCAACATACGTATTGCAAAAATCTATTAGTTATTGAAACGAGGTACTCCGTGCATGCTCCTAGGGGATAGATTGGTAGGAAAAGACCATCGCTCGTCCCCGAACGCCACTCATAAGGAAGACAATCAATAAATAAATCATGCTCCGACTTCATCACATAACGGTTCACCATACGTGCATGCTGTGGGAATTACAAACTTTAACACAAGTATCTCTCAAATTCATAACTACTCAACTAGCATGACTCTAATATCACCATCTTCATATTTCAAAACAATCATAAAGAATCAAACTTCTCATAGTATACAATGCACTTTATATGGATGTTTTTATTATAGCCATCTTGGATGCCTATCATATTAGGACTAATTTTATAACCAAAGCAAATTACCATGCTGTTCTAAAGGACTCTCAAAATAGTATAAGTGAAGCATGAGAGATCAATAATTTCTATAAAATAAAACCACCGCTGTGCTCTAAAAACATATAAGTGAAGCACTAGAGCAAAATTATCTAGCTCAAAAGATATAAGTGAAGCACATAGAGTATTCTAATAAATTCCAATTCATGCGTGTCTCACCCAAAATATGTGTACAGCAAGGATGATTGTGGTAACTAAAAATGAAAGACTCAAATCATGCAAGACGCTCAAGTAAAACACATATCATTTGGTGAATAAAAATGTAGCCTCAAGTAAAGTTACCGATAGACGAAGACGAAAGAGGGGGTGCCTTCCGGGGCATCCCCAAGCTTAGGCTTTTGGTTGTCCTTGAATTTTACCTTGAGGTGCCTTGGGAATCCCCAAGCTTAGGCTCTTGCCACTCCTTGTTTCAAAATCCATCAAATCTTTACCCCAAAACTTGAAAACTTCACAACACAAAACTTCAACAGAAAATCTCATGAGCTCCTTTAGTATAAGAAAATAAATCACCACTTTGAGGTACTGTAATGAACTCATTATTTATTTATATTGGTGTTAAACCTACTTTATTCCAACTTTTCTATGGTTCATACCCCCCGATACTAGCCATAGATTCATGAAAATAAGCAAACAACACACGAAAAACAGAATCTGTCAAAAACAGAACAGTTTGTAGCAATATGGATAGTTCGAATACTTCGGCAAGTCCAAAAATTCTGAAAAATTAGGAAGACCTAAATAATTTGTATATTGATCTAATGCAGTTGGAATTGGTATTTTATAGCTCTCTGGTAAAAAATAGTAATTATTTTCGTCAGGGCATTCTTTCTGTTTTTTTTTCAGCAAGATCAAACAACAATCACCCAAGAAGTTCCTAAAGGCTTTACTTGGCACAAACACTAACTAAAACATAAGAAACACAATAATAAAAGAGGATAGATCAATTATTTATTACTAAAAAGGAACAAAAAGCAAGGAAAAAAAATAAAATTGGGTTGCCTCCAACAAGCGCTATCGTTTAACGCCCTAGCTAGGCATAAAAGCAAGAATGGATCTAGGTATTGTCTTCTTTCGTGTGCAATTCATAATTGGCTCTGATAATAGATTCATAAGGTAATTTAATTTTCTTTCTAGGAAAGTCTTCCATGCCTTTCCTTAACGGAAATTGGAATCTAATATTTCCTTCTTTCATGTCAATAATTGCACCAATCGTTCTAAGGAAAGGTCTACCAAGAATAATAGGACATGTATGATTGCAATCTATATCAAGAACAATGAAATCTACGGGTACATAATTCCTATTTGCAACAATAAAACATCATTAATCCTTGCCATAGGTTTCTTAATGGTGGAATCCGCAATATGCAAATTTAAAGAACAATCATCAAATTCATGGAAACCTAGCACATCACACAAAGTTTTTGGAATCGTGGAAACACTAGCACCCAAATGACCTAAAGCATAACATTCATAATCTTTAATCTTAATCTTAATAGTAGGTTCCCACTCATCATAAAGTTTTCTAGGGATAGAAACTTCTAGCTCAAGCTTTTCTTGATAAGATTGCATTTAAGCATCAACGATATGTTTAGTAAAAGCTTTATTTTGATTGTAAGCATGAGGAGAATTTAGCACGGGTTGCAACAAGGAAATACAATCTATCAAAGAGCAATTATCATAATTAAATTCCTTGAAATACAAAATAGTGGGTTCATTACTATGTATGGTTTTGTCCTCTTCAATCCCACTTTTATCAATTTTTACATCACGATCTAAAAACTTTGAATCATTGGGACGCATTTTAACTTAAGTTGACTCATCTCCAGTCCCATCTTTATCAAGATTCATATTGGAAAACAAAGATTTAATAGGAGTCACATCAATCACTTTTAGATCTTCATCATTATTATCATCTAGACCTTCCGGTTTAGTGGCCATCTTATTAACTAAGGTGGCTTGATTATCCGAAATTTGGCCTACTAAATTTTCAAGATGAGCAAACTAAGATTTCAAACCATAAAATTCCTTAGATATATCATCGAGCTCTTTATTCATGTACTCCATAAAGCTTTTTTGTTCTTTAAGCTCGTTTCTGAAGAAATTATTATGCTCAAATTGTAAAGACATAAAGCTTCTAACATTGTTTTCAATTTCTTCCAACCTTCTAAGGTAAGGATCAACGCTTTTTGGTAGAACCATAAAGGCAAACAGGCACACTAACACACAAGAACACAAGAAGCAAGCAAAGAGAGACAAAAGGAAAAAGGACGAAGAAAAGGCAAAGGTTTTCAAAAATTCTTTTAGAAGTGGGGGAGAGGAAAACGAGAGGCAAATGGCAAATAATGTAATGTGAGGGAGAAGATCGTATGATGGGTACTTGGTATGTCTTGACTTGTGCGTAGATCTGCCCGGAAACGGCACTAGAAATCCTTCTTGCTACCTCTTGAGCATGCATTGGTTTTCCCTTGAAGAGGAAAGGGTGATGCAGCAAAGTAGCATAAGTATTTCCCTCATTTTTGAGAACCAAGGTATCAACCCAATAGGAGACAACGCTCAAGTCACCTAGTACCTACACAAATAATCAAGAACCTTGCAACCAACGCGATAAAGGGGTTGTCAATTCCTTCACAGCCACATGCAAAAGTGAGATCTGATAAAGATAATAAGATAAATATTTTTGGTATTTTTGTTGTATATATTGGAAAGTAAAGATGCTAAAATAATAAAACAAGATGTGATGTAAATAAAAGAGATGCAATATAATAAGAAAGAGACCCGGGGGCCATAGGTTTCACTAGTGACTTCTCTCAAAATAGCATAAATTACAGTGGGTGAACAAATCACTGCCGAGCAATTGATAGAAGAGCGCATAGTTATGAGAATATCTAGGAAATGATTATGATTATAGGCATCACGTCTGTGTCAAGTAGATCGAAATGATTTTGCATCTACTACTATTACTCCACACATTGACTGCTATCCAGCATACATCTAGAGTATTAAGTTCATAAGAACAGACTAACGCATTAGGCAAGATGACATGATGTAGAGGGATAAACTGAAGCAATATGATATAAACCCCATCATTTTATCCTCGATGGCAACAATACAATACGTGCCTTGCTTCCCCTACTGTCACTTGGAAAGGACACCGCAAGATTGAACCCAAAGCTAAGAACTTCTCCCATTGCAAGAAAGATCAATCTAGTAGGCCACACTAAACCGATAATCTGAAGAGACTTGCAAAGATAACAAATCATCCATATAATAATTCAGATAAGATGCAAATAATATTCATAGATAATCTTGATCATAAATCCACAATTCATCGGATCTCGGCAAACACACCGCAAAATAGTATTACATCGAATAGATCTCCAAGATCATCGAGGAGAACTTTGTATTGAGAATCAAAGAGAGAGAAGAAGCCATCTAGCTAATAACTATGGACCCGAAGTGTAACGCCCTCGATGCGTCTATATCTCCCACATGTCGAAGCACGACTTAGAGGCATAACCGCATTGAAAGCAATGTCGCAAGTGAGGTAATCTTCGCAAACAACCCATGTAATACAATAAGGGAAAGATACATAGTTGGCTTACAATCGCCACTTCACACAAATACATGAATAAAGCATTACATCATCCAAATACAGTCAAGGTCCGACTACGGAACCAAAATAAAAGAAGAACCCCAAATGCGACAAGGTCCCCGATCGACCCCAACTGGGCTCCACTACAGATCAACTAGAACGAAACAACACAAAGGACAAGATCTTCATCGAGCTCCTCCTGAGCTTGGTTGCATCGTCTGCATGGACTCATCGGCACCTGCAAACTGGTTTTGGAATTATCTGTGAGTCACAGGGACTCAGCAATCTCACACCCTCGTGATCAAGACTATTTAAGCTTATAGGTAAGGCAAGGTATATATGTGGACCTGCTGCAAGCGACTAGCATATATGGTGGCTAACATACGCAAAAGGGAGCGAGAAGAGAAGGAAAATGACGTTCGAGAAATCTATGATCAAGAAGTGATCCTAAAACAACCTACGTCAAGAATAACTCCAACACTGTGTTCACTTCCCGGACTCCGTCGGAAAGAGACCATCACGGTTCCACACGCGGTTGATGGATTTTAATTAAGGTCAACTTCAGGTTTTCTACAACCGGACATTAACAAATTCCCATCTGCCCATAACCGCGGGCACGACTTTCGAAAGTTCAAATCCCTATAGGGGTGTCCCAACTTAGCCCATCACAAGCTCTCACGGTCAACGAAGGATATACCTTCTAGCGGGAAGACCCGATCAGGCTCGGAATCCCGGTTACAAGACCTTTCGACAAGGTAAAACTAAACCAGCAACACCGCCCGAATGTGCCGACAAATCCCGATAGGGGATGCACATATCTCGTTCTCAGGGCACACTGGATTGTCCAAGGTACGGGTAGGCCAGCCCAGAGTTGCCCTTGGTGGCCACCGGCAGCTGACAGGGTGGACCAACACTCAGAGGAGCACTGGCCCGGGGGGGGGGGGGTAAAATAATGATGACCCTCAGGAGCGCGACTCCCAAGGGAAAAGAAAAGGCTAGGTGGCGAATGGTAAAACCAAAGTTGGGCATTGCTGGAAGAGTTTTATTCAAGGCGAACTGTCAAGGGGTTCCCATTATTACCCAACTGCGTAAGGAACGCAAAATCCGGGAACATAACACCGATATGACGGAAACTAGGGTGGCAAGAGTGGAACAAAACACCAGGCATAAGGCCGAGCCTTCCACCCTTTACCAAGTATATAGATGCATTAATTAAATAAGAGATATTGTGATATCCCAACAAGTAAACATGTTCCAACAAGGAACAACATCTCCATGTTCCAACAAGGAACAAACTTCAATCTTCACCTGCAACTAACAACGCTATAAGAGGGGCTGAGCAAAGCTGTAACATAGCCAAACAACGGTTTGCTAGGACAAGGTGGGTTAGAGGCTTGGTTCAACGATAGGGGAGGCATGATAAGCAAGTGGTAGGTATCGCAGCATAGGCACGGCAAAAGAGTGAGCATCTAGCAAGCAAAGATAGAAGTGATTTCGAGGGTATGGTCATCTTGCCTGAAATCCCGCAAGGAAGAAGAACGAGTCCATGAAGGAGACAAACGGACGAAGTCGAACGAATCCTCACAACACGACGTTATCGGAACCAACCCGAAGAAGCAACACCGGAAAGAAGCAAACAACATAGTAAACAACCAACACATAGACATGGCATGATGCACAAACAATCATGATGCATGTCTGGTTTAATGAAGCATGAAACGGCAAAATGCACAAGCAACCCTACAAGTTAAGTGGAGCACAATATGCAACGGAGTTACATATAGAAGAAAACACCACATGACTTATTTAGTTCCCTCTTGTTTATGTACCCAACAATATTAAATGTTCTTAGCATGGCAAGAGGGTGAAGCATAATAAAACTACCTAACTAGGCAAGTTTAAATGAGGCCGGAACAACAAACAACAAGTCCGGAAACTCGTCATATGCATATATTAGGTTTGGTACTGTTCTTCCCTAAACATAATTTTAGAGTTATTAAACATGCAAAGTAAAGCCACCATGTTAAACTAGGCAAAATTCTACCCCATTTACATATAAAGTTTGTTAGGTTTGGAGCTACGGTTAATTAGTTATTAGATGCATGAAGTCTAGGGGGTTTTCTGTAAAACAGGCGTCTCTGGAAAAAAGACAAACTCGCAGATCTGAAAAAAATACACTGGGCCGAATCTGCTGGGACTGGACTGCTCATATTGGGCTTTGGCCGAGTTGAGGAGGAGACAGGCAGACGGGGCTGCGGACTTGGGAGCCCCACGAACAGAGTGGCCGGCTCGAGAGGAGCTGGGCCACAATGCGGGACGCGGCCAGGAGGGCGCTGGAGGCGGGCGCTCCTGTTCTGATGAAGCAGACGAAGCACGGCGCTGGCAGCAGGTCGAGGCAGGGGCCAGGCGCGGCGACATCTTGGTCTCCGGCGGCGGAGCGGCGACCTGGAGGCAGGGACGAGGCCGGGGCGCAGGGACTTGGCGCTGGTCGTCCTCCTCGCACGCAGAAGCAGGGGAATGTCGCGATGAAGAGGCCAGGCGTGCCGGCGCGATGTAGAGGAGGCAGCAAGCGGCGGGGCACAAGGAGATCGGGCGGAGCTCGTCGCAGACGATGAGAGGAAACAGATCTGGCGGCGAAGGACGGAGGGCGAGGAACCGGGCGTGATGTAGGGTGAGGAAACGGATCCACCAGAGGCTTCCCGAGGGGCTTGCCGACGGCGACGAGGCAGGGCGCCGCTTGTGGGGCTGGTTGTCGCGGGAGCGGCGCGGTGACGAGGCCATCCATGGCAGAGTACGGCAGGGCGGAGGAGCTTGGGGTCGACCGGAACCGAGGCTGGCGAGGTCCGGCAGACTGGGGATGGAGCAGACCCGGCGTGTGGAGGCAGCCGGTGGCGGAGATCCATGCAGCGGAGGCTTGGTCTGCTTGTGGACATAGAGAAAACGAGAGAGAGATGAGAGACAGAGAGCAGGGAAACGAAGGAGGAGGTGGTCGCATGGGCTCATCTGCTGGTCATCGGCGGCGGCGCATGGCGCGGGGCTCGATGGTTGGGGGTCGAGCATGGGCTGGAGGTGGAGAGGAGTCAGACGGAGAAGCAACATCCATGGGAATCGGGAGGAGAGGCGGGGGTTCGTCAGGCACAGAAACACAGGAGGTGGGTGGCGACGGATCTGGGTGATGGGATGGAGTGCAGTGGCGGCGGCTGGGAGGGAATGATGGGACAAGCCCCTAGGATCTAGGGTTAGACTGATATTTATATCAGATGAATTTAGGTTAGGGGATACCTCATCCCTACGATCCTAATCGAACTTCTGAGAAAAAAATAGGTTAGGTAGCATAAATAAGAAAACAGAGATGTTTTATAGATGTTTGGGGATGATCCGGATCCAGCGGTGACGACTGTCTGGGTCGGGTCCGGGATAGATTTCGGACACGCACGGGAGGAGGGCCGCGGGCTGACGAGAGAGGTTAGGTAGGGTCTGACGGTGAGTAGAGAACTGTGCACAAGGCCTCAGGCTAAGAAAAGACAAGAGAGAAAGGCCCGGCGTCTATTTCCGGAGACCGAAAACGTTCGACGTTAGACCGGCTATAATGCCGCTATAGTTTAATGATTGGGCTATCAAACAAGCTCCGAATGTGATGAAACTTGACAGGCGGTCTATCTACACTAAAATAAGACCGCACGCCAACTTTCAACCCATTCTGAGAACATTTTCTGGCCACTTATAAAAAAAATTACGGACATGCCGCTGGCGCGGGCGAGTGTGTCTGGGCTCAGACCGGACAACAGAAGGAACTGTGGAAACCCGGACGGATGCAGGTTTTCAAAACATAATGATGCAATGCACATGAAGACATGACAAGATGCAACACGCAAGAGAATGAAATGGCAACAACAACGAATAACTGGAAGACACCTGGCACATCGGTCTCGGGGCGTCACACGAAGGTCTGTGGTAAACTACTCACGCTTCATCGGAGAGGCTATGGTGTTGATGTAGAAGCCCTCCGTGATCGATTCCCCCTCCGACAGATCACCGAAAAAGGCCCTAGATGGGATATCAAGGGTACGGAAGGTTGCGGCAGTGGAAAAGTGGTTTCCTGGCTCACCTGGATTTTTTTAGGGTACACGAGTATATATAGGAGAAAGAAGTTCATCGGTGGAGCTCCGTGGGGACCACGAGGGTGGGGGGCGCGCCTATCCCCCTAGGTGCGGCCTCCTGCCTTGTGGCCGCCTCGCGGACTTCCAAACTTCGACTCCAAGTCTCCTGTATTGCGTTTGTTCCAAGAAAGATCCTCGTGAAGGTTTTATTCCATTTGGATTCTGTTTGATTCCTTTTGTGCGAAACACTAAAATAGGCAAAAAAATAGAAACTGGCACTAGGCCTCCGGTCAATAGGTTAGTCCCAAAAATAATATAAAAGAGCATATTAAAGCCCACTAAACATCCAAAACAGATAATATAATAGCATGGAACAATAAAAAATTATAGATACGTTGGAGATGTATCAGGATGACGCAGATTCTGAAGATGTGCCAGCGCCACTGAAGCAACAGCAGCAGCAGCAGAAGAAGAAGAAGAAGAAGAAGAAGAAGAAGAAGAAGAAGAAGAAGAAGAAGAAGAAGACAAATGCTTCGATGCCCTCTGCCACACCAAAAGCTTCGACTGTGAAGCCGTTGACCACTGCACCTCCTGAACCCAGTGTGCACTCTGAAGATTTGTCTTGTGTCTCCAAGAAGGACGAGTAGTCCAAGAAAACCATGAAGCCCAAGAAGATTTCTGGGCATGAACTGACTCCTGCTGCCGTTCTGCGCAACGAGGAAAACACCATTGATCTGTCCAGTGATGAAGATCTTGGTGAGGATGCACTTGAGCAGCTGATCAAGAGCAAGCAAGAGGCGGAGATCTTCAACAATCTTCCCCTCTTTGATGTTGACATTTTGAACAACTTCATCGATGAGTGGTTCGATGACCAAAGCACTAATATTGATGATCTTCAGCTGCGTGTGGGCATAAGCATCACGTTTCATGGAGCCATTGCTAATGAGTTGGCCCTGGCTCAGAAAATTGTTGAACTCATAAACAAGATTGGTTATGAGAAGGCTCATTTCAAGAAGAATATGGCCAAGCTCAATGTGGCTGATGTGTAGATCTTCAAGAAGATGTTGCATGATCTCAAGGCCGAGTTTCATAAGAAGAGGGAAGAAGCTAAAGGCTCTCGCGAGCGCATGAAGTACTACGCGCAGAAGTGTGTTCAAGCAGACAATGAAGCTGAAAAGCACAAAGCTCTTAGGCGTCCTCGCATCGACCCCAGAATGGCTACCAAACCAAAGATGAAGTCTGCTGAAGCCCAAAGTGAAGTACCCAGGAAGGAAGAACCTTGCATTGTTTTCCCTGCTAGTATGACATGCTCGAAGCCTAATGTCACCTCAGTAGCTTCAGATATGAAGAAAACAAGGGCCGCTGAATTCAAAGCTAGGAAACACAAGCATAAGGATGCGTCTGATGATGCCCTGTCCAAGAAGAAATTGAAGACAAAGTTTTCAAACAAAGAGCGTGCTGCGGCCTCTAAGCCCCTCATTGTTGACCCCATTTCGGTTGCTTGTCCAGCCTCCACCAACCAAGAGTGTCATCTTGTGATCCATGAGCCTGCTTCCACAGAGGCTCCTGAAGATGAAGAAGTTCCAGCTATTGACCCCATCACAGCTGAAGACATTGGTCATGAAGACAATGTTAATGATGATGGTGTCCTTCCTCACCTCAAGCCCCAGATGGTGTCATCACCTATTCTTACGAACAGAGAACTTATCAGCGTTGGTCGTCCCTTGACGCCAATTGCTTAGGATGACTCATCAGCCCAACACCCTTAGCAAGACACCCCCGTCCATGATGAGACACCTAGAACTCCACCACCTCAAGTCACCACTCTAGTGCTTGACGATGACAACTACATGGTGCAGACCTCTTCATCACCACAGGTGTCGCCCGCATTTCGCGGGCTTCGCAAAGGTCCCGTGTCACAGGTCGCCATGTTGAGCATTTCAGAAGGGGAAGTGCAACAAAGGTCAATAGCACGTCAAGTGTTTCCTGAAGCGACCCCTACTCTGAATGTCTCTGAGTCTGAAGCCAAAGTTGTTGAAGACATTCCGGCTGTATCAGCCGATGAAGATAATGAAGATGCAAGAGAAGAAGAAAGAGTTTCCACACCCCCTACTACTAACCAAGTCATTCTCGAGGAGAATGTGATTGTGCCCGACCCTCTTGTTATTGAACAAACGGAGGTTGCAAACACTGAGGCTCCCACAAAAAACACCATTGAAGCCAATGAAACTGTCATGGCTGAAGACAATGTGGAGCCTGACGCTCATGTGGAGCCTGAAGCCAATATGGATGTTGAAGCCACTGTTCCACCTCCAAGGCCTCACACCATTGAATAGACCTATGATCGTGGTCAGCTTGTCACAGTTAGATGGCATATTATGGTTCCTCCCACTGCTCCCGGACCACAGTATGACTATCATGTGGAGCAGAGGCCTCAAGTTCAGAAACCCAAGCCACGGCTGCCAAGACTTCTAGGTGCTGCCACTACAACGGGTTATTTCAACGCGCACAACTTCAGAGCCCACACCACCTTCTTTGATAGTGCCAAAAATCCCTACACGAAGCCAAAGATCTCATCCGATCGTTTTTGGAGCCATCAACAGTGAAGCTACTACTCCTACATTCTGTACAATCAAGAGAAAATCTTTCCCCACATGCGTCTGGATAGTGAAGCTATTGTTGGGTTGCCCTGTCTTGAAGAAGCACTTGACTGCTTCAGGGATGTTGGTCTTCTGCTATTTGAAACAGACAAAGAGCGCTGGAATGAGGAGCCTCTACTGCAGTTCTATGCCACACTTCATATACACGGCTACAACAGGGATCTTGAGACATGGATCCTTGAGTGGATGTCAAGTGATGTACATCACGAAGCCAAAGCTCAAGACATTATCGAGCTTACTTCCCTACCCACTCCACGTGAGTTCTACAAGCCTGGTTGTCAGCGTCATCAAGATGAACTACAGAGTATCTTCCAGAGGCTCGAGCCAGATATGAGTGAGATGCTCAGTATGATGAAGCCATTGCCTCAAGATGCTGAATACCCCAAAGAGTTCTTCATGAAAGACCTCGAGTACTTGCCCCGCATAGTATACCACATTCTGAGGCATACTCTATGGCCAATCAAGGGACATTCATCTGAAGCCAAACTTGAAGGAGCCATGACGACTTTGGTATTTTATATCATCAATGGCATCAAATTCAATACCCATGATTTCTTCATCAGACAACTAGCTGCTTCTAGAATTGATCTGTTTGGCCTGAAGTTCTATGCTCCATGGGTGATGCACCTGATCAAGCTCCATTCTTCTGTTGACTATCAGCCCTCAACGCACAACCATCTTGTTTTTCTACCTGATGTTGATTTGTCCGTTGAAGCCATCTACCCTGAGCCTACAAAGCAGCCTATACATCTTCAGAATGCTGAACACCAAAGCTTCTCACAACCAATGGAGGGAATTCTTGTTTCCAATGCTGCAACCCCTACTTATCCTCTGGCTGGAAATATGAGAGTGCCACATCGTGCCAACACCGAAGCCACTGCCAGTACAATTGCACAAATGCCTCATAAGCGATCTCGTGCTCTTAATGACCGAGGGCTTCTTGTGGCCTTGCATCAGAAGCAGGATAAGCATCATGACTGGCTAAAGCGTCAGATGCATAGTATCTTGGTGGATGTTAATCACATCCAAAACTTGGCCACCAAGAACTCGTTCGTTGCCCATGAAGCCTATCGGCAATCTTGGAAGACTCTCACACTGCTCTGTCCTGAAGACGATATTTGCGAAGATGGCTTCACTGAGGACTTCAAGTTTGATTCCAGGCCTCCACAAAATTCAAGCTAGTGCCGCACAACCTCAATTGAAGATTTTTAGCGTTCATCTTTGGCTGCAACTGTTGTTGTGAGAGTTGTCGATGAAGAAGATGATGCCACTTCACCAACCATGGTTACACTGCATCTCGACACTTTATCAGGACCATCTGCACCACCGAACTCCAATGTCAACCCTGCTCCTTCATCTACTCCTGATGGGAACACGTAGATTCTCTATTTCTTCAAACCTTTTTGGTCATTACTGACAAAAGGGGGAGAAGCTTATGAGTTTAAAATCTTCAAGCGGGTCCTTATTGGGTGGTTGCATTATATTTGCTAAGTCTTTACAACTCTCGCATTTTGAAACATTTGGTTCTTTGAGTTGTAACACTTAAACTCGATGGTCATCTGCTACTTTTTCTGCTACCTTATGATGCGATGGTAAATTCTGCATGAAGCCATTCTGCAGACGTCCATTTTTCATTATGCATGTCAATATCTTCGTTATCTCTTTATATGCATGATGAATTATCTTCATAAGTTGAAGAGGATCTCCACAAAGTTAAACCTGCCATGAGCATTTGCACTCGAAAGAAAACTACTTATATGCACATCTTCAGGGGGAGCCTTTGCTACTTATGAAGACAATGCCTTAATCCTTAAACTTTCACATACTTTTATCCCCGTTCAAAACTTCAACTGGTTTGTCATCGATCACCAAAAAGGGGGAGATTGTAAGTGCATCTAGTGCCACCCTTAGTTGGTTTTGGAGTATTGACGACAAACTTGGTTGAGGGACTAATGTGTTTGTGAGAATTGCAGGATAACACAGGTAGTAGTCCCATATTGATTCGGTTTACCTACTAGAGATGACCCCTAAAAATGTGTGAAGACATTGAAGACAATGGTGGTCTGTGAAGATATCCATAGTGAAGATTATGACATGAGAAGACATTCACATGAAGACTATGAAGTGCGAAGACATAGTTGTTTCGTAGTTTTTGTTTCTTCTTTGTTGAGTCATAGGAACCACCGTACCGTTAAGTGGGATCCCAGTGAATAAAGTCAGAGTGACTAATGTGATGCTTAAACAAATCTTGTGTCTTTAAATGAAGACAATGAGAGCAAATCAAGCTGTCGCGTGTGTTTGAAATCTGACCGCTGGACACATGTCAGTTCCTTAGTGACCCAAGGTCATTTCGGACAAATTAGGTCGGGTTGCCTCCTGGCTATAAACAGCCCACCCCCTACACCATAAATTGGTGGCTGCTCCGAGTTAGTGCATTGCTTTTGTCGTTTGAGAGCAACCCACCTCCGAAGCATTTGAGAGAGAGATCCTTGTGAGGACAAAGCCCAAACACCCAGAACCAAAGAGTGTTAGGCATCACTATCTTTCTGTCCGCGTGATCTGAAGACTTGCTACACTTGAGGACTGTGAATCCTCCAGCCGGTTAGGTGTCGCGTTCTGAGCATCGAAGAGTCATTGTGGATTGCCGGTGAACGAAGTCTTTGAAGGTTTGGAATTCTACCTTGAAGACTTACCAGAGTGATTGGGCGAGGAATGTGTGTCCTTAGCTCAAGGGGCCTAAGGTGAATATGCGGTCTTCTGAGTTAAATCTCAGCCTCCCTAACCAGACGTATAGTTGTCACAACAACTGGAACTAGTCTACCAAATCCTTGTCCTCACCAAGCAACCGGTTCTATCCTTCTCATCAGTTTACTTTACAGTCTATCTTCATGAAGTCATTGCCTGTTTGCTTGATATGATTGACTTCACTGAGTGAATACTGTTTACTATTTAGCTTCATACTATCTTGCAACCTGATCCATACAACCTAGCTACTAATAGTCTTCGTGCTTTCACTTCATTGCTTACTTGACTATGGTATGTCTAGTGTAGTCTACCTTCCGCTGCATATCAATAGGTTCATTTCTACTGGTTGTCTTCAAAGCCCCCGTGTTTTGAATACTTTCATGAAAATCGCCTATTCACCCCCCTCTAGTTGATAACTAGCACTTTCAAGTACCACGTTTCTACTACAAGTATTTGCAAGTGTGACCGGAAGGTCCATAAGAGGGCATTCAACAGTGTAGAGCCGGTGGTGCCACAATATTTGAAGTGGTCTCAGCACACGATAACGTGGAGCCGGGCGGATCACCCACCCTATTTGATGATCCGAGTCATCTGGCCCTTGTAGTGCTCCTTCAAGTGGGCGGTTACAAATTCACCAAGGTGCTTATGGATGGTGGAAGCAGCATCAACATATTGTACTATGACACTTTTCGATGAATGAATCTAATAGAGAAGGATCTTAGGCCGTCCTCTAAAGTATTTCACGGAGTTGTTCCTGGGAAATAAGCTTACCCTGCAGGGAAGATTCCTCTGGAGGTGGTTGTTAACCCACAAGTATAGGGGATCGTAATAGTTCTCGAGGGTAGATTATTCAGCCCAAATTTATTGATTCGACACAAGGGGAGCAAAAGAATATTTACAAGTATTAGGAGCTAAGTTTTCAATTCAGTCACACCTGGAGATTAATTATCTACAACGAAGTGATCAGTACCAAAGTAGTATCATAGTTTTGATAGTAGTAGCAATAGCAATAGTAACGGTAACAATGATTTTGTAGCAAGTGCAGTAGTAATAGTATTAGTATTTACTTAGTAGAAACAATATAAGAGAAATTCGTAGGCATTGGATCGGTGAATTCGTTCGATGATATTCATCATATAACAGTCATAACCTAGGGCGATACGGCACTAGCTCTAGTTCATAAATATAATGTAGGCATGTATTCCATAAAAAGTCATACGTGCTTATGGAAAGAACTTGCATGACATCTTTTGGCTTACCCTCCCGTGGTAGCGGGGTCCTATTGGAAACTAAGGGATATTAAGGCCTCCTTTTAATAGAGAACCTGAACAAAGCATTAACACATAGTGAATACATGAACTCCTCAAACTAGGGTCATCGCCGGGAAGTGTCCTGACTTCTGTCACTCCGGGGTTGCCGGATCATAACTTGTAGTAGGTGACTATAACTTGCAAGATCAGATCTAGAACAAGATATAATGGTGATAACATAAATGGTTCAGATCTGAAATCATGGCACCCGGGCCCAAAGTGACAAGCATTAAGCATGGCAAAGTCATAGCAACATCAATCTCAGAACAAAATGTGATGTAGGGTGGAAACCCTCGGGCCGATCTTTCATGATTGGAGCAGATCCTATGAAGAAAACAAGAGGGAAACAAGGGGAAACACAAGAGAAGTCACTCAAACCAACAAGATTTGGTCACACGTATGGTAGATTCTCCAAACACAAAGAGATACATGATCCAAATCTAACAAAGGACGATACATAGGGTCACTAGTTCTTATCCATGATGAGGTCTTGAGGTCTCCTGTTAGGGGTCTTGCTCCGCTTGGGGGGATCTTCTCCGTAGAGGTCGTGAACTCCGATGGAGAAGTAACCAAGTGGATGAGCGAAGCTCTATCTCTAAAATGAGCTATCACATTGCTGCCCTAGAAAGAGGGAGGAGGAGGTCTATTTATAGTCTAGAGTCACGAAAGGGTAAGTGGACTTCGGCCCAACACGTGGGCGGCATACAGGTGGCGGATGTTCGAGCATCATCGGTTGTCTGATGTTTTGGCTCTGTTGGCACTTGGTCGGGCGTCCGGTCGGGGTCGGACATCCGGTGCATCAGTCATCCGGAGGTCTCCATTCTTCCAATGTTTTGGCTCGAACTCGTAGGTGTCAAATTTCCGGATGGTGTCGGTCGTCCGGTGGCTGGAGGGTGTCAGCCGTCCGGTAGCTATCGGTCACCCGGGTGCTGGAGCCTCTTCTGGCTGCAACTTGGTCAGTTGGCTGATGCTCCAGGCGTCGGTCATCTAGTCGGGGTCGGTCATCCGACGGCTAGGGACTTTCAGGCTGCTTTTCTTCTCACTCATTGTACTTGGTGCCCTCGCCGTCTTGTCCCTTGGGTGTAGCTGCTTCGTGGCTGTCCTCTATGTACCTGATCACACATAGTGTTTTCGCTTGAGGTAGTAGCCATGTCTGTCTCACATGTAGTAAGTGGTAGTTCGTAGAGGATCGAGATCACCGTATCTTCGATAGCCTTTGCACGAGCTCTTGTCACTTGTCCAAGTGGCATCGTGGGTGACGTAGGTAGGTCCATGTGGATGGCCTTGGGATGCTCGGCATCATCGCCCCCCCTTGGGAAAGATTCGACCTTGGATCGAGTTCTTCATCACCATGGTAGGGCGAGAGATATTTGACATTGAAGATGTCGCTCATGTTGTACTTGTCACGCAGGAGGTCAATCTTGTAAGCGTTGTTGTTGTAGCGTGCTAGCACCTTGAAGGGTCCATCGACGCATGGTAGAAGTTTGGACTTGCTTTTGTTGGGGAAGCAGTCCTTGCGAAGGTGTAGCCACAGAGATCTCCAATGTTGAATATCATGGGTTGCTTGTTGAAGTTGAGCTTGGTCATGAGTCGTTGTACTTAACGCTCGATGGTGTGCCTTATATCTTTCAGCATCTTTTTGAGGTAGGAGACTCGGGCACTCTCGTCCATGTTGATTCGCTCTTGTAGTGGTAGAGGAAGAATGTCCAACGAGGACAACGGGTTGAAACCATAGATGACCTTGAAAGGGGACTTGCCGGTAGTCGAATGTCTTGCGCGGTTGTGGGCGTACTCGGTGATGGGTAGGCACTCCTCCCAATCCTTGATGTTCTTCTTGATCAACACGCGTGGGAGAGTTGAGAGCGTTCGGTCCGTCATCTCTGTTTGGCTGTCAGTTTGTCGATGGTATGCCCAAGATAACGAGAACTTGATTCCAAGCTTGGTGCATAAGGTTTTTGTCGGTGTAGAAAAAGAGGGGTACACTTTTTGTACCCCTATAACTGTGCACGGGCAGTCTGAGCCGCGGATACCACCACACGGCAAAGGGGACGAAGCAGACTCCCCCGGCAAGATCCTTGCCGGGAAACAGTTCTAGTAGCCCCGGCAAGACCCTTGCCGCGGCGACTCGTCCATGCCTACGGAGCAAATCACCCTTGAGTCCACTGCCCCCAAAGGGCAATGATTCGGGAGACATCCCCGTGGCGGCATGCAGATCTTTGTGAAGACATTCAAGATCAGATACACACTAAGGAGACGACAACCCTTGGCGGGATCCCAGCCGAGGAAGACCACAAGGCCCCCCGCAAGCGCCTTGCTGGGGATGACAGCAAGCGCCTCGGCAAGACCCTTGCTGGGGCCCCCACAAGGCCCTTGCCGAGGACACCCGCAGGGCCACCATCAGGCCCACGCCGACTAAACCTCCACCACCGCATGCATGCAGCTGCCGACCCAACCAGTTGGGCAGGGACCCATGTGGCGGCATGCTGATCTTCGTGAAGACCCACCACTGCGCCACCTCAGCTGCCTGCCTACCTACATGGCATCGCAGGCATCGCTGGCCAGGGCGCGTGTCGACAGAAGAAGGAGCGGCGACGGAAGAGACAGATCTCTCCCCCATCCCCGATAAAGCAAGGACACCTAGGCAAGACGCATTAAATGCGCCTTATCATGTAATGCGAGGGATAACCTCGCATCACTGTACCCTTTCCACCTCCTGTGTGCCACTGTGGCAACCCCTTTTTCTATAAAAGGAGGCCCAAGGCGACCAGGAGAAGGATTCCGCTTTTTGGAGCTCCTCACGCCCCATAGCTAGCTCAAGAACACAGATATACAATCCACCAAAGCAGGAGTAGGGTTTTACGCATCCTCGCGGCCCGAACCTGGATAAACGAACCGTGTGCTATATGTTTGATCCGCACTTCTCACGACCCCGCACCCCGCTAACCATAGTAGGGATTCTTGTGATCCCATAGGTGTCGTTCCCACCGACATCTTTGGCGCGCCAGGTAGGGGGCGCAGTTGTGAGAATCGGCTTTAGCAGTTAGTTCGGCGCTTCTTCATCATCATGGCACCCAAGAAGAAGACGACAGTGGCGGTTGGCCAGTCGGAAGCCGGACAGCCCGTCCCGATGCGGGCGAGCAGCGGACCGGCCGCAAAAAGGACCCGGGGCGCTGCTCGCGAACACCAACACCATCCCAGCAACCGGAGTTTGGGAGGCAGCGATGTTTGTGCGCCTGGTAACGGGCCACACATTGCCAAATCCAAAGGCGGAGCCAAGCCCTTCGCGGGTGGAGCGGGGCCTTCCAGGGTCGTCGCCGCCCCGCCCGAAGGCGACGCAAGGGCCTCCAAGACTCCCACGCCGGCGCCAATAGTGCGCTCCTCCCAGGCAGCGCGCGACGAACGGCGTAATCACGCTGAAGATCCCGGGTGTCACCGCGGGAAGAGCCCCGAGCGACACTCCCGAGACGTACAAGACCTGCCCATTCGCCGAGGCGCTGGTAAAAACAGCATGCGACCGCAGGGTCGTGATAGAGCTCCTTCTGACATGGTCAGAAGTCGAAGCGCGTCGCGATCCGTGCAGTTTTCGCTGCCACCGACGCCAGCAGAGGCCCTGGCGCACACGCAGTTGCTCCTCGACTTTCCTCCCACTACGGGGAAACTCGACGAATGGAGAGCCACTATCTGAAGCCTTGTTGCGGTGGCCAACAAAGACGAACCAAGTCCGGTGGGGCCCCTGGGTCGATGCTCCGATGGAGTCCCGCGGACCAGTGGCGGAAAAGCCGGCGGTGCCGCGACCACGGTGCTTTCACCTCTTCCCCATCCGGTACCGCGGACGCCGGCTCGTCACGACGTCGCGGGCGACGACATCTCCATAGCATCGTCTGACCCGCGGTCCCACTGTGACCAGCGCCAAGTTCTTCGGGAACGAGCCCATGAAGACGCTCGAACCACTATCGAGCGTCGGCGCGGAGCGCGCCACCAGTCAGACAGGCGAGCAGGGCCTGCTGTGAACCACCCGGCCTAGGAGAGCCCTGGAGGCCTACCTTACGAGGTAGGCTATCCGTCTTTTACCCGTGAGCTGCGGCAGTTCCAGTGGCCCACTCACCGCGCCTTCAAACCTGACGTTGGCGAAAAGTACAACGGCATTCATCACCCCATGTGGTAAGTATTGCTCTATACGGATGCCTTTCGGGTTGAAGAGTGCTGGTTCAACGTTTGCAAGGGCGGTCCAGATTGGTTTTGAACCCCAACTCCAAAGAAATATGGGGGATGATATAGTGGTCAAAACCAAGAACAGGGCAACCCTCATATCAGATTTACAAGAAACATTTGCAAACCTATGCAAGATCAATCTCAAGCTGAACCCTGAGAAGCGCGTCTTCGGCGTCCCGTCTGGAAAGATTCTCGGGTTCTTTGTGTCACAACGTGGGATAGGGGCCAATCCGGACAAGATCAAAGCTATAGAGCAGATTGAAGCGCCCAAGCGAGTCAAGGATGTGCGTCGGCTTGCTGGTTGAGTTGCCGCCATGAGCAGGTTCATTTCCATGTCCGCCGAGCGCGCCCTTCCCTTTTTCAAAATTTTGAAAAAGGCGGGCCCGATGGAGTGGACGCCAGAAGCCGAAGCAGCATTGCATGATTTGAAGAGGTACCTCTCCTCCGCGCCAATACTAGTTGCGCCTAGGCCACAGGAACAGTTGCTGCTGTACCTGGCGGCAACGAACCAGGTGGTCAGCGCCGCACTAGTGGCACAGAGAGAAATTGATGATGAGGTAATAGCAGCGACAGAGCCCGATGCCACCGATGCCGAGACGATGCAGCCAATTGAAGTGCCGCCGAAGAAGAAAATGATGCAGCACCCGGTCTACTTTGTTAGTTCCCTCCTGCGGGAGGCTAGATCGAGGTACTCCGGTGTGCAGAAACTGCCCTTCGGCCTTCTTATGGCCTTGAGGAAGATGCGTCACTACTTCCAGATGCACGAAATCACAGTTGTCACTCGCCTCCCTCTGCAACGGATATTGCACAATCCAGACGCAACGGGAAGGATCGTAGAGTGGGCACTGGAACTGTCTAGCTTTGGCCTCAAGTTTGAGAGTACCTCGACGATTCAAAGCCGAGTCCTGGAGGAGTTCGTTGCAGAATGGACCGCGACGCCTGATGAAGAAACCCAAGAGACTGCTCTCCCCAGCAAGGAGGCAAGTTGCGACTGGATCATGTACTTTGATGGAGCTTTCTCCTTACAGGGCGCCGGGGCTGGCGTACTGCTTGTTGCGCCCACCGGAGAGCACCTCAAGTACGTGATCTAGATGCACTTCCCCAGGGAGGTGTCAACAAACAATACGGCTGAGTACGAAGGGCGGCTTGCCGGTCTTAGGATCGCAGCGGACCTCGGAATCAAGAAACTCATTGTCAGAGGCGACTCGCAACTTGTCGTCAAGCAAGTCAACAAGGATTACCAGAGCCCGTTGATGAAGGACTACGTCGATGAAGTGAGAAAGCTGGAAGAGCGTTTTGACGGTATACAGGCAGAATACATTCCCCGAGCGGAGAATGATATCGCCGATTACCTGTCAAATCGCGCTGCCCTCAAGCTACCTGTGGAACCAGGTACCTTTGTGCTTCGGCTAACTCAACCATCTGTTGATCCATCAACAGAGCAAAACAAGAGGAGAAAATCAGGGCCCGGCAAGTACTTTCCCGCCGAGCTCCCCGAAGCCGCCAGCAAGGATGTTGCCGGAGACGCTGAGCCCGCCACGGGATGGCTAGCTCCGACAGAGCATCAAGCTCTTGCCATGGAGACAGCCGCTCCGATAGCGGAGGAAATGCTTTTAGTCCTCGCCGTCGAGCCCCAGGCTCCAGCGTGGGCACATCATACCGTCTGATTCCTCCAAACAGGGGAACTTCCTGAGGAGTAGGAAGAAGCGGAAAAAGTAGCCCGTCGCTCTACTATGTACCAGTTCGACGATGACGTCCTGTACAGAAAGAGGCCGAACGGCGTGAAATTGAAGTGTATCCCTCGAGAGGAAGGATTGGGGCTGTTGGCGGAGATACATGGAGGCATATGTGGATCCCACATCGGGTCAAGGGCCCTTGCCGGCAAAGCGTTTCGGCAAGGCTTCTTCTGGCCCACCGCCCTCCAGGATGCGACGACACTAGTCACCAGGTGTGAAGCGTGTCAGTTCCATTCAAAGAAGCTTCATCAGCCAGCTCAAGCCCTTCAAACCATTCCTCTCTCCTGGCCTTTCTCGGTCTGGGGGCTCAACATACTGGGCCCTTTCCCCCGCGCTGTCAGGGGCTTTGAGTACTTGTACGTTGCAATCGACAAGTTCACAAAGTGGCCAGAAGTGGAAGTAGTGAGGAAGGTCACAGCACAGTCAGCCGTCAAGTTCTTCAAAGGACTGGTGTGTCGTTTTGGTGTACCCAATAGGGTTATCACCGACAATGGCACGCAGTTCACAAGCCACACCTTCATGCAATATGTTGAAGACCTCGGCAGCAAGGTTTGTTTCGCTTCCGTTGCTCACCGACAAAGCAATGGTCAAGCTGAGAGGGCAAATGCTGAAGTACTGCGAGGCCTGAGGACAAAGACCTTTGACAGACTGCACAAGAGTGGAAGGCGTTGGATTGATGAATTGCCGGCGGTTCTTTGGTCAATCAGAACGACACCAAATCGAGCCACCGGCCAGACACCCTTTGCCCTGGTATATGGGGCAGAAGCAATTCTCCCCACGGAACTCATATACGGGTCACCTCGAGTACTCGCTTATGACGAGCTTGAGCAAGAGCAATTGCGGCAAGATGACACAACGCTCCTTGAGGAAGATCGTCTTCAGGCGGCTGTGAGAGCAGCGCGCTACCAGCAAGCCTTGCGCCGCTACCATAGCCGCAAGGTTCATGCCCGAAGCTTTGAGGAAGGCGACCTTGTTCTTCGGCGTGTTCAATCGGCCAAGAATTCCAACAAGTTGACGCGAAAGTGGGAAGGCCCTTATCGGGTAATACGAGTCACCAGGCCCGGTGCAGTCCGCCTGGAGACTGAAGACGCCGTTCCGGTGAGTAACTCCTGGAACATTGAGCATCTTCACAAGTTTTACCCGTGAGGCGCGGCTTGCCGGGCCCCTCGGCAAGCCACCTTTTGTATGAGCCTTGCCGATGATGCATGTAACCCTTTGTACAAAGCCAGGCGCAGACCCTGAGCATAAATAAATGAAGCGCTGGTGCCCTAAGTTATAGCATGCATGCTAGGTCGAGTCTCGTCCTTGGTTAGGGTTGATAGTGCTTAGAGGCGACTAACCCCTAGCTTAGAGGTCGAGTGTGCGTCTCTTTGTCTTTGTTTTGTCTTCTTTGGTTCACAGGACACACAGATATCTGTGCCGAACCACTTGGGGAGAAAAAAAAGAGGAACAGACCAGCATCTAGCCCCCGGCAAGCCAGTATTGCCGGGGGCTGCAAGAGCAAAGATTCACCCACGGCGAACCAGGGTTGCCGGGGACTGCAGCTTCAGATAAGTTCTTCATCCCTTATCATGCATTCCATTATGGACTGAGGTATGTGAAACCTCGTTTTCCCCTAACACTACTAGGGAAAACCCTAGTAGTAGTGCTGGTTTTGTGCTCACTAGTAGCGCGGGTAGGCGCACTACTAATAAGGCACTACAACTATTGCTTAGCAGTAACGCGTGCCGCACGTGCTACTGCTAGGACAAATAGCTGCAGTGCTTGTTCACTCCCACGCTGCTGCTAATGTAACTACTAGCAGCGTGTTTTCTTTCCATCGCTACTAGTATTTTTTTTATTTTTTTAGTGTATTTATGCGCCATCGTACAAATATTGATACAATACCAGGTATGAGGTTTACATCATTATGTCCATAACAGTGTGTCAAATGAAGGTGGATTAGGTTCAAGTGGAGGCAATATGTGCTGCATGTCAAAAGTATACTACTAATCCAAACTTGATCTAGTTTGGACTAGTAGTACTTTCGATGTGCACCACATGTTGCCCCCACTTGAATCTAATCTGCCAGCACAAGCTATTTAATCATCATCATAATCATTAGCACCAACAATATTTATTTAATCACCACTAACACTAGCTAATAATAATCATCAGTCATTACCACCAACAC
The DNA here is from genome assembly GCF_003073215.2 of Triticum urartu. Lineage (NCBI taxonomy): Eukaryota > Viridiplantae > Streptophyta > Magnoliopsida > Poales > Poaceae > Triticum > Triticum urartu. The sequence goes on along the minus strand of NC_053027.1, from coordinate 346,974,354 downwards.
TAGCTATTTTATCATCATAGTAATAGTGTAGCACATCATCATCCTCAAACTCATTTCTAGCTAATCACTCCTGCTGCTCTCTCTTAGGTAAAACAACATAAAACATGTGTAGCTCTCCTCCTTGATCAAGTTGGAGCATGCAGATGAACCTGTCTCCTAATTTTGGGTAGCACATCTGTTTGCTGCCCCCTAGTACTTGTCTGCGCTCCCCCATCACATGTCTGTTCCAGTCTTGCACTATTAAGCATTCATCGCTGATCTTGAATGCACTAAAGTAACATGTAGGATATCTTTGCCGTAAGCTAATAATACTCATGGTACCTTTAGTCTCAATCCCATAAGGCACAACATTCATCGGGAGTCCCTGTTGAAGAACATCGTATGGTCACATACTTAGCAATGAAGTTTAGCTTCACAAATAATGTATGGAAAAGATGCACTGAGGGCAAATAGTAAAAATCTTACCATCCTTCCTAAATAGATGTGACCGTAGTTCATGACGAACACTATTGGTCGCACGTTTTCAGTACTAAGATTTCTAAGTCCAGGAAGAAAATTGGTCTTGACGGTATCAAGATCCTCAAGCCATGAAACATAATGACTTAGCTCCTCGCAGTTTAGTTCAGCCCCGGGACAGTAGTAGGTCCTGTCTACCAAGCGCTGGACATGTTTGCTTGCACCGAAATAAGCTGACAATACAAATTAGTTGTCAACTATTTTTGAATAAACAATATCAAAGACATAAATATGGTTGAGAAACTTAAATTTTGGTGTAACTGGAGGCGTCTGCACATCAACCCAGATGTCGGTATTACCTTCAATATCATCTTCCGGACGAATATCAAAGGTGATAACCATATCAGGCTAAAATGCATAAGTCTTGCATAGGTGTAGTCATCTGAATTGTATAATTTTGCGTGGAAAATATAACCATGCTCGGTCTTCAAATAAACTTTCTTTACCTCCATAGTATGACTGAAACCTATCTGATCCAATACAAAAACTCTTGCATGGCAGGGGATACGCAACTAGAATAATAAAAAATATATAAGTTGAAGCAAATGAAGCAGATGTCATGCTTAATTACGAAAAAACACTTGTCGTTGTGACTTACTGTATCCACTTCAAAGTTCTCGTCCAGCTTGATGCTGAAGCGCCTATCATCATCTAGGAAGATTCCGTTGCACAGGCCGCGCCCGTCTTTGCAGTATTTGCAAATACCGAAATCCTTTTTGTTGTCAGACATTTCCTATGTTCATAGTTAAAACATTAATTGAAAATTGATAGAAGACAACTACCAGGATACTCAACACACAAATCCGGGGCACTCGATATTTCCTACATATTCTGGCAAAAGTCATGCCAAAATTCACGGAAAAATCCGGCATGACCTTTGCTAAAATAGGATATATCGAGCGCCTGAAATTTGCCGGAACGGAAATGAATCAACACTCCGGCAAAACATAGGCCACTCGGAGGTGTAACCTGCAAACATGACCGGCCACTTGGATATTGAGCAACACAAGATACACATTTCAAAATATCTTATAAGACTCAAATTAGCATGCATTCAATAAGCAAAAGTAAATCATCTCATGTGTCTGTACATCGTCGAATATTATCACTAATACATCCCGAATAGTGTCATACATATAACATCACTAGTACAACTAAAACCCTAGCACACGACGGGTATCGGCGCAGGCGGTGGACACCCACAGAGAAGAAACCATCACGGGATCATAGCTCCAGTGAGATCCCTGGAGAACCTGCCAGGTATTGGAGAACCTATGCTCCAACGCAAACATGTAGCGACGGACGTGCGCGTCCTCCTCACTGACACACTGACGCACCACCTCCGCGGAGTCCTCGAGTCTCTGGACCGTCACTGGCCCACGTGACCGCCACCAAAGAAGGTTCGGGTCAATGAGAGCTTGGCTCCTCACCAACCTGCGCCCCCCGGTAGGTAGCGCCTCCCAGTACCACCCCGGTGGAGCCCAGTCCCGGACATGGCCCATCTGGTCAACAGGTGTCGTCCTCCGCCGACTCGACGACGAGGGTGCGGGATAGGCATCGTCCACGTCGATGCGGGAAAATTGCTTTAACTAAAAAATAGCAACAAGTTCTTACTAACTAATTCTATTAATTCAACTAGTTCTTACTAAAAATAAACTTACTATACATAAAAATATTCTAGTACCTAATTAGTACCTAGTTCTTACTAACTAATTAGTACCTAAGAACTACTGCCCTAATTACCATCTAATTTGATGAACCTATAGGGGTGGAAAGTGGTAGTGGATATTCCAATTATCCAACTATAAAGTGAAATAAGTGGTCAAATTTTACTCGTTTTATGATTCATCTTATAAATTTGATTCGTTTCCACCCTTACATGAACCCTAACTCATTTGAGCCGCATTCGCATCCGATTCGTTTCCACCCTAACTAATTTGATGGAGGTAGAAACCCTAGGCAGAGGTAGGGGAGAGGGAGGAGTAGGCGTGCTCACCTCGGGTGCCTGCGACGAGGGAGGGGCAGGCGGCGTCGAGGTCGTGGTCGGGGCTCCCGGGCGGCGTTGAGATCGGGGGCGGGGCCAGTGTTGAATCTGGGGTCAGGGGCGGCGTGGGGAGAGCGCGCGGCGGCCGAGGGGCGACGGCGGCGGCGAGAGTGGAGTTGATTTGGGGGATGAAGTGGCCGTGGGGAAGGACGAAACGCGTGGTTAAGTCAGAAGTACCAGTAGCGCGTTCCAGAAAGGGTGCTGCTGCTACGTTAGCTACAGCGCGTTCTGGAATACACGCTGCAGCTATAGCAATTAGCAGTAGCGCTGGGCCATTATACGCGCTACTACTAGGTTGGGCTAGCCATGTGCGCCCAGTTCAAACGTAGCAGCAGCGCTTTTCGCTAGTACGCGCTACTGCTAAAGTCATAGCAGTAGCGCGGTTTATTTATGTGCGCTGCTACTAAGTAGCAGCAGCATTTGATTTTGTACAGCGCTACTGGTAAAATTCTATGTATAGGCTTTTCCCTAGTAGTGTAAGCTACCGTGCTCCCATAACTCTAGGCCCTAGGGCTCGTTCCTAGGGCCAAGTTTGGTCGTAGTCGCGGTAGTGAAAGGATGAAACAAGGAGCCTGAACCCGCCTCATCCCTGCCTCCGCCAAAGGCGTGAGGAAGGTCGAGTGAAGTGGGGAAACGGCAAGGCCTGTTGCCGGGCAAGGAAATGTTTATCTTGAAGATATCAAGGATTTACTCCTTGTCGTGGGTTCCACCCGCAAACAAATGACCTGGCAAGCATCCCTTTTTCATTAAAAAAACATTCCACTCAGGTATAGTCCATAGGGAATGAAAAACATGAATGATGAGATTACAAGTTTTAAATTCAACAAAGGCCCGAAGGCTTACAAACTAAAAAGAGATAAGGTGCCCGTAATCCCTTTCTTGTCCCTCTCCTAAGGAGGCAAGTCAAGGAGGCGAAAAGGACAAAAGGAGCGCCTAGGCGAGCTACGGGTGGCAGAAGACACCAAGAGAACATCTTGGTGGCCGTCCAAAGGCTGGATGGTGATGGCGGCGCCGGAAGCAGAGCTCGAAGACGAGGCGGCAGGACGTCAGCACGCGTCGAAGGCATCGGTGCCCGTGTACTCCAACTTGACGGCCTTGCCGCCCGCCCTCTTCCTCTTCCGCAGCCTCCCAACGCCAGCCGCCCAAGGAGATGACCCCAAGAAGTTCAGGGAGCCGGCGACACAGATGATGGGGTCGCCCGTGCCGCACGGAGCGGCACCCAACACCTAGTCGGACCCGTCATCCTGCCGCCTACTACCCTCGCCGTCGCTGCCGCTGTCCTCCTCGTCACTCCCGCCCGAAGAGGAGTCTTCACTATCAGAAGAGCTCTCCACGCAGCACCTTGCACGGGTCCCAAAGAGCCCGAAGACCTTGACAGAGATAAGTCCACCCTCCATCAGCTTAAAATGGAGAGTCAGCCCCTCCGTCAAGCGGTGGATATGAGCAAATGTCTTCCATCCCCGACGAAGATACATCACGTGAGGGGCGGGGAAGTCGACGCGGACCCGCGTGCCACTGATCCCGCAGCCCCTCATGTGCAGCCGCAACGACTCCGGCGGATCCAGCTCCATCTCCCGCGCAAATGGAGTCGGGAGACGAAGGCGACGGCGCAGCGGCCGGCGCAGCCTGACGAAGAACTCACAAGGTTCATCCCCAACATGGCCCTCCATTGGAGGAGGAGCTGCTGGCGGAGGCGAGGCCGGCACGCCGCCCCGTCTTCCCCTTCCCCGAGCGCCCCGGCCTCGCCCATGGCCTCGCCCCCACCCCCTTCCCCTCGCGGCTGGCTCTGCCACCGTAGGCGCAGGAGAAGGAGGGACGCGTTGTTGAGCGGCGACCCTCGCCGCTACTGTTGAAGGACCGGGATTCCCTCTCTCCATGACGGATGGAAGGGAGGAGCAGAAGCTGAAGGAAGCAGAAGATGAAAGAATGCGAGACGCCATCACCCCCTCCTGCTCTTTATAAAGGATCGGGGTTGGGGCTCGGCCACCCCGCTCGGCTAATCAAGATACGGAAGGCGCAGGGAGCCAGGACCGACCCGCCGCCCCAACCAGCGACGGCCCGGTTTTCCGCCTCCTCCGTTTGCCACCCCAGGCGCATGGGAGACACGTGGCGGACGTGCAGAACCGAGGGGACGGGTGAGACGACCACTCCCCACCCCGTGATCGTGGGAAGTGGACGCCATGAAGACCGCGCCTCAGCCCCATTCATTAAATGGGCCGCGCCTCCACGCCTCCCACCATTTATGGGGAAGGCGCGAACCGCCCCTTTACTACGATGTGACACATGCCTGCAGGAACCAACCCCACGCATGCCGCAAACGTCGCACGCGCCACGTGCGGGAATCGTGGGAAGCGTAGCGCGCGAAGAATCTTACCGCGGTAAAAACTGCCCCGCCTGCCCGTGCACCGTTTTTGGGCCTAGCCCAACAACGCGTTGTGCTTATGTGTGGCCCAGGCCCGGGGGCTCCTGTCGGTGTACAAAAAGAGGGGTACACTTTTTGTACCCCTATAACTGTGCACGGGCAGTCTGAGTCGCGGATACCACCACACCAAGCAAGGCAAGGGAGGTGAGCCAGGGTAAGACCGAAGCTCAAGAGAACTAGAACGACGCCAAGGCCAAGACCACGAAGAGCAAAGGGGACGAAGCGGAATCCCCTGGCAAAATCCTTGCCGGGAGACAGATCTAGCAGCCCCGGCAAGACCATTGCCGCGGCGACTCGTCTCGCGCCTACGGAGCAAATCAGCCTTGAGTCCACTGCCCCCAAAGGGCAAGGATTCGGGAGACATCCCCGTGGCGGCATGCAGATCTTTGTGGAGACATTCAAGATCAGATACGCACTAAGGAGACGACAACCCTTGGTGGGATCCCAGCCGAGGAACACCACAAGGCCCCCGGCAAGCGCCTTGCCGGGGATGACAGCAGGCGCCTCGGCAAGACCCTTGCCGAGGACACCCGCAGGGCCACCATCAGGCCCACGCCGACTAAACCTCCACCACCGCATGCATGCAGCTGCCGGCCTAACCAGCTGGGCAGGCACCCGCGTGGCGGCATGCAGATCTTCGTGAAGACCCACCACTGTGCCACCTCAGCTGCCTACCTACCTACATGGCATCGCAGGCGTCGCTGGCCAGGGCGCGTGTTGACACAAGAAGGTGCGGCGACGAATGAGATAGATCTCTCCCCCGTCCCCGATAAAGCAAGGACATCTAGGCAAGACGCATTAAATGCGCCTTGTCATGTAATGCAAGGGATAACCTTGCATCACTGTACCCTTTCCACCTCCTGTGTGCCACTGTGGCAACCCCTTTTTCTATAAAAGGAGGCCCGAGGCGACCAGGAGAAGGATTTGGCTTTTTGGAGCTCCTCACATCCCATAGCTAGCTCAAGAACACAGATATACAATCCACCAAAGCAGGAGTAGGGTTTTACGCATCCTCGCGGCCCAAACGTGGATAAATGAACCGTGTGCTATCTGTTTGATCCGCTCTTCTCACGACCCCGCGCCCCGCTAACCACAGTAGGGATTCTTGTGATCCCATAGGTGTCGTTCCCACCAACAGTTTTCCAAAGGTAACTCAAGAACTTGATGTCACGGTCCGAGACAATTGTCTTTGGCACTCCATGTAGGCGCAATATTTCCCTACAAAAAATATTTGCAACATGTGAAGCATCGTCTATCCTGTTGCATGGTATGAAATGTGCCATTTAGAGAATCGGTGCACAACAACAAACACTGAATCCTTTCCATTTATAGTTCTAGGAAAACCAAGCACAAAATCCATGCTAATATCCCCCCATGGGTGATATGGACTTGGAAGGGCCATATAAAAACCATGAGATTGAGCTTTGCGACATGTCAAACATCGGTTGGTGAAACGTTTGATGTCGCGGAACATCTTGGGCTAAAAATAGTTCTTGGAGAGCGTAGCAAATGTCTTGTCGCATCCAAAGTGTCCCATTAGTCATCCTCCATGAGGTTCTTGCAAAAGCAACAAACGAAGAGAAGACTCAGGAATGCAAAGTTTGTTAGCTCTCATAAGATAATCATCCTTGATGTAATAGCATTCCCAAGATGTATGCGTGAAACACTTGGCATAAGGAATAGCAAAAGTAGGATCATGCACATACAAGTCTTTTTTGTGCTCAAAGCCAATGGCATTCAATTCAAGTTTAGTAACGAGCATGCATTTGCGGGAAAGCGCATCCGCCACAACATTTTCATTGCCTTCGATATACTTGATGACATAAGGAAATGACTCAATGAATTCACTCGACATAGCATTACGCTTGTTCAACTTAGTTTGACCCTTAAGGTACTTGAGAGTTTCATGGTCGGTATGAATCACAAATTCATGAGGGCGAAGATAATGTTCCCACTCACGTGAAACTCGCACTAAAGCATATAGCTCTTTGTCGCCGATGGGTTAATTGAGTTGCGCTCCGGAGAGTTTCTCACTAAAGTATGCTATGGAGCGCTTCTATTGCGTTAACACACCTCCTATGCCATTACCACTAGCATAGCAATGAACTTCAAAAGGTTTGTCAAAGTTGTGTAATGCAAGCACGGGAGCATGAGTAAGAAAATTCTTAAGCTCATTAAATGCGGTATCTTGGGATGGTCCCCAAACAAATGGCACATTTTTTTACTCAAAGGATGCAAAGGTGAAGTAATGGTGGTAAAATCCTTCACAATCTACGATAGAAACCGGCTAAACCAAGAAAACTATGCACTTGTTGCAAGTTGGTTGGTTGGGGCCAAGTTTTAATTGCATTGATCTTAGATTCATCTACATGAACACCCATAGAAGACACAATGAAACCCAAGAAAACAAGCTTATCAACACCAAAAATGCATTTAGCCATATTAGCATAAAGGCGCTATTTCCTAAGGGTTTGCAACACGGTTCTAAGATGGGTGACAAGATCTATGAGAAATTTGCTAAACACAAGAATGTCGTCAAAATAGATCACAACAAATACTCCGATGTAGGGGCGAAGGACAAAATGCATAACTCGCATGAAAGTACTGGGTGATTCGAATAAACCCATTGGCATAACAAGCCGTTCTTATAAGCCAAATATGGTATTAAATGTGGTTTTCCATTCATCACCTTCTTGGAAGCATATTTGATAGTAGCCACTCTTAAGATCAATCTTAGAGAAAATGGTGGCTCCGCTAAGCTCATCTAGCTTATCATCTAGGCGTGGAATAGGGTAACTATAGGATCGAAAGTATGTCTAGAGGGGGGGTGATTAGACTACTTGACCAAATAAAACATAACCTTTTCCCAATTTTAGTTCTTGGCAGATTTTAGCTATTGTAGGACAAGTCAAGCAATCATCACATAAATCAAGCAAGCATGCAAAGAGTATATTGGCAACGGAAAGTAAAGCATGCAACTTGCAAGAATGTAAAGGGAAGGGTTTGGAGAATTCAAACGCAATTGGAGACAGGGATGTTTTTCCCGTGGTTCGGATAGGTGGTGCTATCCTACATCCACGTTGATGGAGACTTCAACCCACAAAGGGTAACGGTTGCGCGAGTCCACAAAGGGCTCCACCCACAAAGGGTAATGGTTGCGTGAGTCCACAAAGGGTCCACGAAGAAGCAACCACCCACAAAGGGTCCACGAAGTAGCAACCTTGTCTATCCCACCATGGCCATCGCCCACACAGGACTTGCCTCACTAGCGGTAGATCTTCACGAAGTAGGCGATCTCCTTGCCCTTACAAACTCCTTGGTTCAACTTCACAATCTTGTCGGAGGCTCCCAAGTGACACCTAGCCAATCTAGGAGACACCACTCTCCAAGAAGTAACAAATGGTGTGTAGGTAATGAACTCCTTGCTCTTGTGCTTCAAGTGATAGTCTCCCCAACACTCAACTCTCTCTCATAGGATATGGATTTTGTGGAAAGAAGATTTGAGTGGAAAGCAACTTGGGAAGGCTAGAGATCAAGATTCATATGGTAGGAATTGAATATCTTGGTCTCAACACATGAGTAGGTGGTTCTCTCTCAGAACAAATGAGTAGGAATTGTGTATGTGTTCTAATGGCTCTCTCCTTGAATGAAGAGGAGGTGGAGGGGTATATATAGCCTCCACACAAAATCCAACCGCTACACACAGTTTTCCAATCTCGGTGGGACCGAATCAACAAACTCGGTCGGACCGAAAATGTAAACCTAGTGACCGTTAGAGATTTTCGGTGGGACTCACATGCAACTCGGTGGGACCGATATGGTTAGGGTTTGGGCATAACGTAATCTCGGTGAGACCGAATCAACAAACTCGGTGGGACCGAATTTGGTAATTGGCTAACCAGAGAGTTGGTCAGGCAAACTCGGTGGGACCGATTTGCTCTTTCGGTGAGACCGAAAAGTTACAAAAGGGAAACACTAAATTTTCATTGCAATCTCGGTGGGACCGATTCGCTCTTTCGGTGAGACCGAAAAGTTATGAAAGGGAAATAGAGAGTTCACAATCCCATCTCGGTGAGACCGAGATCCCTATCGGTGGAACCGAATTGCTAGGGTTTGGCAGTGGCTTATGACAAGTGAAACTCGATGGCGCCGGATAGGAAGAATCGGTAGGACCGAGTTTGGCTTAGGGTTTAGGTCATATGTGGATATGGGAAAGTAGTTGAGGGTTTTTGAGCATATCACTAAGCACATGAAGCAAGAGGCTCATTAAGCAACACCTCATCCCTCCTTGATAGTATTGGATTTTCCTAAAGACTGAATGTGATCTTGGATCACTAAAATATAAAATGAAGAGTCTTGAGCTTTTGAGCTTGAGCCAATCCTTTGTCCTTAGCATTTTGAGGGTTCCACTTTCACATCCATGCCATGCCAATCATTGAGCTTTCCTGAAATAATTATCTTGGAATAGCATTAGATCAATGAGCTATATGTTGTTATGAATTACCAAAACCACCTAGGGATAGTTGCACTTTCAGTAACGATAACGCACGACGATAGCATTGATAGGACGACAATCGGAACTAATGCGATATGTACCATCTTTCTTGGGAACAAGGATTACTGGTATCGCACAAGGGCTCAAACTTTCTCGTACATGGCCGTTGTCGATGAGTTGTTGTACTTGCGTTGGATCTCCTTTGTTTCCACGAGGTTGACGTGGTAGGGAGCCTTGTTAGGAAGGGGTGCTTCGGGGATGAGATTGATTCGGTGCTTGATGCCTCGTAGTGGAGGTAGACCCGTAGGTAGCTCACCGCGGAATGCATCTTGGAATTCTTGCAATGGAGAAGATAACACTAAAGGTAGATTCTGAGATGTGTTAGGTTTTTGTGCCTCGTCCTTGCACAAAAGGACATAGTGCATGACACTTGATGGGTTCTCACACACTTCTCTGATCTCACTTTTGGTGGCAAATAGTACTAAGTTCTTTTTGTCGCTCATCATGGAGGCACTCAATTTGGGCTTGGGGCACTCAGTCTCGTTTGGGTGGTTCGCTCTCTCACTTTTTTCTCCATGATGGGTGGCTTGCTCGTCGGCGATCACTTGGCTTGGAGACATAGGTCGTAGCATGTACTCCTTTCCTTTCATCTTGAAGCTATAGTGATTGGTCCGTCCATTGTGGATGACGCCTCAGTCAAATTTCCATGGCCGTCCAAGAAGTAGGTGGCAAACGGACATAGGAACAACATCACACTCTAAAGTGACTTCCTATCCTCTGATTTTGAAGGAGAATTGGACCATATGCTCGACTTGGATAGTGCCAGAGTCACTTAGCCATTGCACTTTGTAGGGATGCGGGTTCTTCAACTTGACTAATTGGACCTTGGAGCAAAGTTCTTCGCTTGCCAAGTTATGACAACTCCCTCCATCGATGATGACCCTCACAGACCTTCCATTGATGCTGGCCTTGGTATGGAAGATATGGAATCTTTGGTCTTCCTCTTATTGAAGTTGAAGTGTCAAGACCTTGGAGACAACAAGAGTGGGGATCGAATCTTCATCACAAAAGACTTCATCATCTTCATCTTCGTTCACTTGTCGATGCATGGCCACTTACTCAAGGGCTTCCATTTTTCCTTCACTCATGGAGTCATATGTGCCATTGTGGCCTCAGCCTCTGCATGTGAAGCATTTGAAGGAACTTGTCGTGATGGTCTCATCGGTAGGAGTAGATGATTATGAAGCTCTCGGCTTGAAGTTGCTTGTAGTAGGAGGACGACTTGAGGTTGTCTAAGTTTCCTTGGAACTTGACTTGTCGCTGTTGCTTTTAGTAGGCTTGGTTGAGGTAGAAGGAGTTGGAGTCGTTGAAGCTTGGGTGTTGGATAAACCGTAGCTCTTGGAAGAGTACTTGTCATACTTGAAGTCATCTTGCACTTGACGTTCCGCTTTGGTAGCTTGGTGCACTAGCTCGATGAGGTTCGAGTATGGTTGAAAGTCGGCGATCTTCTCGATAGGATGATTGAGTCCATTCAAGAAACATGCCATAGTTTGCTCATCATCTTCTGTGACATTGGCTCTTAACATGGCAATCTCCATTTCTTTGTAGTATTCTTCAACGCTCATTGTTCCTTGCTTGAGGAGTTAGAGTTTCTTGAAGAGGTCGCGGTTGTAGTAGTTTGGCACAAAGCGTGCTCTCATGACATCCTTCATTTTATCCCAAGTGGTGATGGGTGGTTCACCTCTTGCTTCTCGTCGCCCAATGACTTGTTCCCACCATATGAGGACATAGTCTTGGAACTCAAGGGATGCCATGGCGATCTTCTTCTCTTCCTCATAGTTGTGGAAACAAAAGATCTTGTCGACCTTCAATGGCCATGAAAGATACTCTTTGGGATCATTGCTTCCGTTGAATTTGGGCATGGTGAACTTTAGCTTGCCGTAGAGTTGCTCTTCATTGTGTTGGGGGCGGGGATGATGACACCCTTGTCGTGAAGGATTGTCAACCTCATGTTGCTCTTGTCATGGAGGATTTCCATTGTCTTCTTGCTCTTGGTGAACTTTAGGTTCTTGTCGAGATTGTGGAGGAGCTTGTCGAGCTTGTTTAGGAGCTTGTCGAGCTTGTGGAGGAGCTTGAGGAACTTCATGATGCACTCATGATTAATAAATCCTTTTTTGAACTTCATCGCGAAGTGCTTCTTCTTGTTCGCGCCTATGGCAGTTGCATGCGGCAACGGCGCGGCTTGTGTCATGGAGTGCACGTTGCGCCTCATGTGCTTGCGCTTCTTGTCGTAGTTGTTCTTGATGTTGTGCCTCGACATCTTTCTCGTCTTGGTGTTGTTGCGCTCGCTCTTCCTCTTGCTGTCGTAGACGTTGCCGTTCTTGTGCTTGCGTGAATGTAACTTGGTTTTGATGATGTCGATGCTCTTGTGCTCAAAGTTGCTCTTGAGCATCGGTTCCGTGTAAAGGATTGTGGTTAGCTTGACGGTCTTGGTGCGTGGCTCGTCGAAGATTGTCTGATGTCCGAGTACTTGAGCCGGAGATGGTGTCGTCAGAGTGTCGACTTGAGCGGCTCCATCTTGAGTAGGACGAAGAGGTAGAAGAGTGGTTGACCAACAAGGCACGAATCTTGTCCATTCTTTCATTGCTCTCTTGCTTTTGTTCATCGATCTTATTGTCGAAGTAGTCTCTTTTACGTTTCTTGGAGAGTCGCAAGTCAGTCGCGAGATGGTCGATGTGGTCACTCATTTCTTGTTGTTCCTGATGCAAAGCTCATTGTGCACCGAAGAGGTGGTTCTTGGTGACGTAGGAAGTCATGTCGTCATCTTGCTCGATGAAGAGTGGGTTGGTAGAAGTACTTGGCCTATCCACCATTTCCAGCAAATGTGTTAGTGGGAGAAAGAGAAGAAACTATACCCAATGTACCTTGACCGATGTTGAAGATGGATCAATGATCACTCAAATGTGAACAAGGAAATAGCACAATTGGTACCAATTCTTGTCGATTTTTCACCACAAGTAAAAAGCTTATAGTGCAGCTAGGTTAGGATGGTGGCACGAGATTTGATGCAATTTTTAGTGAGCCTCAATAATGTTGGAAAAGATTCACAAATTTGCAAATGCAACAAGTAGAATTATAGGAAGATATGAGTACACAGAAACACACACGCAAATAGATAAGTGGGGTGTGCAACCAAGGAATGAGCCAAAATTTGGAATCCACGAAAATGCTCTTGTTGCACAACACTAGAGAGACACTAGCACGATTGCACAATAGGCGGATACGAAACTTGTGCACAACCTATTAAGCAAAAATGCAATGACTTCTACCCCAAGTATGCTATATGTATGGTATTCCGATGATATGATCCACGATGATCGAGTATGAATGCATCTATATACTTGGTAAATGGTGGAAGGCTTGGCCTTTTGCTCGGTGTTTTGTTCCACTCTTGCCGCCTTAGTTTCTGTCATACCGGTGTTATGTTCCTTGAATTTTGTGTCCCTAACACGGTGGGGGTTTATGGGCCCCCCTTGACAGTTCGCTTTGAGTAAAACGCTTCCAGCAAGGCCCAACTTTGGTTTTACCATTTGCCTAATAACAACTAAAATTTGTATAGGGAGTGATTAACCTGAGGATTCTTAGTCAACAACATGGGCCAGTGCTCCTCATGAGTGTTGGTCCAAACTTGAGCACCGTGCAGGACCCCTCTTGGCAACTTCGGGTATTTGGTACCTGTAGGCTTAGCTTATCCGTCATGTCCTAAGATGAGATACGCGTGGCTACTATCAGGGTGTCGGCACGTCAGGAGGTCTTGCTATTTTTGTTTTACCATTGTTGAAATGTCTTGTGCAAACGATATTCCAAGTTTGATCGGAGTGTCCCGAGATGGAGGATTGTCTCCGCGGATCATGAGCTTGTCATGGGCTAAGTTGGGACACCCCTGCAGGGTTTACTATTTCGAAAGCCATGGACGCGGTTATGTGGCAGATGGGAGTTTTTTAATATCCGGTTGTAGTGAACTTGAAACCTAACTCTTTAAAATTCACCAAACGCATGTGTAACCATTATGGTCTCTTTTCGATGAGGTTCGGGAAGAGAACATGGTGGGGTTATGTTTGAACGTAAGTAGTTCAGGATCACTTCTTGATCATTACTAGTTTGCGACCGTTTGCGTAGCTTCTCACCTTGTTCTTGTATTCGTAAGTTAGCCACCATACATCTGCTTAGTGCTTGCTGCAACTCCACCACTTAACCATGCCTTGCCTATTTAAGCTTTTATAGTCTTCACACCGTGGGTAATAGGACTACAAACAAAGTTGCAGGTACAATTGAGTCTGATGCAGGAGATGCCACTGAGCTCCAGTGGGAGTTTGACGAGGATCGCGGTCGTTTCTATGTTACATATCGGATTCTACTATATGTATGGATGATCGTATGATGATTGTCATATTTATGCTATTCTGGGGAAAGTGTTGCCTGGATCTCGTATTCTATCTATTCACTTGGTTGTATGTATTTGTATGCCACCTTGCTACATGCTCTAAATGCAATTGTGCCCCAATCATGAGTTCATCATGTGATTGGGATAGAATCGTACCTTGGGTGTTATAACATGCATGACAGAAAACGTGATCTACTGTGACAAACATGTATCATCACAGAAGTGTATTTGTTTTGTAGTGCCACTAGTAGTACTCAGATTGTCGCGAAATTTCATGGAGTCCATGCTTAGACCTCCTCTCTCTCTCTTAGCCAACTAGCAGACGCACAGAGTGTGCCCATCGTCTGTTTTCTCACATGCGGTCCCACATGTCAGTGAAAGTGCAAGACGACCCACTGAACCTACACATCTTTCACCTCAACGTGCTCATGATGAAAAACAAATCCAATAAAGATCTTTGGTGGCCCCTTTTAGAGTTACTCAAGAGTAATATTCTATTTACAGTTTAACCCAAGATGCACATCACGTGGCTTCAACCAGCACTCCATTTTCTTGCATGACACGACTAGGATGCTGGATGTCCCACGTGTCGGCAAAAGGACGAAGAACTCGACCAAATTTTCTCCACATTTAGACCGGAGGAGTAGGAAACACGACAAGCCCTATGCCTACATCATACATACAAGCCCACCTCACTTTATCACCATATTTCTTGGCCTCCATGCAACACCTAGCTCTGGTTGATAGTATACCACTACTAGGACTAACTATTGTACTAGCATACTATTAGGTTGGTTCTATGTGATGTGGCAACTTCATATAACTCGATGCTGGCTATACTACAACGGTACTCACACTCCAAGAAGTGACTCAAAACCATTCATAAATTGAGTTTATCACATGCATATGCAAATGTACCATTCATTACATACGACAAGTAATCAACACACAATGACAAGGAGGATACATGTTGGATTATAGATTATTTCCAACAAAACGTTCTAGTAAATACTAAAAATTTATCACACAACAGATAACAAGCAATGAAATGAACTTCAGCTCAACCAATCCTCGATGTTGGAAATGCTTGCTTTGAACCATAAGTAAGCCTCTAGGAAGGGCCAACTATTGTCAATATTGAAACCGACGCAAGACTCACATCCAGGCTAAAGCAGCCTATATCAAAGCGATGAAATAAACTTTAGGTCCACCAATCCTTGGTTTCAGAAATGCTTGCTTTGAACCATAAGTTATACTTTGGGCAGGGCCAACTATTGCCAATATAGAGACCAACGCAGGACTCATCGTCCAGGCTAAAGCGGCCTATATCAGGACGCATATTGTGATAGCCAGGGTAGGGAACCATAGCAATGTACGATGTATAGATACGGTTCCTTCTCATAAATGGTAGTAACGTTGTGCCAACAGCAGCTGGATCGCCTTTCACCATCATTGGATAGTTTAGTCCAAGGAAGAGTGAGTTTTCTCCAAGACTATGAATATTGAACCAGGGAGAAGGTGCTGGTGCTAGCACACTAGTATCCATCTCGAATACCCTGCAACGGATGTTGGAATTGGTCCGGAGATTGTGATCACGGGAGACAACACATGCTTCCTTAGGAACATCAGCAGTGCCCTGTATACAGACAAGAAGAGGTGATCAATCAAAATAAGTTGCTAGGCGCCGCTGAGTATGTAGGTCCTGCTCGTCCTCATGATCATGATAATCACCATCATCATCACCCCCTTGGTTATAATGTTTTTTCAAGTATAGGTGGTGGAATGTTCACAGGACCTTGGAAACACAAGAAGGATAATTTGTACCAGGATACTAACTCGCATGCATGTGGATGAAACAATTCTAATTACGATGGAAGACAAACGTACCAAAACAATAAGGATTGCATGCAAAAGCAGTGCCATGAGTGGTGGCAGCAAACACAAGTCGCTCGTATTGAATTGCATCACAATACTCATCCGTGTACATAAATAGATTTTTGAGCAATATCCATCGAGGCGTGGAAGTAAGGACGACAACAAGCTTGTCGAAGATAGCAACAATAGTTCGTGTAATCCCAAGAGTGGTTGGGAACTTGACAAATTGCTATCTTCCATAGACGACAGTCACCATGATCGTATTTGGACATACGTAGCTCATCTTTGTGCTCAACCTCAGGGCACTCTGAGATTTTTGGATGTGGAACCCGGTGATGAGTGTACACATTCACAAGTTCCCACTCGCAGTTGTACCCAATATAAACAACCCAATCTTCATGTGCGCCTGCCCAAGCCCTACCCTTAAGCGATGGCATCTTAACATCACACGTATCATGATCAAGCGGCATCAACTAGCACAAGGCAAGGCTTCCGTCGTCCCCGCACCAGTGAGCAGGGTCACGGCGAAGAAGATAGGGGAGATCAAACTACTCCTGATCCCTTGGATTCCTTGTAATGATGTTATTTGTTGAGTCGAGAATGGTCTTGAACGAACCTGCCATGCTAGCCAAGGTGATGACATCGCACCGATAAATGAGTTACTCCACCGTGTCATCTTTCAGACCTGGCCAAGAATAACGGGGTCATTTCCGGCCTGTTCCCTCCATGGAGAAGATGATCGAACAATAGCAGAAGGAAGGGTGAAGGCAAATGGAGGAAGGAGGAGCGTGCAACAGCAGTTCCAAATCGAGAGGGAAAGGCGAATAGGTGGTGGATGGTTGCCGCGATACACGAAGAGGCACCCCGACCTACATAGACGTCTGTTCGGAAATTGTACAAAAGGACTCGCCATCGTCTCACTGACATGTTGGAATGGGACCACATGTCAACGAAACATGGTGTGCCATTTCTCGTGCAAAATGAAATTTTGCCGCGTTGGCCCGAGGTGCCGCATTATTTCTCGACTTTATTTTTTAATTAATGACGCATCATCCAGTTTTGAAGCACAACTAATTGGTACTGTATGCAGAGAAAATATAAACTACTCTACCACTACTCCGCCTCTAGTACTAGTATAAAAAGGATATATAGGCTGGAGCTTTAGCGCTTGCTTGCTAAGGGATGCCCACTTGCTTCTCACACTATCACCCTCTCTCCAGATATAAAAAATATGGCGGTGGTCCCTCTCTCTCCCTCCTCACCGGTGGTCACAGATCCGCCAGGATCTTGTCCACCGGGGAAGAGAAGGACGTGCAGCATTGATGCACTCATCGCCGGTGAGCAAGGTCACACACTGACGACATGGCCATCCTCTCAGACCTAGCACCCGCGCGGGATGGACTCCGCCCCCAAGCTCGCTGTCATATTATGTGCGGAGGATGACGACCACGAGCGACGCCACTTCCCGCCGACCCTCAGGTATGTTACCACTTTTTGAACCATACCCTTATTCTATTGCCCCATCTGCCACGTCACTACATATGGATCTTTTTCCACTCCACCATCTCCCCAATTTGCTATCCTTTTCTCTACTAGTCACACAGATGAAAACCTTAATTTGCACTATTAAAGGAAACCCTACTTCTTCCAGACTAATACATGTCTGGGCTGAATAAAGAAAGAAAGGTAGAAAGTACTGTCAAAGAGACTAGGTATCGAACCCGCATCTAGGTTGAAAGGGGAAAATCAGTAGCTAAGGAATGAGTCTCGTGTCTCTTGGTTGAAAAGGGTAGAAAGGCATGACAACGCAATAGAGAATGACTAGGTCGATCGGTTTGTTGTGCTCACATAGGGAAAAGGTGGCTAAAGAGACCAAAATGGGATGTAATCCACATATGTTTCCTGGATATTTGTTGCTCTAGGCAACCATACCTCCCTCACCACTCTATGCGTCCAAGGAGGTACATCATACTAGTGCACCCACTGTCCCGAATGGACCTCCCATGCTCTTATTGCCACTTTTTTGCTGTTAGTATAATGCCACCGGTAAAGTCAATGAATGCTACTACTAAAGTGATGCTACATTTAACTCATGCCGCACTCAGTCTAATGCCATCGATAAATTTAAGCGATGCCATTTAATGTCACTAGATTATTTCAGGGTTAGCCGTTGATTGTGGATGTATTAAAGAATTTTCAGCTAAGGCATTCGAAGGTTGTTACACAACCGGTATACCAACATTGAAACTTTTTACTACCTTTAGATTTTTGCATTATTAAAGCTTATAGATTACATACCTCACTTTCATGAGATAAGTCAATTTTTTTGGTGTCACCAAAATGCCAAGGCATTGATGCCATTTTATTTTTCTTAAATTGCACAAAAAGTTATGGAGAGAAGAGGAAAGGTCAAGGGTGGGCACCTCCTCCTCCGGCTGTTTCCTTGATTTGTTTGATCAAGTTTTTATGTTTGATCGATTATCAAGATTGGGATAGCAATTTTTAGGTCCCCTCGAGTTCGAAATGATATTTACCTTGAAGGTACATGGTTTGCATTTTTTATACTATCATTAGTTAATAATGCTAGTTACCTTCAGACTTTTGTATTTGGTTTATGTCGTATTCAAGGCTCCGCGGACCCGAGAGAGGTTCGATATTAGGAGCATGTGTGAATAACTCAGCCTCTCTAGCCAACCAACTCATTGCTCTCACGGCCTAGCTTGATGAACAGGAAAGGAAAGAGAGAGAGTAGTTTACCCAGGTTCGGGCCACCTTGCGGTGTAAAACCCTACTCTATCTTTGGGGTGGATTATCCTCGCGAGGGGCTATGGATGAACTAGTATAGAGGAAGAATAGCCTCATGAGGTCTGTTCTTGTGTAGGTGTGAGCTAGTGAGGTTCGGATTCCGGATCCCGTCTTATTGGTGGTGGCTAAGCTATATTTATAGTGGCCTCGGTCCTCTTCCTCCAAAACGAAGGCGGGAAGGGATCCCACAGTGGCCAAGTTTGATGGGAGACAAGTAGTACATCTTATCCTGACGAAAGGTGGTGTTCGCCACAAAGCCTCTGCTCGTGACACCGTGGTGGGCTTGGTGATGACATCCGTCCTGCCGCCCTGGTGGTCTTGGTTTTCTTGCACTAGAATGGAAACCTTTGGCTAATTCCTCGAGACCCCACGCCTGCGGTTGCCTCCTTAGCACCAAAGAGGAAACATGCCGATCTGCGCCCGCTAGCGCCCACCTGGCCTTGGTCATCACGGTTTGCGTCACCCAAACCTCATGAGGTGGGTGCTTGCATAGGAATCTCTGCTCCTAAGGAGGCCACCTAGGGTGGCCGCTCCCTCCGGAGGTCTTGCTGTCGTCAGCCTCATGAGGCTCGACTCCTCGCGAGGGTCTTATCTTGCCGAAGGTAAAGATGGGCCATACCAAGCCGTCGATGGAGCTACGCCATGGGCCGAAGGCAGGCAAGTATGGGTACCCTAGTTGCCAGAACACTGACAATAGCCCCCGGGCCCAAGGCGTGCTCGGACTTGGCTTTGAGGCGAAGCACCGCGGGCCCCAATAGCCCACAGACCGATTCGACGTGTGGCACTTGATGGGACATGGGCGTCTCCACTTCCCCCCGCTGCCTCGGCAACTGTCCCGGGCTGACAAAAAGATTGGCGCCTGCCTCTAAGCTTTCATTGCCTTCTCTTCGTCTTGCTCTAGATCCCCCTTTCTCGTCGCCGAGAGCATCTCTAGATCTGCCGAATCTTTCTCCCGAGCTCTTCGATGATGGAGACCAAGAAAGTGAAGCCCGCTACCCTGGTCGTGCACTTTGCCTCCTCGCCCGCACCGGCCCTCAATACGTCCTCCATCACCAAGGTGGGGCACCTTGCCGCCATGCGCCCGCTAACGGCGAGGAATGACAACGAGGGGAGGGAGACAGTGCTTTGGGCCTATTCCACCAAGCAGGAGACCTTGGCGGGGACATTCTATCCCTTCTTCCTCCATAGCATCTTCGCGGGGCTCGATCATCCCACCCTTCTCCAGGTTGTTCCTCGCTGTCCTTGACCATTACCAGATCCATGCTCTACACCTTCAGCCCAACTCCATCCACCTCCTGGCAATCTTCGCCTTCTACTGCGAGGCATTCAGACGCCCATCTTTGCGCTGCTCCACCACTTATTCTCCCTTAAAATACATGACTCGACCCAGCACTCCGGATGCATCTCCTTCGTTGCGCCCCATGCGGCAATGCGCTCATGAGGGCCAGGAAGAAGGTGGAGGACTTTCGGCGTAAATGGATTTACATGGACGCCAAGGGCCTCCACGCTCGGCTGGAGCTGCCGACTAGGATGCTGGAGAAGTTGGAGCACTGGGCCCATGAGAAGCTCACTGACCCCCGGGCAGCGCCAGTCCTGAGGCTGATGTAGACGGACCAGGAGTCCGGGGCGCTGACGGGGGCCATGATTTGTAGGGAATTTCCTAACGCAGTGCCTGGGCCCGCTCCAAGCACATTCGCGCCTGATGTGGGATATCAAGGGCGTGAAGGACGACCTCCAGCTGCGCCGAGGGATCCTGACAAGTGAGGAGCTGGGCAAGGCCATGTGTACTTTGCTTGAGAAGAATCCAGGCGTCCTCCTGGTAGCCTACATCCCGTTGTACCACCGTGACGACGGGGCGGAGCTGGCCGCCACCATGCTCGTCTTCAACGAGCTGGGGCTCGTGCCGCCCAAGCTCCCCAACTCCTCGGTGCCGGTGTCCTCTGGCAAGGGCTCCGAGGAGTAGGGGGAGGAGGACTAGGAGGCGACCGTGGACGAGGTGAAGGAGACTTCTCCTCCATCACAGAGCGAGCTCCTCCACGATCTCTCCGATGACGACGATGCCGCTGAGTACTTGGTTGAGGGTTCCCCGCACTACTCCGGGGTCGCTACGTGGTTCGGGGGCACCCCTTGCGGAGGCTGAGCCGAGCGACTCCGAAGAAGGGCGAGGCCGCGTCGCTTGCTCGGGGCAACACCCCCTCCTTGTCGTCCATCGCCGCCGCCCCGGAGCCAGCCACCATGCGCCCGGCTGATCCTCTAGGCGCGATGAAGCCCACGCTCAGGGAGATCGGGAGTGTCGTGGTCCTGGAAAGGAAAAGGGCGTACACCGCCGATGATGATAAGCATCTTACCTTGTTTTTGTTTTCCATCCCTGATGCTGTGCCCATGATACTCTCCTCCTGGTGACCAGGCTGAAGCCCATGCTGAAGAAGAGGAAGGAGGAAGCCGGGGCCTTCGAGGCCACACGACCTGCCGCAGCCGCGGTGTCCCTAGCGCGGGCGGAGGAGGCCGCCTCGCGTTCACCCGTGAAAGAACGGGCCACTCGACACTCGATGGCAAAGCCTCAGGAGGAGACCGCTTCCATGGCCCAGCAAACTCTAGAGGCGCCCATCCCTGCCGCACCTGCGCGGGGTTTGAGGGCTACATATACCCCTGCCGCCTTTGATACTATAGTGGCGCTAGTCCTGACACCGGTGCCGCCTTCTTCCCAAGCCCTCGCATTAGCGGACTATGGCTCCTCTGCTAGGCCCGGCGCTTTGGAGGAGGCCTACACCGCGCTGGACCAGCTCCGGACCGATCTTCAAGGAGCTGAGAGGTGCGTGGTGACGGCGCATCTGGGACTGATCTTGGGGTGGCTCTAGGCCAAATCGTCCGTCAGGACGGCCTAGGGCTAGGCCGATGCTGCCGTCATGGAGGGCAGGAAGGAGGCCAGTGAGGTAACGGTGGATCGCGATGCGGCGCTGGTCGATGCAGCATCCGCCAAGGAATGTTGCAGCATGGTGGAAGCTGAGCTGAAGGCCCTCCGCAAAGAGCAGGCCGCCCGCACCCGCCGGCTTCAGGAGAAGGAGGAGCTCAAGGCCCGGGAGACTGTGCTCGCCGATCGGGACGCCGAGCTGGAGCAGGAAGCCCAGGAATAGGCCGTAGAGTGGAGCCTCCTGGGGAAGCTAAAGGAGGAGGCGGACATGGCCCAGGCGTCCCACACCAAGCCCGTCTTTGAGGAGACGGCCTGGCTGGAGGCCAAGGAGAAGACCCTTGCCGCGGCTGAGAAGGCGGCCACCGCAGGGCGTGACGCCTTTGTCTCCCTTGAGCTAAGGTCCCACATGACGCTACACTCCCTTTACGGAGGAGGATATGATAAGCCGATGGCGGCTCCGGAGGATGGCCTAGCCGGTCTTCTTGCCAAGATCGCCGAGGATCTCGAGGGCATCATCGCCAGAGTGGACTCCACGGTGGAAGGGGAGTGCCGCGCGCTCTTCCCTGCGGCCGTGACGCGTGTTTTCAGCCACCTCCATCTCCAAAACCCAACCTTTGACCTTGATGTGCTGGTCGATCCGGTGGCCCCTGAGGCCCGCGAGGCCGCTACCGAGGCCATGAAGGGCCAGGTGAGAACCCTGCTGGAAAAGTTCTGCAGCGTCGACCCTGAGGCTGTGGTGACCAGGGATGGTGGCGAAGATGACGACACCGTTGTCGATGACAGGCTCCTGAAGGTGGGCGATAGTGGCAACCAAGGTTGAAGGCGGCGCTTCCCCCAGTTTATTCCTACGACATTTACCGTGCCTCGCAGAGGCATGACAACTTCTGCTTTGAACTTATGAGAAATTATGTTTTGTAATAATTTGCGAGGACTCTCTATTTCCTTTGAGTGCTCGATTTCCTTTCTGTTTTCTTTAGCGTTCTGCGTCGGCATGACCCGGCCCCACGCATACCTCAACCTTCATTGGGGCGTCCGGATCACCAGGTCGAGATCAATGGGTGAGGGTCTACGTGTCCAGTGAGGCCCCTCAGT
This sequence comes from Triticum urartu, assembly GCF_003073215.2. Classification (NCBI taxonomy): domain Eukaryota; kingdom Viridiplantae; phylum Streptophyta; class Magnoliopsida; order Poales; family Poaceae; genus Triticum; species Triticum urartu. Next base: position 346,951,750 of record NC_053027.1, on the reverse strand, counting down.
CGCGATGCTGAAGGGTCCGCCTTGACATACGAACGACCCTCATGAAGGAAACATGAGCAGCTTCTGGGTAATCCGGAGCCCCCATACCTCTCCTCGCCAGCTTTTGCCTGGGAGGGCCGCGTGAAGACCATGTGCGAGATACCTGGTGAGGTGGCATGTGCTAGGCGTGACCTGGGCGCATCCCCCATGCCCAGCCCCCTCACGCGACTCTCTCATGGGGAAAGCGGCGTGGTGAGGTCGAACGGTAGGCTCAAGAGCCCTCCTGAGGTTACTACAGCCTCTAGGGCACCCTTACTTGTTTATTCAGCAACGCAGAGCATGGTGCTTCCAATCTTGCATGGGCATAGCCGCTCCTCGACCGTGTCGTCCGCCAGCATGAAGCATGCGGCTTCCACTGGTGTGTGGGTGGGAGTTCCTTCTGAGGGGAGACTCTGGGGCGTGTACAGCCCCGTCCTGGCATGTGGCTTGCACGACAGGACTGGAGGAGGTGTATATGGGCACCCGTGAGCCAGCGCAGGACTCATGGGGCCCTACCTCAAGGCGGGTTGCGCCTGGAGTTTTGGTTCGGAACATTTGTAAGGGTCCTCCGAGATTGTCAGGGGACCTGTGCCGAGTCAATTTCATGAGGATATAGCATGAGAAGGCCAAACACCAACGACCCTAGGGGTGACGTGAATGGGGCCGAACCGCCAGACAGAGCTTAGCCGTTGGGTTTATCAACGCTGCAGGGACGGACGCGAGTGCAGATGCCGTGCACAGTCTTCTAATGCAATGATACTGAAGAAAGACAGCCGGCATGCGGCTCCCGCGGTGGCGAGGCACCGAGTCACGTGCCCTAATTCATCCACTCACGATTAGCTCACACGAGAATAAGGCACCAAGGGCCATGGGAAGTGACGTACACGGGGACTGGCTCACGAGACAGAGCTCAGCCACTTGGGTTTAGCGACGCTGCAGGGATGGACCCGAGCACAGACACCGTCCCAGTCCTTAATCATGAGGCGGGCTCGGGTGGGTTTTATGAGGGCACACGACATTCGTGGTGGCGAAGCACTGGACATGCATGTGGTAATATGAAGCAATTCATGAAAGGGTAAGGCCAGTTCGGATATATGCGCAAGACGATACATGTTGTAGGGACGGACCTATGCAGCTTGAGGATAATGCAGCCTGAGGGACATCCTCAATTGAACAAAACAAAAAGTCACCTGGCACCATCGTTGGAGAAGTGTTGGGACAGCTGAGGATGCACGCTATAGAAGTCGCTCCTCACGAGTCGTCTGGCTCTTGGGTCTCGTGAGGCTCCGGAGGTCCAAGAGGCTCGCGAGGGGTCGGCACCTTCGCCATCAGGATCGCCTGGCGCCTGGCCTCGTCATCCTCCAGGGTGCCCCACATGCGGTGCTGGTGCGCGGCAGCTGCGTTCGGCAGGCCAAAGGGCATGCGAACATAGCTATAAGGGTGGCCTCCGCACCGGCCGACGCGGGAAAGCCAGAAGAGCTCTCGAGAAGCGGCTCTGTTGAGCCCAGGGATGTTGGCACAGACGCGCAGCTCGCCACCCACGTTAGGGGTGGCAGTTGCACCAGGTGATGCGGTACGGCGCTCTCCGCGCATGGCTCGCGCCTCCTGAAGCTCTCTGATCGCCTTGGTGATGAACTTCTGAGTGGGTGGCGCCTCACGCCCTGCACCCTGCTCGCTGAAGCGCGCGTTGAAGCACGCCTCTACATGGTGCCCGAACGCCTCCCTCGTGACGCTGGCCAGGTCAGAGGCTCTCCAAAGGAGAGCCCCGAGCCTAACCAAAGAGGGGCGCCGGGCGCGTCGTCCTATGCGATGGGGCGCAGGTCCTGAGGCACGGTCGTCAGACACCCACCCTCCTGAGGTCCCCTAAGGAGCAGCTGATTCTTCTTCTTGGGCAGGACCTCAGGAGGGTGGATGTCTCCCTCAACATCTGAGTTCACGACCGTTGTGGCCTGGTAGGCACGCTCGAGGAAGCACACATGATCCTTCTCATCACAGATGATCGTGATGATACCACAGCTTCCTAGCATCTTGAGGACGTTGTAGCCGTGGTGGGTCACTGCCATGAACTTGGCAAGGGCCGAGTACTCAAGGATGGCATTGTATGGGAGGCGTATGAGGGCGACTGTCAGTGTTTTGGGAACGGGGGTCCCTAGACTTGCTTGCCTGTGGCCCACGGCGTGGCTTTGCTAGCAGGTCTGTACGGCCCATCTTCATCAACAAGGCATTCAAGACCCTCACGATGGGCCAAGCCTCGCGAGGCGGACGACGCAAGACCTCCTTAGGAGCGGCCTCGCCAGGCAGGCTCGTGAGGGGCGGAGAGATCAAGGAATAGCAAACCTCGCGAGGTTCTAGTGATGTGAGCCATGACGATCGAGACCAGGCGGGCGCCAGCGTGCGCAGCATCCTTGTTTCCTCTTTTGTGCTAAGGGGGCAAGCGCAAGCGCGGAGTACCGAGGCTTAAAGCAAAGGTTTCCATATCGGTGCAACGAGACCAAGACCAGCAGGACGGCAAGATGGAGGTCACCATGGAGCCCAAGGCGGTGCCACCACCAGCGCCTTTTGCAGGCGAAGACCACTTTTGTCAGGATAAGCTGTACTAGCTGTCCCCTTTCAAATTGGCCGTTGTTGGCTCCCTTCTCGCTCAATATTTGGGGAGAGGATCAGGGCCTCTATAAAGAGAACTAGACACCACCGTAGCTAGGGGCGACCTCATCGAAGATTAGGGGCGACCTCTTCTTAGACGAGAACTAGTTCATCCCCACAATCACATCCACCAAGAACAAGAACACCTCTCCTCAGGAGGCTGTTCTTCCCCCTGTACTGTTCATCATCAGCCCAAGAGGCAATCCACCACCAACACACTGGAATAGGCTATTACACCAAACCGGTGGCCGGAACCAGTATAAATCTTGTGTCCCTTGTGTTGTGAGTTCGTCGAGTTAGTCCACGAGATCTTAGCAAAACTAGGATGTGGATCGGTAGAGGGGAAATCTTCGCACGCACCCCAGTCTTTGAACCTTAAGGGTTTTGCCAGAACTCGTGATCCGACATTTGGCACGCTAGGTAGGGGTGCGCCGAAGCTTCCCTTCCGTCGCTCCGCGTCACGTCGCTTCATCGTCTCCATGGCGGACGCACGCCGCGCCCATGCCGAGCACCGGGCTGCCCTCGCCACCCGCGTTGCTCAGACAACCCCTGTCAGCGGGCCACCCCGTCGCTCTCCGTCGCCTGCCGCCAACGCCGCCACCCGCCCGGCGGGGAATGAGCAGCAAGCTGATACGTCTCCAACGTATCTATAATTTTTGATTGCTCCATGCTATATTATCTACTGTTTTGGATATTATTGGGCTTTATTATCCACTTTTATATTATTTTTGGGACTAACCTATTAACCGGAGGCCCAGCCCAGAATTGCTGCTGTTTTTTGCCTATTTTAGGGTTTCGGAGAAAGAGAATATCAAAGGAGTCCAAACGGAATGAAACCTTCGGAAACGGGATTTTCTCATCAGATAAGACCCAGGAGACTTGGACCCTCTGTCAGGAAAGCCACGAGGTGGTCATGAGGGTGGAGGGCGCGCCCCCCTAGGGCGTGCCCCCTGCCTCGTGGGCCCCTCGAAGCTCCACCGACATACTTCTTCATCCCATATATATCCACGTACCCCCAAACGATCGGGGACGGAGCCAAAAACCTAATTCCACCGCCGCAACTTTCTGTATCCATGAGATCCCATCTTGGGGCCTGTTCCGGAGCACCGCCGGAAGGGGCATCGATCACGGAGGGCTTCTACATCATCATCCAAGCGCCTCCGTTGAAGTGTGAGTAGTTTACTTCAGACCTACGGGTCCATAGTTAGTCGCTAGATGGCTTCTTCTCTCTTTTTGAATCTCAATACAATGTTCTCCCCCTCTCTCGTGGAGATCTATTCGATGTAATCTTGTTTTTGTAGTGTGTTTGTTGAGACCGATGAATTGTGGGTTTACGATCCGGTCTATCAATGAATAATATTTGAATCTTCTCTGAATTCTTTTATGTATGATTGGTTATCTTTGCAAGTCTCTTCGAATTATCAGTTTGGTTTGGCCTACTGGATTGGTTTTTCTTGCCATGGGAGAAGTGCTTAGCTTTGGGTTCAATCTTGCGGTGTCCTTTCCTAGTGACAGAAGGGGCAGAAAGGCACGTATTGTATGATTGCCATCGAGGATAACAAGATGGGGTTTTATCATATTTCATGAAACTATCCCTCTCCATCATGTCATCTTGCTTAAGGCGTTACTCTGTTTTTAACTTAATACTCTAGATGCATGCTGGGTAGCGGTCGATGAGTGGAGTAATAGTAGTAGATGCAGGCAGGAGTCTGTCTACTTGTCTCGGACATGATGCCTATATACATGATCATACCTAGATATTCTCATAACTATGCTCAATTCTGTCAATTGCTCAACAATAATTTGTTCACCCACCGTAGAATACTTTTACTTTGCTTTTACTTTTCACTTTGCATCTCTATACCAAAAATACCAAAAAAATTATTTATCATCTCTATCAGATCTCACTTTCGTAAGTGGTCGTGAAGGGATTGACAACCCCTTATCGCATTGGTTGCGAGGATTTATTTGTTTTGTGCAGGTGAGAGGGACTGGCGCGTACCCTCCTACTGGATTGATACCTTGGTTCTCAAAAACTGAGGGAAATACTTACGCTACTTTGCTGCATCATCCTCTCCTCTTCGGGGAAATCCAACGCAGTGCTCAAGAGGTAGCAAGAAGAATTTCTGGCGCCGTTGCCGGGGAGTCTGCGCAAAAGTCAACATACCAAGTACCCATCACAATCCCTATCTCCTGCATTACATTATTTGCCATTTACCTCTCGTTTTCCTCTCCCCCACTTCACCCTTGCCGTTTTATTCGCCCTCTCTCTCTCTATCCTTCCTCCCTCTCTATTTGCCTCCTTTTGCCCATTTGCTTTTTGTTTGCTCATGTGTTAGTTTGCTAGCTTGTCGTTATGTCAAGTCCTTTACCTTCTGCCTCTATGTCTGACATTTGGGGAAATTATTGTCGATATGGACAATAAAAATATCATGAAAAATTCTGATGCTCCTGCTAAAGAACCTACCATCTTTCATATAAAAAAATTTCGTGTTGGTAGTGGTAATATTATTGGAAAAGGAGTTATTTAAGATTTCTTTACTTATGCCGGTGCTTTACCTTCTATGGGTAGTTCTATCCTTCACAGAACTAGTAGTCTTGTGGACGATATTGCCATGCTTGTAGTTGAACTTGAAAGACAATTCATGTACATGCATCCTTCCATACAAAGGATTTTCCTGGTATTTTCTAATATTGAGCATTCTTCTGTTAAGTGTGCCGCTACTATCTTTTTGGCGCATGAGTTTAGATTCATAATAAAAGAAGACAAAGAAATCTTTGCGCATTATAGGGTGGACGCTTGCCATCCTCCCATATAGGCTAGCCTCTTTGATCAAGAAGAAATAATGTGTTTTCAATCTCTAGACTATGTTGCTTTCAATGAAAAATCTTAGAAAAAGGGTTCCTACCAATGTTTTAGTTGATAGAATTTCTGAACTTAATGATGATTTGGCTATTTGAAATAATGAACTAGGATATTCTCTTGAATATAGGCTCACAAAGTTCTATCAAAAGAATGCTTATAATGATGAATTGGTTGTTCATTATGAAGGACCAAAGGAGGAACCTATACCTCCCAAGGTTGATCTTGGGGACTTTTGTCTCGTTAAATTTAGCCCTTTTGATTAGTTTTGCTTGCCTCAAAGAAAACTTTCTGCTGAACGTAGAGAATATGAAATGAGTTTTAATAATCTATCTTACTATTATGGCAATACCTAGATCTATTCTTGCTTGTTATGCCTAGCTAGGGGCGTTAAACGATAGCGCTTGTTGGGAGGCAACCCAATTTTATTTTTATTCCTTGCCCTTTGCACCTGTTTAGTAATAAATAATTTATTTAGCCTCTGTTTTGGTTGTGTTTTTTGTGTTTAATTAGTGTTTGTGCCAAGTAGAACCGTTGGGAAGACTTGGGGAAAGTCTTGTTGAACTTGCTGTAAAAAACAGAAACTTTAGAGCTCACGAGAACTGCTGTCATTTTTATTTGGAAAGTGCTATTTAGTAAAAAAAATTGAAGATTATTAATATATAAATTCCTCACGTCCAGAAATTTATTTTATAATTTTTGGGGTTCCAGATCTTTCGCTAGCTTCAGATTACTAGAGACTGTTCTGTTTTTGACAGATTCTGTTTTTCGTGTGTTGTTTGCTTATTTTGATGAATCTATGGCTAGTAAAATAGTTTATAATCCATAGAGAATTTGGAATACAGTAGTTTTAACACCAATATAAATAAAGAATGAGTTCATTACAATACCTTGAAGTGGTCTTTTGTTTTCTTTCGCTAACGGAGCTCACGAGTTTTCTACTTTAAGTTTTGTGTTGTGAAGTTTTCAAGTTTTGGGTAAAGATTTGATGGATTATGGAACAAGGAGTGGCAAGAACCTAAGCTTGGGGATGCCCATGGCACCCCCAAGATAATCTAAGGACACCTAAAAGCCAAATCTTGGGGATGCCCCGGAAGGCATCCCCTCTTTCGTCTACTTCTATCGGTAACTTTACTTGGAGCTATATTTTTATTCACCACATGATATGTGTTTTGCTTGGAGCGTATTTTATGATTTGCGTCTTTGCTTTTTAGTTTACCACAATCATCCTTTCTGTACACACCTTTTGAGAGAGCCATACATGATTTGGAATTTGATAGAATACTCTATGTGCTTCACTTATATCTTTTGAGCTTTATAGTTTTGCCCTAGTGCTTCACTTATATCTTTTAGAGCACGGTGGTGGATTTGTTTTATAGAAACTATTGATCTCTCATGCTTAACTAAGATTATTTTGAGAGTCTTATTAGCATGGTAATTTTCTTAAAATCCTAATATGCTTGGTGTGCAAGATTAATAATAAAACTTTCTTATGAGTGTGTTGAATACTAAGAAAAGTTTGATGCTTGATGATTGTTTTGAGATATGGAGGTAATAATATCAAAGTCGTGCTAGTTGAGTAGTTGTGAAATATGGAGGTAATAAAACTTTCTTATGAGTGTGTTGAATACTAAGAAAAGTTTGATGCTTGATGATTGTTTTGAGATATGGAGGTAATAATATCAGAGTCGTGCTAGTTGAGTAGTTGTGAAATTGAGAAATACTTGTGTTGAGGTTTGCAAGTCCCGTAGCATGCATGTATGGTAAACGTTATGCAACAAATTTGAAACATGAGGTGTTATTTGATTGTCTTATGAGTGGCGGTCGGGGATGAGCGATGGTCTTTTCTACCAATCTATCCCCCTAGGAGTATGCGTGTAGTGCCGAGGTTTTTGATTACTTGTAGATTTTTGCAATAAGTATGTGAGTTCTTTATGACTAATGTTGAGTCCATGGATTATACGCACTCTCACCCTTCCATCCTTGCTAGCCTCTTCGGTACCGTGCATTGCCCTTTCTCACATCGAGAGTTGGCGCAAACTTCGCCGGTGCATCCAAACCCCGTGATATGATATGCTCTTTCACACATAAACCTCCTTATATCTTCCTCAAATCAGCCACCATACCTACCTATTATGGCATTTCCATAGCCATTCCGAGATATATTGCCATGCAACTTTCCATCATTCCGTTCATCATGACACATTCATCATTGTCATATTGCTTAGCATGATCATGTAGTTGACATAGTATTTGTGGCAAAGCCACCGTTCATAATTATTTCATACATGTCACTCTTAGTTCATTGCATATCCCGGTACACTGCCAGAGGCATTCATATAGACTCATCTTTGTTCTAGTATCGAGTTGTAATCATTGAGTTGTAAATAAATAGAAGTGTGATGATCATCATTATTAGAGCATTGCCTAATTGAGGAATAAAAAAAGGCCACAAAAAAAAAGAAAAGGCCCAAAAAATGAGAGAAAAAGAGAGAAGGGACAATGTTACTATCCTTTTACCACATTTATGCTTCAAAGTAGCACCATGATCTTCATAGTAGAGAGTCTCTCATGTTATCACTTTCATATACTAGTGGGAATTTTTCATTATAGAACTTGGCTTGTATATTCCAACAACGGGCCTCCTCAAGTGCCCTAGGTCTTCGTGAGCAAGCTAGTTGGATGCACACCCACTAGTTTCTTTTGTTGAGCTTTCATACATTTATAGCTCTAGTGCATCCGTTGCATGGCAATCCCTACTCCTTGCATTAACATCAATCGGTGGGCATCTCCATAGCCTGTTGATTAGCCTCGTCGATGTGAGACTTTCTCCTTTTTTGTATTCTCCACATAACCCCCCTCATTATATTCTATTCCGCCCATAGTGCTATGTCCATGGCTCGCGCTCATATATTGCGTGAAAGTTTATAGGTTTGAGATTACTAAAGTATGAAACAATTGCTTGGCTTGTCATCGGGGTTGTGCATGATGAGTGCATCCTTGTGTGATGAAAATGAAACATGACTAAACTATATGATTTTGTAGGGATGAACTTTCTTTGGCCATGTTATTTTGAGAAGATATAATTGCTTAGTTAATATGCTTGAAGTATTATCATTTTTATGTCAATATGAAATTTTGTCTTGAATCTTTCGGATCTGAATATTCATACCACAATGAAGAAGAATTACATTAGAATTATGCCAAGTAGCACTCCGCATCAAAAATTCTGTTTTTATCATTTACCTACTCGAGGACGAGTAGGAATTAAGCTTGGGGATGCTTGATACGTCTCCAACGTATCTATAATTTTTGATTGCTCCATGCTATATTATCTACTGTTTTGGACATTATTGGGCTTTATTATCCACTTTTATATTATTTTTGGGACTAACCTATTAACTGGAGGCCCAGCCTAGAATTGCTGTTTTTCTGCCTATTTCAGTGTTTCGGAGAAACAGAATATCAAACAGAGTCCAAACGGAATGAAACCCTCGGAAATGTGATTTTCTCATCAGATAAGACCCGGGAGACTTGGACCCTCCATCAAGAAAGCCACTAGGCGGTCACGAGGGTGGAGGGCGCGCCTCCCTAGGGCGCGCCCCCTGCCTCGTGGGCCCCTCGAAGCTCCACCGACGTACTTCTTCCTCCCATATATATCCACGTACCCCCAAACGATCGGGGACGGAGCCAAAAACGTAATTCCACCGCCGCAACTTTCTGTATCCACGAGATCCCATCTTGGGGCCTGTTCCGGAGCTCCGCCGGAAGGGGCATCTATCACGGAGGGCTTCTACATCATCATCCAAGCCCCTCCGATGAAGTGTGAGTAGAATGTTCTCCCCCTCTCTCGTGGAGATCTATTCGATGTAATCTTCTTTTTGCGGTGTGTTTGTTGAGACCGATGAATTGTCAGTTTATGATCTAGTCTATCTATGAATAATATTTCAATCTTCTCTGAATTCTTTTATGTATGATTGGTTATCTTTGCAAGTCTCTTTGAATTATCAGTTTGGTTTGGCCTACTGGATTGGTTTTTCTTGCCATGGGAGAAGTGCTTAGCTTTGGGTTCGATCTTGCGGTGTCCTTTCCCAGTGACAGAAGGGCAGCAAGGCACGTATTGTATCGTTGCCATCAAGGATAACAAGATGGGGGTTTTATCATATTGCATGAAACTATCCCTCTACATCATGTCATCTTGCTTAAGGAGTTACTCTGTTTTTAACTCAATACTCTAGATGCATGCTGGGTAGCGGTCGATGAGTGGAGTAATAGTAGTAGATGGAGGCAGGAGTTAGTCTACTTGTCTCGGACATCATGCCTATATACATGATCATACCTAGATATTCTCATAACTATGCTCAATTCTGTCAATTGCTCAATAGTAATTTGTTCACCCACCGTAGAATACTTATGCTCTTGAGAGAAGCCACTAGTGAAACCTATGGCCCCAGGTCTCTTTCTCATCATATCAATCTCCATCTCTTTCTCATCCTTGAGGACCGAGAGTGGCGACCGCCTAAAGCGCAACCTGCGGAGCATCCTAGCGGCTCAGGAGGCCAGGCACCACGCTGCGCTGACGGAGATGAAGACGGTTCTCAAGGAACCACCTGGATCCCAGAGCCTCCTGAGGCTCAGGCCCCCGGTGGCTCATGAGGTGTAGCCCCTTCGCCGCATACCTTCAGCTGCGCCAACTCTCCTTCATCAACAGAACCAGGTGACATTTTCCAAGTTCATTCAGCTAGGAGCGCCCCCAGTGCTGCAACATTCACAGGCCGCGTGGGTCCGTCCCTACGGCATGTATCCCTTTTTACATCTTTATCTTACCTTGTTGGGGGCGCCCGTCGGGCTACATCATCCCCAAGCCGCTCGGGCCTGACCCAGTGGCATGCATCTCCCTTGCATTTACTTAAGCCTGCTACTTCCATGCTTAATCTACCTGTGATTATTACCTGCTCGATCGCCACCCACCATGGCAGCCGCGCACCGGCTGTCTTTCTTCAGGACCCTTCGCGTGAGTAAGTTAAGCACGGTGTCTATGCTCAGGCCCATCCCTGCAGCATCGATAAATCCAGCGGCTGAGCTATGTCTAGCGGGCCGGCCCCGTTCACGTAACCTCCTGGGGCCGTTGGTGCTTATCTTTCTCACGCGATAACCTCAGGAGATTCGTTCGGTGCAGGTTGCCTGACCACCTCGCAGGACCAACACAGCGAACAAGAACCAAGACCAGGCGCAACCCGCCTTGTGGTAGGGCCTCGTGAGTCCCGAGCTTGCTCACGAGTGCCCAGATACACCTCGTCTAGCCCTGCCGTGCAAGCCACATGTCAGGGCGGGGCTGTACACGCCCGGGGGCTCTCCGCAGTAGGGAGTCCCCCACCCACGCACCAGTGGAAGCACCATGCTCCGCGCTGGCCGTCGACATTGCCAAGGAGCGGCTATGGCCATGCACAAGCGGAAGCACTACGCTCTGCGCTATTGATAAACAACTGAGGGCGGCCTCACGGCCATACCAACCTCACGGAACCCCAGAGCTCAGTGTCTGGCCTCACCGCAACGCCTCCCCTTGGGAGAGCCGCGCGAGGGGGCTGGGCACAGGGGCGGCGCTCGGGTCACGCCCAAGCGTACGCCACCCAACCAAGTCCCTCAGACCTATTCGTCGCACGCCCCTCCCGAGCCGAGCCTCGGCAAGGGCAAAGGTATGGAAATGTTTGCACGTCAAAGGGGACTCCTGAGAATCGCACTCAGGAGACTAACTGGTCACATAGCCCCTCACTCCTTATTCCGTCCTAGTCTCCGGTCGGCCCAATGGCAGATGAGGTATGTGCGAGGCCGGGCTCTGCCAATGTAGAACATTAACCTATCGTTGCGTATCCTTCCTATAAGCTGTTTGCGTGTCAAGGGGGACTCCTGAGCATCGCGAGTCAGGAGCCTAACTAGTCATGTAGCCCCTCACTCCTTGGTCCGTCCTGGTTTCCAGTCGGCCCAACGGCGGTTGAGGTATGCGCGGGGCCGGGCTCTGCCGACACGGAACACAAAGCAAATAGGAAGAAAATCGCAAAATCTCAAAGCAAATATTACAAGACATATTGTTCTCGCAATATCAAACGCGAGTTTAACGCCTCCACGAGGCATGGTGCATGTTGCAGGAATAAAACAGAAAAGCAGCCGCAAGCCCGTCATCCCTCGACACCGCAGGCACCTGCAAGAGGTGCCCCCTCCTGGGTAGCGTGGCCTTCACCTGCATCACCAGAAGAGGGCGTGGGGGCGAAGGCGTCGAACTTCTCCAGCAGGACTTCCACCTGACCTTTCACGGTTGTGGCGGCGGCTGAGCAGTGTTCATCAGCCATAGGCTCCAGCAACTCTTCAAGTCGGGCAGTTGCCGAGGCAGCATGGGGAAGCGGAGACGCCTACATCCAATCAACCGCCACGGGTCGACCAAGGCCGCAGGCTATTGGGTCCTGTGGCGCTCCATACATGACCCTTGGCTTCGCCTCGAAGCCAAGCCCGAGCACGCCTTGGGCACGGGGACTACTGTCGGTGTTCTGGGAACGGGGGTCCCCAGACTTGCCTGCCTGCGGCAGACGACGTGGCTTTGCTAGCAGGCCTGTACGACCCATCTTCATCAACAAGGCATTCAGGACCCTCGCGAGGGGCCAAGCCTCGCGAGGCGGACGACGCAACACCACCTCAGGAGCGGCCTCGCCAGGCAGGCTCGCGAGGGGCGGAGAGATCAAGGCATGGCAAACCTCGCGAGGTTCTAGTGACGTGAGACGTGACGATCAAGACCAGGCGGGCGCCAGTGCGTGTAGCGTCCTTGTTTCCTCTTTTGTGCTAAGGGGGCAAGCGCAGGCGCGAAGTAGCGAGGAGTCAAGCAAAGGTTTCCATATCGGTGCAACGAGACCAAGACCAGCAGGAGGGCAAGATGGAGGTCACCATGGAGCCCAAGGCAGCATTACCACCACAGCCATTTGCAGGCGAAGACCACTTTTGTCAGGATAAGCTGTACTAGCTATCCCCTTTCAAATTGGCCATTGTTGGCTCCCTTCGCGCTCATTATTTGGGCAGAGGACCAGGGCCTCTATAAATAGAACTTGCCACCACCATAGCTAGGGTGACCTCATCGTAGATTAGGGGCGACCTCATCTTAGACGAGAACTAGTTCATCCCCACAATCACATCCACCAAGCACAAGAACACCTCTCCTCAGGAGGCTATTCTTCCCCCTGTACTGTTCATCATCAGCCCAAGAGGCAATCCACCACCACCACACTGGAGTAGGGTATTACACCACAACGGTGGCCCGAACCAGTATAAATCCTATGTCCCTTGTGTTGTGAGTTCGTCGAGTTAGTCCACGAGATCTTAGCAAAACTAGGACGTGGATCGGTAGGAGGAAATCTTCGCGTGCACTATAGTGATCGAACCTTAAGGGTTTTGCTGGAACCCGTGATCCGACAGCGACGTCGAAGTCGATGAGCTCGGTGCGGTAGTTGTCGCGCTTGCCATAGGTGACTGGGAGGCGAATCTGCCCCAGGGGGACATTGGAGTCGTCGGTCACGTCTGAGAAGGGCTAGGCGGGGACGAGCTGGTTGTAGGGCACCTAGAGCCTCTTGAATGTCTCAGCAGAGAGGACATTCAGTCCCGCACCTCCGTCGATGAGTGTCTTGGTAATGAGGATGTTGCTGATGGTTGGTAAGTAGAGCATTGGGAGCATGCTGGCGGTGGCTGCACACTTAAGCTGATCCGTAGAGTCCAAGGTGATGGCGTACTTGGACCACCTGAGGAGACGCAACACCTCGAGCTTGGGGAGGGCCGCGTTCACCTCACTAGCGAACTATTTGAAGACGTGATGGGAGGAAGGGGCCTGAGCGCCACCCAGGATGCAGGCGATAGCACGAGGCTCTTGGAAGCCCCCAGCCCCATCATCTTGGTAGTGGTCATTGTTCCTCCTTGGCGGCGGCAGCGGAGGAAGGCTGGAGTTGCCCTGAGGACAATCCTCACAAGGCTGGTCCCTCCAGTGGCCATCGCTATGCTGGCCCTACCAACGGTCTTCATGAGGCTAATCACACCAGTCCTGACGGGGGTCATGGTTGTCCCATCAACCTCCGCCATGGCCTCCTCCGCGGTTGTAGCCACAATCGTTGCTCTCAGGGCAGCGACCAAGGTGCCCGTCTCGGATGGCCCTGAGCTCTTGGCGGTCATTGCTGTTGTGGCTGTGGATGTTGTGGAAGACGCAGAACAGGCGGCTGCCCCTGGAGGGCTCGGGGTGGTCACAGCCGTGCTTCATCTCGGGCTCGCCCGTGAGCACAGCCCGACCCTTGCACTTCACGTCCTTGGCCTTGGCCTTCTTGTATTCAGGGTCGGCCTCTGGGAGCTCGAGGAGTGAGAGGCGACCTTCCTCTTCCCTCGCGCACCTGGTTGCCATGTAGAACATCTCCAGAGCCGAGCACAAGTTCTCGTGTATGGCGAGTTCTTCCTTCATCTTGTCATCCCGGACACCATAATTGAATGTTGAAATGATGGCCTCGTCCGACATCTTGGGGATTGATAACCCACAAGTATAGGGGATCGCAAGAGTTTTCGATAAGTAAGAGTGTCGAACCCAACGAGGAGCTAAAGGTAGAACAAATATTCCCTCAAGTTCTATCGACCACCGATACAACTCTACGCACACTTGACGTTCGCTTTACCTAGAACAAGTATGAAACTAGAAGTACTTTCTAGGTGTTGGTGGATAGGTTTGCAGGATAATAAAGAATACGTAAATAAAAAATAAGGGCTGTTTAGATAAAGAAACAATAAAGTAAATATAGCGAGTGTGGAAAAGTGGTGGTATGAGTTGTGAAATTGCCCCTAAGCAATTGACTACTTTACTAGACCGATAGCAAGTATTATGTGGGAGAGGCCACTGCTAGCATGTCATCCCTGACTTGGAATTCTATGCACTTATGATTGGAACTATTAGCAAGCATCCGCAACTACTAATGTTCATTAAGGTAAAACCCAACCATAGAATTAATGTATATTGGTCACCCTTCAATCCCGTATGCATTAATTTCTATGCTAGGTTGAAGCTTATGTCACTCTTGCCCACCAATACATAGTCCTATCAACATACAACTAACCCTAGGGTGTGATCCACGCACGCAATCATATGATGGGAACCAAAGGACAACAACATAACCACAAGCAAACTAAATCAATCAAAGCAATTCATCAACCACCGATAGGACAAACAAAATCTACTCAGACATCATAGGATGGCAACACATCATTGGATAATAATATGAAGCATAAAGAACCATGTTCAAGTAGAGGGTACAGCGGGTTGCGGGAGAGTGGACCGTTGTAGATAGAGGGGGTAAGGTGATGGAGATGTTGGTGAAGATGGCGGAGGTGTTGGTGTAGATCGCGGTGATGATGATGGCCCCCGGTGGCACTCCGGTGCCACCGGAAGCAAGGGGGAGAGAGCCCCCCTCCTTCTTCTGGTTCCTTGACCTCCTCCCTATATGGGAGAAGGGTTTCCCCTCGGGTCCATGGCCTCCATGGCACGGGAGGGAGAGCCCCTCCGAGATTGGATTTGTCTCTCTATCTCTCTCTGTTTCTGCGTTCTCAGATTATACCCTTTCACGGTTTCTTATATTCCCAGAGATCCGTAACTCTGATTGGGCTGAAATTTTAACACGATCTCTATCCGGATATTATCTTTCTTGCGGCGAAAGAAGGGCATCAACTTCCTTATGGGTGGCCCACGAGGGTCAGGGGCGCGCCCCCCTGCCTCGTGGCCACCTTGGGCACCGTCTCGCATGGATTTTTCTTCCCAAAAACCATATATATTCCAAAAAAAAATCTCCGTCAGTTTTTATCCCGTTTGGATTCCGTTTGATATAGATATTCTGCGAAACAAAAAACATGCAACAAACAGGAACTGGCACTGGGCACTGGATCAATATGTTAGTCCCAAAAATAGTATAAAAAGATACCAAAAGTATATGAAAGTTGAATAATATTGGCATGGAACAATCAAAAATTATAGATACCACGGATATGTATCAGCATCCCCAAGCTTAATTCCTGCTCGTCCTCAAGTAGGTAAATGATAAAAAAGATAATTTTTGATGTGGAATGCTACCTAGCATAATTTGATCATATGTCTAATCATGGCATGAATATTAAGATACGAGTGATTCAAAGCAATAGTCTATCATTTGACATAAAAACAATAATACTTCAAGCCTACAAATAAAGCAATCATGTCTTTTCAAAATAACATGGCCAAAGAAAGTTATCCCTACAAAATCATATAGTCTGGCTATGCTCCATCTTCACCACACAAAATATTCACATCATGCACAACCCCGATGACAAGCCAAGCAATTGTTTCATACTTTTGACATTCTCAAACCTTTTCAACTTTCACGCAATACATGAGTGTGAGCCATGGACATAGCACTATAGGTGGAATAGAATAGTGGTTGTGGAAAAGACAAAAAGGAGAAGATAGTCTCACATCAACTAGGCGTATCAACGGACTATGGAGATGCCCATCAATAGATATCAATGTGAGTGAGTAGGGATTGCCATGCAACGGATGCACTAGAGCTATAAGTGTATGAAAGCTCCAACTAAAACTAAGTGGGTGTGCATCCAACTTGCTTGCTCATGAAGACCTCAGGCATTTGAGGAAGCCCATCATCGGAATATACAAGCCAAGTTATATAGTGAAAATTCCCACTAGTATATGAAAGTGATAACTCAAGAGACTCTCTATATGAAGAACATGGTGCTACTTTGAAGCACAAGTGTGGAAAAAGGATAGTAGCGCTGCCCCTTCTCTCTTTTTATTTATTATTATTATTATTATTATTATTATTTTGGTGGGCTTCTTTGGCCTCTTTTTTAGGGCTTCTTTGGCCTCTTTTATTTATTTTTAAAGTCCGGAGTCTCATCCCGACTTGTGGGGGAATCATAGTCTCCATCATCCTTTCCTCACTGGGCAATGCTCTAATAATGATGATCATCACACTTTTATTTACTTACAACTCGATACTAGAACAAAGATATGACTCTATATGAATGCCTCCGGCGGTGTACCGGGATGTGCAATGATCTAGCGTAGCAATGACATCAAAAAACGGACAAGCCATGAAAACATCATGCTAGCTATCTTACGATCATGCAAAGCAATATGACAATGAATGCTCAAGTCATGTATATGATGATGATGGAAGTTGCATGGCAATATATCTCGGAATGGCTATGGAAATGCCATGATAGGTAGGTATGGTCGATGTTTTGAGGAAGGTATATGGTGGGTTTAT
This sequence comes from Triticum urartu, assembly GCF_003073215.2. Classification (NCBI taxonomy): domain Eukaryota; kingdom Viridiplantae; phylum Streptophyta; class Magnoliopsida; order Poales; family Poaceae; genus Triticum; species Triticum urartu. The sequence goes on along the minus strand of NC_053027.1, from coordinate 346,934,905 downwards.
GGTACCGACGAAAGTTGCGCGGTACTAGAGAGGCTAGCAATGGTGGAACGGTGAGAGTGCGTATAATCCATGGACTCAACATTAGTCATAAATAACTCACATACTTATTGCAAAAGTCTATTAGCTATCTAAACAAAGTACTACACGCATGCTCCTAGGGGGATAGATTGGTAGGAAAAGACCATCGCTCGTCCCCGACCGCCACTCATAAGGAGGACAATCAATAAATAAATCATGCTCCGACTTCATCACATAACGGTTCACCATACGTGCATGCTACGGGAATCACAAACCTAAACACAAGTATTTCTACTAATCCACAACTACCCACTAGCATGATTCTAATATCACCATCTTTATATCGCAAAACTATTGCAAGGAATCAAACATATCATATTCAGTGATCTACAAGTTTTATGTAGGATTTTATGACTAACCATGTGAATGACCAATTCCTGTCATCTCTCTAAATAGATATAAGTGAATCAAGAGAGTTTAATTCTTTCTACAAAAGATATGCCCACGCTCTAACTAATCTAAGTGAAGCAAAAGAGCATTCTACAAATGGCTGTTTTCTATGTAAAGAGAAACAGGCAATCCAAACTTCAAATGATATAAGTGAAGCACATGAAGCATTTTATAAAGCCATACTCAAAGGATATAAGTGAAGTGCAATGAGCATTTCTATAAATCAACCAAGGATTGTCTCATACCAGCATGGTGCATAAAAGAAAAGTGAAAACTAAATGCAAAAGACACTCCAAGTTTGCACATATCGCATGAACGAAACGAATCCGAAAACATACTGATACTTGTTGAAGAAAGAGGGGATGCCTTCCGTGGCATCCCCAAGCTTAGACGCTTGATTGTCCTTGAATATTTACTTGGGGTGCCTCGGGAATCCCCATGATTGAGGTCTTTCCTCTCTTCCTTCTTCTCACATCGAGACCTTCTCGATCATCGAACACTTCATCCACACAAAACTTCAACAGAGAACTCGGTAAGATCCGTTAGTATAATAAAGCAAATCACTACTCTAAGTACTGTTTCAAACCAATTAATATTTTAGTTTTGCATTGTGTCTACTGTAATATAACTTTTTCATGGCTTAATCCACTAATATAAATTTATAGTTTCATCAAAATAAGCAAACTATGCATCAAAAACAGAATCTGTCTAAAACAGAACAGTCTGTAATAATCTGAACATTCACCATACTTCTGATACTTGAAAATTCTACCAAAATTAGGAAAACTAAAAAATTTGTATAGGAAGAGAGTGAAAAAAGAATCATAACCATTTGACGTTCCAGCAAAAAATGTAAAATCGCGCACTACAGCCAAAGTTTCTATCCAACACCGTACAAACCATCAAGCAAATGTAAACATCCTAAACGCAAACCTTGGCACATTATTTTTATAATACAATGCAATTGTACAAGGGGATAATTATTTTTATTGAAAAGTTTCTGTAATCAAGATTCAGAAAGTTTCCGTGAGCATGAACAAAGTTCAAGGCTAGCTCCCACTTCAACAATGCTTGTCTTTCTCACTTTCGCTTTCCTTTTTGAAAAAGTTTTGGGTTCCCCTCTTTATTTTTGTTGTTTTTAAACTATATAGAAGCACTCAACAGAAATAAATGACTCTCTAAAACTTACGGGTTGTCTCCCTGGCAGTGTTTTCTTTAAAGCCATTAAGCTAGGCATATAGTGCTCAAGTAGTGAATCCACCCGGATCCCAAGGTATATCAAAGCCAATTTTAACTAACAATGATTTGCAATTTAGTAGTGATCAGAAAGTAACATATATCATGCAACAACGAAGTATAACTCTCACCTATGCATCGGCATGTCATAAAAGAACAATTCATGCACACATAGTAAAGGCCAATGCATAGTATAAACAGTTTCTTCCAATTTTACCATATTGGAAACATAGAGAGGTGGAGATATAGTTCCTCTCTCATAATAATTGCAAGTAGGGGCAGCAAGCACATGCATATTATATTCATCAAAATCATCATGTGCAACGGTAAAAGGCAACCCATCAATATATTCCTTAATAAGAGCAAACTTCTCCGATATAGTGTAGTTTGGAGAATTCAAAAAGATAATAGGACTATCATGTGTGGGTGCAATAGCAACAATTTCATGTTTAACATATGGAACTATAGAAAGTTCATCTCCATAAGCATAATTCATATTGGCGTCTTGGCCACAAGCATAGCAAGCATCATCAAAAAGGGATATTTCGAAAGAATCAACAGGATCATAACAATCATCATAGCAATCATCCTCCGGTAAGCATGAAGGGAATTAAACAATGTATGAGTTGAAGAGTTACTCTCATTAGAAGGTGGGCACGGGTAGCTAATCCGCTCTTCCTCCTTTTGTTCTTCGCTCTCCTCCTCATCTTTCTCATCCAATGAGCTCACAATTTCATCAATTTCCTCTTCCATATACTCCTACAAAATATTAGTCTCTTCTTGGACAGCAGAGAATTTCTCAATAAGCGCATTAATATAGGAATTATATTCATAATTATCATAGCAATATTTTAAGATAGCTAAATTTTCAGGCCTATAAACATCATCATCATAAGCTGCATGCTTTTCAAGCAAAGATTCAATTTCATAAGCACCCTTAAAAGCAACAAATTTTATTATTTGTTCCACATAATAGTAATCATATATACCATTAGCATAAGAAGCTAAGGTTTCATTATCATTAAATTCACATGAAAAGGGAAGGTGTGGAGCCTTCACCTTAGAGCAACAAGTATAATCATATCTCAAGCATAGTTTCCTAGCATACCAATTCAATATATGAATTTGATCCCATAATAGTTTCCCTTTTTGTGTCAAGCGGTAATCCCTAAAGTATTCATGTTGATCCAGTGTTACTCCCATTACATAATTGAATGAGGTTTTCTCAGGATTATTAAAGTAGTACATAATATTTTTCACATAACCAGCATCGAGGGTTTTAGGAGGTTCCCCATCTCCATGAGCAGAAAGTACACCAAATTTTTTTGGTATTTCGTGTTCCATATCCATAACTAAAGATAAAGAACAACTAAGAACAGCAAATAAAAATTACTTAGTGATAAAGCAAACAAGCACACATGAGAATATTCACCTCACGCTATTGCTCCCCGGCAACGGCGCCAGAAAAAGGTCTTGATAACCCACAAGTAAGGGGATCGCAACAGTTTTTGATAAGTAAGAGTGTCGAACCCAACGAAGAGCTAAAGGTAGAACAAATATTCCCTCAAGTTCTATCGACCACCAATACAACTCTACGCACGCTTGACGTTCGCTTTACCTAGAACAAGTATGGAACTAGAAGTACTTTGTAGGTGTTGGTGGATAGTTTTGCAAGATAATAAAGAATACGTAAATAAAAAGTAGGGCTGTTTAGATAAAGAAACAATAAAGTAAATATAGCGAGTGTGGAAAAGTGGTGGTATGAGTTGTGAAATTGCCCCTAAGCAATTGACTACTTTACTAGACCGATAGCAAGTATTATGTGGGAGAGGCCACTGCTAGCATGTCATCCCTGACTTGGAATTCTATGCACTTATGATTGGAACTATTAGCAAGCATCCGCAACTACTAATGTTCATAGAATTAAGGTATATTGGTCCCCCTTCAATCCCGTATGCATCAATTTCTATGCTAGGTTGAAGCTTCTGTCACTCTTGCCCTCCAATACATAGTCCTACCAACATACAACTAACCCTAGGGTGTCATCCACGCGCGCAATCATATGATGGGCACCAAAGGACAGCAACATAACCACGAGAAAATTAAATCAATCATAGAAATTCATCAACCACCGATAGGACAACGAAAATCTACTCAGACATCATAGGATGGCAACACATCATTGGATAATAATATGAAGCATAAAGCACCATGTTCAAGTAGAGGGTACAGCGGGTTGAGGGAGAGTGGACCGCTGTAGATAGAGGGTGGAAGGGTGATGGAGATGTTGGTGAAGATGGCGGATGTGTTGGTGTAGACCGCAGTGATGATGATGGCCCCCGGTGGACTCAAGTGCCACCGGAAGCAAGGGGGAGAGAGCCCCCTCCTTCTTCTTCCTTGACCTCCTCCCTAGATGGGAGAAGGGTTTCCCCTCTGGTCTATGGCCTCCATGGCACAGGAGGGGCGAGAGCCCCTCTGAGATTGGATCTGTCTCTCTGTCTCTCTCTGTTTCTGCGTTCTCAGATTCTACCCTTTCACCATTTCTTATATTCCTGGAGATCCATAACTCCGATTGGGATGAAATTTTAACATGATCTCTATCCGGATATTAGCTTTCTTGCGGCGAAAGAAGGGCATCAACCGCTTTACGGGTGGCCCACGAGGGTCAGGGGCGCGCCCAGGGGGGCAGGCGCGCCCCCCTGCCTCGTGGCCACCTCGGGCACCGTCTCGCGTGGATTTTTCTTCCCAAAAATCATATATATTCCAAAAAAATCTTCATCAGTTTTTATCCCGTTTGGATTCCGTTTGATATGGATATTCTGCGAAACAAAAAACATGCAACAAACAGGAACTGGCACTGGGCACTGGATCAATATGTTAGTCCCAAAAATAGTATAAAAAGTTGCCAAAAGTATATGAAAGTTGAATAATATTGGCATGGAACAATCAAAAATTATAGATACGGCAGAGACGTATCAGGGATCTTGAGGCGAACGTTGGTGAAGCACTGGATGCATTTGTGCAAGGTCTCCCTTGGCTGCTGCTTGATGCGCCCCAGGTCGCCTGCGACAGGGACTCGGTCGCGAGTGCCCTGGAAGTTGGCGATGAAGAGCTCACGCAGTTTATCCCAAGAGGATATTGATTCCACTAGGAGGTTCAGGAGCCACGTGCGTGCGACATCCTTGAGAGCCATGGAAAACCTGTTCGCCAAGACCTTCTCGTCGTCGTTCTCCGCCTCGATGCTCAGCTCGTAGAGCTGGAGGAACTCAACGGGGTCAGGGGTGCCTTCATAGAGCAGAGGCAAATCCGGGTTCAACTTGCCGGGCCAGATGACGTGGTGCAGCTCTGGAGTGAACGCTCGACAACCTGTCTCGGTCACAAGAGCCTGCCGTAGAGGGGGAGCCTGGTCTTGGCATCTGCGTGCGTCGCCTGAGGCGACACACGGTCTAAACGTGGCAGTGCTGGGAGTGCACGTGCCTCTCCTTGATGACGCTGCACCACCTGGCAGCTTTCTTCATCGCGTGCCAGCGCCCTACGCGGCGCGTCGTGCTGGGGGGCCTCACACCTTGGCTCGGGGCCGACATCACGCCAGAGAGGAGGAGGAGGCGCACCGTGGCTCACGTCGCCAGCCTGAGGTGGTGGGAGCCCCTCCAGCGGCACTGACAAGCTCAGCGATGCGGTCCAGCCAGTCCTCTTAGAGGTCATCGGCCGAAGGATAGCGCAGAAGCTCGCACACCATGAGCAACGCAGCCTGCGAGTTCGCCGGCCCGCGACGAGCATGAGAAGACGAAGCAGTAGCTGGAGTCAGCGACGGGGTGGCAGTGCGACAATCGCGTCGCACATAAGGCGACAACGACTAGTCCTGCTGCTCGTGGACCACAACGCTGTGATAGAGGCGGAGTGTCCCGATTTTTCGATGAGATGGTAACTATCAATTTGGTGGAGATGAATTTGAGGATCCGACTACAAATGTTCATGACGTTGCGCCTTAGCAACAGCTAAGCCAACTCCGAGAGGTTATTGACCATGCTGGAGCACGATCAACCTGACCATGAAGGTCTATTCCTGAAGCAATCGAAGAACAAGCAAGAATATGATAAAGCAATCTGAATATTGTGAATATACATATGAAGTATTGATAAAGGTGGGGATCCGGAAGCGGTCTTGGTCTGGTCGTTAGACACAAACGAAGTACACAAAGTTGCAATGGCTAACTTTTAAATAAAAAAATCAGAAGGAAAAAGCTACTAGATGGATGTACTTATATAGGAGCAAGGGGTGGCGGCCAAGGAGGTGGGAGCACATCCCAAGACAGCCTAAAACTAACCCTAGGTTGTACAAGGCTCATGGACCCAAGTGGAGGTGATGCAACACCTTTGGACTTGTAGTTTGACTCGGATTCTTCTATAGTGTCACATTGTTTCATCGATAACTCAACGCTCCGGACAAATTTGAAAGTGAATCTAATTGGGTTGGAAAGAGAAGAAATCTACTTTCCAACAAAAAAAGAATCACCCAATTCGGAGTCTGTATGAAAGAGTTATTGGCATTTTGAGTTTGGATGTCTGTGCAGTCTGAATCTGAATCCAGAATGTGAGAGACTTGGACTCTATCTTCTGTTGGCCCGAAAGTGACGTGACAGGACTTTTTGAACAGCACTTAAACTTCTCGTTTCCCCCTTATCTTCATATGTGGATTGTACAAATGTCCAATACACCTGAAATTAGACATGAACAAAAGTTTGTGAAGTATTTTTGTCCTGGATGACATAAATAAATTATTGCATAGTTTGCATTAGAAATCACCTCACAAATATACATGTATGCAATATTTTTGGTTGTATCCAAGGTAGTCATGTCCTCATCATCCTCCCCTTCTTGAAAACAAAGACATCCTTGGTGTTGCTTAATCTGAAATGTGGCTAACAAAAGAGACAAGGTGTACATGTTGTATATGTATATGTCATCCGTTTTTACTTCCCTTTGTTTTTGCACATATGACACATGTATACATGAGTAACTTTCATAGTTCATAAAATCTAAACCCAAAATTTTATCACAAGAAGTAGAAGGCGTGAAAATATTGCAACTCAGTTTGCCCATATAAGTGAAGCTCTTATTCATTTCAAAAGGTTGACAATGTTCATCATTAAGTCATCCCAACATCGCTGAATAAACCTTACTTGCACCAAATTTACATGCAACAACATACTTAAATAAGCAGACATGTAATAAGTCATTGGACACAGAATCATCACCAAGATTAGAGGTCATATCAAATTGATCGAACATTGGTTCTTTTGCATCAACAATTAATTCAGTGGTGCACTCAAAATTGTTGGTATTTCAATTGTTTGATCACATGACGCATTCATGACAGTAACACGATTATCTAAAGTAGGTGATGTGCTCAAATCCACAGGTAACTCAACACATGATGTATTCAAGTTAACAAGGCATGTATCATTCTCATGTGAAGTTATATCATTAATACCTTACAGTTACCTTGTCGCAAAGATGTAGCTGATGTAGGTGGTGGTGAGCATGAACTGGAATAGTAGTTGGTGTAGTCACCCAATGCATCCCCTTGTATCTGTCTCTCAAAGGTAAAAGTACAAACATACATACTAGTAATGCAATGAGGAATATACTGAAATCTTGCTTGAGTATCATGGTTAAAACCACCAAAAATCTATTCATTGTATCATCCTCAGATTCTTCTATGTCACAATGATGCATATAAGATTTGAACTCTTGGTAGTAAGCATGAACAGTGTTACTTCCTTGTTTTAATTGTTCCAGTTTGCGAAGCAATTCACAACGATAGTGAGAAAAAAATTGTTATCTCATTATAGCTTTCAAATCTTTCCAAGTTGTGGGTTGATTATCAATGTTTTTCTTACAATGTACAGTCCACCAAACAGAAGCAAAACCAGTAAATGCTCTAGTGGTAGCTCGTACTCTCTCAAGTTCAGACAAATCATGGTGACTAAAAACTTGTTCTACTTCAAGCTCCCAAGCTAGATAAATAGCAGGATTAAATCTACCCTCAAATGATGGTAACGACATAACCTGACCATATGCTTGTGTGTGTTGTCCCACCTCTCGTGATGGTGAAGATGTATCCTTCATCAAAGAACTTCTATTTTTGGACACTTTCATGATTAGAAGAAACAAGAAAGAAGATTCAAGAATAATGTTCCTATGAACTAGTAGGGTGTGGTGGTAAAGCACTCACAGTAAAGCAAATATCAATATATTACAAGTTCTTACCAAGCAGTAGGTGGTGACAGGCAACCGGCAGTGTGAAATAACTCCGAAGATTGAGTAAAGGGATTGCCAGGGGAACATATGTATATACGGTGTAGAAATATGTGGATCTTGGAAGGCTTAAATATGTGGTAGCAAAAGATTAGCAATAATCAATTCAGAGATGCAATGTTGAATAAACGCTCAACGATGGTACTATGCTGGTCCTAGGCTAGACCGTACTAGATACGTGAGCCTAAAACACTAATGAGGTCACTACGTAGCATAACTAGCATCGATAAAGGATACAAAGTAGCTGTGCACAACAATATGTAAGTGAAGATCACAATAGCAGTAAAGATAATGATGTGAAACAACTGCCAAGAAGGATATACCAACAACTTTCACTCCAACTTTCCTCTGAAAAAGTTTGTGCCAAGTTTTTGATAATTTTTCTCAAGAATAGCACTAACTCAAGCTTTCAAAGGCAAAAAGAATCACTCAATTCCGAGTTGATGAGAGGAGTTAAAAAATTGTAAAATGGCCTGAAAACTGAAACAAGCTGTGTTCACGAACTTCGGAGGGAAAAAAGACCTATTTAGAAGCCAATTTGGAGGTATCAAATATTGAACAGGCTTCTGCAACTATTTAGATGCGGCTCGTCGCTAGCATTAATTTGAGTACCCATGGAGCCAAAACAGACTTTGTATGAGGAAGATATGCCTATTTTACTGAACAGTGCAGAAAATTGATTCCAATCTGAATTCAGCTACGAGATTGACACTCGATAGATCCAAGTTTTTTTCTCTTTTTTCTCGCACTTTTTCTTATTCTTTGTCTGTTTTTTTCTCTGATTTTTTTACTTTTTCTCTCTCTCTTTCTTTCTCAGCCTTTTTTTCTCTCTCCTCTACAAAACAAACTACATAAGATGTAGATTGAATCAAGTGAAGATGTGTACGATCTCAACTATGATTATGATAATGAATGGTGTGAAGCATGTGGTGGAAATTGATGGATGGGTGGCAGACAGTGGAAGGGATAACGATGCAGTGGCAGCATGACTAATGTGAATAAAACTTGAAACTCTAAACAAACTAGACACTAAGACTAGCAACTCGACACGACGACGCAACCGATAATTCAACTATGCAAGCAATGAAAAAATAAATTACAAAGGCTCAGACTGGCTTGGACAAAGGATGAATAGATCTATCTTTCTTTTGTGGCTTTTACTTGGACAATAGGTAAGAAAATAATTCTAATCTAGGGAAAACTGGAAATTCTCAGTGAGCAACCTGAAAACTGATACCACTTGATAGAGGAGGCGTGTCCCAATCTGTCGATGAGATAATAACTATCGATTTGGTGGATATGAATCTGATGATCCGACTACAAACATGCATGACATTGCGCCTTAGCAATCGCTAAACCAACTCTGAGAGGTTATTGACCACGCCGGAGCACGATCAACCTAACCACGAAGGTCTATTCTTGTAAGCAATCAAAGAACAAGTAAGAATATGATAAAACAATCTGAATATTGTTAATATATATATATATATATATGAAGTATTGATAAAGGTGGGGGTCCGTAAGCGGTCTTGGTCTGGTCGTTGGACACAAACGAAGTACACGAAGTTGCAATGGCTAAATTTTAACTAAAAAATCCAAAGGAAAAAGCTACTAGATGGATCTACTTATATAGGAGCAAGGGGTGGTGGCCAAGGAGGTGGGATAGATGTCCCAAGGAAGCCTAAAACTAACCCTAGGTCGTACAAGGCTCATGGGCCCAAGTGGAGGTGATGCAACACCTTTGGACTTGTACTTTGACTCAGATTCTGCTGCAACGCCAGATTGTTTCGTTGATAAATCAACGCCCCGGACGTATTTGAAGGTGAATCCAATTGGGTTGGAAAGAGCATGAAATCTACTTTCCAACAAAATAAGAAATACCCAATTCAGAGTCCATATGAAAGATTTCTTTGGTTTTGAGTCAGGTATGTCTATGTAGTCCGAATCTGAATCCAGAACGTGAGAGACTTGGATTCTATTTTCTCTTGGCCCAAAAGTGACATGAGAGGACTTTTTGAACATCACATAGACTTCTCTTTTCCCCTTATCTTCATATGTGGATTGTACAAATGTCCAATACACCTACAATTAGACACGACACAAAAGTTTGTGAAGTAATTTTGTCATGGATGACATAAATAAAATATTGCATAGTTTGCATTATAAATCACCTCACAAATATACATGTATGCAATATTTTTGGTCGTATCCAAGGTAGTCATCTCCTCATCATGCTGGTGGTAGCATTAGCCACACGTGACGGGGAGCATCGAGGTGCATTGTCACCTGCATGCATTGTCTGAGCAACGCGGGCGGTGAGGGCTGCCCGACGCTCAGCACTAACTCAACGAGCGTCGGCCATGAGAACCGTGGGGCGGCGGCGAAATGACCGATGAAAGAGAGGCCTGGACCCAGCCCTACTTAGCGTGCCAAATGTCGGATTCAGGGCTCCATGATACGTCTCCAACCTATCTATAATTTTTGATTGCTCCATGCTATATTATCTATTGTTTTGGACTATATTGGGCTTTATTTTCCACTTTTATATTATTTTTGGGACTAACCTATTAACCGGAGGCCCAGCCCAGAATTGCTGTTTTTTGCCTATTTCAGTGTTTCGAAGAAACGGAATATCAAACGGAGTCCAAACGGAATGAAACCTTCGGGAACGTGATTTTCTCACCGAACGTGATCCAGGAGACTTGGACCCTACTCCAAGGAGTCAAAGAGGCGGTCACGAGGGTGGGGGGCGCGCCCACCCCCTAGGGCATGCGCCTGCCTCGTGGGCCCCTCTGCTCCACCGACGTACTCCTTCCTCCTATATATACCTACGTACCCCCAAACGAATCAGGAAGAGCCAAAAACCTAATTCCACCACCGCAACTTTCTGTATCCACGAGATCCCATCTTGGGGCCTGTTCCGGAGCTCCGCCGGAGAGGGCCGTCATCACGGAGGGCTTCTACATCATCATAGCCCCTCCGATGAAGTGTGAGTAGTTTACCTCAGACCTTCAGGTCCATAGTTAGTAGCTAGATGGCTTCTTCTCTCTTTTTGGATCTCAATACAATCTCCCCCTCTCTATGTGGCCACTAGTGAAACCTATGGCCCCCGGGTCTATTCTCATCATATCAATCTCCATCACTTTTATATTGTTTTGCTATTTACTTTGCTTTTACTTTTTTACTTTGCATCTTTATATCAAAAATACCAAAAATATTCTATCTATCAGATCTCACTCTCGTAAGTGACCGTGAAGGGCTTGACAACCCCTAATCGCGTTGGTTGCGGGTAGCTATCGCTTTGTGCAGGTACGAGGGACTTGAGCGTGGGCTCCTACTGGATTGATACCTTGGTTCTCAAAAACTGAGGGAAATTCTTACGCTACTCTGCTGCATCATCCCTTCCTCTTCGGGGAAAACCAACGCAAGCTCAAGACGTAGCAAGAAGGATTTCTGGCGCCGTTGCCGGGGAGTCTACGCAAAAAGTCAACATACCAAGTAACCCATCACAATCCCTATCTCTCGCATTACATTGTTTGCCATTTGCCTCTCGTTTTTCTCTCCCCCCAATTCACCCTTGTCGTTTTATTCACCCTCTCTCTCTATCCTCCCTCTCTATTTGCCTCTCTTTGCCCGTTTCTTGTTTGCTCGTATGGTTGGAATAGTTGTTTATCTATTACTAAACAGAGAACTTAAGATCTATGGATCCTCATCCGCTTGCCAATCTTTTTAAGGGATCCAATTATGATGAACCAATTCCTAGTGATTTGGATGCACTAGATTATCTTTATAAGCTTTTTCCTGAAATCCGTAAATCTAAAAATCGTGATGAAGTGCTTTATGAAGTGATTCATGATAGATCTTTGAATAAAAAGCATGATTGTAATGATTTTATTATAAATTCTCTTAATGTCAATTCTGCTAATAAGATGCAAAACCCTAACCTTGGGGATGCTAGTTTTGCTATGTCTACTACTTGTTTCAATGATTATGATTGGGGTGATTCTTCTTATGATCTTGAAAATTTATTTAAACCCCATGATGAATATGAGATTGATAATAGTGTTTGCAATATCATTGAAAGTAGGTTTGGAAGAGTGTCAACTTTAGATCCCACATATTTGGAGAATGTCCAATCTTATGAAAATCTTGATAAAAGTGGGTTTGAAGAAGTCATGACTTTAGTTAATGTTAATCCCACTATTTTGGAAGAGTGTCAACTTTGCATGCATGTGGATCATGTTGAAAATATTTTATGTGATAGCTATTTTGTTGAATTTGCTTATGATCCTACATGTAATTACTATGAGAGAGGAAAATATGGTTATAGAAATCTCCATGTTACTAAATTACCTCTCGTTATGTTGAGATTACTATTGTTTCTTTCCTCTTCCATGCATATGCTAGTTTTTGCTTGCCATGATAATTTGTTTGCCTATAAGATGCCTATGTATAGGAAGTATGTTAGACTTAGATGTGTTTGTCACATGTTTTATGATGCTCTCTTTGTGTTTCAATTCTTGTCATTCATGTGAGCATCATTAAAATTATCAATGCCTAGCTAGAAAGGCTTTAAAGAAAAGTGCTTGTTGGGAGAAAACCCAATATTTTTCCTTTCTGTTATTCAATAAATAAATTATTTAGCCTCTTTTTTGGTTGTGTTTTTTGTGTTTAATTAGTGTTGGTGCCAAGTAGAACCGTTGGGAAGATTTGGGGAAAGTCTTATTGAACTTTCTGTAAAAAACAGAAACTTTAGCGCTCACGAGAACTGCTGTAATTTTTATTTGAAGAGTGATATTTAGTTAATTCTTTTTGAAGATGATTAATAGATAAATTCCGCACGTCCAGAAATTTATTTTAGAATTTTTGGGGTTCCATATTTTGCGCTAGCTACAGATTACTACAGAGTGTTCTGTTTTTGACAGATTTTGTTTTTCGTGTGTTGTTTGCTTATTTTGATGAATCTATGGCTAGTAAAATAGTTTAAAATCCATAGAGAAGTTGGAATACAGTAGGTTTAACACCAATAAAAATAAAGAATGATTTAATTACAGTACCTTGAAGTGGTCTTTTGTTTTCTTTCGCTAACGGAGCTCACGAGTTTTCTATTTTGAGTTTTGTGTTGTGAAGTTTTCAAGTTTTGGGTGAGTTCTTTTGATGGATTATGGAACAAGGAGTGGCAATAGCCTAAGCTTGGGGATGCCCATGGCACCCCCAAGATAATCGAAGGACACCAAAAAGTCAAAGCTTGGGGATGCCCTGGAAGGCATCCCCTCTTTCGTCCACTTCCATCGGTAATTTACTTGGAGCTACCAACATGGTATGTGTTTTTCTTGGAGCGTCTTGTATTATTTGTGTATTTGTTTGTTAGTACGCTACAATCATCCTTGCTGTACACACCTTTTGAGAGAGCCATACTTGAATTGAAATTTGATAGAATACACTATGTGCTTCACTTAAATCTTTTGAGCTATGTGGTTTTGCTCTATGCACTTCACTTATATCTTTTGAGCGTTATAATTTTGCTCTATGTGCTTCACTTAGATATTTTTAGAGCACGGTGGTGGTTTGTTTTACAGAAACTATTTATCTCTCATGCTTCACTTAAATTATTTTGAGAGTCTCTTAATAGCATGGTAATTTCCTTAATATAAATATGCTTGGTGTTCAAGATATGTGAAATTTTCTTTTGAGTGCGTTGAATACTAAGAGAAGATTGAATCATGATAATTGTTTTGAGATATGGAGGTGATAATATTAGAGTTATGCTAGTTTAGTAGTTGTGAATTTAAAGAATACTTGTGTTAAAGTTTGTGATTCCCGTAGCATGCACGTATGGTGAACCGTTATGTGATGAAGTCGGAGCATAATTTATTTATTGATTGTCTTCCTTATGAGTGGCGGTCAGGGACGAGCGATGGTCTTTTCCAACCAATCTATCCCCCTAGGAGCATGCGCGTAATACTTTGCTTTGATAACTTCTAGATTTTTGCACTAATGTTGAGTTCATGGATTATATGCACTTTTTCCCATCCTTCCACCATTGCTAGCCTCTCTAATACCGCGCACCTTTCGCCGGTATCATACACCCACCATATACCTTCCTCAAAACAGCCACCATACCTACCTATCATGGCATTTCCATAGCCATTCCGAGATATATTTCCATGCAACTTTCCATCGTTCCGTTTATTATGACACGCTCCATCATTGTCATATAGCTAGCATGATCATGTAGTTGACATCGTATTTGTGGCAAAGCCACCATTCATAATTCTTTCATACATGTCACTCTTGATTCATTGCATATCCCGGTACACCGCCGGAGGCATTCATATAGAGTCATATTTGTTCTAAGTATCGAGTTGTAATTGTTGAGTTGTAAGAAAAATAAAAGTGTGATGATCATCATTTTCTAGAGCATTGTCCCAAGTGAGGAAAGGATGATGGAGACTATGATTCCCCCATAAGTCGGGATGAGACTCCGGACGAAAAAAAATAGGCCATAAAAAAAGAGAAAAGGCCCAAATAAAAAAATGAGAGAAAAAGAGAGAAGGGGCAATGTTACTATCCTTTTACCACACTTGTGCTTCAAAGTAGCACCATGATCTTCATGACAGAGAGTCTCTCGTTATGTCACTTTCATATACTGGTGGGAATTTTTCATTACAGAACTTGGCTTGTATATTCCAATGATGGGCTTCCTCAAATTGCCCTAGGTATTCGTGAGCAAGCGAGTTGGATGCACACCCACTTAGTTTCTTTTGATGAGCTTTCATATACTTATAGCTCTAATGCATCTGTTGCATGTCAATCCCTACTCACTCACATTGATATCTATTGATGGACATCTCCATAGCCCATTGAGACGCCTAGTTGATGTGAGACTATCTTCCCCTCTTTTTGTCTTCTCCACAACCACCCTTGTATTCCACATAGTGCTATGTCCATGGCTCACGCTCATGTATTGCGTGAAGATTGAAAAAGTTTTGAAAAAGTTAGAGTATGAAACAATTGCTTGGCTTGTCATCAGTGTTGTGCATGATTTAAATACTTTGTGTGGTGAAGATAGAGCATAGCCAGACTATATGATTTTGTAGGGATAACTTCCTTTGCCTATGTTATTTTGAGAAGACATAATTACTTTATTAGTATGCTTGAAGTGTTATTATTCTTTATGTCAATATGAACTTTTGTCTTTAATCTTTCTAATATAAATATCCATACCACAATTAAGAAATTTTGCATTGAAATTATGCCAAGTAGCACTGCGCATCAAAAATTCTCTTTTTATCATTTACCTACTCGAGGACGAGCATGAATTAAGCTTGGGGATGCCTGATACGTCTCCAACGTATCTATAATTTTTGATTGCTCCATGCTATATTATCTACTGTTTTGGACTATATTGGGCTTTATTTTCCACTTTTATATTATTTTTGGAACTAACCTATTAACCGGAGGCCCAACCCAGAATTGCTGTTTTTTGCCTATTTCAGTATTTCGAAGAAACAGAATATCAAACGGAGTCCAAACGGAATAAAACCTTCGGGAACGTGATTTTCTCACCGAACGTGATCCAGGAGACTTGGACCCTACTCCAAGGAGTCAAAGAGGCGGTCACAAGGGTGGGGGGCGCGCCCACCCCCCTAGGGCGCGCCCCCCTGCCTTGTGGGCCCCTCGATGCTCCACCGACGTACTCCTTCCTCCTATATATACGTACGTACCCCCAAACGATCAGAACAGGAGCCAAAAACCTAATTCCACCGCCGCAACTTTCTGCATCCACGAGATCCCATCTTGGGGCCTGTTCCGGAGCTCCGTCGGAGAGGGCCGTCATCACGGAGGGATTCTACATCATCATAGCCCCTCCCATGAAGTGTGAGTAGTTTACCTCAGACCTTCGGGTCCATAGTTAGTAGCTAGATGGCTTCTTCTCTCTTTTTGGATCTCAATACAATGTTCTCCCCCTCTCTTGTGGAGATCTATTTGGTGTAATCTTCTTCTTTTGCGGTGTGTTTGTTGAGACCGATGAATTGTGGGTTTATGATCAAGTCTATCTATGAACAATATTTGAATCTTCTCTGAATTCTTATATGTATGATTGGTTATCTTTGCAAGTCTCTCCGAATTATCCGTTTGGTTTGGCCAACTAGATTGGTAGTTCTTGCCATGGGAGAAGTGCTTAGCTTTGGGTTCGATCTTGCGTTGTTCTTTCCCAGTGACAGAAGGGGCAGCAAGACACGTATTGTATCGTTGCCATCGAGGATAACAAGATGGGGTTTATTTCATATAGCATGAATTTATCTCTCTACATCATGTCATCTTGCTTAAAGCGTTACTCCGTTTTTAACTTAATACTCTAGATGCATGCTGGATAGCGGTCGATGAGTGTAGTAATAGTAGTAGATGCAGAATCGTTTCGATCTACTTGTCACGGACGTGATGCCTATATAAATGATCATGCCTAGATATTCTCATAAATATGCTCAATTCTGCCAATTGCTCAACAGTAATTTGTTCACCCACCGTAGAAAACTTATGCTCTCGAGAGAAGCCACTAGTGAAACCTATGGCCCCCGGGTCTATTCTCAACATATCAATCTCCATCACTTTTATATTGTTTTGCTATTTACTTTGATTTTACTTTTTACTTTGCATCTTTATATCAAAAATACCAAAAATATTCTATCTATCAGATCTCACTCTCGTAAGTGACCGTGAAGGGCTTGATAACCCCTAATCGCGTTGGTTGCGGGTAGCTATCGCTTTGTGCAGGTACGAGGGACTTGAGCGTGGGCTCCTACTGGATTGATACCTTGGTTCTCAAAAACTAAGGGAAATACTTATGCTACTCTGCTGCATCATCCCTTCCTGTTCGGGGAAAACCAACACAAGCTCAAGACGTAGCACTCCGCAGACCCAAGAGAGTTTCAAACTCAGGGGCTGGTGTGAAAAGCTCAACCTCTCTAGCTAGCCAACTCGTCGCTCTCACAGCCTAGCTTGATGAACTGGAAAGGAAAGAGACATAGCAGTTTACCCAGGTTCGGGCCACCTTGCGGTGTAAGACCCTACTACTACTTTGGGGTGGATTAGCCTCACGAGGGGCTGTGGATGAACCAGTACAAAGGAAGAACAACCTCGGGAGGTATGTTCTTGTGTAGGTGTGAGCTAGTTAGGGTTTGGATTCCGGATCCCCTCCTATGGTGGCCTCGGCCCTCTTCCTCCAAAACGAAGGTGGGAAGGGATCCCACATTGCCCAAGTTTGAAGGGAGGCAAGTAGTAAATCTTATCCTGACCAAAGGTGGTCTTTGCCTGCAAAGCCTCTGCTCGTGATGCCGTGGTAGGCTCGGTGATGACATCCGTCCTGCCGCCCTGGCGGTCTTGGTCTCGTTGCACTGGAATGGAAACTATTGGCTGAGTCCTTGGGACCCCGCGCCAGCGCTTGCCTCCTTAGCAACAAAGAGGAAACCTGCGCTCTGCGCCCGCTGGCGCCCGCCTGGCCTTGGTCGTCACGGTTTTGCATCACCCAAACCTCATGAGGTGAGCACTTGCATAGGAATCTCCGCTCCTCAGGAGGCTGCCTAGGGTGGCCGCTCCCTCCGGAGGTCTTGTTGCCATCCGCCTCGCGAGGCTCTTGTCTTGCCGAAGATTAAGATGGGCCATACTAGGCCGTCGATGGAGCCATGCCGTGGGCCGCAGGCAAGCAAGTATGGGTACCCTGGTTCCCAGAACGCCGACAATTTAATGATGTTGCACAGCTAGTATACCAATGCTGAAACTTGTTACCTTTATATTTTGTATAGTTAATGCTTGTAGAAATCTTCCAGTGTTAGCTTATGGAAATATGTTTAGTAAAACCATAGTATTGTACCACGTAATAAAAACCTACTCTACTGTTGCACTAGCCACTGGATTAGTGTATATTTGTATTATTCGAATGGTGTTCCATTAGCTATGGACATATATAAGGTGTGGCAAGCTTTCCCACATATGTGCTCAAGAAAACTACTACCTATTTTGCTAAATACTAGACGTTTGGTACTTTAAATTGAACTGCAAAAACTTTCTATATTTAGCAACAAAGGGTGTAGAGTTCACTCAAATTATGCTTGTAAAGCTAGTCACACCTTTGTTAAATATAATGTTTATTATGTTATCAGAGGAGGTCTGCATGTTTGTCTCTAATGCCTGTCGATTACATACCTGACATCATGATGTAATGGTAAGTCATTTCTTTTTGTACAGTGACACTGAATTGTCAAGGCGGTGATGGCATTTATTTTAGTTGAACTGCACAAAATATGGTCAAAATAAGAGGAAAGGTCAGGAATGGTTCAATCTTTCAGAAAATACTATGTATGCCTTCCTGACATCAGCCGTCGTTGCCTTATTTATTCCTTCAAACAGGTGGTTAGAAATAGTCTTGCTACCTTTTCCTATTAAGAAATTGGAATGCTTATATTTGTGAGTCTGTGCTTCAACTAGTGCCACTTTTATAGTAATCACACTTTCAATATCTATGTAAACATGGATGCTCGATTTTAGTGGAACTACACAAAAAGTCCAAATGGTTCAACATTATGAGCATGTTTTCTTCCAAACCGTTATATCCAATTTGTGGCAATATGAGCTGTTCATTACGAAGATACATGGTTTGCTACTATCTTTCTACTCTTTTTGTACTATCATTATATTATAATATTAGTGGTTAACATGTGAATTTATTGGCAGGGTGGACCTACATTGGAGGTGCAGGACATGATTCCATGATTGGATGCTCAATTTCGGTTGTTTCAATTTCACCTCTTCCATCACTATGAACATGGAAATCCTTGGTCTGATGGAGAATAGGCGCTATATTTCTGCTCTGTACCAGCAAATCAATCAAGTATGAATTGTCCAGGGCAAAGCATGACAGTATCAAATTGTCCAGTGCAAAACATGACAGATGCTAAGAGGAAACGACTAGAAGAGACGTGTTTAAACTGAAAATACAAGGTGGGGTATATGTTTACTAGCTGCTTGATATTTGTGCAAATAGATGTATGCGCGTTGCTATTTGGCAAACAAACAAAGTGACCTCAATTTTGTTGGAACTGCACAAGAGAATAGCATAGTCAGTACATGCAGTGCCATTTGAAAATAGAGATAGAAAGATTGGACAGTCACTTCCTGGACTGAACAAAACTAGTACTGTACTATTTATTGGCCAACACTAGGTGCTTCATTGCTTTGGTCTGATTATACAATGGGCATCATTTTGCCTAAGTTAAAGTTTATGTTCCGAAAATAGTCTCGCCATGTGATCGAGAGAAGACCAAATCATATTGCAGTGGATGTTCCTCCATCATGTGTGGTTCATTCTCATGTTTCCAGCTTTTGGTGAAACCACTTATGTTTGCAAGAGGAAATGTAGACTTCACAAAAAAATTGTCTTTTAGTCTATATTGAATGTTGGCCTAGAGAACCATCCATGTTAGTAGCAAGAACATATGTTTTTTAGATCTTATCTTTTGGAGTTACATATTTATATATGATCCATGAATCATTGAGATGCATTAACATGTTAATCTTATGTAGGGGAATCATACTAGTTGGTTGTGAAGTTGGCCTACTAATGTGAACATATTACAATGCCAGGCCTGTGAGTCTCGTGTGAACATTTTGAATTGATTGGCTCTTACTACTATGCACAACATGATCCTTATTTCTGTATGCTTAGTGTTTACAAGCTACTAGCAGTTCCTTATTTCCGTTTGCTCAGTGTTTACAAGTTACTGATCGATCACCAGCTAGCCTACTAATATGCTCCTGGCAGTTTTAGTTGTGATGCAAGATCCGAAGGTGGCAGCTTTTTGAAAAGAATGCCTACCTCTGAAGAAACTGACATGCTGTTATGAAGAAAATGCCATGCGAATCTGAAGAAACTGCCAGCAAAAACGTCCGCAAACTTATCTCCCAGCGAATGTTCATCAGCTATTGTGATCCTACACCTACACTATCCAATCGACTCGATACTATGCGAATAACCAGTGGATCACACACCTACCTTAACTGGATAAATTGAGCGCGCTCGTTTGACTGTCATGCTGATGTGCGACCCAGCATGGACGGGACGCACCACTGACGGGACGGGACGGGATGACACAGTCATAATTTTGGTTCTTCTAGTTTTCGACGGCAAGCTGGCGCGCTAAGCCATGCCTACTTATGCATTGAAATCCGATGACCACGATGATCGTCGCGTTTCCGGCGACACACTGGTTCACCTACCTTCCGCCTATAATTACTGGTTCCCGGCATTCTCTGGTGGCACCATCACCCAACTCGCCCTATCCTCATAAGCCCCCAGTAGCCCGACACCCTCTCCACTTGCCCTCGCTCTCGCCACATCCATCATGCCCCTGCTCGTCTGCAATAGGCGACGCCGAAGGAGGTCACCGCTGGAACTAGTGTTCTATTTTTCACCAAAAGGTAGATGGACGGACAAGACATTCTATTGGTCTTTAGATGGCAATGCGGAGTATGAGGACTTGTTGGAGCACGACCGCCTGACGGAGGAGCAGCGTATCCACGATTTAAGCCGCCAGCGAGGCATGGAGCTGCAGTGCACCAATGCTCTTAGTCGCGAGCAGAGCGCCTGCAACTGGGCTAACTACGTGGAGGCCGGCGCCTGGCAAATAGCCTTGGAGGCTCTGAGTCGCGAGCAGACTGCTCGCAATTGGGCTAACTACGTGAAGGCCGGCTCCTGGCAAATAGCCCTGGAGGCTCTCGGGCACACATGTGTTCGTAACGCCGAATTTTACTACTAGCTCGTCAAGTGAGTTTCCCGCTTGGAAGCCGAAGCTTCGGTGGACCACGCTGGCATGGAATGGGCCAACGCATGCAAGCAATGCACCCTATCGCACCTCTAACTTGTCTGAGACAAGTAGGAGGACATCGGTGCCAATGTTTAGCGTGTACCACAGATGGCGGCCGACATCGTCTAGTTAGCTAAGAGTAAGTTAGTACTTGTACACTACCAGAGTAGATAGTTAACTTGGCTATGATGGTTGTTAATGTGGAAGTTCAATACTCTATATCTAGATCATACCTGTTACTTGGCTCTAAATGTTGAACTTTCCGTTTGAACGTATGGAATGGGTTGTTATTTTTTTAAATGGGTTGTATTTGTCCGCCACGGGTTTCGAGGCTGACTTGTAGGTCTACTAGGTTGACGCGTACACAATCAGGAGATGATTGTACATGTGGAGGATGACAGTAGGGACCCACACTGGTGCGCTCGGTGCTATACAAATGGTTTTTAATCCCTTTCCATGATGGCATTTGGACCATCTCTTAGTGAGTGTGGGCGATAGGGGTGTCCTTCCCACACGACCCAGAAACCGTCGGGGATATACCCTCCTGGCACACACGCTGGGCAAAATGAGGTCATGTGTGACCAACGGGCGCTCAAATACAAAAATACGTACAGTAGAGCTAAAAATACAATTATACAGGCGTAATTGTTTCCGGTCGCAGGTACATCCCACACAGTCAGTCCCCGCTAAACGTTTCCGTTCGTATGTACAACCCACACAACTGCTTCAAGGAAAACATTTCTGTTCGTAGGTACATCACAGACAATTTTTCCTATTAAATCATTTGCGTTACTGAATGTATCACACACAGTCCGTAGAAGAAACTGTGTGGCAAAGGCTGTCCATCACACAAAGTTTTTATGTGGTAAACGTTTGCGCAAGCTGGCTTAACGCAAATAGTTTTCAAGAGAAAGTCATGTGTGATTGTACATTGAACCAACACAGTTTATTCCTAGAAACGGTCTACATTGCCTGAGTTCATCTCCCTTGGTATTTTTTCAATAACCATTTGCAATAGCAAAACCCAATTAGCAGCTAATTCACCATTAGCAGGCTAATTGCCCTATTATTAATAATCCATTTATTAATCTAATTGACATTCATATTAAGCAGATAATATATTTCATTTCCATATTAAGGAAGTAGAATTTCATAATTGAAATACATCAGAGTACAAGATGATATAGCTTTAGCACTCAGCTACCCCATTACACAACTGCACCAACACCAAGTTTCACATGCAACATGTAGAACCTTTCGAAATTAGCATCATAGACGGTATATAGACAGATGCATCTCATCTGGAAAACTGCGGAAGCGGAAGGCGAATATTGAGCCTTCATTCTTGTGAAGGTCTTCGCAACTTTAGGCCAGTGCCTGTGGATGATTAACCGTACGTCCTTCGTCCTCTTCGGGAACACTTCAATATTGAACTGTGGGTGTTGTATGAAAACCTTCCTTGCCTCCTGACCATAGAGGTGGTTTGAGAGGGAATCATCAGTGAACTGCATTGGAAAGGCCTAAAAACAAGGATGTGCATAAATATCTTGTCTATATTGGAAATGGGGCAAAGGAATAAAAGAAGGCAAGGTATAATAGTTAGTACCATCTTGTAGTGAACCGATGTCTTCTTCATTGTGCAGACAAAGATATTGTTGTTTTTTGTCGCTAGTTTCTTTATCCTAACAATCTTTCTAAGTTTCTTGATTTGATTGATATTCATGGACAACTCATTTCCCCATATGCTAGAAGGGTCAAACAGTGGGTCAAAACCTCTGACAGTAGGACCTATATGTGCAAGACCCAATTGTTAAAAACCAAAATATTAGAATGGTTCCTGCAATTGCACAATAATGTTCTATTAGACAATAGACCATGCACGTGCTAACCTCGATTGTAAACCTCAGTGCTTCCCATTGTTTCCCTGCAACACATATAAGGTAGTTAGTCATTAAGTAAGGGTTCGCATGCTATCAGTAAAATACGTTGATGAAAAATAAGCACATTGCAAATTCATCAGATTAATTCATGCCACATGGAAAACCCATTTATCCAAAACCAAGCATGATTAAGAACTAGGAAATATAGCACTTGTTTATGTTTCTCATATATTATGTGCATCCAAATTCGATTTATTCCTCACATGCACAACGATACAAAGTTCTACCCACGACAATTGGACATCGCATTGCAGAATTGAACAAAGCAGTTAACTAAACACCACAACAAATGAACCAAACATTAACTGAGCACCATATTGCACAATATAACATCTATACCAATACTAATTATGGACTTCCTAAAAATTCCCACGTTAATCAGTAATTAGGATCCGTTAATCTGGTGGGGCCAAGTTATTATGGTGTAGATTAGTCCTAGACATTCCGGTGTTTAGAAGAAAAAAAATGAGGCAATGAGCCATCAGATGAAGATCCGAACATGGGATCTTCCTTCAAAAAAACTCAGAACATGGGATCTGCCTCTCTCCCAATCTCTACGACTCTCTCCTTCGTCTCTATTAGCTCACGGCTCTCTCCTTACTATCGATCAGCCCAACATAAATCTGTTTTGTCAAAAAAATCCCAACAGAACAAATCTCCCGTTCTCAGAAAGGACCATAAACCATCAGGCTTCCACATCTCCACCTCACGATGAACCCCTTCTCCGCGGCCAAACCATAGCCTGGAATCATCACGCTTCCCAATCATCGCCTCCCGATCAACCCGTTCCCCCGTCGTCACACCATAGCCCGCTCTTGCGACCTCTATCCTCGCTATGGTCTGAAACTCTTAGTCATCGGACACCTAGGGTGCCAAAGCAATCCTCATGTCGGCTCGCCTCTGCGTGCGTCTATCCTCTACGAACATATGAACAACCTTTGTGGGTATTGCTATACAGTTGTTCAGTTGCGCCGTGGTGTTCGTCGTGTTGTACGTGGTTGTTCAAGTTAATGAGCAACAGTGCAGGCGTGGAGGGGTTTGTCCTGTAGTCAAGAAAAATTCTCAAATTCTGATGTAAGAACACTTAGTGAGCAGACATGTTGATAAGTGATTCATTTCCTCATGAGGTATCGATATATCTAGATGTTTTATCTTCTGGCAAGAGAATACTCACCCGTGGAAGCTCCATGACATTGAGTAACTTGCCAAAATATACGTGTATGTGCATGGCTGCATGATTGCATCCCGTTCCACCTACAGAAAAATAAAAGGTAATTAAATCTAGCGAGTTTAATATGCTATATATTTATATATGTGCAATACAAGGGAATGTGTTACCTCAATTACTTAATTTCTTGGGCAAACACATGGCAGATCACATTGAGGCTGGGACCCTATCGCAGAATTGCATCGACAGTGCCAATTGTCATCATCAGTCAACCAAACAGACGTGTTCAATCTGCGTCACATTGCTCTAATGGCGGACCGTTGCGACTTAGACGAAGGATTATGTAAGACCCGCATGATAAGAGTATACTTTGTATGGCAATGCCTCCACAAGACCTGCCGTGTTCTGCACATAGCGATGGACAGGAGCTGTAACACCCATGATGCTGCTATATCTCCCATGTGTCGGACCACAACTTAGAGGCATAATCGCATAGTAGGCATGTCGCAAGAGGGGTAATCTTTGCACATCCCATGTACTGAATAATAAAGGGATAAAGAGTTGGCTTACAATCGCCACTTCACACAATACATAAATATAGCATTACATCATCCAGAATACAATCAAGGTCCGGCTGCAGAACCAAAATAAAAGAAGACCACCCCTAATGCTAGATCCCCGATCGCCCCAACTGGGCTCCACTACTGATCAAAAGGAAATGAAACACAACAACGAAAAGGTCTTCCTCGAGCTCCCACTTGAGCTCGGTTGCGACACCTGCATTGGTATCATCGGTACCTGCACTGGTATCATCGACACCTGCAAACTGGTTTTGGAAGTAACTGTGAGTCACGGGGACTCAGCAATCTCACACCCTCGCAATCAAGACTATTTAAGCTTAAGGGTAGGAAAAGGTAGTGAGGTGGAGCTACAGCAAGCACTAAGCATATATGGTGGCTAACTTACGCAAATAAGAGCGAGAAGAGAAGCAAAGCACGGTCGAGAGGCTATAAGTGATCAAGAAGTGATCCTGAAGCTACTTACGTTCAAGCATAACACGAGACCGTGTTCTCTTCCCGGAATCCACCGAAAAGAGACCATCATGGCTACACACGCGGTTGATTCATTTTAATTAAGTTAAGTGTCAAGTTTTCTACAACTGGACACTAATAAATTCTCATCTTCCCATAACCGCGGGCACGGCTTTTGAAAGTTCAAACCATGCAGGGGTGTCCCAACTTAGCCCATCACAAGCTCTCACGGTCAACGAAGGATATTCCTTCTCCCAGGAAGACCCGATCAGACTCGGAATCCCGGTTACAAGACATTTCAACAATGTTAAAACAAGACCAGAAAAGCCGTCCGGATCTGCCGACAAATCCCGATAGGAGCTGCACATATCTCGTTATCAGGGCACACCGGATGAGCCAGACGTCGGGTTGACATAGACCCTGGTTGCCCAGGGGCGCCGGACATCGCTCAGGTTGGACCAACACTTAGAGAAGCACTGGCCCGGGGGTTTAAAATAAAGATGACCCTCGGGCTCCGGAAACCCAAGGGAAAAAGGCTAGGTGAGGCAAATGGTAAAACCAAGGTTGGGCCTTGCTGGAGGAGTTTTATTCAAAGAGAACTGTCAAGGGGTCCCCATAACACCCAACCGTGTAAGGAACGTAAAATCAAGGAACATAACACCGGTATGACGGAAACTAGGGCGACAAGAGTGGAACAAAACACCAGGCATAAGGCCGAGCCTTCCACCCTTTACCAAGTATATAGGTGCATTAAAGTAAATAAGATATAATAATGATATCCCAACAATAAACATGTTCCAACAAGGAACAAACTCCATCTCCACCTGCAACTAGCAATGCTATAAGAGCGGTTGAGCAAAGCGGTAACATAGCCAAACAACGGTTTACTAGGACAAGGTGCGTTAGAGGTTTGACATGGCTATATGGGAGGCATGATATATCAAGTGGTAGGTATCGCGGCATAGCAATAGAGCGAACAACTAGCAAGCAAAGATAGAAGTGATTTCGAGGGTATGGTCATCTTGCCTGAGATCCCGCAAGGAAGAAAAACAAGTCCATGAAGAAGACAAACGGACGTAGTCAAACGGATCCTCACAAACGTGACGTTATCGGAACTAACCCGAAGAAATAACACCGAAAAGAAGCAAACAACATAGTAAACAACCATCACATAAGCATGGCATGATGCACAATCAAGTATGATGCATGTCCGGTTTAATGAAGCATGGCATGGCAAAGTGCACAAGCAATCCTACAAATTAAGTGGAGCTCAATATGCAATGAGTTGCATATTGACGAAACACCACGTGACTTATTTAGTTCTCTCCCGTTTATGTACTCAACAATATTAAATGTTTGTTAGCATGCCAAGAGGTGAAGCATATAAAAACTACCTATCTAGGCAAGTTTAAATGAGGCCGGAACAACAAACAACAAGTCCGGAAACTCCTCATGTGCATATTTTAGGATTGGTACTGTTCTGCCCTAAACCATATTTTAGAGTTGTTAAAACATGCAAAGTAAGGTCACCATGATAATCTATGCATTTTTCTACCCCATTTACATATAAAGTTTATTAAATTTGGAGCTACGGTTATTTAGTTATGAAATAAATCATTTTAACATGGCAATTAAGAAAAATTAAACAAACAACATTTTAAACATGCATGAAAGTTGGAAATTGTGAAACTATATGAAATTCTAGTCAATTTTCATATATAAATCATTTTAAACTGATGCACGGTTATTAAGTTATCATATGCATGAACTCTAGGGACTTTTCTGTAAAACGGCATCCTCTGGAATAAAAAGGAAAATCGCTGGAACATGAAAAACCCATAACGGGCTGAATTCTGCTGGAATGGGCCACAACAGGAGCACGGGCGCTGAGGGGGATCTGCTCACCTTGGGCCAAATCGGCCTGATGTGGAGCTGGGCTGTAGGAGGCCGGCTGCTGGGCCTCGTCCAGGACGCGACCCACGCCGGGTGGAGGCGGGCGCTCGCCGTCTCCCTTGAGCGAGGCCATGGCTAGGGTGCCGGCGGCAACCCATGGTGATGGCGGGCGGTGGAGAGGTAGGGGATCGGCGGGGAAGGGCGGATCTGACGGCGGGCTGCCGGAGGAGGCCAGATCCGGGCGGCGGGGTACTGCGGCCGCAAGGTGAAGCTCGGCAGCGAGGGAAGCGGGATGAGGACATGACTACCTTGGATACGACCAAAAATATTGCATACATGCATATTTTTCAGGTGATTTCTAATGCAAACTATTCAATAATCTATTTATGTTATCCGGAACAAAAATACTTCACACACTTTTGTGTTTTGTCTAATTGCAGGTGTATGGGACATTTGTATAATCCACATATGAAGATAAGGGAAAAGGAGAAGTTCATGTTGTGTTCAAAAAGTCCTCTCACGTCACTTTTGGGCCAAGAGAAGATAGAGTCCAAGTCTTTCACGTTCTGGATTCAGATTCGGACTGCACAGACATACCTGACTCAAAACGCCAATAACTTTTTCATACGGACTCCGAATTGGGTGATTCTTTTTTTGTTGGAAACTAGATTTCGTGCTCTTTCCAACCCAATTGGATTCACCTTCAAATTCGTCCGGAGCGTTGAGTTACGGATGAAACAATCTGACGCTGCAGCAGAATCCGAGTCAAACTACAAGCCCAAAGGTGTTGCATCACCTCCACTTGGGCCCATGAGCCTTGTACGACCTAGGGTTAGTTTTAGGCTGCCTTGGGACGTCCTCCCACCTCCTTGGCCGCCACCCCTTGCTCCTATATAAGTAGATCCATCTAGTAGCTTTTTCCTTGGGATTTGTTTAGTTAAAAGTTAGCCATTGCAACTTCGTGTACTTCGTTTGTGTCCAACGACCAGACCAAGACCGCTTACGGATCCCCACCATTATCAATACTTCATATTTATTTGCAATATTCAGATTGCTTTATCATATTCTTGCTCGTTCTTCGATTGCTTGCAGGAATAGACCTTCGTGGTCAGGCTGACCGTGCTTCCAGCATCGTCAGTAACCTCAGGAGATTGGTTTAGCGATTGCTAAGGCGCAACGTCGTGCATGTTTGTAGTCGGATCGTCAAAGTCGTCTCCACCAAATCGATAGTTATCATCTCATCGAAAGATCGGGACACCCTCGCCTCTATCAAGTGGTATCAGTTTTCAGGTTACTCGGTGAGAATTTCCAGTTTTCCTAGATTATATTTATTTTCTTACCTATTGTCCAAGAAAAAGCCACAAAAAAGGGTTAGATCTATTCATCCTTGGTCCAAGCCAGTCTGAGCCTTTGCAATTTTCTTTTCATTGCTTGCATAGTTGAATTATCGGTTGCATCGTCGTGTCGAGTTGCTGGTCTTAGTGTCTAGTTCGTTTAGAGTTTCGAGTTCTGTTCACATTAGTCACGCCACCGCTGCATCATTATCTCTTCCGCTGTCCACCACCCATCCATCAATTTCCACCACGTGCTACCCACCATTCATTGTCATAATAATAGTTGAGATCGTTTACATCTTCACTTGATCCAATCTGCATCTTATCTAGTTTGTTTTGGAAAGAGGGAGAAAAAAAGAGAGAAAAAAAAGAGAAAAAAAAGAGAAAAAAAGGAGAAAAAAAAGTCAGAGAAAAAAAGAGAGAAAGAAAAAAAAAGTGTGAGGAAAAAAAAGAGAAAAAAAACAAAATTCGGATCTTTTTAGACTGAATCTCGTAGTTGAATTCGGATTGGAATCTGTTTTGTGCACTGTTCACTAAAACAGCTTGGCTGTTATTTCACATCATTATCTTTACTGCCGTTGTGATCTTCACTTATATCTTGCTGTCCAGAGCTACTTAGTATCCTTCATTGATGCTGGTTGTGCTACGACGTGACCTCATTAGTGTTCTAGGCTCGCGTCTCTAGTTCGGTCTAGCCTAGGACCAGCACAGTACCGTCGTTGAGCGTTTATTCAACATTGCATCTCTGAATTGATTATTGCTAATCTTTTGCTACCATATATAGCCAACCCAGCTCCACATATTTCTACACCGTGTATACGCACGTTCCCCTGGCAATCGCTTTACACAATCTTCGGAATTATTTGACACCGCTGGTTGCCTATCACCACCTGCCGCATGGTAAGAACTTGTAAGATATTGATATTTGCTTTACTGTGAGCACTTTACAACCACATCCTAGTAGTTCATAGGAACATTATTCTCGAATTTTGGTTCTTGTTTCTACTAATCATGACAGGTTCCAGAGATAGAAGTTCTTGGACGACGGACACATCTTCACCATCACGAGAGTTGGGACAACACACACAAGCATATGGTCAGGTTATCTCTTTACCATCATTTGAGGGTAGATTTAGTCCTGCTATTTATCTAGCTTGGGAGCTTGAAGTAGAACAAGTTTTTAGTCACCATGATTTTTCTGAACTTGAGAGAGTACGAGCTACCATTAGAGCATTTACTGGTTTTGCTTCTGTTTGGTGGAGTGTACATTGTAAGAAAAACATTGATAACCAACCCACAACTTGGAAAGTTTTGAAAGCTGTAATGAGACAACAATTTTTCCCTCCTTATTATCGTCGTGAATTGCTTCGCAAATTTGAACAATTTAAACAAGGCAACAACACTGTTCATGCTTACTACCAAGAGTTCAAATCTTATATGCATCATTGTGACATAGAAGAATCTGAGAATGATACAATGAATAGATTTTTTGGTGGTTTGAATCATAATATTCAGGCAAGATTTCAGTATATTCCTCGTTGCATTACTGGTATGTATGTCCGTGCCTGTACCTTTGAGAGACAGATACAGGAGGATGCATTAGGTGACTACGACAACTACTATTCCAGTTCATGCTCACCACCGCCGGTGGGTTCCTCCATCATTGCACCTCGGATTATGAGCGCGGCATCATCTCAAGGGTATGGTACATTGTCAACGTCCATACCTACATCAGCTACATCTTTGCCACAAGGTAACAGTAAAGGTATTGATGATATAACTTCACATGAGAATGATGCATGTCTAGTTAACTTGAATGCGTCATGTATTGAGTTACCTATTGATTTGAGCACACCACCTATTTTAGAGAATCTTGTTACTGTCATGAATGCGTCATGTGATCAAACAACTGAAATATCAATAATTTTGAGTGGACCCATTGAATTAACTGTTGATGCAAAAGAACTAATGTTTAATCATTTTGATATGGCCTCCAATCTTGGTGATGATTCTGTGTCCAATGACTTATTGCATGTTTGCTTATTTAAGCATGTCGTAGCATGTAAATTTGATGCAAGTAAGGTTTATTCACCAAAGTTGGGATGTTTAATGATGAACATTGCGAATCTTTTGAAATGAATAAGAGCTTCACTTATATGTGCAAACCGAGTTCTAAATATTTTCATGCCTTCTACTTCTTGTGATAATTTTTTGGCTTTAGTTTTTATGAACTATGAAAGTTACTCATGTATACATGTGTCATACGTGCAAAAATCAAAGGAAGTTAAACTGGATGACATATACATATACAACATGTACACCTTGTCTCTTTGTTAGCCACATTTCAGATTAAGCAACGCCGAGGACGGCTTTGTTTTCAAAAAGGGGAGGATGATGAGGACATGACTACCTTGGATACGACCAAAAATATTGCATACATGCATATTTGTCAGGTGATTTCTAATGCAAACTATTCAATAATCTATTTATGTTATCCGGAACAAAAATACTTCACACACTTTTGTGTTTTGTCTAATTGCAGGTGTATGGGACATTTGTATAATCCACATATGAAGATAAGGGAAAAGGAGAAGTTCATGTTGTGTTCAAAAAGTCCTCTCACGTCACTTTTGGGCCAAGAGAAGATAGAGTCCAAGTCTTCACGTTCTGGATTCAGATTCGGACTGCACAGACATACCTGACTCAAAACGCCAACAACTTTTTCATACGGACTCCGAATTGGGTGATTCGTTTTTTGTTGGAAACTAGATTTCGTGCTCTTTCCAACCACAATTGGATTCACCTTCAAATTCGTCCGGAGCGTTGAGTTACGGATGAAACAATCTGACGTTGCAGCAGAATCCGAGTCAAACTACAAGCCCAAAGGTGTTGCATCACCTCCACTTGGGCCCATGAGCCTTGTACGACCTAGGGTTAGTTTTAGGCTGCCTTGGGACGTCCTCCCACCTCCTTGGCCGCCACCCCTTGCTCCTATATAAGTAGATCCATCTAGTAGCTTTTTCCTTGGAATTTGTTTAGTTAAAAGTTAGCCATTGCAACTTCGTGTACTTCGTTTGTGTCCAGCGACCAGACCAAGACCGCTTACGGATCCCCACCCATTATCAATACCTCATATATATTTGCAATATTCAGATTGCTTTATCATATTCTTGCTCGTTCTTCGATTGCTTGCAGGAATAGACCTTCGTGGTCAGGCTGACCGTGCTTCCGGCATTGTCAGTAACCTCAGGAGATTGGTTTAGCGATTGCTAAGGCGCAACGTCGTGCACGTTTGTAGTCGGATCGTCAAAGTCGTCTCCACCAAATCGATAGTTATCATCTCATCGAAAGATCGGGACACCCTCGCCTCTATCAGAAGCGGGCCTTCAAGCGCGGGGCCGGCGCAAGATGCTGTTCTCCGGTGACGCGAGGATGCGAAGTACGACGGCGGAGCTTGAGGCGCACGAGGGCGGCGGTCGCCGGTGTTGGGCGAGGTCGCCGGAGGGCGGCACGTCGGTGGGGTCGGGTCGGCGAGGCGGCGGCACTGGAGAGGAGGCCGAGGCAATGGAGCCAGGGCGCAGGTTAGCGCTGGGCAGGCAGTTCGGGCCCGCGTCGGCCCGGCGGAGGGCCGCGGATGGGCCGGTGGGTCTGGAGCTGGGGAGGGCGTGTGGCCTGCCCGGATTGGCTGGAGCGGTGGCTGGCGGTGGCGCTAGCGAATGGAGCGGCACCAAGTGGCGGAAGAAGGGTGGTCGGGCACAGAATGCAAAGAGGTGGCGGCCGCTGCAGGTGGGAGGAGGGGTAGGGTTAGGTTTAGACTAGGGACGCCCAAAATGGCAAGGGGGCTACTTAAATAGGAAGGGGCTAGGGTTTTGATGGGTTTGGAGGGCTTTCGGAGCCCTCCGATCGAGATCGGACGCGCCGGTCGAGAGGGGAGGGGTTAGATGGGCTAGGTAACGGGCTGTGTAGAATGGTTGGGCTGAGAGGAGAGAAGAGAGAGACCCGACGACTGTTTTTGGAGACCGAAAGCGTCCGACGATAGATCGGCTACTATTGCCGCTATAGTTTAACGGTTGGGCTGTCAAACGAGCTCCGAATGTGATGAAGCTTGGCAGGCGGTCTACTGACAACATAACAACACCACATGCCAACTTTCAACCCATTCCGAGAATATTTTCCGGCCACTTATAAAATAATATTTCGGACGTGCCGCGGGCGCGTGCAAGTGTGTCTGGGCTCAGAACGGACAACAGACGGAACTAGAAGACCTGGACAGATGCAAGTTTCGAAAACATGCAGATGCAATGCGGATGATGACATGGCAAGATGCAACACGCAAGCAAATAACATGGCAAAGACAATGAATAACTGGAAGACACCTGGCGCATCAGTCTCGGGGCGTCACAGGAGCAGCCAATGATGAGGCCCAAGAAAAACCCCAGTAATAACTGCATGTGCAGCCCATACTATTATTTCATTTGAGGAGAAAATTTGTTTTAAAAATTAAGACCGTTCAAGATGTTACGAGATGTTTCACTTCTCATGTTTTTTTCTGAGTTCTATATGTCTGATTAGCGCATTCTGTTTCTTCCTTTTTTTTTACTTTTTTTACTTAATAGTATATAAAGTATATTCCAAAATTTATAGCCTGTGAAAGAAATAGCATTGGAGGTCTAGTGGTCGGGGCATAGGGGCATGGAGACAACCTGGGATTGTTCAAGCCAGTGCTGCCGGGCACATTGTTGAGCAAGCCATGCATGCTTACTTCAGTCCAGTATTCATACACTATACAACAGGTAAATTTGAAAAAAATATAATATAATATACAGCTAACATTATCACAGACTTTCCACAAAATTAAATGGCTTTGTTCTCTACCACGATAGTAGTAATTTATTCCCCATCTATTGTCTCATCTCAAAATCCGATGCCTTCAAGATTTATCTGTTTGAGTGACCAGATCTCCCTTTTATCTTGCGTTGTTATGGTTACTACACGATCTAGCAGAAGTAGCATCATCGCCTGCAGGAAAGGATGTGTTGCAGCCTACAAGCAGATTCAATCGCAGAAAATTAGCTGCATGCATGTGTACATCCATGAAACTGATCAGCAGGCTATAGGATGTCCGACACCCACAGGTTAGTATTGATTATTTCAGTCATATCTTTCTACTGATTTATATATCATATCTTCCATATTTCCATTAATCTCATCCACGGCATGGAGTTGGAATGCATGTAAAATCCGTGTGGTGATGATGATCCTAAATAAATTCATGTAGGAGATGCATTTGTGGCAGCGTATATGCATGAATTAAAATCTGACATAGAATTTTGCACATGATATGTTCTCCTTCAGAACTTTGTCAGATTATCAGGTATTCCATCTACCTCAGACTATTTTCTTCTTCTCATGTTGAAGGTTTGAACCTACCAGAATTCTTATGCAGTTTTAATCTTTGACCTTGGCATACATGGAGACGAAGTTGTACGAAAAGAGGCACAAGTGGTTGTTTCAAGCGTCCAGATCTATGCCTATGTTGAGTCAAGGTGCATAAATTCTTGGTTCACAGTCTAGAAGGAGCATGTCCAATTGTGCACAACATGTTTGATCTGGGGATTGCTACATTTGGACAAAATTTCCGCCTAGAGTTTTCGAACCAGATGGATACATGATACCAGTGAAATAGAAGGACACCATTGTACTTGTGTGTTCTTTTGTTTCATGGTTTTGAAGGAAAAAACATGGGGAAAATCTGTACATGGTAATTGTGAACACAACGCCAGCTACATCACAAGTAGGCTAATTAAGGTTTAAACTTAAATATATATAATTCAAAATATGTATCCTCATTTCATCATATGACTAGCGCAAGAGTATAGGACACCATGATATGTGGGTTTGTAAAAAGCACAAGATAGACAGATTTAGTCCAGAGATGCAAGAATGATGGAAAACCTGACCGCAAATATTTAGTTCAATTATAAGGCATCGTTATAGTAGTTACTTATGTAGCCATGATCCACGGAACGCATGCACGTCATCGAATCTATACTCTTATAAAAACAGAGTTGGTGATGATGGTGTGCCTGCCATCCTGCAATACAGGCCGTCTGATTTATATCTGACGTATAGAAAGGAAACTATGGCAATTTTGCAAAAAGATGCCCACACCCCTCTCCACATTTGCAAATAAGGCCTTCTCTTATTCATCCTTTTCTCCCACAACATAAACTACTCATACAAATGCATCTTGATTTTCCATGCAATGCATGGGCATCTTGCTAGTTTACAAAGATTTCACACATGATGTTCTTAACCAGCTGTCCGGAGAAGATTAGACTAAACATATTGGCGAAGAATTTATCCACAGTTTGGCACACGAATATTAATTTTCAATGCTAGGAAAATATACTACTCCCTCTGATCCATAGATACATCCATTTGAGCGAGAAGTAATATGGATTAGAGGGAGTGCGTAAAATTATCTATTAATATGTCACTTGAATTATCATGTCAAGGAGAGATTTGGATATGTGGATATCCAAACTAGATGTTATGACTTCCTTAAATTTTTGTTGCCATTGTTTTTATGTTGCATATGTAAATATATTTGGGCACACAAACTAGAGGGAAGTGATTTGGACAACAACTTGCATAGTGTTGGGGAAGAAATACTGATTTGGTCATTGATTTTTTTGTAGAAACCAAAATTGCGTACCATTGGATATTTAACAAGTGTGTTAATTTTATGTTCAAATTGTAATGAGAATTTATTTGTAGAAGTTTTAATATTGCTGGCAAATTATATTTGTGTACCATTGTGAGCATATTTATGAAAGAAACCATAAAATAATGATTATTGTAAAACATTTCTCTACAAAACATGCTGCTTCATAAAGATGTTCAGTTGAGATAATACTATACTAATTGCGATACTAAATCATTTCGTTCAAATTCCTAAAAATAATAATTAATCACCTATTTTGATTTTATTTCACATGTTAATATTTTCTTAACTCAAACTTTCTAAACTTTGACCATGTTTACTGGAAAAAAAATTAGCATCTACAATACCATATCAATATCTAGATTCCTAACTGAATATATTTTCACATCATCTATACATACATATTTATTTTAAATATTCATGTTGTTATGTATAAAGTTTGATTTAGGGAAATCTAATATGGTAAGTAAATTTGAAGTGCAGGAAGCTTAACAAGTAGGCAGTCCAAGAAGGCCACCTGATGAATTCAATTGATCAGAATATCAAATTCGAATTAGCACTCTCTTTGTAGGCTAGCCCGTGCATTCGGACGGGTTGGCGACTAGTACTCCTAATAGAAGATCAGATAGTTAACCAAACAGTTAACTACACCCAATTGTAGCAATTGTATTTGTTTCTCATGTATTTACTATAGCCAAATTCAATTTATTCCTCACATGGTATACAATAACAGAATGCACCCACAACTATTGAACATCGCATTGCAGAATTGAACCAAACAGTTAACTAAACACCACAACACAAATGAGCCAAAAGTTAACTGAGCACCACATTGCACAATGTATAACCAAACCAAGCATGCTTGACAACTTGGAAATATAACAATTGTATTCGTTTCTCATGTATTTTGTAAAGATAATTCGATTTATTTGTCACATGGAAGACAATACAAAATTGTAGACTGAAGAATAAAACATCACATTTGCAGAATTGAACCAAACAGTTAACTAAAAACGACAACTAATTAACATAATAGTTAATAAGTGAGCACAACACTGCACGACATATAGAACATATACACTAGAGCAACAGATTGCATGGTAAAATTAGATAGCACAATTCACTAGAATTTGTGAAGGAAAGGCAGGAGCAGCACACGCAACGGGTAAACTGAGCATGCAACCAGCGTAGCTAGCAAATGGCAAGGTGATCCTCCAAGATCTGGGGGTCGGCACGAATGGCAGCCATCGCGACCTCATCCGTGCATGCGGACGTGATTTGCTTCTCCGCTGCCAAATGATCCTTGAGATCCTGGCTATACTGTGTGCACCATGGCTTAGCGTGGGGCTTATTTGGTGGAGGGGTCGGTGATTTGGGTGGAAGGTGTCGCGCTCGCGCCGGCAGTCGGGGCATGTGGGATGTGGAAGGAGGAGGATGGGGGGTGGGTGTGGATTACCTGCCTGGATAGATGAGGCCGAGCAGCATGAAGGAGGGTCACCGACAAGGAGGCGGCGCTGCAAGCATGGAGTGAAGGTGTCAGCTTGGAAAGGAAGGCAGAAACAGGGGAAATGTGGCTTTTGGTAAGGGGTAGGGGGCGGGGAGGTAGATATTTCCCCAGAAGCCGAAAATTTGGAATCGCTTCACCTAAAAAACTGGCACGCAAAGTGTCATCAGACACGGTCCCTTATTCGGAACTGTGTAAGATATGTGAACATCACAAATGATTCATTTAGCTTAACCCGTGTGTGATGGGTTTGTACGTCAAAATTTTTGGTTCGAATTTCCATGGTTACAGTGGTCATCCACGTCATTGCATAATTTGGGTACACAAAGGAGACTACAGCACACCCACACTTCTTAATCGAGCAAGTTCAACAATTAAACAGAGCTAGCTGACCTAAACATCACTCTAACAAATTAAAGACGGGCGCTCTTAATTGAACAAAACAAAGACTATTACTACGGCTGGTGCTCGTCGATCTCCGCCGCTGCCTCCATGTACAGCTCGCGCCCGACGGTCTCCTGGGGAAGGGGCTCCATGGCATCCATTGCACCATACTCGTCAAGCATCTCGCCATCCGCATCCGCCATCTCTTTGGAAAAGGCCGCCACAAGCTGGGTGTGGGCGGACGCGATCTGGGTTTAGACGGGCTCCGTCGCCGCATGGTATGCGGGGGAGGAACGTGCAGCTACTCGAACGCTCTCAGCGATTGCTAGCTCTTCGGCCGTGGGTTCCCGACCGTTGTCGGAGAAGCTTCGTTCGACTTGTGCGATGACCGCCAGCAGCTGGGCGTGGGTGGCCTTGACAGAGTTGTGGGAGGCCTCCATTAGGGCTAAGGCCGCCGCTGCGGAACAGATAGCTGTTGTGCCGCTCTCGCCAGTTGTTATCCCCGAACCACATGTTGCTGCTGCTACCTGAGAAGCAAACAACGGCTGTTTGGGCTGCCATGGCCGCCCGGTTGTAGATTGCGGCCGCGCTCATGCACCTTGTTGGCACGCGCATGGCGGCTGCGGCCGCGCTCTCACCGGAGTGGGCCACCGAAGTTGCTCTCACGACGCAGGTCCACGTGCCCATCCTTCACTGGTGACGATTGAACAGTGAAATTATAATTGGGGAGCGAGCTAGTGTGCTTGAGATGCTGGCTGTGGACTATAGCCGACGCACCTTCTCGCGTAAGCCATAGGCATACTATACACCGACGATGCTCAAGGATATTTTGTGCTGCATCTCACATGGTTGGTGATAATAAACTATGTGCGATCTACTTGATTTTTCATCTTGATTTGAATTACATAATGGGGTCATAGCGGCAATGGACGGTGTTTGAATTGCTAGACCTTTTTATCTGGAGTGAAAATGCAACTATATGTGTGTCGTAAAAGAATTGGAATTATTTAGGGTTCCTTTGAACATTTTATACATTAAATTGGTTTTCTAGCCATATCAGGTGCACAATTCAAAATTAAACTACATGCACATGCTCCGGTGCACCAACATGGGTTGTAAAATCATATATGTGCCCATGTGTTTATGCTAATTTGGCAAACGTCGACGTCATCGATTTTGTAATTCTAGTAAATCCAAAATTCGAATACATGAAATGGGGATGAAATTCGAATACCACGGC
Source organism: Triticum urartu (assembly GCF_003073215.2). Taxonomy (NCBI): domain Eukaryota; kingdom Viridiplantae; phylum Streptophyta; class Magnoliopsida; order Poales; family Poaceae; genus Triticum; species Triticum urartu. The sequence continues at coordinate 346,896,797 of NC_053027.1, read as the reverse complement.
ATCGTGGCTCTTTGGCAAACGTCGACGTCCTTGATTTTGTAATTCTAGTAAATCCAAAATTCGTCCGAAATTCATGAAACTTGGCATGCTATCATGGAGCGGCATCAACATGCCGTGGTAAAATTTTTGTCCCATTTGGGGTTGGTTTGGGCATAAGCTTCTCATAAACTAAAGCTTCTCATAACAAGTGTGATGATTTCTGTAGGGAACGTTTCACCTTTCTGGACGAAAGGATATCCGTTGCCTCTTCTTGATTTCAAATTTTTTCCTAGTGTCAACATAGAGCAACAGGAGTGTTGTGTCAATTTTTGGGATTTTTCGGGGTTTGCTTGGACATTTTTATACACTTAGTTTTCTGTGCATTCATGTGCATAATTCAAATTTGAACTACAGGCACATGCTCTAATGCATATAAATTATTTGAAAATTCAAATCTGTGTCCTTGGTTGCCTGCTTAGGTCTCATGCAAGAAATGGGAATGAATGTCAAACACCCTGCCACCATCACTCGGCCGCAAACATTGAGATGCCTGGTTTTTAAATTCTAGTAAATCGAAAACACGTCTGTAATTCATGAAACTTGGCATGCTATCATGGAGCGGCATCAACATGCCGTGGTAAAATTTTTGTCCCATTTGGGGCAGGTTTGGGTATATGCTTCTCACAAACCAGAGCTTCTCACAACAAGCATGATGGTTTCGGTACGGAACGTCCCACCTTTGGGGACGAAACGATATCCATTACCTCTTATTGCTTCCAAAAATTTTCTCATGTCAACATAGAACAACACGAGTGTTGTGTCATTTTTTATGATTTTTCGGGGTTTGTTTGGACATTTTTGTGCATTAACTAAGTTTTCAATGCATTTATGTGCATAATTCAAATTTGAACTACATGCACATGCTCCAGTGCATATAAATTGGTTGAAAAATCAAATTCCTATCCTTGGGTGCATGCTTAGGTCCCATTCAAGAAATGGGAATGAATTTCAAACACTAGGACACTGTTGATTGCCGGCAAAACATTGAGATGCCTGGTTTTTAAATTCTAGTAAATCTAAAACTTGTCTGAAATTCATGAAACTTGGCATGCTATCATGGAGCGGCATCAACATGCCGTGGTCAAATTTTTGTCCCATTTGAGGCAGGTTTGGGTATATGCTTCTCACAAACCAGAGGTTCTCATAACAAGCATGATGGTTTCGGCAGGGAACGTCTCACCTTTTGCGGACGAAATGATATCCATTGTCTCGTGTTGCTTTCAATTTTTTTCTTGTGTGAACATTGAACAACAGGAGTGTTGTGTCAATTTTTCTGATTTTTTGGGGTTCGTTTGGACATTTTTATGCATTAACTGAGTTTTCAATGCATTTATGTGCATAATTCAAATTTGAACTACATGCACATGCTCCAGTGCATATAAATTGGTTGAAAAATCAAATATGTATCCTTGGGTGCATGCTTGAGTTACATGCAAGAAATGGGAATGAATTTCAAACAGCAGGGCACCATTGATTGCCGACAAAATGTTGAGATACTTTATTTTTAAATTCTATTAAATCCAATAATCGTCTGAAATTCATGAAACTTGGCATTCTATTAGGGAATGGCACCCGACATGTTGTGGTAATTTTCATGTCCATTTTGAGAGAAGGCGCACTCAAATAATGACAACCAACAAAGGCATTTCGGAAAAATAGCTGCCACTTTAATATCTCAAACGTTTGTATAATTCAAACCGTGTGCGTCCTGTTAACCATTCACGTGACGCCATGCGTCTTAGTTTTACTGGCTGTAGGAGGTGCCGTGCGGATAGCTTCTTAACCTTGACTGAACAAGAGGCGTGCGAGCGCAGTCTGGTGCGCAGGCTGACTGACAGGCATGCAAGCTATCCTCGAATGCGTAGGCTCACCGGGAAGCTGTGAGCTATACGCTACACAGGCTCACAGGGAAGCGACCCTTTTGACTTCCATGGCTACCCTTCTTCCTCTCCGTGCACGCGCCCCCCTCAGCGGCATGGGACACCGCTGTCGAACGCTACCTCTCAGCGTCACCAGTTGCTATCCTCCCGCGCCCCGCCCGTCGACCTCGGGACGACATGATACAAAGTGAGAGCAGGATCTGTGCATCACTTCAACACAAACGGTTCTTTTGGATGACCTGTGTGCAACCACTTACAAAAAATTTGGTGTGATTTGCATCTGTCATATTGGGTATGTTACCATTTGTCAAACTAGAAAGATTGACATTTGTTGATCTAGTGACATTGCCATTTGTCAACCTTGTAACACTGCGATTTGTCAAAATATGAAGCTAAAAATCCCTAGCAGTATCTAATTTTTGCAACTAAAATTCAGTAATTAACCATAGATTTCATTCATAGATTAAGAAGTCTTTCTTAATTTATACAAAGAGTTCAACTCGACAGCTGAACCGACCAAACTTTTCCCCAATTGTTGCCAACCACATACTAAAATAGCTAGTTCAACTATATATACTAGCTAATTTTAAGTACGTTGTACATTTCCACCACATCTATAGTAAAATGAACTGAACAAAATAGCCCCTAAATTCTACTACTACTACTACTACTACGGAGGGGCTTTGTACTACTTCCGGCTGCCTCTCCTCTGCCGAGCACGCTCAGTAAGAGGCGGAGGAGGAGGAGGCTACCGACGAGCTGGGCAACCGCAATACGGCGCCTGCCGCTATTGCAGCTTCAACGACGCTCACCTCGAATGCCCTCTGCCACTCCAGACGACCCCTCTCTAAGTGGTGGTTCTCCCCATTGATCTCCTGATTCCTCGCCTCTGAGGCGGTGTGTAACGCGGCCACGGCGGTGTTAAGGCTCTTTGCATGCTCGATGAGGCGCTCCTGCTGCTCCCGCAGGAACTCGGTGTAGCATGCAAGGTCGCAGACGCACGTGCAGGCATCCACCTACGCCTCCCGCCTTTGGGCGGCGGTGGTGGAGCAGGTGATGACCCCGGCGGTCGACGGTGGGCTGGCGGCCACGGCGGCCGACGACGGGGTGGCGGCCACGACGACCACCTCCCGCCTTCGAGCCGCGGTGGCGGAGCAGGTGATGGCTACGGTGGCTGGCAGTGGGGTGGCGGCCACGATGACCACCTCCTGCCATCGGACTGCGGTGGTAGAGCGGGCGATGGCCCTGGCTTTTGATGGTGGTGTGGTGGCAACGGCGGTCGGCAATAGCTGCCGACGGGCACCGGCGGTGGAGCATGTGGTGGGTGTTCCGCGCACACCCAACACGGACGCCACACACACTACACTACACTGGGGACTACGCCACCGCCGCAGTGTAGCCTCCAAGCTGGAGCTGTCCTCTGATGACGGCGGAGCGGCTGAGCGATCACGATGGACCGGTGCCATTGGCGATTGTGGGAGAAGCAGACGAGATAAGCTATAGGGAGGGAGGGGAAAATGCGATGCAAGACTCTCCGGCCATGAGGGTTTTTATAGCAGGCCAGTAATCATTGGGCTGCGCAAGCTTGCGCTGTAAGCCGTCTGCGGCAGCAGGGTGACAAGACATGCAAGAGGAGGACGAAAAGCCACATACACATACGGTTAATAAAAACATTTGTGATTTAGTTACCTACAATACCCCGTCCTGGTTTATAAGTATGACTTAACTAGTAAGATACAAATGCATGTCACCAAAGATTATATAGTTGGATTTGTATTTGAACATAGTTTCCAATTATATAATTTTTATAACATGCATTAACATTTTTTTAGTTAAATTTGAGGACAATTATAGCACAAAATATAAAGGGGACTATAGACTAGATGAAGGTGGTAGCACACGGCCGCTCTCTATGCATCGACACAACTGTCGGCTGGCTTGTAGGCGACCATTGCCTGCGTGTTCAACTACTCTATGTGTGCGGTTTCTTGCAGTTCAGGCGTCCGCAGCCCGCTCTACTCGCGTCTCGCCGCACGCGCTCTGCTCTCGCGTCCCTCAGGATGCTCTTCCCTCATCCGTCCACGTGCGCTGCCAGTGTTTGGGGCCAGCACACGATCATGCATGTTCGTGTGCATGCGGTTGCGCCGGGCGCGGCGCGACGATGCAGTTACCCGCTGCAAGAACTGTCATGCGGACGCGCCGATAATCCACGCCGCCCGGCCCCCTTTTATTCTTGCGGCCATTTACCTGCATCTCTCGTCTCACATGACACAATAAGCACACCCACGAGGTCACATATAAAGAGGACATCCAGCGGTTCCAATAGCGCTCCCCGTGGCTCCAATGGCGCTCCCAGCGGCCGACGAGGACAACGGCGGGCAGTTCACAAGCAACACATCATGGACACCCACGTGAGGCGGAAGTCTCTCACGGTTGTGTACATGAACGATCTGGTCTCGGTGGAGAGCTCCATCCAAACTATGGAGCAGTTCCTTGCCGAGGACAAGTACCAAGTGGTCGGCTTCGACCTCGAGTACACCATCGGTCATGCCGGGCACGATCAGAAGGTTTCCATCGCCCAGTTGTGCATGCGACATGACGTCCTCATCTACCACTACCACCTGGCCAAAATGCCTTGTGAGCATTTCTCCAGGTTTATCAATGGCTCCGACTACAATTTCGGCGCGGTGGACACCACCAACGATCTAAAAGCGCTCAAGGTTACGGGCTTGAAATGCCTGAATCTTGTCAACATCCGGTGCCACTACAAGGTCTGGGGCAGCGACAAAAACAAACTGAACTCCCTGGTTAACCTCTCCTCGGCCATCATCGACCCCTACTACATGAAGATGAAGAATGAGAGCAATAAGGACAGGAAAGCCTGGCACAGTGTGTGGCATGAGAGATTGGATGAACAACATGTCAAGTACGCGGCCATGCACGCGTACACAAGATACGAGATGTACAGGCGGATCGTTGACATGAGGAACTGTCTAGTTCCTGACCCAGAAGAGGGATCGAGCCACATAGCAGTGGCGGCGGCGTCAGAAGAAGTAGATGACTAGACGATCATTTCTCCTAATTTAGAATGCATGCAATTGTTTATTGATGTGTCTGCGAATGATCTGTATAGTCATTTATGTAATTGGGTGTTTATTTCAGTTATATATATAAATGTTACTCTATTGTAGATAGAGCGAAGCACATGGCTTATTAGCAGCAATCGTCTGTGTTATTATTGGTCTTTGCACACATTTTCAATTACGGACCTGTTTGCCGCGTATCACACACATCTTGTTTAGTTGAACCGTTTCCATTGTGTTACCTAATCACACACAGTTCATCCTAGTGAACCGTATGCTATATATCGAACACGCCTTCATCTGGCTGCCCATTTCTTTTGTTCCTCCTCATCCCAAATAGTTAATTGAACTAAGCCGTATGCCCGGCATTGCACACACAACTAAAATCTGAACCATGTTTGATGCATCCGTCATCGCAAATGTTTTGCACCTTTTTTGACGGGTTTTTTACACCACCGTTTGTGATTATGGCATCGCACACAGTTTCATCGAAGGGTCTCTGATCGTAGTGTCGCGTTTGGACCATCCTGCAGTAGTGCCACCAGGGTCATGGCAGAACGCAAGCAAGTGCCTTCTTATTTCAAGCCAAAAAATTGGTTCTCCTAATGGATTTCTGACATCTGGGTCCCATGCCATTGTCACCGTAGTCAATAAACAAGAGAGTTGCACAACGAGCGGCTGACACTAGGGACCCAGCAGCTCGCCCAGTTCTTTTTGTTTTTTAGATGGAAGCCGGGTGTCAACTAGGCTGTGCGGGGCACTCTGGCCTGTCTAGCCAGCCTTTTATTTTATGTTTACCACAAGACCAGCTCAGTAGTTTTTTTCTTTCTGAAAATGGCTAGCCTAGTTTTTTTGTTCTTTTGTAGAATACCCAACCGAGGCCTACTTGCTTTTGTCATCCCTGATGGGCTGCAAATCTTTCAAAATGAGTAGAGTTTCATTCGGCTTGCCCAGAAAATTGGCTATCAGTAATGAGAAATGGGTTGTACATTTTTGAAACACATCAAACTGACAATTAGTTTCAATTTTTTTTTTCATCTCAAGATTTTAAATTCCATTGATTTTTATGTGTGGACAATTATTTGGATGTTATATTGATATAAATTTATTTTACGAATTAGTTTGTATGTGACTCAAAATTTTGGAATTAAAAACAATTTGGACCACACCAAAATATGCAAAAATTCATAGAATTTTTTAATGGTGGCCACAATATGTGTTGTAATGCTAACCAAAAGAATACTGGCTCCAAAAAAATCCTTAAGAATTAGCAAATGGGTTGTAAATTACGACGAATAATGGCAGATGGGTTGTATGTTGTTTTCCCCAGATTTGAGGCTTACTTGTGCGCCTACTAGAGGTTGACGAGTACGCTTTCCTAAAAAAAGGTTGACGCGTACGCTTTCATAAAAAAAAGGTTGACGCGCATGCAAGGCCGTGTCAACTTAGTCAACACACAAGAGCAGTGACTGTTCTATGTCCATCCAATGGCCGTCGTGCTTCTTCAATCTCTGCTCTTCCTACTCTAGTCGCTCAAACCAGCGCCAGCGGGACTGCATGCTCCCTCCTTCCGTGCTTCCGCGCAGGCCTCACCGGCGCACCCTACTCCCACCGTTGGCCAGGACATCCCTCTACCCACCCGCACCTCCTGTTATTTTCCAGCGACTATAGCCTCACCCCATAGCCGACTAGCCAGCCCTCGTACTCCTGTTAGCAAGGCATCCGTTGCTATGGCTTCGCCGGCTCCGGGTCATTCCCTTCCCGGGCCTCATTGGTGCTCTCAAGGCGGCGTGGTTAACATGGTCAACAAACAACAGCCATCAGAAGAGGGATGTAAGTGGAGAGGCTGACAATAGGGACTCACACAAGCAAGTGCCTCCTTATTATGCGAATAAATGATTGCTCCTGCTAATAGCTGGGACCCACCGGCTGTATCTTTACATAGCCGGAAGTGCCTCCTTATTATGCAAAAAAACTATTGCTCCTGATGACAGCTGGGACCCGACAGATTTGGTGGCTGACTTATGAACCTACTAAGCTGACAGTACGTAGGGCTTTGTCAACTTATTCAACAAATGATTCTAGTAGCTGGACCGTTGGATGTTAATCCAACAGCCATGCTGCTTCTTCAACCTCTGATCTTTTCCTAGCGGCAATGTTGGTGCGCACCCAAACCAGTCAAGTTTCCCACTCCTCTCCATCTATGACTCCAGTGCCGCGTCTTCCCCATCTCTGGGTCGTTCTTGTCTGGGGCCTCGCCTCATCCACCGGCCCTGGTGTGCTCAACACGGTGTGGTCAACATGGTCAACAAACGAGAGTCATCGGAAGATGAATGTACGTGGAGAGGCTGATAGTGGGAATGCACCAAACCCATGGATGCATGCATGAAACTACATCTTTTTTCCCTGACAAATAATGTTTTCTCCCCCTGACAGTTGGGACCCACCAGCTACATCTTTGCGAACAAGGAAGTGCGTCCTTATTACGGGCAAAAAATTGATTTTTCCCCTAACAGTCAGGACCCACCAGTTATATCTTCGCACGCAAGGAAGTGCATCCTTATCCTCCCTGACAGTTGCGACCCACCCGGTCGAAGCGTATGTAGTGTTGTTTGTCTCGTCGTGAACGTGTAGGTACATACTGGTCGATCGGTCTCTCTGCAGCGATGAACTCTGGCCGAGTAAGGAGGGGCACGTGTCGAAGTACAGGCACGGATGTAGCATGTCACGTAGTCCCGTCTATATCGTGTACTCGTACGTACAACCATGCTGCAAGAAAGTAAGTACGGCTACGTACGTACATACGGGCGGGGTCTCGAACACGTACAGTGACGTCATCCTGTTCATCGGCAGCCAACTAGCTAGGTTGCAATGGAGGAAACAGCGCCGTGTTCATCGGGAGGCAACCGACTGGGTAGGAATACACCATGTTCATCGAGAGCCAACCGGCTTGGACGAAACAGCCAAAACGAGATCTGGCATACCGTAGAATGGAGGGAACGGCCCTTCTGTTCAACCGCGTATGGTCGAAATGGGGTCCTGTAAATCGGGAAGGGTCTGGTGTACCGCAAAATGGAGGAAACAGACTCTGTTCGATGGCCTACGATCGAAATGGGGTCCTGTTGATCGAAAGGGGTGTGGCGTACCGCAAAACGCAGGAAATGGACTTCTATTTGAGTGCCTATGGTCGAAACAGGGACATGTTCATCCACTGTCTACTGCCTCCCTCCAGCCTCCACCTGCCACTGTTCATCCACCATTGACTTCCTCCAGCCTCCACCAGTTGTTGTTCATCCATGGGCTACTGTTCATCCAGCCTCCACCGACTACTGTTCATATAGCCTCCACGGGGTCCTATTCATCCACCCCAACTGGCTAGGGTGCTGCGGCCTTCCTCGGGGCCCTGTTCATCCAGCGGCAACGGCCTACTAACACGGGGTCCTGTTCATCCAAACCTCACCGGGAACTGTTCACCCACAGCCAACTAACTCGCTCGACTCACCACGTCTCGACTCGTTCTACATACCGCGCACGATAGCAATGGTCACTGTTCATCAAGAGGCAACTCAACACTGGCTGGCTACATCCCGCACGGGGGCTCGATCGGCTTTAGTAAGCACCAACGGTGATTGATCGCTCGGGTTCAATTGATAAGCAGGAGTGAAGGAATCTCTCTGGTTCAGTGAGCAGCGAATGAATCACTTGGGTTCAGTTAACACCCAAGGGATCGATCGCTCGTGTTCAGTAACGTAGCTTGCAGTGCGATCGCTCGTGTTTAGTTAGAGCACTATGCCTCGCCACACACACGCACATATGTGTTCGAGAGAAATACACAAACCTCCATGCATCGTTTAGCTCTGACCACCCACCGTAACCGGAACCCCCTGATATTTTCCTCGCCCTCGCTTCTACCATGATGTTTTCCTCATGGACGGCCTAAAGAATGTCATGCAGGTGCGTCTCTGGCCCGCCCAGGAGGAAAATCCCATTTTCTTTCATGATTTTTTGTCATAGAATTAGGATCCCACCACATCTATGATGATATGGGGTTTTGTCATAACTATCATCATTGAAGTGTCGTAAGCATGACACAAAAAAAATTGTTCGGCCCATAATGTCACAGATGTGTTTTTTTGTAGTGCATGTGGCTGCATGTGGATCTTCTTCTACTTCCGTCAGCTGTGCCAAAGCCACCTGGACTTTTACTATTATTAGAGGTAATGCTAGTTCACACATTCAAATGTAAGACTTAGTTCAAACAGGGAAGAAAGTGGGAAACCTGTAGCATTAATCTAGGACTTGGTTCTAAGAGCAAATGGGGGAATAGTAGATACTGGCTACCCACCCGGTCTCTTGGTGGAAAAGGGGAAGAAAGCAGGGTCGATGGCGAAGGGTGGGGGGAAGTGGACCTGTCACTTGGTCGAAAGAGGAAAAAAGTGAGGGGTGTTGGGGGGACAATGCAAATGAGAATGAGCAAGTCTAGATTTCCTCTACTCACATAGGAAAATGTCGTCGAGGAGATAAAAAATGGGACAAATGTAGGCAAGCTCACTGCATTTTTGCCGTTCTCGGCAACCACATCTGCCTCACCACTTTATGCCCTTGCTGCCCCTACGCCCTTATCGCTACCGTTAATGTAAAATCACATGAAGCAATGCCACCTAATGTCACTATTAAGTAATGTCGTTGTCAGTATAGCACTATCGATAAATTGAAGCAATGCCACCTAATGTCACTATTAAGTAACGATGTTTTCAGTATAGTGCCATCGATAAATTGAATCAATGACACTACCATTTTATGAAGTTCTTCTTTCTTGCTTTATTTTTCATGAATTGTGTTTTTGCAGTTACACTTAAATCTCACACCGCTAACATTGCTTCATCCCAGTGGAATTGAAAAAATTTGAATGCACTTTTATTGATCATATGATACTCTCATGACAGTAATACTAATGCTATTGTTTTTCATGTTAATCTAGTGGCAGTGCTGATGTGATGTGATGCTACTTCTTACTTGATGGCACGTTTTCATACTGTCAATGTAGTGCCAATTATAACACAACAGATGCTGCTGTTAATCATATGCCACTGCAAATAACTATCACTTCTTGAATAACCATGTTTCATATTTGCGCAAACAGGGATGTCTGTCTCCATATTGTTTCTATTTGAGCAATCATAAGTACACACCTTAGTTTTAGTAGAACTGCACAAAATGAGATAGCTATTCCTAGCTGTCGTCATGTAACCACTCGTGTTCCAGGTATTCCTACATTGGTAGTAACTAGGTAGAATGATTAACGCAATCTAAAAGAAGTTGATTCATACGTTTACTTCATGATTGCAGTGCAGGGACGAGCGAACACAACTACATCCTAGTCAGGTATGCACTTTTTCCCAGATCAAGGATGGACAAAGGATTAGATGGCAGGACTGCACAGAGGTTTTTGGGACAGGTGCACAGACAACAGGCATTGTGTCTGCTTATTTCTGCAAATAGTGGTGCTTAAATTTATTGGAACTGCACAAGAAGTTTAGATGGTCAGTCCACTACATGGTTCAGTTTAGTATTGCAACTATGAACACCATTATAATTGGTCATTTTGGAATGAGCGGACCTAACCTTGGATGGTGGCAACAAGAAAAACTAGAGTGAAGTCCGGTAAATTAAAGCCTGCCGAGGGAGCCCTTTGCTCAGAGAAGCCTTGCTTGATTTTTGTTGATTTGTAAACCTTCTCACAACTTTGTCTTTGGCCGTGAACTAGTAATTCTTGGTTATGTTATATGAACCATTGAGATGTATAAAATTGCTTATGCTTTTCAAGTATTTTATGAAGCCGAGTTTAATTTGAATGTTCCACATGAATGCTCGACTAGCGTGTGAGTGTTTGGAATTTACATTGTGGCCTTAGTTAACTTCATGGACCACTATAACAAGATACCTAGTTGCATATATGTCAGACAACTGAGTATTGATTGTTAGCTGGTCGATAGCTGACTTTTCTAGTGTTGAAGCGATCTGAGCCAATGTGTCCTGTTTTGGAAAACTTCTTACAAATGGGGTAGCACCAATAGTGTTTACAAGTACTTAACCAGCCCTACAGACCCTATGTATATGTCGGTGCATAGTTGTTGAATAAGTACTCGATTTCATCAAACACACACTGATCGTATGATAAACCATGACAACTTATGTATTACCATGCCATATTACATGAAAAAACTAGTGAGGAAGCATCTGTTTCGGCAACAATTATGTAAGTGCATCTAGTGCACCTTACTGATTTTGGTGCATTGAAGACTTATAGGTTAAGGGAATAATGTGTTTGTGAGTGTACACATGTTCTATAAGTCTCTGAGAAGTTCCATATTTACGAACAAAGTCGACCCCTGAAAATGAATGTCTTTAGTTTAAGACTCTTGTTTTCTTGAATATTGAAAATGAGGAAATTGGTGTGACCTTCAAGACTTTGATGTTGATGCCAGGATTATGAAGAAGACTTTTGTTTTCGTAGTTTCTTTTTCTCTTTCTTGAGTCATAGGAAACACCGTACTATTATAGTGGGTCGAGTTAAAACTAAGGAAACACTTTCCAAGTGATGCTCATCTTAAATCCCACACCTACCTAATCCTTTTGAGTGAAGCCATTGGAAATCACATACAGTTCAATCAATTTCTTCAGTGATAGAGTGAAGATTTCTGATCTCTGAGGAATTAGTTCTAACTGAGGAGTTAGGAATTTGCCAGTGTGGATTGTCTACAAATGAGGTACATGATAGCCCTGAGGAATTTGAGAGATCAAATTTCCGACCGTTGTTGTGCTCGCGCCAGCTGTCCAAAATATCTAATCCACCTAACGGTCTGTCATTGAAGGGCATTTATGTATTATCATGTCGGGCTACTCCTAGGCTATAAATTGTCACCCCCTACAAACTCTAGTTAGTTGGCTGCTCCGAGAGAAACTAACACTTGTCATTTAGAGCATCCCATCCTCCGAGGACTTTGAGAGAAAATCATTAGTGAGGAAAAACCGAAACCCAAACACCTAAATCCAAAAGTGATTGAGCATCACTGAAGAGATTGTTCCTATGTGGAACCGACGCTTGTTACCTTTGAAGACTGTGCATCTTCCAGATGGTTAGGCGTCATGGTCTACAGCATCCAAGAGGAATTGTGGATCACTGAGTGACCAAGTCTATGAAGGTTTGGAAGTCACCTGAAGACTTACCATGAGTGATTGGGCAAGGTCTGTGTGATCTTAGCCCAAGGAGAATATGGTGAGGACTGTTTTTCCGGGAATATGTGTCCTCAGGTTTAAATACCGAGCTGCTCCAACTACACGTACAACTGTCACAGCAGTTGGAACGATCTAGCAAATCATCGTCTTCACCAAGCTAGTGGTTCTATTTCCTGAACCCTTTCATTTCCTCATTCATGTGTTGATAAACTTGATCTTTACTGTTTTATGACTTTGACTGAAGACTTTCTCAATTTCCTCAATCCTAATTCTTCAGTCACTTTGTCTTCAGCATGCTTATCCTGTTTACATGCTACCTGTGCTCTGTGCTTGTTTCATATCATCATGATGATTGTGTTACTGCCATGTTATGCTTGCACCTGAGTACTTATTCCACTGCTAGTAGTTCACCACTTAGCAAATTCCTCAAGTTCTATTTTCTCAGTGATGAATTTGTAAAAATTGCCTATTCAAACCCCCTCTAGTCGATATAACACACTTTCAATTGGTATTAGAGCAAGGTACTCCCTTGTTTTGTGTGATTTTGGTTTAACCACCTGGAGTATTAGTTATGTGACTATATGCATGATTAAGGTCTCAGCTGGGTGTCCTACCTTCGATGGGACAGACTACCCCTACTAGAAGAATAAGATGCGCATGCATCTGGAGGCAATTGACAATGATCTCTGGTACATTGTGGAAAATGGCATTCCCTCCATCACTTCTTCCGTGAACGCTGCTGATGTGAAGAGACTCAAGCAACTCGACTCTCAAGTGAAGAGTATCATATGTGGCCATCTGAGCAAAGGATAGTACGGTAGAGTGAGTGCTTGGAGTCTGCAAAGCTTATCTGGGATAGTCTGTCCAAGGTCAACAAAGGAATCTAAACCCAACGTGATTCTCAAGTTGACAATCTTCACAATCTCTTCAACCGCTTCAAAAGACTCGACAATGAAAATGTCTAAAAAACCTTCAATTGCCTCACTAACATATCAAATGAGCTTCAACCACTTGGTGCCACTGACATTACCGACCATGAAGAGGTGAAGAAACTGTTGAGATCACTTGATTCCTCATTCGATACACTGGAACTGATGATTCAAGAACGTGGAGACTACAAGTCTCTAGATCCTGCCGATATCCTTGAGAGGTTGAACACTCATGAATTCCAATAAGCTGAGAAGAGTGATCTCTACGGGTCTAGCTATGGAAGATCATGTGCACTGAAGGCCAAGGCAGTTTCCTCATCTGAAGAAGAAGATTCTAATAGTAGCCTTGGTGACCCTGAAGAACTAAGACAGGAGCTAGCGGTGCTCATGAGGAAATTCCAGAAGTTCTGAATGCATGGTCGCTTTGTGAAACCGTCAAGAGGTGATGACGCTAGATCAGATTCCTCACCCCGTGATTACAAGAAGAGGAGTTGCCACAGATGCAAGAAACTTGGTCACTACATAACTGATTGTCCTCAGTGGGCAAAGGAATAAAAGAAGAAGAAATACAAGGATGATAGTCCGGCGACTCGAAGAAGTAGAAGAAATCTTAAAAGTCCTCATCATCAAAATCTTCAAAGTCCTCATCTCACAAGAAGAGCAGTTCCAAGAAGGCTTGGGCATTCATTGGCAAGGAAATGGACTCGGAAGCTAAATCTGAGGAAAATGAGGAAGAGGAGGCATCTGAAGTCAGACTTTGGTGTGGTGAGCCTAGCCCTCGCTACTGCTTTCGTGAGCTGGTCCATCTTCAACACTAAGGAAAATGGCTACATCAACACCGCTGATGATGGCAACAATGACTACACTCCCACCTATTGCTTCATGGCAAAAGGTGCCAAGGTAATCAAATATCCCTCCTCTAAATCAATTGAGAATGAATCTGATGAAAATCTCAAACATAGCTATTGCAAACTTGCTAGGATTGCTGTTAAACAACCAAAGGCTTTTGAAAAGGTTCAAAATCTGCTTGACAAAAGCGATGACCTGTTGGGTGAGGAAATGGGTCGAACTCAAACTGATAATCTTCAGCAACTACAGTCTAAGTTTGATAACCTACAAAGTCATTATAACACTCTCTTGTCCGATCATGAGAAGCTTTCTTATGAATTTCTTCAAATAAAGCAAGATCTTGAGAAGCTAAGGGTGAGTCATGCAGGTCTTCAGAAGGAAAACGATTCATTGCTTGCTCAGTAGGTCAGTTCCGCTCAGGAAGAATTCGTTCCATCGTGTTTGAAATGCATTGAACGTGAATCTGCTAATTCTTCACTTGAAAGTTCAAATGCTTCTATTGTTGCAAGTTCTTCAACTGTCTCTGTGGTCACAAATTCCTCATCTAAGGATACCACAAGTATCACTAATGATAATGCAGGGTTGAAGGAATTGTATGTGACAGGCATGTACAAAAGCCTCAAAGGGCATCAGACTCCTTGTGATGTGCTTAAAAAGCAAATCTTGCACAGGAACCCTAGGAAAGAGGGTATTGCCTTTGAGAGAAAACTCAATGCTGATGGGACCTATTGGAAACCTGAGCAGTATCCTAAAACCTCGTGGGTTGTTGCAAAAGGACCTCCCATAGATCCATCCACTTTATCTGGATTTACATGTGAATTTTCATATCCATCTGATGAGTCATTTGACTCCAAGTATAAACTGTTCAAAAATCAGAATTGTGAAGTATTTGCTAGATATGTTGGAACTAACTACAGGAACGACCCCCCTATGAAGAAAATCTGGGTTCCCAAAAGATGCCTTGAAAATCTTCAGGTGAATGTCCTCATGACACCACCTGTGAAGAATAGGAACCCCATATCAAATTCTTCATATGGACCAAAGTCTTCATGTGGATCAAATCCTTCATATGGATCAAATTCCTCACACGGATCCAGATCCTCATATGAACATCATCATGCTAACACTTCTGCTTTGCAGGCAAAATCTAAGAGCTATGAATATGTGCATTATTCTTCAAATCACTATGTTCATAAGTCCTTGAAGAATTTCTCTGCTTATTCATATGCATACTCTAACCCCCTTCTATGAAACGAAGTGCACTGCCTTCAATGCCACCATTCTCTTATGGAGCTCACATAATGATGAACTCTTTGCCACCCCTCCAGATGTGGGTGGTGAAGAAAAAGAACTAATATCTTATGCACGGTCAGGTCTCCAGATGAACTTGAACATCTAAAGAATTTGCTGGAGACCTGAATATGCTTGGAAGGACACAAACTAATCATGAAGAAATGAATTCCTCATTTCCCACGTCCTCATACTGCTATATCTATTGCACTAATTGATGAAATTCTGTCTGACAAATTTGATGTCATATTCTTTACTCTTAAGTATATGAGTTCGTAAGAAGTACTAATTCATTTGCACGAAGATACACCCAAAGCTACTGAGTGGGTCCCCGATAGTGGATGTAAAAAATCACATGATAAGTGATAAGAGCTTAATGAGGGACTCTGCCTTATCTCCATCGCATCTGAAGCATATCACCTACGTTGACAAAGGCAAAAGCAAGGTATTGGGTCTAGGTAGGGTCGCAATCTCAAAGGATCGACACATGGACAAAGTCATGCTTGTCGAGTCCCTTGGATTCAACCTCATGTCTATCTCAATGCTTTGTGATCTTGATATGGTTGTCATCTTTGGAAAATATCATTCATTGTGCTCATGGAATCTGACAATTCCAAAGTGTTCGCAGGACCACAGCCTGCCACATGTCTACTTGTAAAAGCTCTAGAAGGCTGGCTATGGCATCGTTGACTCGGTCATGCTGGCATGAGGAACTTACATACACTCGTGAAGAAGAAGCATGTCAATGGCATCGAGGGTGTCAAATTCCTCCACGGTCATCTTTGTGGGGCTTGTGAGGCTGGAAAGATGACTAGAGCCAAGCACCCCTCGAAGACTATCATGGCTACCACTCGTCCTTTTGAATTGCTTCACATGGACCTCTTTGGCCCTACTAATTATGCCACACTAACAAATGCAACATCTCTATATGGATTTGTTATTGTTAATGAATATTCTGTTACACATGGGTGCATGTCATTACTTACAAAACTGAAGTGCAGGAAGTCTTCAGATGATTTTCCTCAAGAGCCTCGACGAATTTTGGTGTGAAGATCAAGCATATCCGGAGTGACAAATGGACCGACTTCAAGAATACTGGTCTTGATGAATATCTTGATGAACTTGGTATTACTCACGAGTAATCTGCCCCATATACTCCTTAGCAGAATGGCGTCGTGGAGCGCAAGAACAAGACTCTTGTTGAGATGGCTCGCTCTATGCTTGATGAATACAGGACGCCTCGTCACTTCTGGCCTGAGGCTATTGATACTGCATGCCACATTATCAACAGGGTATACAAATTCTTCAAAAAGACCTCATATGAACTCCTCACTGACAAGAAACCCAATGTGAGTTACTTCAAAGTCTTCGGTGCTAAATGTTGGATTAGAGATCCTCATCACAACTCTAAATTTGCACCAAAAGCACATGAGGGCTTTATGCTTGGTTACGGAAAGGACTCGCACACCTACAGAGTCTTCAACACCTATCACCACAATGTTGTTGAAACTGTTGATGTGCGGTTCGATGAAACTAACGGCTCGCAAAGAGAGCACCTACCTCCCGTGTTAGATGAAATATCTCCTAAGGAATCCATCAAGATCAAGGCTACTGAGGATGTCATACCCACTGAAGAATTTGCTGAAGAACTCATTCCAGCACGTGAAGAAAATCATGTTGGTGCATCTGAGGAAAATGGCTCTGAAGAAAATGTTGAGCCCAATCAACGTCGTCAACCTGCTCATCCTCGCGTTACAAATGAAGTTCAGATTGAGAAAATCATCAACGAGATCGACACACCGGGTCCACTCACACACTCAATAGCTTCACATTTGTCTAACTTTTGTGGGAATTTCGCTTTTGTCTCTATCATAGAGCCCACCAAATTTTATGAGGCATTTCTGGAGCCTGAGTGGATTCAAGCGATGCAAGAGGAATTACATCAATTCGATCTCAACAATGTCTGGGAAATTGTCAAGCGACCAAACCCTCAGAAGCACAATATCATCGGCACTAAGTGGATCTACCGCCACAAGCAAGATGAAAATGGCCTAGTGGTGAGGAAAAAGGCTCGTCTTGTAGCTGAAGGCTACACACAGGTTGAAAGAATTGATTTCGATGGAACTTTTGAACAAGTTGCTATACTTGAGGCTATTCACATATTGCTTGCTTATGCTAACCATCATAATATCATCTTAGATCAAATGAATGTGAAAAGTGCATTCCTCAATGGTAAGCTTGACGAACATGTATTTGTTGCTCAACCCCCAGGATTTGAAGATCCTAAGAATTCCGACAAAGTCTTCAGACTCCACAAGGCCCTCTATGGCCTCAAGGAGGCCCCTCGGGCATGGTATGATACACTGAAGGAATTCCTCATGAAGAAAGGCTTCAAACCCGGTTCACTTGACCCAACTCTTTTAAGAAAAAAACCTATGATGATGAATTATTCATGTGCCAAATATATGTTGATGATATTATCTTTGGCTGTACTAACCAATGTTACCGTGATGAGTTTGCATATATGATGAGTGAGGAACATCAAATGTCTATGATGGGAGAATTGAAATTATTCTTAGGTCTTCAAATTCATCAACAACGCAATGGCATCTTGATATCTCAAGAGAAATACCTCAAGGATGTGTTGAGGAAATTCAGCATGCAAGATTGCAAATGCGTCAAAATCCCTATGCCCACAAATGGTCGTCTATGCACTGATGAAAATGGTAAAGACTTCGATCAGAAGTTATACCGCTCCATGATTGGCTCTTTAATGTATCTATGTGCATCTAGGCCAGATATTATGCTTAGTGTTTTCATGTGTGCCTGTTTTCAAGCTACACCAAAGAAATCACACCATAAGGCTATGAAACATATTCTTCGATATCTAGCTCACACTCCAACACTTGGATTATGGTACCCCAAGGGCTCGGTTTTTGATCTCATTGGATATTCTGACTCTGACTATGCTGGTGATCGAGTGGATCGCAAGTCAACATCTGGAACATGCCATTTCCTCAGACGATCCTTAGTATGTTGGTCCTCTAAGAAGCAGAACTACATATCACTCTCTACTGCTAAAGCTGACTACATTCCTGCTGGTTCTTGTTGTGCTCAACTGCTATGGATGAAGCAAACCCTCAAGGACTATGGCATCAATATGAAGAATGTGCCACTCTACTGCGACAATGAGAGTGCCATAAAGATTGCACATAACCCAGTTTAGCACTCGAAGACTAAGCACATCCAGATTCGTCATCACTTTCTTTGAGATCATGTGTTGAAGGGAGACATGTCCATCGAGCATGTCAAGACTGAAGATTAGCTAGCGGATATCTTCACAAAGCCCTTGAATGAGAAGAGATTTATCAAGTTGCGGCGTGAGCTAAATATTTAGAAGTTTTGAATGTTCTTCGAAAGGATGCACATCCTAACACTCATGCAAAATTTATGACTTAGATGTGCAACACACGAAGTAATGTTTTTCTTCAACCAATGAAGACTAACCCTCTAAGGGTGAAGAAATTAATGAAGAATTTGATTCTCAGAGCCCTACTACAATTGTATGCGGCATCTGAAATCATCATTCTTATTCGGTGGGTCACGCCACCAACATAAGTTGAAAATCTTGAAAATTGAGTTTTTCTTCATTTTGCACATTCTTAAAATTTTCAAATTCATCAATGTTCAAATTCTTCAACTTTGAAAAGTCTTCAAACTTTTCGACTGGTGTTCTTCATTGCCTATATATATATATATATATATATTGAGTTTTCAATGTCCTCAACAGCATTCACTTATTGCTAATTCTTCAAGATTGATTTTCTTCTAAGTGAATGTGATCGGACCTGTTCCCCCTTCTATGCTAAATTCAACCTAGTATGTTCACAAGTACAAAATGTGCATTGTATTTGAAACTCGTTCAAAATCTTCCCTATGTCCTTGTCAGCTGAAGAATTTGCGAATGAAACGTTAAAATTTTCATATCTGAATTTTCATCTTTTGCCGCTCAAACTTTTCCGCATCCGATGATGGATTAAACAACTCACCCACGATCCCCCATGATCTCCACCGCTCTTTACATGGGTGACACATGTCATTAGAAGAGTAAGGGTTAGGGGAATGTTCGTCCAAAATCTTCGGACGGGTAGTTTTTCACCGTGGCTATAAATACCCCTCCCATTCCTCATACCTTATTTACTTTGTTCGACCTCCAGCTAGCTCGAGCTCTTAGACCTAGCGCTATCGCTACTCTCCATTATCGCCGGTGAGGAAGAGCTTCACTGCCTCGACCTCGTCGCCGTCATACTCGCGCCAGCCGCGGAAATCTTCACTCCACCGCCGCCGTAGTTGCCTCTCACCGCCAAGTTAGGGCGTGGGAGATCTGAACGGACGAACTTCTCCATCTTCACTCTCAGTTCGTCGCGTTCTTCGTCAAGGGTAAATAAAATCTAATTTTACTGCCCTACTTTTATTCTTATGATTTCCAAAAAAAATCTTCAAAAGGTGTTTATTCTTCAACTGCCCACTCCATAAACACCCGAATGCTTCTGTATCTTGATTTGTTTCTCTAAGTTATGCTTTTCTTCAAGATTCCTCAATTGTGTGGATTTTCAAATCTATACAACTCTGGAACCTATCTCAAGAACGCTTTGTGAAATTCCTCAAGAACACCTATGGTCAAATTCCTAAAACTTGATTCTTTTGAAAAATTTCTGAGAATGCATATGACCTCTCCAAATTCATCGCACATATACTCTGTTCACAGGTACAAAATATCCATTGCTGAATCATTAGGTTCTCATTAACTTAATTTATTTGCAGCATTCCTCGAAGAAAAGTTGCATACTTCCTAAGATACATCCATTGTTCAAAATCTTCAAGTGAGGAAAATTGCAGGGAAAAGACCTCAGAAGGGAGGAAAGAGGCCAGAGACAAACACTACTAATGAAATCCCTAAAGATATTTATGCTGAGTACTGCACACCGGATGAAGCTACAAATGGCATGGAAAACAAGAATTAGTGCAAAGTGCGCATACAGAGGATTGAGAGGAGATGGGCAAGTGAATGAAGGGAATACCGCTATGTTACTCCCAAGTACATGAAGAAATTCGCTGTACACCCTCCTGTCCAAGACCACCATCGGCTCCTGGCCAACAAGCTAATCCTACCAGTATCATGCGTGGTGAGGAATTTCCAAGAGAATGGGCCAAGCACCAAGCCAAATTGGCTAAAATTGCAAAAGAAGCAGGGAAGAGATTCAATGAAGATTTTGCTGCTGCTGCTGAGGCCTCTGCCAGTAAGCCCAAGAAGGCCATGCTGAAGAAACCAGCTATGAAGCCAAGTTCCTCAACAACAATTTCCTCATGGCCAACAAAAAAACCCTCACGGAAAAATCCTCAGACAACTTCTTCAAGGGCAGTACCAATTCCTTTGTTGCCACAAAATCCTCAACCGTTGCTGCAAAGTCCACAACACCAGTGCACCTTGCAACATGTCAACGGACTGCAGGTTTTTCCATTGTGCCAGGAGCATCTGCAAGTTCCTCAGCTCCACCATGGTCCTCAACTGGTCCAACTTTGTTGAAGAAAAAGGCCATTGCTGGACGTGCAACGAGGCCAAGCCCTCATAAGAAGCAAGTTGCTTTCCAAGTTCCATATGATGATGATGAAGCTGATGATGAAGAACTCACTGAAATCATCAGGGATAGGGAAGAAAGGGCAGCTAGAGCCAAAGGTAGTGTTGTGCCTCTCATGCTGGATCCAAGGAAGATCCTAGACTTCATTGATCTATGGCATAAAGACCCCAACACTCCACTGCCTGACTTGAACCTCACTCCTGGTCAAAGTCACATGCTAAATGCCTTCATAGGCGTAGAAAATGAAAGTTTCAGAAGGCTAGGTAGATCAAGAAGGCTTAGTATAAGAAGGAGTGCTTTCTGAAGGACAATGTTGTGAATATGACTCCTGAAGAACTTGTGAATATGCAAAAGGAGATCAAAGATCTCAGTGATGAATTTGGCACTTATCGTGCAGATTGGCTAGGTGCCAAAGTCAGATTCGTCAAGCTTGCAAATAACCTCAAACCAAAGGTTGCAGCTCCATTGCTACATGAAATTCCTCAGGCTAAAGCATCTGCTCAGCAAACTGAAGAAAATACAAGTGCAGCTGCTGAAAATCAGGCAGCTGAAGAAAATGAGAGTACCAGGGCTGCTGAAGAAATTCCAGCTCCTGAAGAAATTTCTAGGGAAACCTCCAATGTTGCGCCTGAAGAACAACCCAGGCCAGCTGAAGCTTTTGTGCACCTGAAGAAACTGAACAAGCCAGGGCAACTACATTAGTTGAGCTTGAAGAAAGAACCCATGTCATCTGCTCCTCCTGCCAAACCATCAAAGGTGAAGAAAGTCACTCTTCCTTCTGCATCAGAGGTGAAGAAAACCAAGGCTGCTGAGAAGGTAGCTGTGAAGAAAAGGAAAGCATAAATGACTGCGGAGTCTTCACCTCCCAAGAAAGTGAGGACATTGAGAAGTTACTTCACTCACCCAATTGATGTTGTTCCAATCTCTGTTGTGCCATCAAAGGAGCTCATTCCTTTTGGTGAGGATTATGTCATTTCAGATGACACAAATGAAGAAAATTCGTATGCTGCTTTTTCAGTGCAGTTGGATGAAGAAATTGAAGTGGAAGATATCCCTTCAACCCCACCGGTATCATCGCCCATGCCTCAATTCACAGCTGAAGAGTCCGGCGTTGAAGAAATGGAAGAAGACGTGGACATTGGTTCCACCACTCCTATGCTCAGTGTTGACTATTAGGAAAATCTTCACCCCAATTCACCATTGACCACACCTCTGATTCCAATTCCTCAGTCCTCGGTGCAAACTGAAGAAATTCAAACGGGATCCGAAGGACGTGAAACATCTCTTCTTTCCATTCCTGAAGAAGTTCCAGGTACTATAGCTGAAGAAATGGAGACTCAACACGCTGCTGAAGAACCCTTCAATTCCTCAGACAGCAGCTCCAGAGCCAAATATAGAAGAAGTTGTGAAACCTTCAACCACAAATCTTCAGAGCAAGCAACAAAATCCTCATACAAAGAAGCAAAAATTCAAGGCTGATGATTTCTTTGCTGATCATCATTTCTTCACTGACTTCAACCCATATGACTCAGCAAGACTTCGACGCAAGAGGTTGTGGACAACAAGTTAGATGAACTTCTATTCTTCACTCCTGTTTGAGAAGGACAAGGTATTTCAGCACCATCAAATTCCTCATGTGGATAAAAAGTCCCTACCATGCTTTCAACCTGTCCTAAATGTTCTTCACGAAGCTGGGATTCTGAATTTCTACGCTGACATCTGCGATTGGAAAGAAGAGCTAATTCTTGAATTCTATGCCACTCTACACTTCACTAGAAACGTGGCTGATGTGAATCATGGGTGCTTGACTGGATGTCTGAGAATACTCATTACAAAGCCTTGGCCTCTGAATTGCTTCACGCTGTACTGGTCAGTCCACCTGGTGAAGGCGCAAGGCTAATGTATGAGGAACCTGAACTTTCAAATCATCTAATGCCAGTGCTCATGAAACCTTTGAAGGCTGGCCAAGCTCCAATAATCACCTTCCTAGTGAAGGATTTGCTCTATGTGCCACGGACAATCTACCGCATTCTAACCAAAACCCTCAGTCCGATCAAAGGCCACAACTCTGAAGAACAGGAAGTTGTTGGCATCATGAAGAATTTGCTATTCAACATAATTCATGGGATTCCCATTAATTATCACGATTTCTTCATGAGGACTTTGGTGAATGATGCTCTATCTCCATTTCAGTTGAAGCCTTATGCACCATGGATTACGAAATTCATCAGAACTAGGTCTTCAATTCACTACCAGGCAGATTGTCAGAATCACCTCAGCTATTTGCCTCCTATTGTAGTCCTCAAAAGGACTATTTCGTCAGTTGATGAAAAAGGCGAAGTTGCTGTTATTAATGAAGGCACTCGTCCATTGGATGGTCAGTTTCACAAAGCTGCATCTTACTCCACTAATGATGACTCTGCAACTCAAGATTCTACCTCAAAAGCTTCCAAGCAAAATCCTCAAGCAACTGCTCCATGAGTGATGAATGATCGTGAGCTTCTCCTAAGTCATCATCAGAAGGTCGATCGCAATCACAAGTGGGTCAAGAGGCAATTTAGCTCAATTCTTCAGAATATGACTATCACACAAAACACGGTGAAGAAGAATTAGTACTATGCACATGAAATCTTCTATCGTACTTGGGTCATACTTTCTCATCTATACAGTGATGAAGACCTCAATCAGATGGGATTTCAACAGGACTTTGTCTGGTCTCAGCCTCCATCAAACAAATTCAAGAAGGCCAAAGTTCCTCAGCTGGTTACAAGTTCATATTCTTCATCACGTGAGACGGATGAAGATGAAGATTTGAATGACACTGCGGCAGGCCCTACTTCAGTAGACGACCCCAACAACGCTGGCGCTCCATCGACTTCATGATGATATTGTTTAGGGGCATTTTTCATCATTTTTCGTCCCTTTTGGTCATTCGATGACAAATGGGGAGAAATTTGAGTTAGTCTTCAAGCGGGTCTTATATATGGGCGCTTTTTCTTTAAGTTACATTGCTCTTCTGGGTGTTTTCTCTGATGAGTTGTAAACTTAAGTCCTATGGTGGTCTGATACTTTTAAACTGCTTTCTGCATGTTTATTTCCTCAAGTACCTTAACGCGCACATGCTGAATTTCATCAGCCACCATATTTCATCATGCATTTCAAATTATGCATATCATATGTTAAATGTGTGTATGAATTACAAGATATAGGGGGAGATCTCCATGATTTTACTCTACAATGTGCATTTGTTATCCAAAGCAAATTCCTCAAATATGTACATCTTCAGGGGGCTTATTCTATATCTTGCAATGAAATTCCTCAATATCAGTATTTACATTTCATATGTTTATCCCCGTTGAAAACTTAACCTATTTGTCATCAATCACCCAAAAGGGGGAGATTGTAAGTGCATCTAGTGACCGTTAGTGATTTTGGTGTACTGAATACTTATAGGTTAAGGAAATAATGTGTTTGTGAGTGTACACAGGTTCTATAAGTATATGAGGAGTTTGATATTTACGAAGAAAGTCGACCCCTAAAAATGAATGTCTTTAGTTGAAGACTTTCGTTTTCTTGAAGACTTTGAAAATGAGGAAACTGGTGTGACCTTGAACACTTTGATATTGATGTGAGGATTATGAAGCGTGAAGACTTTTGTTTTCATAGTTTCATTTTCTCTTTCTTGAGTCATAAGAAACACCGTATTGTTAAAGGGGGGTGAGGTAAAACTAAGGAAACCCTTTCCAAGTGATGCTCATCTCAAATCCCACACCTACCCAATCCTTTCGAGTGAAGGCATAGGAAATCTCATACAATTCAGTCAATTTCTTCAATGACAGAGATGAAGACCTTCTGGTCTCTAAGGAATTGTTCTAACTGAGGAGTTAGGAATTCACCAATGCGGATTGCCTACAAGTGAGGAACATGATAGACCTGAGGAATTTGAGAGCTCAAATTTCCGACCGTTGTTGTGCCATGCGCCAGCTGTCCCAAATATCTTATCCACCTAATGGTCATATCATTGAAGGGCATTTATGGCTTCTCATGTCGGACTGCTCCTAGGCTATAAATGGTTGCCCCCTACAACCATTAGTTGGTTGGCTACTCTAAGAGAAACTGGCACTTGTCATTTAGACCATACCATCCTCTGAGGACTTTGAGACTAAATCATCAGTGAGGAAAAACCCAAACCCAAACACCTAAAACTCGAAGTGATTGAGCATCACTGAAGAGATTGTTCGTGTGTGGAACCGACGCTTGTTACCTTTGAAGACTGTGCATCTTCCAGATGGTTAGGCGTCATGGTCTAGAGCATCCAAGAGGAATTGTGGATCGCCGAGTGACCAAGTCTGTGAAGGTTTGGATGTCACCTGAAGACTTACCACGTGTCATTGGGCGAGGTCTGTGTGACCTTAGCTCAAGGATAATATGGTGAGGACTATGTGTCCGGGACTGTGTGTCCTCAGGTTTAAATACCTAGCCGCTCCAACTAGACATACAACTGTCACAGCAGTTGAAATTTGTCTACCAAATCATCGTCTTCACCAAGATACTGGTTCTATTTCCTCAACCCTTTCATTTCCCTATTGATGTGTTCATAAACTTGATCTTTACTGTTTGAAGACTTTGACTGAAGACTTTCTCAATTTACTCAATCCTAATTCTTCAGTCACTTTGTCTTCATCCTCCTTATCCTATTTAAACGCTACTCGTGCTCTGTCCTTGTTTCATATCATCATGATGAATGTATTACTGCCATGCTATGCTTGCACCTGAGTACTTATTCCACTGCTACTAGTTCGTCACTTAGCAAATTCCTCAAGTCTTATTTCCTCAGTGACTAATTTGTAAAAATTGCCTATTCACTCCCTCTAGTCGATATAACGCACTTCCAAATTACGATGGTTCTCGCATGATTCACGGGCACACAAAAGTAGCAGTAGTTCCCATAGATGGATTCAAACAGAGTACTACCATGGTTCTCGCCTGATTCACGGGCAAATAGATGGATGCAAGGTTCGGTTAATTAAACACAATACAAACTACTTTGAAACACTAGATGGGCCAACTATTTCAAGCCACCGATCTAATTTGCAATGGATACAAGACGGACCATGCCACACACACCAACAAGGATGTCCGGCAGCAGCTCAATCCATTCAGCCTTCTTGAAGATAACCTTGTGGACTTGCCACTCGTAAACTTGTTTTTCGAGGCATGCCACACCATCTTCCTCCGTAAGCTTGACAAGAACAGTATGCCTCACAAAAGAATGAGTAGCTTTGAACTGCTTGTGCTTCAGTACACCCTGGACAACACACCTGACAATAGTGTCGCTAGAATACATCTCGTCTTTGGTATAAGTACAACTGGCTTCCAGGATGGAACAACCTAAGAACTTTGTTTTCCCAGTGTGTATATTCAGGTCATCCTCCTCATACAGAGTGACATATACAACCATACAATCCTTGTCTGCATTAGGGCCCTAATGGAAATAGAAACAAATTCTGAATTACTTTCTAATATAAAAAAACAAGTTATTTAAACCACTATGTAGAGTCAAAAGTATGCATGACAGGGAAGGTAGCATGGCATTGGAGCTAATAAAATATTGCATTATTTATTACCACATAATTAGATGAAAAACTACAATCAAGATCGGCAAAGAAGGAAATCACATTGGGCAGCTCAACAGGGGGGGGGAGGACACATCCTCAAAGGGGGAAACTTGTCCTGCAGTGTAACGGGGGTTGTAACCTTAAACATGGTGTTGACCAAGCTATGAGCGTATCTGGGGTCAGCTCCATGGTGGCCTCCATCTTCTTAGTGTTCTCTGTCTCGTGGAGATCAGCCTCCCGCATCTTCTCCAACACCGGCAGATCTTTGCCTGGTTCTCCTTGACTACCTCATGAAACTGACGAATAGAAGACAAATGAAAGGAAAAACACAATTGCATGACAATGAAACAAAAAGGAGAGTGAGGGTCGGTTACTTCTTTGCAAAAAAATTCGAAAGCAAATATACCAACATCATGGATCTGCTTACCTTCCCTTCGTTGGGAGAGAAGAACAATGGCAGAAGCAAGTGTTGGCTTTCTTGAAGACGGCGAGAGACAAGGGGATTCAACGAATAGTGAAATGATGCTTGCTTCATCCATCCAACTTAGACTACGGGGAGGTGGGGTTTTGTGATATGACGGCTCGTTACTGCCGCGCTACGACCGGGGTGACTCTCCGCTTGCATACCACCTTCTAGCTCGGTGGATGACAGTTGGGCCCATGCGCTGCATGGCCCTTATGTCGGTGAACCAAAGTAAAATGGCATTCAGTTGCGGTAGAAGTTTCGATGACCTAGAAGGTGCCAGAAGCGGTAGTGTATCCACTGTACTAGTAGTAATTGTTTTTCTGGGTAGCTGTCGAGTTTCTCCACTATACTCGTATAGTAATTGTTTCTCTGGGCACAAGACAAAAGATCCCATCCACCCTAAATAATAAATTCAATTCAAAAGCCCATATATTTACTTAATGAGAGGCTCTACCTAGCACAAAGCCCCCAAAAGAACCTGGGAGCTCTTCTTCCTCCTCACTCTGACCCACCTCATGTCAGTTCGCTCCACTCGTACCCCCAAATTCCTCACCTCACTCCTATAGAAAACTCCAGCTCTCCTTCTTCCTCACTACTACAGAAAATCCCAGCCCCCTTCTTCTTCACTCGCACTACAACTAGGCTCGGCATTCGTTACTCTGCTCAAATACGTGAGTTCAACACAACACCCTCAAGGAAAATGGAGTCGGCTAACCCCGACACCAAGAAGATGAGGCTCCTCCCAGCGGTGACACCTATTGTAGATCGCACACCTGGAAGCACGGGTAGAAGCGGCAAGCCAGCCCGGATACGAGGAACCCGTAGAATCTCGGGTGGACAACATCAGCGATCTCCCAGACGCCATCCTTGGGCGGATCATCTCACTTCTCCGCACCAAGGATTGCTGATGCACCCAAGTCCTCTCAACTCGGTGGTGCCCTCTATGGCGCCCCGCACCCCTTAATCTCGACTATCCTCAGCTATCTCTCTTTAATGATTTTGAACTCCCCAGAGCAATCAGCTCCTCCCACCAAGGCTCCGTTAAAGAGCTCTCCATCTCGGCATGCTACCTGTGCATGCCCGGCATGGTGGACGTGGCTAAAATCCCCTGAGTTCACAAAGCTACAACTGTTTGACTTCTACTATTCCCCTAGGAATCACATACCACATATCGAACGCCATGTACTTGTGCCCTCAGCACCGATATCCATCTCTCGGGTTTTCTCCTCTCTCCAAACCGCCAACTTTGCACTCTGCAACCTACCAGACAATCTGGTACAAAAGCTTTGACGCCCACTTCTCTAAAAACTTTCACATGTGCGGGTTCGTATGTCGAAGGCCTCATTGCACAACATCATCCACTCTAGTTGCCCTGCCCTGGAGTGCCTGGTGCTTGTTTTGATAGTTAGAATCGGTTATGTCCAAATAAAGTCGCCTAACCTTTTAAGAATTGGAAGTTCTTTTGATGGAAGGCAGCTCATCATCGAAGATGCCCCTTCACTTCAAATGTTAATCCTTGATTCTTGTTAATCACCGTAGGAAATAACTGTTGTCTCTGTGCCTAAACTAGAGACCTTGGGTCTAATACATGATCTATGTGCTCATTTCAAGATGGTGTTTGGCTCCACAATTCTTCAGGTACTGTATATTATCATCTACACTTGTAATCATAAGCTACATTTTAAATTTCTATGCATAAGTTCTATATCATCTAGGAGTACACTTTTTGGACTAATATTATGTTCTATGCTCAATGAAGAGTTTATCCATGGATAGCCTATCAATGTTGTTGGATTATGTCAAGATTTTATATATCCATACGTATATAAAGGTGATAATTTCATGCACATTGGAAGCCCGCATATAGTGTACTAGAATTACATCTTTTGGGCACCGAGCGACATCCATTATGATGGGAAAATATTGCTTGTGGCGCCTATGCTCCTTCCCACGGGGCGGGGGGGGGGGGTCCAGTGGCCATCTCGACTATCTTGATCTTCAGCCAGTGCGCCATGGTCTTCACGAAGGCCATCTGAGCTCTCTAATGTATACGGAGTGCTTCAAGACGTTAATCTGGGGTGTGACGTCACATAGCTTCTTCACTAAGCCAAGGTAGCTGCTCGGCAACGGTTCTGATGGCCCTAGATGGACACAGAGGTCCGTCATGGCCAGCTTCGCCATCCGATGCAACTCCATTACCTACTTCATTTGGTTGTTAAGGAGGGGGGGGTGCTCGGGCACCTGGAACTGCTCCCAAAACAACCTATGCTTGGCATCCTCCTCTTGGGACGCAAAGTGCCTTGCCACATCTTCCGTTCTCCTCGAAAGATCTGCAAAAGCGCCCGGGGAATTCCACACTTGCGTGAGCAAAGTGAACCTGTTACCACCAAAGAAACTTTGTAATAAGTACAACTTACCATCTACCATAAGCCTGACTTGGCGGAGTTCTTCTCGGGCGCCTCACGTCTCCGCCCTCACCTCCTGGATCGCCAACTTCACTAAGGATAGCTCGGTGGCCTGATCCTTGCCTTTTTCTCAAGGTTATCACATTTTGTGATGGCATCCTTGAGCTCTTGGTGCACCTCGACCACTCTGGCCTCGTGCTTGCACTAACGGTCTTCATCATTGTCAGTTCGGCGACCGCTAAATCGGCTGCTGCCTTCTGTTCTGCGGCCTCTTCCTTCGCCATCTTTAGATCGGCCTCTGGGTTCTCAACCTCCGTAGCGATAGCTACGGTCATGATAAGCGTCCCTCAATTAGGGATAAACCCGAATACCTCGCTTGATGAGGAAACCACGGTGTTAAACAGTCCAGTCTCTACTTAAGTTGCGCCTCATCGAACCGTTTGTTGAGAATGTCAAGCTCCTCATCGGAGCTTTTATGCTTTGGAGTCACCTCAGCTAGTTCCACGGCATTGGCGGCCACTGCTAAAAACGAGGCCTACACAACACTTATGCATGTCAGACTCCGGAGTTATCGATTCTTAAATCCACTGCCAAGTTTTCTCCAAACCTGCCAGAGTCCCGGGGGCTACGATTCACTTTTTACTATCATTAGTGTTCTTGAACTATTCGAGCACCGCTTGAGTTTTTCAAACTCACCTAGGGCTCGGCGGCTACTATATATGAGGATTGCAAAGCCCTATAAACTAACTTCTCTTTGTAAAAGGGTATTACATGATTCACCTTGAAGCCCGTCAAGAAGCCGTTGAAGGCCTCCTTTAGTTTGCTGTCAACGGAATGAATGCTTTGCAAAACCGCTCCCATTAGGACGTGGTGTTCTTCAATGATGAAGGAGCTATTCAAAGCCTCCTCCGTCATGGCCGGCAACCCAGTTTCAACCTGTCCCGCAACGGGTCGCACTGGTGGTGGCACCTCGGCTCCCCCTTTGGTAGAGGCCAGAATGGACGACTCCGGGGGCTATGGGGACTCCAGGACCGTCTTCGGAGAAAGCTTAGGCTGACTGATCTCTCCTTCTTTGTTCGTTAGAAGAGATCTGCCTCCTGGTCTTCGACGATCGAGGTATTAACCTCGGCCATGAGATCGTCACCCCTGCCCTTCGTGTTTGGACCAGGAGGGTTCTGCTCAATGAAGAGTTTGTCCATGGACAGCCTATCAATGGTGCTGGATTATGTCAAGATTTTATTTATTCATACGAATAGTTTTGATCTAAACAAGATTATTGGCTTGCTACAATGATTTCCATGTCTGGAGAAGTTGTATATAAAGGTGATAATTTCACGCACATTGGAAGCCCGCATATAGTGTACTAGAATTACATCTTTTGGGCACTGAGCCTCTATCGCCCGAGCGCCATCCATTATGATGGGAAAATACTGCTCGGGGCGCCTATGCTCCTTCCCACGGGGTGGGGGTACGGTGGCCATATCGACTAGCTTGATCTTCGCCAGTGCGCCATGGTCCTTGCGAAGGCCATCCGAGCTCTCTAATGTATACGGAGTGCTTCAAGATGTTAATCTGGGGCGCGACGTCATGTAGCTTCTGCACTAAGCCGAGGTAGCTTCTCGGCAGCGGTTCTGAAGGTCATAGATGGACACAAAGGTCCTTCATGGCTGACTTCGCCTTCCTATGCAACTCCATTACCCGCTTCATTTGGTTGTTTAGGAGGGGAGGCTGCTCGGGCGCCTGGAACTGCGCCCAGAACAACCTATGCTCGGCATCGCCCTCCTGGGACACGAAGTGCCTTGCCACATCTTCTGCTCTCCTCAAAAGATCTGCAAAAGCGCCTGGGGAATGCCATACTCGCATGAGAAAAGATAACTTGTTACCACCAAAGAAACTATGCAATAAGTACATCATACCATCTACAACAAGCCTGACTTGGTGGAGTTCTTCTCGGGTGCCTCGCGTCTTTGCCCTCACCTCCCGGGTTGCCAACTTCAGTGAGGATAGCTCGGTGGCATGATCCTTGTATTTTTTTCTCAAGGTTATCACATTTTGTGATGGCATCCTTGAGCTCTTGGTGCACCTCGACCACTCTGGCCTCGTGCTTGCACTAACGGTCTTCATCATTGTCAGTTCGGCGGCCGCTAAATCGGCTGCTGCCTTCTGTTCTGTGGCCTCTTCCTTTGCCATCTTTAGCTCGGCCTTGGGGTTCTCAACCTCCGTAGCGATAGCTACGGTCATGATAAGCGTCCCTCAATTAGGGATAAACCCGAATACCTCGCTTGATGAGGAAAACCACGGTGTTAAACAGTCCAGTCTGGAGATATCTTTTCCCTCATCGAACCGTTTGTTTAGAATGTCAAGCTCCTCATTGGATCTTCTATGGTTTTGAGTCACCTCGACTTGTTCCATGACATTGGCGGCCACCTCTAAAAACGAGGCCTGCACAACACTTATGCATGTCAGACTCCCGAGTTATCGGTTCTTAGATCCTCTGGCAGGTTTTCTCCAAACCTTCCAGTGTCCCGGGGCTATGGTTCACTTTTTACTATCATTAGTGTTCTTGAACTATTCGAGCCCCGCTTGAGTTTTTCAAACTCACCTAGGGCTCGGGGGCTACTATATACGAGGATTACAAAGCCCTATAAAATAACTTCTCTTTGTAAAAGGGTATTGCATGATTTACCTTGATGTCCATCAAGAGGCCGTTGAGGGCCTCCTTTAGTTTGCTATCAATAGACTGAATGCTTTGCAAAACCGCTCCCATTAGGACGTGGTGTTCTTAAACAACGAAGGAGATATTAAAAGCCTCCTCCGTCATGGCCAGCCACCTAGTTTCAACCTGTTCTGCAACGGGTCGCACTGGAGGTGGCACCTCGTCTCCCCCTTCGGTAGAGTACGGAATGGATGACTCCGGGGGCTTTGGGGACTCTGGGACCATCTTCATAGAAATCTTAGGCTGACTGATCTCTCCCTCTTTGTTCGCTGGAAGGGATCCCCCTCCCGGTCTTCGGCGATCAAGGTATTGTCCTCGGCCATGATATCATCACCCCGCCCCCCGTGTTTGGACCGGGAGGGGTCTGCCAGGACAGCACCTCTCCGGCCTCCTCAATGACCGGAGGAGGCGTAGTACGTGACGCGGTCCCGCTCTCCGCTAGCTCGGCTGGTGGGGAGTCCACCTCCGAGACTCGGTCGGTGGGGTAGTCGCGCGGCGGGCAACAATGTGAAAAGAATGCATATGGTTAATATCGAACCTTAATATGGATGCACGGGAGAGTCTTCAGATTCTTACCTTTGGGTTGGGGGCTTGACCTTGGGTTCCTTCAGGGAACCTCTCCGGAAGCCTCAGACTCCTCGGCAGAGTCCGAGCTCTGAATGGATAGGCCCACCTTGGCCCTGCATTGCTTTATCGAGGCAGGAGGAGGCTGATCCTCCTCGGTGTCATCTAATGCCGCCCTCTTCCTTGTTCTGGAGGAGTCGGTCTCCTACCCATCCACTCCCTGCTCTCCCTCATGAGCGGAAGGGGCTTCGGTTTTTTTGGACTTAGTGTCCAGGGGTCCTCTTGGGTGAAAGCCTTCTCGGGCCTCCCTCTTCTCGCCCGTCTTCTTTTCCTTCTTTTTTGGTGCCTTGTACGGTGCGACGGCCAACATCTCCTTCTTCATGGCTATCTTGGGCCCTCACGCAGCAGGGTCGGGCCATCGATCTGCATTGCTTTCTCTAGTCAGCTCTGGAAATACGGGGAAGAAAGAATCAAGTTCCTCGTTAAAGGGGAGATGTCGGTGGGGACGACACCTATGGGATCACAAGAATCCCTACTACGGTTGCGGGGCGCGGGGTCATGAGAAGAGCGGATCAATCGGATAGCACACGGTTCGTTTATCCAGGTTCGAGACGCGGGGATGCATAAAACCCTACTCCTGCTTTGGTGGATTGTATATCAGTGTTCTTGAGCTAGCTATGGGGTGTGAGGAGCTCCAAAAAGCCGAATCCTCCTCCTGGTCGCCTCGGGCCTCCTTTTATAGGAAAGGAGGTGCCACAGTAGCACCAGGAGGTGGAAAGGGAGCAGTGATGTGTGGTTATCCCTCGCATTACATGACAAAGCGCATTTAATGCGTCTTTCCCAGGTGTCCTTGCTTTATCGGGGAAGGGGGAGAGCCCTGTCTCGTCCGTCGCCGCTCCCTCTCGCATCGACACGCGCCCTGGCCAGCGGCACCCACGGTGCCATGTAGGCAGGAAGGCAGCTGAGGTGGCACAGTGGTGGGTCTCCATGAAGATCTGCATGCCGCCACGCAGGTGCCTGCCCAGCTGGTTGGGTCGGCAGCTGCATGCGAACGGCGGTGGAGGTTTGACTAGCGTGGGCCTGAAGGTGGCCCAACGGGTGTTCTTGGCAAGGGCCTTGCCGGGGCGCCTGCTGTCATCCCCGGCAAGGCTCTTGCCAGGGGTCTTGTGGTCCTCCTTGGCTGGGATCCCGCCAAGGATCATCATCTTCTGAAGGGTGTATCTGATCTTGAATGTCTTCACAAAGATCTGCATGCCACCACAGGGATGTCTCCCGAATCCTTGCCCCATGGGGGCAGTGGACTCAAGGGTGACTCACTCCGTAGGTGTGGGGCGAGCTGCCATGGCAAGGGTCTTGCCGGGTTTGCTAAAACCGTCTCCCGGCAAGGATCTTGCCGCGGGAGGGGTCCGCTTCATCCCCTTTGCTCCTTGTGGTCTTGGTCTTGGCGTCGTTTTGCTTCCCCTGGGCTTCGGCTTTACCTTGGCTCACATCCCTTGCCTTGCTCAGTGTGGTGGTGCCCGTGGCTCAGACTGCCCGTGCACAGTTATAGGGGTACAAAAAGCGTACCCCTCTTTTTGTACACCGACAGGAGCCCCCGGCCCTGGGCCACACGTAAGCGCAATCGCGTCGTTGGGCTAGGCCCAAAAATGGTGCGCTGGCAGGCGGGGCGGTTTTTACCGTGGTAAGTCTCTTCGCGCACTACGCTTCCCATGCTTCCCGCGGCTGGCGCGGCATGGGGAGGCGTGTGTGACGTGGGCGGCCAGCGTGGGGCTGAGCTCTGCATGCATGTGTCACGTCGTAGTAAACGGGGGGCGGTTTGCGCCTTCCCCATAAACGGAGGGAGGCGTGGAGGCACGTCCCATTTACTGAACAGGGTCGAGGCGTGGTCTTCAAGGCGTCCACTCCCCACGATCACAGGGTGGGGAGAGGTCGCCTTACCCGTCGCCTCGGTCCTGCACGCCTGCCACGTGGCTCTCATGCGCTTGGGGTGGTGAACGGTGGAGGTGGGAAACCAGGCCGCCGCGGGTTGGGGCGGCGGGTCTGTCCCAGTTCCCTGCGCCTCCCGCGTCTTGATTGGCTGAGCAGGGCGGCCGAGCCCCCACGCCGTTCCTTTATAAAGAGCGGGAGGGGGGGATGGCGTCTCGTATTCCCTCATCTCCTCCTTTCTTCAGCTTCTGCTCCCCCTTCCATCCGTCATGGAGAGAGGGAATCCTGGTCCTTCAATGGTGGCGGCGAGGGTCGCCGCTCGACAACGCGTCCTTCCTCCTCCTGCACCCGCGGTGGCAGAGCCAGCCGCGAGGGGAAGGGGAGGGGGCAAGGCCGAGGCGCTCGGGGAAGAGGAGGACGGGGCGGCGCGCCGGGCTCGCCTCCGCCAGCAGTTCTTCCCCCCGTGGAGGGCCACGTTGGGGACGACCCTTGCGAGTTCTTCGTCAGGATACGCCCGCCGCCTCTCCGTCGCCTTCGTCTTCCGACTCCATTCGCGTGGGAGATGGAGCTGGATCCGCCGGAGTCGTTGTGGTTGCACATGAGGGGCTACGCGATCAGTGGCATGCGGGCCTGCGTCGATTTCCCCGCCCCTCACGTGATATATCTCCATCGGGGATGGAAGACGTTTGCCCATATCCACCGCTTGACGGAGGGGCTCAATCTCCATTTTAAGATGATGGAGGGTGGCCTTCTCTCCGTCAAGGTCTTCGGGTGCTTTGGGACCCGTGTGAGGTGCTGCGTGGAGAGCTCTTCTGATAGTGAACACTCCTCCTCGGGTGGGAGTGACGAGGAGGACAGCGGCAGCAACGACGAGGGTAGTAGGCGGCAGGATGACGGGTCCAATTAGGTGTCGGGCGCCGCTCCGTGCGGCACCGGCGACCCCATCATCCGCGTCGCCGGCTCCCTGAACTTCTCGGGGTCGTCTCCTTGGGCGGCTGGCATTGGGAGGCTGCGGAAGAGGAAGAGGGCGGGCGGCAAGGCCGTCAAGTCGGAGTACGCTGGCACCGACGCCTTTGACGCGTGCTGACGTCCTGCCACCTCGTCTTCGAGCTCCGCTTCCGGCGCCGACATCACCATCCAGCCTTCGGACGGCCACTAAGATGTTCTCTTGGTGTCTTCTGCCGCCCGTAGCTCGCCTAGGCACTCCTTTTGCCCTTTTCGCCTCCTTGACCTACCTCCTGAGGAGTGGGACAAGAAAGGGATTACGGGCACCTTATCTCTTTTTAGTTTGTAAGCCTTCGGGCCTTAGCTGAATTTAAAACTCGTAATCCCATCATTCATGTTTTTCATTCCCTATGGGCTATACCTGAGTGGAATGTTTTTAATGAAAAAGGGATGCTTGCCGGGTCATTTGTTTGTGGGTAGAACCCACCACAAGGAGTAAATCCTTGATATCCTTAAGATAAACATTTCCTTGCCCGGCAACAGGCCTTGCCGTCTCCCCACTTCGCTCGACCTTTCTCACACCTTTGGCGGAGGCAGGGATGAGGCGGGTTCAGGCTCCTTGTTTCATCCTCTCGCTGTCGTGACTACTACCAAACCTGGCCCTAGGAACGAGCCCTAGGGCCTAGAGTTAGGGCAGCACGGTAGTTTTAGGAAAAAACGAGGTTTCACATACCTCAGTCCATAAGGGAATGCATGATAAGGGATGAAGAACTTATCTGAAGCTGTAGCCCCCGGCAACTCTGGTTTGCCGTGGGTGAATCTTTGCTCTTGCAGCCCCCGGCAATACTGGCTTGCCGGGGTCTAGATGCTGGTCTGTCCTTCTTCTCTTTTTCGTCCTCAAGTGATCCGGCAAGGATACCTATGAGTCCTGTGAACCAAAGAAGACGGAAGAACGGAAAAGAGACGCACACTCGACCTCTAAGCTAGGGGTTAGTCGCCGCTAAGCACTATCAACCCTAACCAAGGACGAGACTCGACCTAGCATGCATGCTATAACTTAGGGCGTCGGTGCTTCATTTATTTATGCTCAGGGTCTGCACCTGGCTTTGTACAAAGGGTTACATGCATCATCGGCAATGCTTGTACAAAAGGTGGCTTGCCGGGGGGGGCGGCAAGCCGCGCCTCACAGGTAAAACTTGTGAAGATGCTCAATGTTCTAGGAGTTACTCACCGGAACGGCATCTTCGATCTCCAGGCGGACTGCGCCGGGCCTGGTGACTCGTATTACCCGATAAGGGCCTTCCCACTTTGGCATCAACTTGTTGGAATTCTTGGCCAATTGAACGCGCCGAAGGATATGGTCGCCTTCCTCAAGGCTTCGGGCATGAACCTTGCGGCTATGGTAGCGGCGCAAGGCTTGCTGGTAGCGTGCTGCTTTCACAGCTGCCCGAAGACGATCTTCCTCAAGGAGCATTGCGTCATCTTGCCGCAGTTGCTCTTGCTCAAGCTCATCATAAGCGAGCACTCGAGATGACCCGTATATGAGTTCAGTGGGGAGAACTGCTTCTGCCCCGTATACCAGAGCAAAAGGTGTCTGGCCAGTGGCTCGCTTTGGGTCGTCCTGATCGACCAAAGAACTGTCGGCAACTCATCAATCCAGCGCCTTCCACTCTGGTGCAGCCTGTCAAAGGTCTTGGTCCTTAAGCCTCGCAGTACTTCAGCGTTTGCCCTCTCAGCTTGACAATTGCTTCGTGGGTGAGCAACGGAAGCGAAACAGACTTTGCTGCCGAGGTCTTGGATATATTGCATGAAGGTACGGCTTGTGAACTATGTGTCATTGTCGGTGATGACCCTATTGGGTACACCAAAACAGCACACTAGTCCCTTGGAGGACTTGACGGCTGACTGAGCTGTGACCTTCCTCACTGTCTCCACCTCCGGCCACTTTGTGAACTTGTCGATTGCAATGTACAAGTACTCAAAGCCCCCGACAGCGCGGGGGAAAGGGCCCAGTATGTCGAGCCCCCAGACCGAGAAGGGCCAGGAGAGAGGAATGGTTTGAAGGGCTTGAGCTGGCTGATGAAGCTTCTTTGAATGGAACTGACACGCTTCACACCTGGTGACTAGTGTCGTCGCATCCTGGAGGGCGGTGGGCCAGAAGAAACCTTGCCGAAATGCCTTGCCGGCAAGGGCCCTTGACCCAATGTGGGATCCACATATGCCTCCGTGTATCTCCGCCAACAGCTCCAGTCCTTCCTCCTGAGGGATACACTTCAATTTCACACCGTTCGGCCTCTTTCTGTACAGGACATCATCGACGAACTGGTACATGGTAGAGCGACGGGCTACTTTTTCCGCTTCTTCCTGCTCTTCAGGAAGTTCCCCTGTTTGGAGGAATCGGACGGTATGCTGTGCCCACGCTGGAGCCTGGGGCTCGATGGCGAGGACTAAAGGCATTTCCTCCGCTATAGGAGCGGCTGTCTCGACGGCAAGAGCTCAACGCTCCGCCGGAGCTAGCCGTCTCGTGGCGGGCTCAGTGTCCCCGGGAACATCCTTGCCGGCGGCTCCGGGGAGCTCGGTGGGAAAGTACTTGCCAGGTCCTGATTTCCTCCTCTTGTTCTGCTCTGTTGATGGATCAACGGATGACTGAGTTAGCTGGAGCACAAAGGTACCTAGTTCCACAGGTAGCTTGAGGGCAGCGCGTTTTGACAGGTAATCGGCAATATCGTTCTCCGCTCGGGGAACGTATTCAGCCTGTATACCGTCAAAACGCTCTTCTAGCTTTCTCACTTCATCAACGTAGGCCTTCATCAACGGGCTCTGATAGTTCTTGTTGACTTGCTTGACGACGAGCTGCGAGTCGCCTCTGACGATGAGCTTCTTGATTCCGAGGTCCGCCGCGATCCTAAGACCGGCAAGCAGCCCCTCGTACTCTGCCGTATTGTTTGTTGACACCTCCCTGGGGAAATGCATCTGGATCACATACTTGAGGTGCTCTCTAGTGGGCGCGACAAGCAGTACACCAGCCCCGGCGCCGTGTAAGGAGAAAGCTCCATCAAAGTACATGATCCAACTTCAACTTGCCTCCTTGCCGGGGAGAGCAGTCTCTTGGGCTTCTTCGTCAGGCGTTGCGGTCCATTCTGCAATGAACTCCGCCAGGACTCGGCTCTAAATCGTCGAAGTACTTTCAAACTTGAGGCCAAAGCTAGACAGCTCCAGTTCCCATTCCATAATTCTTCCCGTTGCATCTGGATTGTGCAATATCCGTTGCAGAGGGAAGCGAGTGACGACAGTGATCTCGTGTGCCTGGAAGTAGTGACGCAGCTTCCTCGAGGCCATAAGAAGGCCGAAGAGCAGTTTCTGCACGCCGGAGTACCTTGATCTAGCCCCCTGCAGAAGGGAACTAACAAAGTAGACCGGGTGATGCATCATTTTCTTCTTCGGCGGCATTTCGACTGGCTGTGTCGTCTCTGCATTGGTGGTGTCGGGCTCTGTCGCTGCCATTACCTCGTCGTCAACCTCTCTCTGCGCCACTAGTGCGGCACTAACCACCTGATTCATTGCCGCCAGGTATAGCAGCAACGGCTCCTGTGGCCTAGGCGCAACTAGTATTGGCGCGGAGGAGAGGTACTTCTTCAAATCTTGCAATGCTGCTTCGGCCTCTGGCGTCCACTCCATCAGGCCCGCCTTTTTCAGGATCTTTGAAAAGGGAAGGGCGCGCTCGGAAGACTTGGAAATCAATCTGCCCATGGCGGAGACGCGACCAGCAAGCCGACGCACATCCTTGATTCGCTTAGGTGCTTCAATCTGCTCTATAGCTTTGATCTTGTACGGATTGGCCTCTATCCCACGTTGTGACACAAAGAACCCGAGAAGCTTGCCAGACGGGACGCCAAAGGCGCACTTCTCAGGGTTCAGCTTGAGATTGATCTTGCGCAGGTTTGCAAATGTTTCTTGCAAATCCGGTATGAGGGTTGCCCTGTCCTTTGTGTTGACCACTATGTCATCCATATAAGCTTCCATATTTCTATGGAGCTGGGGTTCAAAACCAATCTGGACCACCCTTGCAAACGTCGAACCAGCACTCTTCAGCCCGAAAGGCATCCGTATGAAACAATACATACCACATGGGGTGATGAATGCTGTTTTCTCTTCGTCTTCTCTTGTCATGAATATCTAGTGGTAGCCGGAGTAGGCATCGAGGAATGACAACAGATCACACCCAGTTGTGGAGTCAACAATCTAGTCGATGCGCGGCAACGGGAAGGGGTCCTTAGGACAAGCCTTATTGTTATCTGTGTAATCAATACACAGCCTCCACTTCCCATTAGCCTTGCGCACTACGACCGGATTGGCCAACCACGTTGGATGGAGCACTCCTCTTACGAAACCCGCTGCTTCCAGTTTCCGGATCTCCTCTGTGATGAACTCTTGTCGTTCCAAAGCTTGCTTTCTGAACTTCTGCTTGACGGGCCACGCATGAGGACAGACAGCAAGGTGGTGCTCAATCACCTCCCTGGGAACGCCGGGGATGTCGGAAGCTTGCCATGCAAACACATCGACATTCGCCCGCAGGAAGGTGACGAGCGCGTCTTCCTATTTCTCGTCAAGGGTGGAGCTTATGGTGAAAGCCCCTCCCGTGCCATCCTCATTGACAAAAACCTTCTTGGTTCTCGGCGGTATGGCCCTGGGCTTCTTGTTTCCGCCGGTGGAGCTCTCTGGCACGTCCTCGACGGGAGCGCTACACTCCGAAGAGGTGCGCTTGCCAGAGTGCGTGTCCGAGGCCTCACCGGTCTTCTTCTTCTTCTTCCCTCCCGGGGTCCCAGCGGCAGGAGCAAGTGCCCTAGTGGCGGCAGCTACTGCAACCGCTTGCTGGTATAATTGGTCAGCGCAAATCAGCGCATCTTTCTTATCGGAGGGGATGGTGGTGATTGTCACAGGTCCTGGCATCTTCAGGGTGTTGTAGGCGTAGTGTGACGCCGCCATGAACTTCGCCAGCGCTGGGCGGCCAAGGATCCCGTTGTAGGGCAAGGGGATCTTGGCAACATCAAACACGATCCTCTCCGTCCTGTAGTTCAGATCGCTTCCAAAAGTCACGGGCAGCGTGACCTTTCCCTTAGGTTGGCTTCTTCCCGGGTTGACCCCCCTGAAACGTGCCCGTCTCCTCAAGGTCTCCATCAGGAATCTGTAGTTTCTCGATCGCGGCAGGCCAGATCAAGTTCAGACCGGCCCCGCCATCGACTAGCATCTTTGTCACCTTGAGGTTGCGTATTGTTGTTGAAACCAACAATGGAAAGCACCCGACCGCAGTAGTGCGATCAGGGTGATCCTCAGTGTAAAAAATGATAGGTGTGCTGGACCACTTCAGCGGACTTTGGGCATCAAACGACGGCTCTGCCGCTATAATCTCTCGTGCCCACTGTTTAAGCTGGCGGTGAGAAGTATGCAGCGAGGTGCCGCCGTCGATGCACATGGCCTCTGTAGCTTTTTGAAACTCTTCGTCGCCGGATTCGTCGTCCTCTTCGTGATCATCGTCTTCTGGCTTTTTGTCACGGCCCCAGGCGGACCTCTCCTGTTGTTTATCTTTGCCGCGACGGCCCGCCTGGCCGTCACGCTTCTTGCCGGACCCCTCTCATATTCAGCCCTCTGCTTCTCAGCGAGGAGCTCAACCTGTCGGCAGTTTTGGAGAGCATGGCCTTTGGTGCGATGGATCTTGCAATATCGCTTGTCGGATTTCCCTGGCTTCTCGGCAACCGCCAAGGCCCGGCAGGCGACACATCCGGCAATTTCCTTGCCGGGGTCATCTGCCTTGGTTTTCTTGGTGGAGCCGGTGTCACCAGATCCCTCGACGGCAAGCACGGCTTTACCTTTGCGCTTCCTGTTGCGGCGCCGGCCCTTCTTTGCCGAGGCGGCAGTATCTTCATCTAAGGAGTCGGTTTCCATGCCGGCGTCTTCGCCGGGGTACTTCCTTCCCTCTTCATCCCGGGCACATCTGTCAGCAGGAACATAGAGTTCTGCTACATCTTTCACCATGTGCATTGCCAGCTCTTCGCGCATCTTGCGTTGCGCACGTTCTGATGGAACGCGCTGATGATGGCGGCAGGGTGAACATCAGGGATATGGTACTGTATCCGGCTGAACCTCCGTATATACTTGCGGAGACTCTCGCCTCCCTTCTGGGGAATGACGTGCAGGTCGCTCGCTTGGCCATGGGCTTGGTGGTCTCCAGTAAAGGCGCCCACAAACTCATGGCACAAATCCGACCAGGAGGAAATAGAGTCTACCGGCAAGTGCATCAACCATGACATGGCGCTGGGTTTAAGAGCCAACGGAAAGTAATTCGTAAGCACCTTATCGTCGCGGGCTCTGGCAGCTTGCATCGGAATGGTGTAGATGCTGAGGATCTCGGACGGGTGGGTCTCGCCGCTG
The DNA here is from genome assembly GCF_003073215.2 of Triticum urartu. Classification (NCBI taxonomy): domain Eukaryota; kingdom Viridiplantae; phylum Streptophyta; class Magnoliopsida; order Poales; family Poaceae; genus Triticum; species Triticum urartu. The sequence continues at coordinate 346,854,780 of NC_053027.1, read as the reverse complement.
TACTTTTCGCCCACGTCAGGTTTGAAGGTGCGGTGAGTGGACCACTGGAACTGCCGCAGCTCACGAGTAAAAGCCGGATAGCCTACCTCGTAAGGTAGGCCTCCAGGGCTCTCCGGTGCTGGGTGGTCCACAGCAGGCCCTGCTCGCCTATCTGACTGGTGGCGCGCTCCGCGCTGGCGCTCGATAGTGGTTCGAGCATCTTCATGTTCTCGTTCCCGAAGGACTTGGTGCTGGTCACAATGGGTCCGCGGGTCGGACGACGCTGTGGAGATTTTGTTGCCCGCAACTTCGCGACGGGCTGGCGTCCGCGGTACCGGGCGATGAGGAGGCGAGTGCACCGTGGTCGCGGCACCGCCGGCTTTCCTGCCACTGGTGCGTGGGACTCCATCGGAGCATTGACCCCGGGGCTCCACTGGACTCGGTTCGTCTTTGTTGGCCACCGCAACAAGGCTTCGGATAGTGGCTCTCCATTCGTCGAGTTTCCTCGTAGTGGGAGGAAAATCGAGGAGCAACTGCGCGTGCGCCAGGGCTTCTGCTGGCGTTGGTGGCAGCGAAACCTGCACGGATCGCGACGCGCTTCGACTTCTGACCATGCCAGAAGGAGCTCTATCACGACCCCCTGGTCGCATGCCATCTTCACCAGTGCCTCGGCGAGCGGGCGGGTCTTCTACCTCCCGGGAGTGGCGCTCGGGGCTCTTCCCATGGCGACGCCCGGGGTCTTCGGCGTGATTGCGCCGTTCATCGCGCGCCGCTTGAGAGGAGCACGCCGTCGGTGCCAGCGTGGGAGTCTTGGAGGCCCTCGCATCGCCTTCGGGCGGGGCGGTAGCGATCTTGGAAGGCCTTGCGCCACCCGCGGAGGGCCTGGCTCCGTCTTTGGATTTGGCGGGGTGCGGCCCGTTACCAGGCGCACGAACATCGCCGCCTCCCAAACTCCGGCTGCTGGGACGGTGTTGGTGTTCGCGAATGGTGCCCCGGGTCCTTTCTGCGACCGGTCCACTGCTCGCCCGCGTCGGGAAGGGATGTCCGGCTTTCGACGGGACAACCACCACCGTCGTCTTCTTCTTGGGCGCCATGACGATGAAGAAGCGTCGAACTAACTGCTAAAGCCGATTCTCACAACTGCGCCCCCTACCTGGCGCGCCAAAGATGTCGGTGGGGACGACACCTATGGGATCACAAGAATCCCTACTACGGTTGCGGGGCGCGCGGTCGTGAGAAGAGCGGATCAAACAGATAGCACACAGTTCGTTTATCCAGGTTCGGGCCGCGGGGATGCGTAAGACCCTACTCCTGCTTTGGTGGATTGTATATCAGTGTTCTTGAGCTAGCTATGGGGCATGAGGAGCTCCAAGTGTCGGAGTAAATAGCCATCGGTAGCCTAGCCGGCTTCCCCTGGCCCTTCTAAAAAAATTACGAGCCCGTTCAGCTCTCAGGAATCCAAGACATGGGGCCGCCTTCCCCTTGCTGGCTGTCACCCAGGCCAGCTCGAAGAAGGCAGCCCGACTTTACCCCTCATGAAGAAAACCATGGGAGGCCGACTCGAAGAAGCCGGCTCCAAGATGCCAACTCCAAGAAGCCGGCCATGAAGAGGCCGACTCTAAGAAGCCGGCTCCCATAAAGCGGTCAAGACCGTACCGTCAAAGTTTGCACCCACCTAACGGTGGTGCGACGGGGCGTGGCTACAGTGAAGCCTGCCACCCCCGAATCCCGGAGCACGCCTGGCACAGTGCGCCGTACGGAGTAGGCATGACCCGTCCGGCGCGGCACTGTTGCCATGTTGACCTTGGTGTCACCCACGACGGGCCGCCAGCGTGGCCCACAGATGGTGGGCCCCTTCGGGCAGAGAGACGCCCGAAGGCGGCCACGCCTCCAACCAGTCGGCCCAAGACAGAGCCGGCTCCCCACAGCCGGCTTGCCGCCTCCCTCGAAGGAGACGCCCCATTAAGGAGACAAGACGCGGTGAGACTACAGCGATCGCCCGACCGGCGGCCGCACTGTAGCCAAGATGGAGCCACAGTAACCAGGCGCTGACCAGGCCCTGGACAGTGGGGACGGCAGCCAGCGGGACCCACTAGTCGGCGGGCCCCAGCAGCCGGCGTAGAAGCCGGCGAGTGTAGTCATAGACGGCTGGGCCCCGCGCCCAGTCGGATTACCATTGTACCCCCGGGGTTTAGGCCTATATAAACCCCCCGGGGCACCCATGCAAAGGGTTCGACCCCCTGCTAGTTCTAGACACCCCACAAGGAGAAGAAGTAGGCTAGCCGTGCCCTTCTTCCTCCTCCTACCAAACAGCTCAAGGAGCATTGTGTAGCCACTTGTTCGACTAGTGAACATGCGGAGACCCCGCAGAGCAGCAGTTGGGGTGTTATCTCCAAGGAGAGCCCCGAAGCTAGGTAAGATCCACCGGCGTGCATGTCTTCACCTTATCCCGTTTCCAGGCACCGGCGATGTCTTACTGGCTCCCATAATGATAAGCCACCCGTTGGCATATGTCGCACCTACCACCCGACATTTGGCGCCCACCGTGGGGCCAGGTGCACCGTCGTCCGGAGACCTGTTCTGGACGGGAACCCTCTTCCTCCCCCGCGAGCGTAGCCAGCCCGGCACGCCCGATGGCGCTTGCCACGACGCGCTGCAAGGCGTCACCAGCATCTGCGCGGCGAGCAACCTCGCCGATCTCCTCGACGAAACCCTCATCTCCGACGAGCTCGCCTCCGATGCGGGCACCGACCACCTTGCCAACCTCCTCGGCCAGCTCCATGTCTCCAGCGAGCCCGCTGTGGACCTGGAGTCGGTTGGCTCCACCGACCCGATGCCTGTCGATTCCGACACGGCCTCGTTTGACACCTTCCCCACCAACGTCACGATCTACAACGACCCGCTTCCTCGAGCCGACAGCTGCGACGCTGCCACCACCGAGGTGATGGTTGCTGGCCACAGCGGCCCGGCCGACGAGAGCGCCCACGACGCCCTGCACGCGGCGGCCCACGACTTGTCCGCCGCCCTCCCGGCCAATGCCGACGACGAAGCACTGGAGGCACGCCGCCTCGCCCTCCTCACAGAGGGCCGGAGGCTGGCTTCCGTAAGACGCCTCACTGAGGCCTACCAGCGCGAAGCTGACCGCGCCGCCTTCGGCACGCCAGCCCCAGGCGGGCCAAGCCGGGCCGGCCTTGTCAGGCAACGCGGCGCCGTCATCGCCGACACGCTGGGAGTTGACCGCCCGGTCTATGCCACTCCGCTCGAGAACTTGTGTGCCGCCCAGGCGGCCGTAGACGAGTTGGACGGTTTGGAGGCCGAAGACCTCCCCCACATGACCCGGCGCATCCAGCAACTGATCGACGCAGCCACGCAGCGGCACGAAGCAGACGCCCGCACGGGAAGCCCTGCCCCGCGCCGAGATCACGGCGCGACGTCCCGGACGCCGGCTACGAGCAACACCCGCGCGCGGTGCGAGAAAGAGCCAGCTGCTAGCCGTAGCCGGACCCGAATCTCCATGGAGCGAGACGCGGACGGCCATCCCCGGGCCATGGAATGGCGGGGCAACCCGCCTCCGCCTCGACCCCGTGGAGAGAGATATCCCACCCCGCCGCCAGTGGCGCACCCGACTCTCAACGGCCGACTAGGTCGCCGCGAAGGAGTCGGCGAGAACGATGTCGGCCCGCCTTGTTTCGGCCCCCGCATCTGCGACGAGCCCTTCCCCAAAGGGTTCTCGCTCCCAAGAGACACACCCAAGTACAACGGCTCCATGAAGCCGGAAGATTGGTTGATCGACTACTCCACGGCGGTCAGCATAGCCAACGGCAACCGGCGCGTTGCCGTGAACTATGTGCCCCTCATGCTGCAAGGCACGGCGCGAACCTGGCTCAACAGCCTCAAGCCTCTCAGCATCAACAGCTGGCTGGATTTCACCGAAGCTTTCATCCGCAACTTCACCAGCACCTACAAGCGGGCTCCCAAGCCCAGACAGCTCTCCTTGTGCGTACAAGGCCCCGCCGAGTCCACTCGCAATTACCTCACGCGTTGGGCCGAGCTCCGCAACTCTTGCGAAGGGGTGCACGAGGTACAAGCCATAGAATACTTCACAGCCGGATGCCGAGAAGGCACCCTCCTCAAGCACAAGCTCCTCTGCGACGAGCCGACTACCCTCGACGAGCTTCTAGACATAGCGGACAAGTACGCCACCGCCGACTCCTCGATGAAGACCGAGCTTCGGGTAGACGCGTCCGGAAAGGTACTCAACCCGGCGCCCAAGACGCTGGCTGGGGATTCCGGCCGACACCCCCACTCGAACGACCACAAGCGCAAGGGCCCCGCGCCGCCTCCCGCCAGTCGGCAGGTGGCCACAGTCGAAGACGCGCCGCCTGAAGAGCGACCGGCGCCCAAGAAACCCAAGGGCGGCCGGCCGACTTGGCAGCCGGCTTTCTCCTACGAGCAAACTCTCGACGCCCCGTGCAAGTTTCATAGCGGTGCGAAGCCGTCCAACCACACGACCCGGAAGTGCCATTGGCTCACCCGAATCTCTAAGGGCGAGGGGCTCGTGCTGCCTCCGCCTGCCGGCCCGCCGCCTCCGGCCACACGGCCCGCAGTCGGAGCCGTGCATGACGAATTCCCCGATGAGCAAGCAACCTACATCGTCTTTACAAGCCAGCCCGAAGACCAGCGCAGCAAATGCCGAGAGCACCAGGAAGTCAGCGTGGTCGCTGCCAACCCCGCCGGACACATGCATTGGTCAGAAAAGCCCATCAGCTGGAGCCAGGCCGACCATCCAGAAGTGATGCCGTCTCCCGGCTCTTATGCTTTGGTCCTGGAAGCCACCCTTGCAACGGACAGACGCGCCGCCCGCTTCTCCCGTGTGTTGATAGACAGCGGGAGCAGCATCAACATCCTGTACCGTGACACCCTGGAGAAGCTAAACGTCAAGACGAAGCAGCTCATGCCTACCCGGACAGTGTTTCATGGCATCGTACCCGGCCTGTCCTGTGCCCCCATTGGCAAGATCAAGATCGATGTACTTTTTGGGGACAAGGAACATTTTCGCCGGGAAGCGATCTGGTTTGAAGTGGTGGACCTGGAGAGCCCTTACCATGCATTGGTTGGCCGACCTGCCTTGGCCAAATTCATGGCAGTTCCCCACTATGCATACCTCAAGATGAAGATACCAAGCACCAAAGGCGTCATCACCGTAGCCGGCGATTACAAGAAGTCCTCTGAGTGCGCGACAGCCAGCAGACGGCTGGCCGAGTCCCTTGTGATTGCCGAGGAAAAGAAGATGTTGGACCGAGTTGTGGCCATAGCCGGCAAGCAGTCGGCCGTGTCCCCCGACCCCAAGGAGCATGATGCTCAAGGATCTTTCCAGCCGGCCAAGGAGACGAACAAGATACCTCTTGACCCCGAGCGCCCAGAGGGGTTTGCCATCACCGGGGCAAACCTGAACAGCAAATAGGAAGGCGAGCTCGCCGATTTCCTCCGTGAGAATCGGGACATCTTCGAATGGTCCCCCAAGGACATGCCGGGTGTTCCGAGGAAATTCGCCGAGCACAAACTACACGTTCGAGAAGACGCAAAGCCAGTCAAACAACCCCTTCGCCGATTGTCGGAGGAGAAACGCAGGATTGTAGGGGAGGAGATAGCCCGGCTTTTGGCAGCCGGCTTCATTATGGAAGTTTTCTTCCCAGAGTGGCTCGCCAACCTGGTCCTCGTGCTAAAGAAGAACAACAAGTGGCGCATGTGCATAGACTACACAAGCCTCAACAAGGCCTGCCCCAAAGATCCCTTTGCCCTGCCAAGGATAGACCAAGTGATAGACTCCACAGCCGGATGCGAGCTGTTGAGTTTCTTGGATGCTTACTCCGGATATCACCAGATAAAGTTGGATCCGGACGACCGCCTGAAGACCGCCTTCATCACGCCATTTGGAGCCTTCTGCTACCTGACTATGACATTCGGCTTGAGAAATGCCGGTGCCACTTTTCAACGTTGCATGTAGAAGTGCCTCCTCAAGCAGCTCGGCAGAAACGCTCACGTTTACGTAGACGACATCGTGGTGAAGACGGAGAAGCGCGGCACCTTGCTGGGAGACGTCAAGGAAACGTTTGAGAACCTGCGCCGATTTCAAATCAAGCTCAACCCCGAGAAATGCGTGTTCGGAGTGCCAGCCGGCCAGCTCCTAGGCTTCCTGGTCTCCGAACGCGGCATCGAATGCAACCCGGTGAAGATCAAGGCCATCGAGAGAATGGCGATCCCCACCAAGCTTCGAGACATTCAGAAGTTCACTGGGTGCTTGGCCTCCTTGAACCGCTTCATCAGCCGGCTCGGAGAGAAAGCTCTCCCCCTCTACCACCTCATGAAGAAGAGCACTCACTTCGATTGGAACGACCAGGCCGACCAAGCTTTTCACGAGCTGAAGAAGATGTTGGCCACGCTGCCCGTTCTGGCGGCGCCGACTGAGAAAGAGCCCATGCTCCTCTACATCGCCGCAACCAGCCGGGTGGTCAGCACCGTCATCGTAGTCCAACGCCCAGAAGAAGGCCGAGCCCAGCCAGCCCAGAGGCCGGTGTAGTATTTGAGTGAGGTGCTGTCCGCCTCAAAGCAGAACTACCCGCACTACCAGAAGATGTGTTATGGCGTGTACTTCACCGCCAAGAAGCTGAAGCCCTACTTTCAAGAGCATCCCGTCACGGTCGTATGCACCGCCCCGCTGGCCGAGATCATAGGCAGCCGGGACGCATCCGGCCGGGTGCCGAAATGGGCCATTGAGCTGGCCCCTTACACGATCTTCTACCAGCCCTGCACCGCCATCAAGTCCCAAGCACTGGCCGACTTCTTCGTCGACTGGGCCGAGACCCAGTACCTGCCGCCGGCTCCCGACTCCACCCATTGGCGCATGCACTTCGATGGGTCCAAGATGCGCACCGGCTTGGGAGCCGGCGTCGTCCTTACCTCTCCCAAAGGCGACAAGCTCAGATACACGCTACAGATCCACTTTGCCGCCTCCAACAACGTGGCCGAGTACGAGGCGCTCATACACGGGCTCCGGCTTGCCAAAGAACTTGGCATTCGCCGGATCCTATGTTATGGCGACTCGGACCTGGTGGTCCAGCAGTCATCCGGCGACTGGGACGCCAAGGACACAAATATGGCGAGCTACCGCTTCCTGGTCCAACAACTCAGCGGATACTTTGAAGGATGCGAGTTCCTCCACGTACCGCGAGCCGACAACGAGCCAGCCGATGCCCTGGCTCGAATAGGCTCTACTCGGCAAGCAATACCAACCGGCGTCGCTCTACAACGCCTCCTCAAGCCATCTATCAAGCCGTCTCCAGAGTCCGACTCCATCTTCGTGCCGCCTAACCCCGATGCGGCCGGGTCCGGCTCGAAGAACCAAGCAGGCGACCCCGAGACTCCCGCAGCCGGCCCGGGGACTTCGGCAACCGGCTTAGGGACTGCCACACCCGGCTCGGGTTCTTCGGCAACCGGCTCGGGGACTGCCACACCCGGCTCGGGGACTGCGGTAGCCGGCCCGGGGACTGCACCAGCACAACAGCCAGCGGCCGACTCCAGCATTTCACCACCCAGCCCGCCCACCCTGGTAGAAGTAGCCACATTGGCAGTAGGAGAAGTCGCGGCTCCGTCATGGGCTCAGTCCATCCTCAACTTCCTAGTAAACCAAGACCTGCCGGCTGACGAAACAGAAGCAAGACAAGTCCAACGTCGAGCCGGAGCATACACAATCATCAACAGAGAACTAGTCAAGCGCAGTGTCACTGGAATCCTCCAACGGTGCGTCGAGCAAGAGAAGAGCATTGCAATCCTCGGAGACATTCACCAAGGAGAATGCGGCCACCATGCGGCCTCAAGATCACTTGTCGCCAAAGCCTTCCGCCATGGTTTCTTCTGGCCGACTGCTTTGGATGACGCCAAAGAATTAGTCAAACATTGCAAGGGATGCCAACTCTTCAGCTCCAAGCAACACGTGCCGACTTCGGCACTCAGGACCATTCCCCTCACTTGGCCCTTCGCCGTTTGGGGACTGGACATGGTGGGCCCATTCAAGATGGCGCGCGGCGGCATGACGCATTTGCTCGTCGTCGTGGACAAATTCACCAAATGGATTGAGGCAAAGCCGATCAAGAAGCTGAATGGGCCGACTGCTGTGACGTTCATCGCAGACATAACAACTCGGTACGGCGTGCCACACGGCATCATCACCGACAATGGCACGAATTTTGCCAAAGGAGCCTTGGCACGTTTCTGCGCAGCCCAAGGTATCCGACTAGACTTAGCATCCGTCGCCCACCCGCAGTCAAACGGCCAGGTCGAGCGAGCCAACGGCCTCATCCTCTCCGGCATCAAGCCTCGATTGGTCGTACCTCTGGAGTTCTCAGCCGGCTGTTGGCTCGATGAGCTGCCGGCTGTCCTCTGGAGCCTGCGCACTACACCAAACAAGTCAACCGGCTTCACCCCTTTCTTCCTTGTATATGGTGCCGAGGCGGTCATCCCAACTGACATCGAGTTCGACTCGCCTCGAGTAACCATGTACACAAAAGCGGAGGCCAAGGAAGCACGAGAAGACGGCGTCGACTTGCTGGAAGAAAGCCGGCTGTTAGCCCTCAGCTGGTCTGCCATCTACCAGCAGGGTTTGCGCCGCTACCATAGCCGAAAGGTCAGGCCAAGATCTTTCCAAGAGGGTGATCTTGTGCTCCGGCTGATCCAGCGAACAGCCGGCCAGCACAAGCTCTCAGCCCCTTGGGAAGGCCCCTTTGTCATCAGCAGAGCTCTAGGCAACGACTCCTACTACCTGATTGACGCACAGAAGCCGAAGGCACGCAAGAGAGACGACTCCGGCAAGGAGTCGGAACGACCATGGAACGCCAGTCTCCTTCGAAGATTTTACAGTTGAAATGCAGTATGTACCACGCTAACTTTTGTATTAAGTACAAGACAATAGGCTCCCCGAGGAGGGCTCGGGGACTGCCATCCCTTATCTATGAATGAAAAGTATCATGCTTATGACTTTGTCATTTCATTTACATGTTCCGTCCGGCACCGGGTTCGACTAGTCGGCTCGGGGACTGGCCGACTGGAGTTATATTAGAAGTCCTACCCACAGTCAGATAAGTAGTGTGTCGGCTCCGAAGCTTTCTCTTGCCAAAAGTCGCAGTTCGAAGAACCGGTTGTCCGACTGGCAAGAGTTAAAGGCAGGAACGGGCGCCCACACGAAAAAACGGCTAGGGACTAACGGACTAATATAACAAAAGCCGGTTTTTCTCCCACCACCGAATGGCTACCAGAGTAGCCGGCCGGCCGGTTTCCATTCACTTCACTTCAATCCAAGAAAGCTCAAGTACTTGCCTCCCCAAAGAGGGAAGGCGGCAAAGTAAAAAGCCTAAGGATAAAAAGCATACGCGAATGGAAACCAAACATGCACATAATAATATTTACATAAAAGACCTCCGAGAGGCCAGCATTCAACATAGTTTGGATACACCCCCAGTGGGTGGAACTGCGAAAACTTAATGAAGATTGTTCAAAAGACAACAAGTAGGAAAGATAAAGACGGCAGGTCAAGCCGGTGGAGCGACCGACGAGCCGGACTGGTTGGCGGAGACGGTCGTGCCGGCTGATGGAGCGGCCACCTGGCGAACTTCGGCTTGGTCGCCGCCTCCCGCAGAGGGCACGCTTCCACGCGCCTCGTTGCTGGAGGCACGGTCGGCCTGAGGTCGGCCGGTTGTTCCACCAGCCGGCTCGACGTCTTCGCCGTCCTCCTCTTCGTCATCCTCGCCCTCGTCGCTGGAGGCAATCTCCTCCGCCGAGTCCTCGCCCACCGCCGGGTTCAGCCCGAACCACTCCTCCGACTGAGCAACACCGTCATCATCGATTTCGGGTGCGAAAACGCTGATGTCGGTGCACTCGGCGATCGTCGAAGCACGCTGGTCGATAGCCGGCCTCACCTCCTCTAGCTCCGCATCGGCCTCCATCCGCCAAGTGCGCAGCTGGTCCAGGCTCAGCCCTGGGTACCAAGCCTGAACGAACTCCAACGCCCTCCCGGCTCCGAGGCGGGCTGCCGATGCCTTCCAAGCTTCAAAGCGACCGACTGCGACCTCTAGCCAGTCGGCGGTTCGGCTTGGGGTGCGGGGGATCGTCTCGCCGGGCCAGAGGGCGGCCAACACTTGCGCCCCGGCACGTTGTAGCCGGCGAAGCATCCGATGAGCCGGCTGCAACTGCGCCTGGACAGCCAAGAGCTGCTCCTCAAGCGTCCGGTTCGCATCCGGCGTGATGTTGGCCCCCGCCTGATGGCGCGCTCGCGATGGGCCTCAATGCTTTGGGCGGCGAAGGCGGAGTAGCCGGGGGAGCAGTCTGCACCAAAAAACAAGCAGCAGCTCAAGATAAGCCAAAAACCCAGGCGGCAAGGGGCAGGGGAGGGGCGAGGAAGGCGGCTTACCATCGATCAAATCCTCGATCCGGCCGAAGCCTTCATCCAGGGCTCGCCGGTTCTCAGCCCAGCTCGCCGCCTCGGTCTCATACTCTGCCTTCAAGGCGGCTTCGCTATCCTGCGCGGCCTGCAGGGCCGCCTTGTGGCTCTCCTCTTGGTCGGCCAGCTTCTTGGCTAGGCGATCCCGTTCCTGGACCAAGGCGGCGTACTCGGCCTCCTTGGTATGAAGGGCGGCCTTCGCTTCGCCGAGCTCCTTCCTCAAGTCGGCGTTGGCCCCTGAAGACAAAGAAAAAGAAAAACCAATAAGGAAAGAGTCGTCAAGAAAGATCCGACCCGACTCCTCAGCAGTCGGCCCGAATCTCGGGGACTACACCCAGTGGTTGCACTGACGCGCCCCCACAGGAGACAGGCAAGATCGAGTACTAACTTCGGCTGTCGGCCAGGTCGTCGGTCCTCCGGCTCAACTCCCGAGCCTGGGAGTTGAAGGCGGCAGCATGGAGGTTGTGATATTCCTGAAAGTTCAGACAAAAAGCAAAGTAAGGTAGCCGTCGAGAAAGATCCGACCCGACTGCACAGCAGTCGGCCCGAATCTCGGGGACTACACCCAGTGGATGCGCTGACGCGCCCCCACGGAAGAAATCAAGAAATCAAAAGCGGCCAAGAATGAAAGACTCACCCGAATGGTGGCTCGCGTCGATAGGAACTCCTGGCTGAACTGTTGCACAGGGCGGCCTGAGCTTGCAGCCGGCTCCGGACCCCTTGAGCCGCCACGTTCAGCTCGCCAGTCCCTCCACTGGGAGTCCACTCGGACGTGGCAGTGCTGGCCGCCTCCAGATCTTCCGCCGACTGGCCTGCGCCCGCGACTCAGCGCAACTCCGGTGGAGCAATGCCTCCCCCCGCGCGCCGGCCCGTCACCGGCTGTACCTCGAGGCCAGCTCTATTCTCTGGCTCACCCCCGGTCGGCCCCTCTGGCGCCGCTGACGATTGACCGCCTTGGCCCGCTCCGGTTGGCGCTGCTGGCGGCGCTCTCCTCACAAAGGCCACAGGGTCTTCCCCCCTCTCCATCAGCGGCGGGTCTTGGACGATCTCCTCCGCCATGGGCAATGGGGTGTCGGGGGCCACGGCTGAGAGGGGAATGGCGAGCAGCGGAGGCTGGTTGCACGAACCTTCCGCCTCCGACTCCGCGGTCGCCGCCTCTGTCTGGGACTTGGCTGCCGCGTCGGCCTGCTCCCTCGCCGCCTGGGCGGCCGCCATCTCCGCCGCCTCGCGCTCCTCCCGCGCTTCACGGGCGTTCCGCTCTGTGGCCTCCCTGAGGTCGGCGCGGGGGTCCACGCGGTGGGAGCTTGAAGAACCTACAGCCGGCCCAACTATGGAGCCGCCCGGACCACACTCAAGGGAAAGAGGCGCCCTGTCCAGCAAGTGGAAAAAATTAAGAAGAATGCTCGAACAAGAAGAGAATGATGAAGAGCATGCGGCAAGGCAATTGAAGACTTACGCTGAGACCGCCTGAGGCTGCTTCACCGCCTTGCGGAAGCGGGCTGCTTTCGCAGCCGCCTCGTCTCGCTTGGTCGCCGTGGTGGAGGCTTTGGACTTCTACGGCCGGCTGCTGAAGAGGCCTGAAGCGGCCCGGCGCTTCTGTGTGCCGCCGCCGGCAGCCGGCGCGATAGACGAGCCCGCGCCCTGATGGTCGGCCGCCGGCTGGCGACGCGGGGCGACTTCGGCTTCGAAATCATCCGGCCAGTCCTCGAAGCTGGCGGTGAGCCTTGTGCCCCCGGGGTCGGCGTCGTCCCCCATGACGGCGTCTTCCATGGCGGCCGCCCCCAAGTCCGGATCGTCGACGTCGTCCGCCGTGCGGTCGGGGGCATACTGACATTCTATCCCCGCTGACCCGGTCGTCGGCGGGAGAAGTGGGTTCTGCTAAGAAGAACCGACTGATCAGAAGCCGGTCGTCATAAAGCCGACTACCAACGAAAAGAAGGAAGAAAAGAAAACTTACCACGGGCGGAGGGTTAGCGCGAGAATACAGCGCCTTGCCATATCGCCAGTCTTCGGCGAGCTTGCAATTTGAGATGTAATTTACCATATACGATACCTCCGCATGAGGCATCTCCCTGGTGCTCAGCCGGCTTGGGTCGAAGCGGCCGCTCATCGAAGGCGGTGGGGCCGGCTTTGGAGAGGAGATATCCGGCGCTCCACGAAGGCGGCCACCAAGTCGGCCCCGTTTAGGTTTTCCGACTGGATCATCACTCGAATCCGGGAGACGGCGGCGTTCCCGGCCTGAGACAGTGACCGGGACCGGAAACTCCATGAGGGCTGCCTCCCAGCCGGCGGGCCGACTACGTAAGCCGGCAGGTTGACGTGATCTCCTTGCTCGGCGACGTTCTTCACGTAGAAATATGATTTCTGCCAGATCTTCACCGACTGGATCAGGGGGATGGGCGGGAACGCGTTGTTCTCGCTCGCCCTCCTCATGGCGATGAAGGCCCCGCAGGGGGTGGGCACGCCCGCGACGACGGTGCCGAGTTTGCTCTGGAAGAACTTTCCCCAGAGCTCCAGCGTGGGGAGCAGCCCCAAGAAGCCTTCGCAGAGGGAGACGAAGGCCGACAGCAGCATCACCGCATTGGGCGTGAGGTGATGCGGCTGGAGGTTGTAGAACTCGAGGAAGGAGCGCAAAAATCCGCTCGCTGGAAGGCCGAAGCCGCGCAGGAAGTGCGAGTGGAAGACGACCCGCTCGCCCTCCTCCGGCGCCGGCGAGATCTCCGTCTTCGGCGCCAGACGGACCCGCACGAGGTTGGCGTCGGGCAGACGCCGAGTCTGGCGGAGAAACTCCACATGATCCTCATGGACGTTGGAGCCGTCCCACGAGCTTGACAGCGTCATGGGAGCGAGGCGATGTGGAGGCGCGGCGGCGCTGAGACGGGAGGCTGCGGCGGCAACGAGAGGAAGAAGCAAGGACGAGAGGGGGCGGAGCGAGAGAGAGCGTGCGAACCTCTGTCGCTCCCCCTCCTCCCCCTACTTATAGGCTCGCGTAGCGGGACCGAGGAGGCGCGGCGTGGGGAAGCGTGAGGATCGATCATGCCCACTCCCCCACGTCCCGCGATTACTGTGCGATGATGGTGGAATAAAAACCGTCGCGGGAAGGCGACCGGCCCATGTGGGCCACGGAAGATCCGCGCTTGGACCGAGGCTGCGAGTGGCGGGCCTGGGCCTGCGGCGACGTCCCGTCGCACGCGTGCGTTGGCAGGATTTCCTCGCCACGTGGTCCGCGTCCCCGCCTGCGAGAACCGGAGCTCTCTGAAGTCGGCGTGCACAACCAAAGCCGGCTCTTCAGGATAGGAAGCTGACCAAGCTTCTCGTCCCTCTGTCCGCCTCGAGGCTCGATCAGCTTCGGGGACTACTATCGGAGTAAATAGCCATGGGTAGCCTAGCCGGCTTCCCCTGGCCCTTCTAAAAAAATTACGAGCCCATCCGGCTCTCAGGAATCCAAGACATGGGTCCACCTTCCCCTTGCTGGCTGTCACCCAGGCCAGCTCGAAGAAGGCAGCCCGACTTTACCCCTCATGAAGAAAACCATGGGAGGCCGACTCGAAGAAGCCGGCTCCAAGATGCCGACTCCAAGAAGCCGGCCATGAGGAGGCCGACTCTAAGAGGCCGGCTCCCATAAAGCGGTCGAGACCGTACCCTCAAAGTTTGCACCCACCTAACGGTGGTGCGACGGGGCGTGGCTACAGTGAAGCCTGCCACCCCCAAATCCCGGAGCACGCCTGGCACAGTGCGCCGTATGGAGTAGGCATGACCCGTCCGGCGCGGCACTATTGCCATGTTGACCTTGGTGTCACCCACGACGGGCCGCCAGCGTGGCCCACAGATGGTGGGCCCCTTCGGGCAGAGAGACGCCCGAAGGCGGCCACGCCTCCAACCAGTCGGCCCAAGACAGAGCCGGCTCCCCACAGCCGGCTTGCCGCCTCCCTCGAAGGAGACGCCCCATTAAGGAGACAAGACGCGGTGAGACTACAGCGATCGCCCGACCGGCGGCCGCACTGTAGCCACGCCTACCACGACGAAGCCCACGTCACGAAGATGGAGCCACAGTAACCAGCCGCCGACCAGGCCCTGGACAGTGGGGCCTGCCTGTCGACCAAGGGGCCGGCAGCCGACGGGACCCACTAGTCGGCGGGCCCCAGCAGCCGGCGTAGAAGCCGGCGAGTGCAGTCACAGACGGCTGGGCCCCGCGCCCAGTCGGATTACCATTGTACCCCCGGGGGGTAGGCCTATATAAACCCCCCGGGGCACCCATGCAAAGGGTTCGACCCCCTGCTAGTTCTAGACACCCCACAAGGAGAAGAAGCAGGCTAGCCGTGCCCTTCTTCCTCCTCCTACCAAACAGCTCAAGGAGCATTGTGTAGCCACTTGTTCGACTAGTGAACATGCGGAGACCCCGCAGAGCAGTAGTAGGGGTGTTATCTCCAAGGAGAGCCCCGAAGCTGGGTAAGATCCGCCGGCGTGCATGTCTTCGCCTTATCCCGTTTCCAGGCACCGGCGATGTCTTACTGGCTCCCACAATGATAAGCCACCCGTTGGCATATGTCGCACCTACCACCCGACACCAAGAAGCCGAATCCTCTTCCTAGTCGCCTCGGGCCTCCTTTTATTGGAAAGGAGGTGCCACAGTAGCACCAGAAGGTGGAAACGGAGCAGTGATGTGTGGTTATCCCTCGCATTACATGACAAAGCGCATTTAATGCGTCTTGCCCAGGTGTCCTTGCTTTATCGGGGACGGGGGAGAGCCCTATCTCATCCGTCACCACTCCCGCTCGCGTCGACATGCGCCCTGGCCAGCGGCGCCTGCTGTGCCATGTAGGCAGGCAGGCAGCTTAGGTGGCGCAGTAGTGGGTCTCCACGAAGATCTGCATGCCGCCACGCAGGTGCCTGCCCAGCTGGTTGGGTCAGCAGCTGCATGCGAACGGCGGTGGAGGTTTGACTGGCGTGGGCCTGAAGGTGGCCCAACGGGTGTTCTTGGCAAGGGCCTTGCCGGGGCCTCGGCAAGGGTCTTGCCATGGCGCCTGCTGTCATCCCCGGCAAGGCTCTTGCCGGCGGTCTTGTGGACCTCCTTGGCTGGGATCCCGCCAAGGATCATCATCTTCTGAAGGGTGTATCTGATCTTGAATGTCTTCACAAAGATCTGCATGCCACCACGGTGATGTCTCCCGAATCGTTGCCCCATGGGGGCAGTGGACTCAAGGGTGACTCATTCCGTAGGTGTGGGGCAAGCTGCCACGGCAAAGGTCTTGCCGGGTTTGCTAAAACTGTCTCCCGGCAAGGATCTTGCCGGGGGAGGGGTCCGCTTCGTCCCCTTTGCTCTTTGTAGTCTTGGTCTTGGCGTCATTTTGCTTCCCCTGGGCTTCGGCCTTACCTTGGCTCACCTCCCTTACCTTGCTCAGTGTGGTGGTGCCCGTGGCTTAGACTGCCCGTGCACAGTTATAGGGGTACAAAAAGCGTACCCCTCTTTTTGTACACCGACAGTAGTATCCAAATATAAGAGTAAAACTTCATCGTACCTCCCGAGGAGGATGTGCAACATCGAGGCTGATGTCTTCTTCCTTGGCCGGCCAGTCCTTCTGGGCTTGAACAACACCTTCCACAAATTGCCGTAGGTGCTGCGGTAGAAGTGAAGCATGGTGACGGGGTCTTCGGGCTTGCAGGACCAAATTAGGGCAGCCCGGTGTTGCCAAGGTGGGAGGCGGCGACGAAGCATGATCTGAACCAGATTAGTCAGTTCCACCTTCTTCTTTATCATCTGGGAGATCCGCTTCTGCAGTGACTCTACCTCCATTGGTGACTCCCAGTCAAGACCGCTATTGCGCCACAACACCAGCCTTATGGGAGGTCTAGATCTAAATTCATAGGACGCTGCCCAGCCCACGTCGCGTGGTTCTGTGACGTAAAACCACTCTTTTTGCCAGATGACGGTATCTATTATGGTACCTTCCAACCACTCAACCCAGGGGAGCTTGCTGATCATCGCGCCCCATAGTCCACCTACTGGCCGTCGACTATCTTCAGCTTAACATAAAAGCCCTTCAGCCACACGCCGAAGTGTGGCTGGACCCGTAGAAAGGCCTCGCAGATAACGATGAAGGCTGAAATGTGCAAGAAGTAGTTCGGGGTGAGGTCGTAAAAATTCAACACATAAAAGAACATCAGACCCCTGTCAAAAGGGTGAAGGGACAAGCCTATCCCTCGGATGAAGTGGGGATGAACACCACTCTTTTGCCTGGCTTGGGCGTGGGGATGACCTGGCCCTCCTCCGGAACTCAGTGGGCGATGTTGGCCAGGAGATAGCCGGCGCGCTTCAGCTCCTGGATACCATCATGGGAGACGCTGGAGACCTCCCACTTGCCTTTCGATCCTGATCTAGCCATGGCCGGATTAAGGGGGGTGAATGTGAAGGTTTCTCGAGGGAGGATGTATCTAGGCGCTGGAGCTCATGAGATTGGGAAAGCATTGCTGATGGAGGAGGTGGAAGCATACTGAGAAATCAGTGGCTGTTTCCCTTTTATAAGCTACTGAAAGCCCAAGGGTCCCTTTACTACAATGAAAACCTCGCCACTTCCTGATATAATCATGCCGTTATGCGTGAATGGAATAACCGGAATCGTTTATCATATCCCCTAAACAATGGGGCAAGATCTCTATATTGATGGGATGTGCCAATGGGGGAACTGCCTCGAACCACGAATCGAGTTTTTCATAACTGGCCAGTGGTTGTAGCTAGCTGTGACCTTTCGCCAAAGGTTGTCAGGCGATGGCACTATTCACACTCGAGCGATAGGCCTTCGAGGCTAAGTAATATATACTATTCGGAAATCAGGGTATAAACTGGACATTGCATTACCGAACTTGGCTACACAACCTTTGAAAGTTCAGCTAAGGATAACCGCATACCTGACGTAAGCATCATGTAAGGAAGAACTAATCCACAAAGCCGATGATTCCCGCACTCACCTCGGCTTCAAAGACTAGTTCGGGGGCTACATAGGGAGTCCTGGACAAAGGGGTCCTCAGGCTGCCGGCCTATCTCTTATGGGCTGGACAAGTGGGCCGCTCTGGATCTGTTGCTGGAGGATCGAACTATAAACGACTCCGTATTCAAGAAGGAAACCTCGAAAGCCTTGGTGTATCCTTCGAGTCAAGATAATGAAGATGGCATGTTTATTCCCTGATCGCAACCAACCATGTGTATCCCTGGGTACCCCTGGTGCCTATATAAACTAGAGGGTTTAGTCCGTAGAGGCTAGAAGAACCATAAGCCTACTTGTTGATAACCCACAAGTATAGGGGATCAATTGTAGCCTTTCTCGATAAGTTAGAGTGTCGAACCCAACGAGGAGCTAAAGGTAGAACAAATATTCACTCAAGTTCTATTGACCACCGATACAACTCTACGCACACTTTACGTTCGCTTTACCTAGAACAAATATGAAACTAGAAGTACTTTGTAGGTGAGATAGGATAGGTTTGCAAGATAATAAAGAACACATAAATAAAAGATAGGGGTTGTTTAGATAAAGAAACAACTAAGTTAGTTTTAGTAGAGAGCTTTTTTGATAGAGGCGAAAGTGTCCCGATGTTTCGATGAGATAGATATCGTTTTCTGTGGGAGTCGACTTTGACGATCCGACTACGAACGTGCGAAGACGTCGCGCCTTAGCAATCGCTAAACCAACTTCAGAGGGTTATTGACCATGCCAGAGCACGATCAACCTGACCATGAGGGTCTATTTCCTACGAGAAAACGAAGAACAAGCAAAAAACTGAGATTGCAATCTGGATATTGCGAATAAAGAGGAAAGCTTTATTAATGAAGCTGGGGTTCTGTGACGTCTTGGTCTGGTCGTTGGACACAAACGAAGTACGCGAAGATGTAGCTATGGCAAACTTTTAATCTAAACAAAACCCAAAGTCTAACTGATGCCCTAAGGGCTGTATATATGGAGGAGAGAGGGGGAATTTCGTGGCCCATGGTGGAGGGGTCCGAAACCAACCCTAACTCTTGTTTCCCCACACATACACACTCTAAAAATAGCCTATACTTAAGTATTTCGAAAATACATGGGCCTGGCCCAATAATAAGGTGACGCAGCACCTAGAATAGCCTTTGGACATAATTTATGAAGTGGAATCTTGTATATTTCGTCCAAGGCTACATGCACTCATTATGGTGGCTTCAAAGTCCTAGAATCATCACTTGTAACTCCGTTCTTGTTCCCCTTGCGCATGCCATCATCTCCATGCTTGAACTTGCACCAAGGTTCATCTTTCTTGTCCAAGCTAGTCCCTTCATTTGTAAGCAAAACAAATGTATCCAATTTAGGCAGCATCATATTCTCATGAACATTAGTATCGTTACCAAGAAACGAAAGTACCTGATAATTCAATTAGCATGTGTGAGCTCTAGTAATTGGTCCAGTATGTATAACAACAGGGGCTGTGGGTGTAACAATGGTATTGATGTCCTCATCACTTTTGTCACAAGAAAGTTATTTGTCCCTAGGCAATCGATAACTAGATCGGTAATCATTATTGAAATTTCATATGAGCGAGAGGCATAAGCTAACATACTTTCTCTACTTGGATCATATGCACTTATGATTGGAACTCTAGAAAGCATCCGCAACTACTAAAGATCATTAAGGTAAAACCCAACCATAGCATTATAAGTTATCAAGTCCTCTTTACTCCCATACGCAAACAACCCCCTTACTCGGGTTTAAGCTTCTGTCACTCTAGCAACCCACTATAAGCAAATCGTGAACATATTGCAAACCCTACAGCAGGGATCCCTCACGCTTGCATGACACGGAGAGCACCACAGGACAGCACCAATAATTAAATATACAACTCAAACCAATCACGATCATCAATCAACCCAATAGGATGAAACGGATTTACTCAAACATCATAGGATAGCCATGCATCATTGGGAAATAATATATAGAGTTGAGCACCATGTTTAAGTAGAGATTATAGCGGGTAAGAGAGTGTTTACACCACTGCATAGAGGGGGAGAGAGTTGGTGATGACGGTGGCGAAGTTGTTTGTGTGGATCGACGTCACAATTATGGCCCCGGCGGTGTTCCGGCGCCACTGGGAGAGAGGGGGAGAGAGCCCCTTCCTTCTTCTTCTTACTTGATCTTCCCTCTAGATGGGAGAAGGGTTTCCTCTCTGATCCATGGCCTCCATGGCGGCGGAGGGGTGGGAGTCCCTCCGAGGTTGGATCTCTCTCTGTTTCCTTCTGTTTCCGCGTTCCCGTTTTCTGGCCTTTCATCGTTTCTTAAATTCCCGGAGATCCGTAACTCCGATTGGGCTGAAATTTTAACATGATTTTTATTCGGATATTATGTTTCCTGCGGTGAAGGAATGTCACTAACCGCCTTATGGGATGTCCACAAGCATGCCAGGCACGCCCTGGGTAGGGGACGCGCCCCTAGGGCTTGTTGGCCCCTCGGGCTTCGTCTTGCGTTGAATCTTTTTCCCAAAAATCACATATATCCGAAAATATCTTCGTAAGTTTTTGTTGCATTTGGACTCCATTTGATATGGATATTCTGCAAAACAAAAAACATGCAACGAACGGGAATTGGCACTAGGCACTAGATCAATATTTTAGTCCCAAAATAATATAAATAGTTGCCAAAAGTATATGAAAGTTGTAGAAAATTTGCATGAGACAATAAAAAAGTATAGATACGACAGAGACGTGTCAGCATCCCCAAGCTTAATTCTTGCTCGTCCTCGAGTAGGTAAATGATAAAAAAGTTTTTGATGTGGAATGCTACCTAGCATAATCTTGATCACATAATAATAATCATGGCATTAATATTAAGACATTAGTGATTCAAAGCAATATCTATAATTTGACATAAAGACAATAATACTTCAAGCATACTAATAAAGTAATCATGTCTTCTCAAAATATCATGGCTAAAGAAAGTTATCCCTACAAAATCATATAGTCTGGCTATGCTCCATCTTCATCACACAAAGTATTTCATCATGCACAACCCCGATGAAAGCAAAGCAATTGTTTCATACTTTTAATGTTCTCAAGCATTTTCAAATTTCATGCAATACATGAGTGTGAGCCATGGATATAGCACTATAGGTGGAATAGAATATGGTGGTTGTAAGGAGAAGAAAAAAAGGAGAAAGTCTCACATCAACTAGGCAAATTAATGGGCTATGGATATGCCCATCAATTGATATAAATGCAAGTTGCACTAGAGCTATAAGTGTATGAAAGCTCAAAAATGAAACTAAGTGGATGTGCATCCAACTTGCTTTCTCATGAAGACCTCGGGCATTTGAGGAAGCCCATCATCGGAATATAGAAGCCAAGTTCTATAACAAAAAATTCCCACTAGTATATGCAAGTGATAACTCAAGAGACTCTCTATATAAAAATATGGTGCTACTCTGAAGCACAAGTGTGGTAAAAGGATAGTAACACTACCCCGTCTCTCTTTTTCTCTCATTTTTTATTTTCTTAATTTTCTTAATTTTATTATTTTGGGCTCTTTTGCCTTTTGTTATTTTGGGCTCTTTGGCCTCTTTTTTGTTTTTGTAATTCCAAAGTCTCATCCCGACGTGAGGGAAATGCTCTAATAATGATGATCATCACAATTTTATTTACTTATGACTCGATATTACAACTCGATAAAACTGATACATGATGATGATAGAGGCAAAGGTGTCCCTTGTTTCAGTGAGATGGTGGCTATCATTTTTGGTGGAGTAGACTTTGACGATCTGACTACGATCGTGCGAGGACGTCGCGCCTTAGCAATCGCTAAACCAACTCCGAGGGGTTATGGACCACGCAGGAGCACA
The DNA here is from genome assembly GCF_003073215.2 of Triticum urartu. NCBI lineage: Eukaryota > Viridiplantae > Streptophyta > Magnoliopsida > Poales > Poaceae > Triticum > Triticum urartu. The sequence continues at coordinate 346,833,458 of NC_053027.1, read as the reverse complement.
ATCAACCTGCCACGAAGGTCTATTTCCTGCAAGCAAATGAAGAACAAGCAAGAAACTGAAATTGCAATCTGGATATTGCGAATATAAGAGGAAGGCTTTATTAATGAAGGTGGGATTCTGTGATGCCTTGGTCTGGTTGTTGAACACAAATGAAGTATGCGAAGTTACAGCTATGGCAAACTTTTCATCTAAACAAAACCCAAAGTCTAAACAACGCCCTAAGGGTTGTATATATGGAGGATGAGGGGGGGGGTTCGTGGCCCTTGGAGGAGGGGTTCGAAACCAACCCTAACTCTTGTTGCCCCACACATACGGACTCTAAAAACATCCTATACTTAAGTATTGCAAAATTACATGGGCTTGGCCAAATAATAAGGTGACGCAGCACTTAGAATAGCCTCTGGACGAAATTTATGAAGGGGCATCTTGTATATTTCGTCCAAGGCTTCATGCACTCCTCATGGTGGCTTCAATCCTGAAATCATCACTTGTAACTCCATTCTTGTTCCCGTTGCGCATGCCATCATCTCCATGCTTGGTCTTGCTCCAGTGTTCATCCCTCTTATCCATGCCAGACTCTTCATTTGTAAGCAAAACAAATGTATCCAATTTGGGAAGCATCATATTCTCAAGAACATTAGAATCATTACCAAGAAACAAAAGTACCTGATATTCTAATTGGCGTGCGCGAGCTCTAGTAATTGGTCAAGTATATGTAGAAGTAGGAGCTATGGGTGAAACAATGGTATTGATGTCCTCATCATCCTCCTCTTCTTGAAATGAAGTTGTCCTTGACGGAAGCTCATCTTCCTCACCCAAATAAGGCTTCAAATCTGCAATGTTAAAAGTGGGACTAACGCCAAAATCTACAGGCATCACAAATTTATATGCATTATCATTTATTTTCTCTAACACCTTAAATGGACCATAAACATGTGGCATTAGCTTTGATTTGCGTAAATCAGGAAATCTATCCTTACGCAAATGTAACCAAACAAGATCTCCAGGTGCAAAGACAACATGTTTTCTACCCTTACCTCCAGTAAGTTTATATTTAGCATTCATACGCTCAATGTTCTCCTTAGTTAGATCATGCATTTTAAAGATCAATTTAGCACGTTGTTTAGCATCAAAATTAATCTTCTCCGAAGATGGAAGAGGCAACAAATCGATAGGTGCACGAGGAAGGAAACCATACACAATTTCAAAAGGGCACATCTTAGTAGTAGAATGCAATGAACGATTATAAGAAAATTCAATATGAGGCAAACATTCTTCCTACATTTTCTTGTTATTCTTCAAAACAGCCCTAAGCATAGTAGACAATGTTCTATTGACTACTTCAGTTTGTCCATCAGTTTGGAGGTGACGTGTAGTACTAAAAAGCAGTTGAATCCCCATCTTAGCCCATAAACATCTCCAAAAGTGGCTAAGAAATTTAGTATCACGATCTGAAATAATTGTATTTGGCACACCATGGAGCAAGGCCTCATACTCAGCTACATTGTAAGCACAAGGGAACATCAACCGGAGAACGTAAGAAAATTTATCAACTCGTGGGGAAGTCAAGACAACTCCAGCCCCCGAGCCCTCCAACTGCCTAGATCCATCAAAGTGAATAGTCCAATACGTGCTATCCGGCTTCTCCTCATGCATCTGCAACTCTGTCCAATCATTGATAAAATCCACAGGTGCTTGAGACTTGATGGTTGTGCAAGGCATATACTTCAAGCCATGGGGTCCAAGCTCCATGGCCCACTTGGCTACCCGTCCTGTGGCTTCTCTGTTTTGAATAATATCCCCTAAGGGAGCAGAACTAACCATAGTGATGGGATGACCCAAAAAATACTGCTTGAGCTTCCGGCTAGCCATGAACACCCCATATACAAGCTTCTACCAATGTGGATACCTCTGCTTGGACTCAATAAGCACCCCACTAATGTAGTAAACCAGCCGCTGAACCAGATGCTCCTTGCCTGATTCCTTCCTTTCCACCACAATGGCTACACTAACGGCTCGGTTATTGGCAGCCACATAACAATAAAGGCTCCCTACCAATGGGAGTAGCAAGAACCGGCGGCTCAGCCAGCTATTTCTTCAAGGCCTCAACCTCCTGATCAGCAACATCACTCCAAACAAAATGATATGTCTTCTTCCTCATCTGATAAAGAGGGATGGCTTTCTCACCTAACCGGCTTATGAACCGGCTAAAAGCTACAATACGACCCGCCAAACGCTGAACATCATTGATACACGCCGGCTTAGCCAGGGACGTGATAGCCTTTATCTTCTCCGGGTTAGCTTCAATACCTCGTTCCGAAACCAAAAACCTAAAAGCTTGCCTGCTGGCACACCAAAAACACACTTGGCCGGTTTAAGCATCATCTTGTAGACTCATAGATTGTCAAAGGTCTCCTTTAAATCATCTATCAGGGTCTCCTTCCTCCTGGACTTCACCACAATATCATCCACATAAGTGTGAACATTGAGCCCAATATGATCATGGAGGCAATTTTGAACACACCGCTGGTAAGTCGCCTGGGCACTCTTGAGCACAAAAGGCATCGATACGTAACAGAAGGCTCCAAAGGGAGTAATAAAGGTTGTCTTCTCCTGGTCCTTAACTGCCATCTTGATCTGATGATAACCAGAATAAGCATCCAAAAAACTCAGACGCTCACAACCGGCCATAGCATCAATAATCTGATCAATACGGGGGAGAGCAAAGGGATTAGCCGAACAAGCCTTGTTTAAGTCCATATAATCCACACAGATGCGCCAGGTGCCGTTTTTCTTAAGCACCAGCACCGGGTTAGCCAACCACTCAGGATGAAAAGCTTCGACAATGAACCCAACCGCCAAGAGCCAGGCTACCTCCTCACCAATAGCCATACGCCTCTCTTCATTGAAACGACGAAGGAATTGCTTGAACAGTTTAAACTTTGGATCAATATTAAGAGTGTGCTCAGCGAGTTCCCTCGGGACACCTGGCATATCTTAAGGCTTCCACGCAAAGATATCCCGGTTCTCACGAATGAACTCGATGATCGCACTTTCCTATTTCGGATCCAGATTAGCACTGATGTTGAACTGCTTAGATGAGTTGCCAGGAACTAAATCTACTTGCTTAGTGTCATCTGCCGACTTAAAATTCAATAAAGGATCATGCTCAGTGGTTGGCTTCTTCAAGGACGTCATATCTGCCGGGTCAACATTATCTTTATAAAATTTTAGCTCCTCCATGGCGCACACAGTTTCAACATAAGCCGCGTCGCCATCTGCACACTCCAAGGCTATCTTGCGACTCCCATGCACGGTGGTGGTGCCCTTGTGACCCGGCATCCTCAGCTGCCAATAAATATAACAAGGCCTTGCCATGAATTTAGCATAAGCCGGCCGCCCAAACAGAGCATGATAAGGGCTTTAGATATTAACCACTTCAAAGGTCAACGTCTCAGATCTAGAATCATACTCATCTCCAAAGGCAACCTCCAAAGATATTTTACCCACCGGATACACCGAATTACCAGGCACCACACTATGAAAAACAGTGTCCGACGGTTAAGATTTTTGTTTGTCAATCCCATGCAACAAAAAGTTTCATAATAAAGGATATTAATGTTGCTGCCTCCATCCATCAGTACCTTAGTGAACTTGTATCCTCCAACCTGTGGTGCCACCACCAGCACCAAATCACCCGTATTATCAACTCGGGCGGGTGATTCTCACGGCTCCAGAGAATAGGGTGTTCCGACCATCGCAAGTAATGGGGCACCGCCGGCTCCACGACGTTCACTGCCCTTTTATGGAGCTTCTGATCCTGCTCACATAAACTCGTGGTGAAAATGTGGTACTGCCCACTACTCAATTGCTTTGGGTTACTCTGATAATGAGATTGCTATTGATTCCCCTGATTATTCTGGTGGTTGTAACAACCCTGATTGCCTTGGCCTTGAAAAATGGAATTTGAACCGCCACCTCCATGACCCGGACCATGAGAACCGGATCCCGAGCCACCATTCGGGCCATGGTTATTCTCGAAAAGATGGGATTTCTTGAACTCCTTCATGATAAAACAATCCTTCCACAAATGTTTAGATGGCCTCTCATGGTTTTTGTGCCTTCGACACGGCTGATTCATTACTGCCTCGAGGTTGAGTTCTCCCCCACCAGACTGAACCAGCCTCCCCTTGCGATGCTGGTAATTATGTCGTGCACCAGTGTTAGCCACGAAGTCTAAATTTTCATCAGCTCTGCACTTACCGTTTCCACCCTGACTGGCTGGGTTATACTGCTATCCTTTCATGCCGCTACTCTTCTTTTCCTTGCCCGTCTTTTCGTCATCAGACTCGGGGTCCTTGGTACTATCAGAGTCAGCATACTTGACAAGGGCTTCCATGATCTCCCCCATGTCACCGCAATGGCGCTTAAGTGGCCCAATCTTCTGTTTAAGAGGAAGGAAATGGCAATTTTTCTCCAACGTTAAAATTGCTAAGCACACGTTCATATTATCTGACAAGTGTATGATACTTGAGACCCGGCGCACCCAGTTGGTTGTTGACTGGCCTTCACCTTGGACACAAGACACCAAATCTATGATCGACATACGTTGCTTGCACATATCCTTAAAGTTTTGAATAAACCGGGCCTTCAGCTCCGCACACGACCTGATAGAATTGGCGGGCAGTCCCTTCAACCAAGTACGAGCCAGCCCTTCTAACATCATGGTGAAATACTTAGCACACGCAACCTCACTAACATCCAGCATCTCCATGGCCATCTCATAACTTTCAATCCAAGCTTCAGGAGGTTGATCTACTGTGTAATTAGGCACCTTGCGAGGACCCTTGAAGTCCTTGGGCAAACGCTCGTTACGCAGAGCCGGCACTAAATAGGGCACACCCAAGGTCTTAGAGGCCACACCTGTTTCCACTGAAGTTGTTGGGTAAACCGTAGACTATTAGTGAGCCGCTTGCTGAGCCGCTAGCTCAGCCTCCCGACGCACCCTGCCCTGATCCACCAGAGCCTAGGCATTGGCATCATCGCGCGCCGGGTCATGTCCACGGGGCTGGTTACGGCGCTGTTCAGCACTTGAAACTGCTGGTGAGTCAATGTGCCTGTTGTAACTCCCGCTTGGACGAGGGGTTGAGTGAATCCGCTCACGACTATAAGAATAAGCCGCTTGCTGCTCCAATGCTATCTGGAGAAGTTCTCTGGCCCTTCGCGTTTCAACCGCTGTCGGAGACTCGCCTTCAACTAGCAGAGCTGCCAACCGTGTTGTTGCAGCAATCATATTGTCCAAAGGGTTGGAATAATGACCCGGCGGCGTCAGAACATATTGACGCAGGGAATTGTTCACATGTGGAGAGCCCATCACTCGTGGCTGAACCGGTGCTCCACCCTCTAGCGCTTCAGTCGTCCGGTTTACCACCGGCGGGTGACTAGTCCCTGCTCCAGGTGTGTTAAAGAGGTTTCTTGGCTCACAAACCCGGGATAGATGACTCCGGTGTCTCATTCTCATGACCTCAGTTGAAGCATTCTAATCCAACATGAGCCGGAAGGAGTCGGCTTGGATTCGTTGTGCCTGTGCGTCCAAAACAGCCCGTTCTGCAGCCATCCTGGTGTTCTCAGCCACCAAGTCCATGTTGGCTTGAGCTATCTCATCTCGCAACTTATCCACATCCGCCTTATGCTGATCTTGGTTGTCCAGGGTTACCTCCACCCCCATCAAATTTGCTAATGCCTCCAACAACTCGGTGAGAACTTGAGCCGGCGGGCGCGCAGGGCCACCAGCACCAGCCGCTGCTGCGGCCATGGAGCTAGAGGTCATGGCCGCGGCGGCTGATGAACTAAGCACCGGTTGTGTACAAGCCATGAAAACCGCAACTCTGTTTGGCGGCTCGCAGGGATCCGGAATACTGTCACCATTGGAACAACCCCCAAGCCGGCCGTCTTGAAGTTGATACAATGAGTTGGTCTTGCCTGTGGATGATCCACCATCAGAATAGATGGTCGTCTCACCGCCAGATACAGATCCATCTTCAATTTCTTCCCCATGAATAAAACCAACAAAGGCACGCTTCATGGCGGGTTGAACCTGGGCGGGCCATGCGCGCTGAGCCGTCTCGATGATGTCGGTGCAGATGTCCGGCTCAGACCCGGTTCGCTGATCTTGCCAATGAAGGCGTGTATTCCGCCGAAGGGGACCCGGTACACGTACTCGACTGAGCCGGCCTCGGGGCCCCAGCCTGCATCGTCGATGTAGAGCTTGCCGCGATGACTCTTAGTCATCTAGCCCACATCGTATCCCTTGATCCCTTCAAAGCTGCCCTTCAAGAACTCAAAACCACCGTGCGGTGGCCCCATGGTGGGAGCCAACTGTCGTGGAATTATCACAGCAGATGTCCTAGTGAAAGGACTTAGTCGTGGAGCCATCGCAACTAGGTTAGCTTGAAGGGGTTAAACGGGACAAAGGGCACATGAGTTTATACTGGTTCGGCCCCTTGCTATGAAGGTAAAATCCTACTCCAGTTTAGGTGGTATTGCTTGGGTTTCGATTACCAGGGAGCGAATATGCTTAACCTTGCTTTCGGTCTCTCTTTTTTCTTGTCCTGAGCCGTCGCCGGGTCGTCCCTTTATATACACAGGTTGATGCCCGGCTACTCACAGAGTCCCGGCCGGCTCACCATCAATGTGTCTGGCTCAGTGACTAATTATACTTTCCCTACAATCCAAGTCATACATATATGGCGGTTTACACCTATGGGCCTTAAGTCGCCTTTGGGCTTCGGGCCCTTAGTAAGTTTGCTTCATGAACCGCCATCTTCAACATCTTTACGGGCTTTGTCTTGATGAACCATCGTTGGTATAACCCGGCCCCTCCTGGGCGGGTCATACCCAATAGTTATATCCCCAGCAGTACCACTCAATGACATCGTAAATAATCGGGATGCCACCTGCTACCTCTTGAGCATGTGTTGATTTTCACTTGAAGAGCAAAGGGTGATGCAGCAAAGTACCATAAGTATTTCCCTCAGTTTTTGAGAACCAAGGTATCAATCCAGTAGGAGACTACACACAAGTCACCAAGTACCTACACAAACAAACAAGAACCTCACAAGCAACACGATAAAGGGGTTGTCAATCCCTTCACGGTCACTTATGAAAGTGAGGTCTGATAGAGATAATAAGATAAATATTGTTGGTATTTTTGTTGTATAGATTGAAAAATAAAGATTGCAAAATAAATAGTAAACTAGAATTGTATATCGGAAACTTATATGATGTAAAGTAGACCCGGGGGCCATAGGTTTCACTAGTGGCTTCTCTCAAGATAGCATATATTACGGTGGGTGAAGAAATTACTGCCGAGCAATTGATAGAAAAGCGCATAGTTATGATGATATCTAGGCATGATCATGAACATAGGTATCACGTCCGTGTCAAGTAGATCGAAACGTTTTGCATCTACTACTATTACTCCACACATTGATTGCTATCCAGCATGCATCTAGAGTATTAAGTTCAAAAGAACAGAGTAACGCATTAGGCAAGATGACATGATGTAGAGGGATAAACTCAAGCAATATGATATAAACCCCATCTTTTTATCCTCGATGGAAACAATACAATACGTTCCTTGCTGCCCCTACTATCACGGGGAAAGGACACTGCAAAATTGAACCCAAAGCTAAGCACTTCTCCCATTACAAGAAAGATCAATCTAGTAGGCCAAACAAAACTGATAATTCAAAGAGACTTGCAAAGATATCAAATCATGCATATAAAATTCAGAGAAGAATCAAATATTGTTCATAGATAATCTTAATCATAAACCCACAATTCATCGTATCTCGGCAAACAGACTGCAAAAAGAATTACATCGAATATATCCCCAAGAACATCGAGGAGAACTTTGTATTGAGATCCAAAGAGAGAGAAGAAGCCATCTAGCTAATAACTATGGACCCAAAGGTCTGTGGTAAACTACTCACACATCATCGGAGAGGCTTTGGTGTTGATGTAGAAGCCCTCCATGATCGAATCCGCCTCTGGCAGATCGTCGAAAAAGGTCCCCAGATGGGATCTCACGGGTACAGAAGGTTGCGGCAGAGGAAAAGTGGTTTTGTGGCTTCCTATGATGTTTTCAGGGTATAAGTGTATATATAGGCAAAAGAAATAGGTCGGTGGAGCTGCGAGGGGCCCACGAGGGTGGGGGGCACCTGGCCCCCCTGGGCGCGCCGCCCTACCTCGTGGCCGCCTTGCTGCTTCCCTGATGTCCACTCCAAGTCTCCTAGATTGCGTTTGTTCCAAAAAAGATCCTCATGAAGGTTTCATTCCGTTTGGATTCCGTTTGATATTCCTTTTCTGCGGAACACTTAAATAGGCAAAAAAATAGCAATTTGCACTAGGCCTTCGGTTAATAGGTTAGTCCCAAAAATAATATAAAAGTGTATAATAAAGCCCATAAACATCCAAAACAGATAATATAATAGCATGGAACAATAAAAAATTATAGATACGTTGGAGACGTATCACCACCGGGCGCATAGCCAAATGGGCCATCAAGCTCTTACCATTTGAAATAACATACAAGCCACGCCGAGCTATTAAATCACAGGTGTTGGCCGACTTTGTTGCCGAGTGGACGGAAGGCGAGCTCCCTAAAGAGTACAACACATACTCCAACTGGATCATGTACTTCGACGACTCTAAAATGTTAGACGGACTAGGGGCTGGTGTCATCTTGACGTCCCCTACGGGGGACACAGTCTGCTACATGTTACACATCATGTATATGGACTCCAACAATGTAACCGAATATGAGGCACTACTACATGGTCTCCGAATGGCTGTCTCCATGGGGATACAATGGCTAGAGGTGCGTGGGGATTTGAACCTTGCAATATCCCAAATAAATGGAGAATTCGATACAAAAGACCCAAAAATGGCGGTATACCGAAACGCCATACTCAAAATACCGGCTCGGTTCAAGGGGCTCGAGTTCCATCACGTTGCTCGAGACAGTAATTAGGCAGCAGGCATCGTCGCTCCAATGGGCGCTAAACGCGATCCCGTCCCGCCTAAAACCTTTGTGGAAATGCTCTTTAAGCCATCCATGGTATGGAAGGACGAGAGCGGAAATACTAGTCCAGAACCAATATCATCGGGGGCTTGGGCACCGAAATAACACCCTCCGCCCATGTAATCATGGCTGTTATTGCTCCATGGACCAAACCCTTCCTGGCCTATCTTAATAGGCAGGAGCTTCCTGATGACAAGAATGAAGCCCGTCGCATAGTTCGACGCTCTAAAGCCTATAAAGTTCACGAAGGTGAACTTTACAAGAAAATTACTACTGGAGTCCTTCAAAGATGCATCTTCGAAGAGGAGGGACGACAACTCTTGGCTGAAATACATGCTGGTCTAGGTGGCCATCACGCCGCAGCTTGGGCCCTCGCAAGCAAGGCCTTCTGTACATGTTTCTTTTGGCCAATGGCCCGAGCGGACGCACATGCCCTTCTGCAACACTGTGTGGGATGTCAGCTTTTTGCCAATCAAAGTCATATGTTGCCCACTGCCTTAGGAACAATCCCCATCACTTGGCCTTTTGTGGTCTAGGGGGTAGATATGGCCGGCCCCTTAAAGGGGGAAGCCACAATAATAAATATTTGCTAGTTATGGTGGATAAATTCACTAAGTGGATAGAGGCCAAACTAGTAAAAATGGCTGAAGTTGGGCCAGCGATCGACTTTATATCCGGCGTGGTAAACCGTTATGGTGTCCCGCATAGCATCATCACCGATAATGGCTCCAATTGCACAATCGATGAGGTAAAAACTTGGTGTGCTGACTTGGGCATTAAGCTCAATTACACGTCCGTATACCACCCTCAAACAAACGGTTAGGTCGAATGTGCTAATGGACTGATGATGAGCGGCATCAAACCCAGACTAGTGCAATCCCTACGGGAGTCAGATAAACACTGGGTTGAGGAACTCGATTCCGTGCTCTGGGGACTGCAGACTACGCCCAATCGCATGACCGGATACACACCTTTTTTCATGGTGTTCGGCGCAGAGGTTGTCTTGCCCTGCGACATTATTCATGACTCACCTTGAGTGCGCATGCATGAAGAGAGAGAAGCCGAGCTCGATCGGCAGGACGACCTAGACGGCCTTGAGGAGTGTGTTATTGCACGACCCCGTTCCTCATTTTACCAACACCAGGCTCGGAGATGCCAAAGCAAAGAAGTGCGGGCCAAGACTTATAATGTCAGCAACTCGTTTTACGCCTCCCAGAGAAGAAGAAGGGCAAGCTCAAACCAAAATGGGAGGGCCCCTTCATTATATATGAATTTCTCACCGGAGGGGCCTATCACCTGGGCCCTCTCGGTAATCCATGGAACGTTGCTCGGCTCCGAAGATTCTACGCATAAGTTCGGCCATGTTTCTTTTCGTTCCCTTTTTCTCCTCTCCATTTGTTTTTGCTTTCTCATTTTTATACATTTCTCAGGATATGTTCAGATAGGCCAAACTCTTCAGGGGCACACGTCTTTAAATATATACACCCCATCATGACTGGTACTTCTTTACCCGAAGCTTCTTATTATTCAGAGTCGGTAGAACCAGTCTCGCGTAAGCGTACGCGTAATGTAGGTCTGAGTCGCTTCATCCAACAATACCGCTGAATCAAGAATCAACTAGTGACGGCAAGCAATATGTATATACCCACGCCCACAACTCCTTTGTGTTCTACTCATGTATATGACATGTATGCATAGACCTGGCTCGGATGCCACTGTTGGGGTATGCAGTAATTTCAAAAAATTCCTACACCCATGCAAGATCCATCTAGGTGATGAATAGCAACGAGAGGGGATAGAGTTATCTATGTACCCTCGTAGACTATAAGCGGAAGCGTTATGACAACGCGGTTGATGTAGTCCTATGTCTTCATGATCCGACCGATCCTAGCACCAAAGGTACGGTACTTCCGCGATCTAAACATGTTCAGCTCGGTGATGTCCCACGAACTGTAGATCCAGCTGATGTCGAGGGAGAGTTTCGTCAGCACGATAGTGTGATGACGGTGATGATAAAGTTACCAACGCAGGGCTTCGCCTAAGCTCTACAACGATATGACCGAGGTGGAAATCTGTGTGGGGGGGGCACCGCACACACTTAAAAAATCATCTTCTGTCTCTATGGGGTGCCCCCCTCCCCCGTATATTAAGGAGTGGAGGAGGAGGAGGGCCGACCTTCTATGGCGTGCCTCAAGGGGGGAGTCCTACTCCCGGTGGGAGTAGGATTCCCCCTTTCCCTTGTTGGAGTAGGAGAGAAGGAAGGGGGAGAGAGGGAGAAGGAAAGGGGGGACGACCCCCCACCCCAATTGGGATTGGGCTTGGGGGGCGCGCCCCCACCTTGGCCGCCTCCTCCTCTCTCCCACTAAGGCCCATTAAGGCCCATACACTCTCGGGAGGTTCCAGTAACCCCCCGGTACTCCGGTAAATGCCTAAACTCATCCGGAACCATTTCGATGTGCAAACATAGCCTTCCAATATATCGATCTTTATGTCTCGACCATTTCGAGACTCCTCGTCATGTCCGTGATCATATTCGGGACTCCTAACTACCTTCGGTACATCAAAACACATAAACTCATAATACCGATCGTCACCAAACGTTAAGCGTGCGGACCCTACGGGTTCGAGAACTATGTAGACATGACCGAGACTCATCTCCGGTCAATAACCAATAGCAGAACCTGGATGCTCATATTGGTTCCTACATATTCTACGAAGATCTTTATCGGTCAAACCGCGTAACATACATTGTTCCCTTTGTCATCGGTATGTTACTTGCCCGAGATTCGATCGTCGGTATCTCAATACCTAGTTCAATCTCGTTACCGGAAAGTCTCTTTACTCATTCCGTTATACAACATCCCGTAACTAACTCATTAGTCACACTGCTTGCAAGGCTTATAGTGATGTGCATTACCGAGAGGGCCCAGGGATACCTCTCCGATACACGGAGTGACAAATCCTAATCTTGATCTATGCCAACTCAACAAACACCATCGGAGATACCTGTAGAGCATCTTTATAGTCACCCAATTACGTTGTGATGTTTGATAGCACATTATACCTCAAGAAAATTAGCTAAAGGGGTTGAATAAATTCCACCGAACAAATCTCTAGTTAAACTATTAAGATGCAACCTACGTGCAACAATAGCACCCAAGTTGTATTGTTTATCACCCAAGACCGCACTCTTGAGGACACTAAGATCTAGAACGCACATGTGGAAAGCCTCATCTTCACTATTAATGCATCTATCCATGAAGAGAGCAAAATAATGTATGGCAGGAAAATGAATGCTCCCTATGGTAGCTTGTGTTATTTCTCTAGATTCCCCCACAGTGATACTAGCAAGAAATTCTTTAAATTCAGATTGCGAGGTTCACTAACACTACCGCACTGCAGGAGTTTACAAGCAGTATTAAAATCTTCTAAGTCCATGGTATAAGATTTATCATAGAGATCAAATAGGACAGTGTGAGAATTGTGTGATGATGTAAATTTAAACCTTCTCACAAAGGAATCAGTTAAGTGATAATATTAGGGGCACTTATCTGACACGAAGCCATCAAGTTCAGCATTACGCACATACGCGTCAAATTCCTCCTTAATTCCTGCTTGGACCATAAAATCTTCTGACGGCCGTACACAAGGCCGCACTTGAGCTTCTCTTGGTAGTTCATAGTCCGGCTCACATATCACGGGCCTGGGTCCTTGCTTCCTTGAGGAACCACCTTGGTACATTTTCCTAAACATATTTCTTCCTCTGAAAAATTTCTGAAATTTTTAGTGACTCAAAATAAAAGTGAACCAAACTCAACAAAATTGATAGCAACTAGTCCTACAAGTGCCTAGAGGCTATCTCATGTATTAAAACTAGTTTTGACCACATAAATTTGACATGCAAGCTCAAGAACAGGGTCACCTAAGCAGCAAAATTTTGCAATAAGTAAAGCACTAGAACAAAAACTAATTGGACCATTAGAGGAGTCACATACCGAAGAACAATCCCCCAAATTAGTTTTGTGAATGGAGCTTTAAGCAAGGATAATGAAAATGGCAGCAAGATGAGCTAGAACTCCGGTTTGAGCTGGTGGATGATTTTTTCTGGAGGAAGACGAAGTGTGTAGGTGCAAGAATAAGTGGAGGGGCCCACGTGGGGTCCACGAGGTAGGGGCATGCCCTCCATCCTCGTGGGCGCATGGTGGGGCCACCTGGTGTGTTCTCAGTGCCAATAATTCTTAAATATTCTAGAAAAAATTATATTAATTTTTTAGCACATTTGGAGAAATTTTATTTTCGGGGTATTTTTAATTGCAAGGATAATTCAGAAAATAGACAGAAAATACTTTTTTTTATTTATTTAATCTAAATAACAGAAAGTAAAAAGAGGGTACAAAGAGTTGTGTTTTCTAACTTCATCCATCTCATGCTCATCAGAAGGAATCCACTAACAAGGTTGATCAGGTCTTGTTAACAAATTCATTCCGAATCACATGAAACCAGAGAATTTCCAAATAACACTAGGTTACCTCAACGGGGATATGCACATCCCTAACAATAAGAATATCATATTTCTTCTTGACAGTAGGAAGAGGAAATTCAAAAACTCCAATAGTAATCATTGAAAATTTTCCAATAGAATTGTTACTGTGGACTTGAGGTTGTTTCCTCGGAAAGTGTACCGTATGCTCATTACCATTAACATGAAAAGTGGCATTGCCTTTGTTGCAATCAATAACAGACCCTGCAGTATTCTAAAAGGGTCTACCAAGAATAATAGACATACTATCGTCCTCGGGAATATAAAGAATAACAAAGTCCATTAAAATGGTAACATTTGCAACCACAACAGGCACATCCTCACAAATACCGACAGGTATGGCAGTTGATTTATCAGCCATTTGCAAAGATATTTCAGTAGGTGTCAACTTATTCAAATCAAGTGTACGATATAAAGAGAGGGGCATAACACTAACACCGGCTCCGAGATCACATAAAGCAGTTTTAACATAGTTTCTTTTAATGGAGCATGGTATAGTTGGTACTCCTGGATCTCCAAGTTTCTTTGGTATTCCACCCTTAAAAGTATAATTAGCAAGCATGGTGGAAATTTCAGCTTCTGGTATCTTTCTTTTATTAGTAACAATATCTTTCATGTACTTAGCATAAGGGTTTATTTTAAGCATATCAGTCAAACGCATACGCAAAAAGATAGGTCTAATCATTTCAGCAAAGCGCTCAAAATCCTCATCATCCTTTTCCTTGGATGGTTTAGGAGGAAAAGGCATGGGTTTCTGAACCCATGGTTCTATTTCTTTACCGTTCTTCCTAGCAACAAAGTCTCTCTTATCATAATGTTTATTCTTGGATTGTGGGTTATCAAGATCATCAACAGGTTCAATCTCTACATCATTATCATTGCTAGGTTGAGCATCAACATGAACACCATCATTAACATTATCACTAGGTTTGTGTTCATTACCAGATTGTGTTTCAGCATCAGAAATAGAAATATCATTGGGATTCTCAAGTGTATCAACAACAGGTTCACTAGAAGCATGCCAAGTCCTATCATTTTTCTTTTTCTTCCTTTTAGAAGAACTAGGTGCAGCAACATTAGTTCTCTGAGAACCTTGCTCAATTCTCTTAGTGTGGCCTTCAGGATACAAAGGTTCCTGAGTCATTTTACCACCTCTAGGCACAACTCTAACAGCATTATCATTTTTCTTATTATTTAATTCATTGAGCAAATCATTCTAAGCTTTAAGTACTTGTTATACGTGAGTGCTAACCATAGAAGCATGTTTACTAATAAGTTTAAGTTCACCTTTAACTCTAGCCACAGAATCACTAAAGTGTTCAATCATATAAGCATTTCGTTTCAATTGTCTACCAACATAAGCATTGAAGTTTTCTTGTTTAACAATAAAATTATCAAAATCATCTAAGCATTGGCTAGCAGACTTATTATGAGGAATATGACCTTCATCAAATCTATAGAGAGATTTTACCTTTAGTACTTGTGTCGGGTTATCAAGACCATGTATTTCTTCAATAGGTGGTAAATTCTTAACATCTTCTGCTTTAATACCTTTTTTTCATAGATTTCTTTGCCTCTTGCATATCTTCAGGACTGAGAAATATAATACCCCTTTTTCGGAGTTGGCTTAGGAGTTGGCTCAGGAAGCGTCCAATCATTTTCATTACTCAACATATTATTCAATAGCAATTCAGCTTGATCAACAGTTCTTTCCCTGAAAACACAACCAGCACAACTATCCAGGTGGTCTCTGGAAGCATCGCTTAGTCCATTATAAAAGATATCAGGTATTTCATTTTTCTTGAGAGGATGATCAGGCAAAGCATTAAGTAATTGGAGAAGCCTCCCCCAAGCTTGTGGGAGACTCTCTTCTATAATTTGCACAAAATATATATTTCCCTTAGGGCAGCTTGTTTCTTATGAGCGGGGAAATATTTAGCAAAGAAGTAATAAATCATATCCTGGGGACTACCTTCACAACCAGGATCAAGAGAATTAAACCATGTTTTAGCATCACCCTTTAATGAGAAACGGAAACAACTTAAGGATAAAGTAATAGCGAGTTTTCTCATCATTAGTGAATAGGGTGGCTATATCATTTAATTTAGTAAGATGTGCCACAACAGTTTCAGATTCATAGCCATAGAAAGGATCAGATTCAACCAAAGTAATTAACTCAGGATCGACACAGAAATCATAATCCTTATCAGAAACACACATGGGTGAAGTAGCAAAAGCAGGGTCATATTTCATTCTAGCATTCAAAGATTTTTCTATCAGCTTAGCTAACAGTTTCTTAAGATCATATCTATCATTGCAAGCTAAAAAGTCTCAGCAGTTTCTTCATCCATAACATAACCCTTGGGCACAACAAGAAATTCATATCTAGGGGGAGAATCTTCATCATCACTTTCATCAATATTATCAATTTCAATAATTTCATTCTCTCTGACCCTAGCAAGTTGTTCATCAAGAAATTCACCTAGTGACACAATATTATCAAGCATAGAAGCAGTTTCATCATAAGTATCATGCAAAGCAGAAGTGGCATCATCAATAACATGCAAAATATCAGAATGAATAGCAGGAGTAGGTGTCTCAAGTTTACTCAAAACAGAAGTTGAATCAAGTGCATAGCTAGATGGAAGTTCCTTACCTCCCCTTGTAGTTGAGGGAAAAATCTTTGTTCTTTTGTCTTTCAAGTTCTTCATAGTGATCAGGAGATATAAATCCCAAGTGACTCAAAGAATAGAGCTATGCTCCCCGGCAACGGCGCCAGAAAATAGTCTTGATAACCCACAAGTATAGGGGATCGCAACAGTTTTCGAGGGTAGAGTATTCAACCCAAATTTATTTATTTGACACAAGGGGAGCCAAAGAATATGCTCAAGTATTAGCAGCTGAGTTGTCAATTCAACCATACCTGGAAAACTTAATATCTGCAGCAAAGTATTTAGTAGCAAAGTAGTATGGAAGTAACGGTAACGGTGGCAAAAGTAACAGTATTGATTTTGTAGTAATAGTAACAGTGGCAACGGAAAAGTAACTAAGCAAAGATCAATATGTGAAAAGCTCGTAGGCAATGGATCAGTGATGGATAATTATGTCGGATGCGATTCCTCATGCGACAGTTATAACATAGGGTGACACAGAACTAGCTCTAGTTCATTAATGTAATGTAGGCATGTATTCCGAATATAGTCATACGTGCTTATGGAAAAGAACTTGCATGACATCTTTTGTCCTACCCTCCCGTGGCAGCGGGGTCCTATTGGAAACTAAGGGATATTATGGCCTCCTTTAATAGAGTACCAGACCAAAGCATTAACACTTAGTGAATACAAGAACTCCTCAAACTACGGTCATCACCGGTAAGTATCCCGATTATTGTCACTTCAGGGTTAACGGATCATAACACATAATAGGTGACTATAGACTTGCAAGATAGGATCAAGAACTCACATATATTCATGAAAACATAATATGTTCAAATCTGAAATCATGGCCCTCGGGCCCTAGTGACAAGCATTAAGCATAGAAAAGTCATAGCAACATCAATCTTAGAACATAATGGATACTAGGGATCAAACCCTAACAAAACTAACTCGATTACATGATAAATCTCATCCAACCCATCACCGTCCAACAAGCCTACGATGGAATTACTCACGCACGGCGGTGAGCATCATGAAATTGGTGATGGAGGAAGGTTGATGGTGACGATGTCGACGGATTCCCCCTCCCGAGCCCCGAACGGAATCTAGATCAGCCCTCTCGAGAGAGATTAGGGCTTCGCAGCGGCTCCGTATCGGAAAACACAATGAATCCTTCTCATCAATTTTTTTCTCCCCGCACGTGAATATATAGAGTTGGAGTTGAGGTAGGTGGAGCACCAGGGGGCCCACGAGGCAGGGGGCGCGCGCATGGGGGGTAGGCGCACCCCCGCCCTCGTGGACAGGGTGTGGGCACCCTGGCCTTGATGCTTTCGCTAGTATTTTTATATATTCCAAAAATATTCTCCGTTGATTTTCAAGTCATTCCGAGAACTTTCATTTCTGCACAAAAATAACACCATGGCAATTCTGCTGAAAACATCGTCAGTCCGGGTTAGTTCCATTCAAATCATGCAAGTTAGAGTCCAAAACAAGGGAAAAAGTGTTTGGAAAAGTAGATACGTTGGAGACGTATCAAACCCCGCGAACAAGACTGGTGCTCCCACAGCCGAGGAGGTGCCGCTAGTCCTTGTTGCCGAGCCTCGGGCCCCCACTTGGGAAAGGCACATCGTCCGCTTCCTCCAAATCGGAGAACTCCCTGGCAATCCTCATGAAGCTGAAAGAGTAGCCCGGAGAGACAGTATGTATCAGTTTGTCGATGACACTCTGTAGAGAAGGAGGCCCAATGGTGTGAAATTGAAGTATGTTTCCCGGGAGGATGGAAAGAACTGCTAGCTGAGATTCACACAGGAATGTGCGGCTCACACATTGGATCGAGGGCATTAGTTGGGAAAGCATTCCAGCAAGGATTCTATTGTCCCATAGGCCTCCAAGATGTAGTTGAGCTCGTCACGAAATGTGAAGCCTGCCAGTTCCATTCCAAGAGAACACACCTGCCTGCCCAAGCCCTTCAGACAATCCCTTTATCATGGCCATTTTTGGTCTGGGGGCTAGATATCCTCAGGCCCTTCCTCCGAGAAGTCGGGGGCTTTGTATTCTAGTTCGTTGCCATTGACAAGTTTACAAAGTGGTTGGAAGTGACTGCTGTGAGAAAGGCGACTGCTCAGTCAGCTATCAAGTTCTTCAAATAATTGATGTGTCATTTCGGGGTTCTGCCAAGGATCATTACAGACAACGACACCCAGTTCATGAGCCACGCCTTCATGCAATATGTTCGCACCCTCGGATGCGAAATCTCCTTCGCTTCTGTGGCACATCCCCAGAGCAATGGACAAGCTGAGAGGGCGAACACTGAAGTGCTTCATGGACTCAAGACAAGAACTTTCGATACGCTGCAGAAGCACGACAGGAGGTGGATCGAGGAGTTACCGGTAGTTCTCTGGTCCCTCAGAACGACACCTAATCGATATACCGGGCAGACTCCCTTCTCCCTGGTTTACGGCGCAGAAGCAGTTATCCCCACAGAACTTATTTACGGGTCTCCTCGAGTACTTGCCTATGATGAAGTAGCGCAAGATCAACACTGGCGTAACGACGCTGTGCTACTTGAGGAGAACCGTCTCCGGGCTGCTACGCGTGCTACACGCTACCAGCAAGCCCTGCGTCGCTATCATAGCCGCAGGGTTCACACCCGGTGTTTTGAGGAATGTGACCTTGTCCTTAGGCGCGTTCAGTCTGCCAAGGGTACAAACAAGTTATCATCGAAGTGGGAAGGCCTTTACCGGGTGGTACGAGTCACCAGACCTAGCGCAGTCTATCTGGAGACCGGAGATGGCACACTGTTGCAAAACTCATGGAATATTGAGCATCTCTGTAAGTTCAACTCGTAAGGCGCAGAGGCTGTTGGGCCTTGCCTGGCAGCCAACCATTGTACATGGCCTTGCAGAAGTTGCATGTAACCCGCTGTACAAGCCGGGGAGATGACCTCGTGCGAGATAAAATAAAGAAGCGATATAGGGGGGCCAACTAAGATTGTATGCATGCCCACACACATCCAGACCATTGCATACGCATTTCATGAGCATCTTTATATGCATATAGATAGGACTGCATCCTGCATTAATTTTCATCTACATGGATTTGCAGGTTTCTGCGGTCAACTTGACTCCGACAAGGCACGAGAAGATTGCACAACACCGTAGTCCCCGGCAAGCCAAAGAGATAAGTTTACCTCTTTTCCATTAGAATTATGTAAGCTATAACTTGCGCATAGAGAAACCTCGTCGCTCTCTTTAAACTAGGGTGCTCCCATCCTTGGCTTGAACGTTGCTTCGGCCCGGATGGTCGCAGTGGCCCTTGATGGAAAGGGAGTGAGAGGGGGGCTGTCGGTGTCAAAACCGGCGGATCTTGGGTAGGGGGTCCCGAACTGTGCATCTAGGCCGGATGGTAACAGGAGGCAAGGGACACGAAGTTTTACCCAGGTACGGGCCCTCCCGATGGAGGTAAAACCCTACGTCCTGCTTGATTAATATTGATGATATTGGTAGTACAAGAGTAGATCTACCAAGAGATCGGAGAGGCTAAACCCTAGAAGCTAGCCTACGGTATGATTGTTGTTCTGTATGTTGTCCTACGGACTAAAACCCTCCGGTTTATATAGACACCGGAGAGGGTTAGGGTTACACAAAGTCGGTTACAATGGTAGGAGATCTGCATATCCGTATCGCCAAGCTTGCCTTCCACGCCAAGGAAAGTCCCTTCCGGACACGGGACGAAGTCTTCAATCTTGTATCTTCATAGTCCAGGAGTCCGGCTGAAGGTATAGTCCGGCCATCCGGACACCCCCTAATCCAGGACTCCCTCAGTAGCCCCTGAACCAGGCTTCAATGACGACGAGTCCGGTGCACAGATTGTCTTTGGCATTGCAAGGCGGGTTCCTCCTCCAAGTACTTCATAGAAGATTTTGAACACAAAGATAGTGTCCGGCACTGCAAAATAAGTTTCCACATATTGCCATAGAGAGAATAATATTTACACAAATCTAATCCGCTGACGTATTCCGTAGTGTGACACACCACGGCCAAACCTTTATCCGAGTCGTTTTATTATCCCACCTCAGCGCGTCATGCGAGGCGGTTTCCTTGGAACGTCTTGTTAAAGTAGAGATTGTCGGGATTCTCATCAATACGGGCGTGGGTAACCCAACCGCTTCTAGGAATACTAGATTATAGGCAAGTCCAAACGGACACGGAGAGGACGCTTGATATTCACCCTCTTTATAAAGGGACAAGGCTTTTATTTTTCCCTCCCGTGCTCAATCGAATCCTTCCCCCACCTCGAGCTCAAACGCCCAAAGTTCAGGTCAGGTGCTCCGATCCTTCAGTCATGTTCGGATCTAGCCTTCAAGGCCGATGGGTGCCTTCCTCCATCACGGAAGAAGACATCAAAAAGTTGAGGGAGGCCAGATATCTAACCACCGAGATATTGCATCGGCTGCCTCCCCGAGGGCAGGCCGTCCCCACCCCCGAACCCAACGAGAACGTCGTGTTCGTCTGCCACTTCCTCCGAGGTCTAGGCCTTGCTCTGGATCCTTTCGTCAGGGGTTCGATGTTTTACTACGGACTAGACTTCCATGATCTAGCTCCGGACTCCTTTCTTCATATCACGACCTTCCTCCGGGTGCGAGGCCTTCCTCCGGGTTACCCCTCACTTTGGCCTATGGCTCAAGACCTTTGAAGTAAAGCCGAAGATGATCGAGGGGCAACTGCAGCGTGCGGAGGTGCCTCAACACGCAAGATGACGGGAGCTCCGTGGCCCAAAGGTTCCATCCTAGAGGTGTCTGAATTATGGCAATAGGAGTGGTTCTACATCACGGCTCCTAGAAGTGCCAAGTGGGTGGCCGCCCCTGTTTTCCGCTCGGGCCCTCCACCACAACTGATGTCATGGATCAGCAGAGGTCTGAGCCGGGGTCCAGCCAAGGACGTGCCTATACTGCAAAGCCGCATTCGAGATCTCTTCAATGGACATTTCAGCTTGGTTGCGGTAATACAAGTTATGCTGGTTCGTCAAGTCCAGCCTTGCAAACGCCAGCCTCTTTTCCTGTGGGAGTTCAATCCCGAAGGACCGCGTGTCATTCAAAATTTTCTCGGCCTCACGCACGAGGAGATGTACAAGTCATTCTTCGGACCTCAGGTGGAGTGTCCGGAAATCACCGAGGACGTGGGCCTGAGTAGTAACCGCGCCGCCGAGCAGGTAAGGCATCTTCCGGCCGAACATACTATCTCTCCTTTGTTATGAAGTTATTTCTGGGAGTTCGCTTTTTGACCAGGACTGGCTAACAAAGGCGAAGTTGATTCGGTGTTCGGCCCCCCTCCCTGAGGGTTTGGAAAACCCGGTATTGGAAAAGATGCTCCAAACCGCACCTTGCCCGGAGCCCTTGAAGGAAGATACTGTGGAGGATAATACGGGTGGACGCGGGCCCCCAACGCTGCCCATTCTAACCGAGGGAGCGAGCATCTCCATGAAGGAAGACGACCAGAAGAGGAAAAGGACTGCACCCGGGGATTCGGAAGCCGAAGCTTCCAAACGGGAGAAGAAGTCTCCCACAGAGGGTCCTACCTTGGGGGGCGCTGTTGCCGCACAAAGTCCGCGGGGGGTCAATTCTCCTGCGAGTCGTAAGTGACCTGAAATACTTTAATAGCACAGATATGCCATCTTTTTCTTCTGAGAGAATAACCACCGCATATATTTTTGCAGTTCGGGCCTTAGCCCCTCTCAAATGAGCTCGTCTTCGGGGGATCTTCTTCTAGAGATGATGGAGAGCGAAACGCCTCCTCCAGACTCCTCCGCTCCGGAAGCGGGCGACCCTGAGGTGTCGTCGCAGAGGGCCTCTCCGAGTCTGGTGAGGCCGGAAGATAATCCAGTTGACGCCCGAAGCTCCCAGTGTCCGGCTCCCGAAGAGAGCAGACAAAAGAGTCCAACACCGTCTAGTGTGCGATTGAATGTTTTGAGGGAGTTGGTGGGGCGAGCGGCCATCTCAGATGAACATCGTGTGCTGATGCATACGGTGATGGAGAGAATATCGTCCACCGAAAGCGGATTGCATGAAGCTTTTATGAGTCTACTGACAGGCTTTGAGGTACGTAAAATAATGTATGATAGTCCTGCACATGCTAGGTGTGCCCTATGTAGATAGTAGCCCCTGAGACTCTGGTTGTCGTCAAAAACGACGATGAACAGAGGATCATATTCCCAGGTAATAACCATACTGCCTCTATGTGCAGGTGATGGAAGCTCCGGTGGCTAGCCAGACTAGCGAGTTTGCCCATTTAGAACGGTAGTTGGATGCGGCAGACGCTGACATCGAGCTTGTTAACAAAAGGCTTGACGAGGCACAGGGTAAGTGTCATTATCTGGTAAACGCCACATAGGAAGAGCAACATGATGCCAGTATCTTTAATATGTTGTGACTGCAGATGGAGCTGCCACTGTTGAAGCCTTGCGGGCAGAACTGGCCCGAGCCAAGGAACAAGCGAGGTTGGGTAATGCGGCTGCTTTGAAGGCGGCCAAAGAGTTGCAAGCCGAGAAGGCCGCGCATGGCGAGAGCCGAGACAAGATGGCCAAGATGGCCATAGAATTAAAAGCCGCCGCCGACCGTTGCCGGGTTCTTAAAAAGTAAAACCAAGCGAAGGCATCGGACCTTGAGAAGGCTGCTGCGACGGGAAAGGACCTCCGTTCTGCTATGAGGGCAAAGAAGGAGGAGCTGCGGGAAGCCGGGGATATTGTAGCTGGGAAATCCTTTATGTTGCGGAGGAAGTTCGGAGATCCAAGGTATGCCCCTCTGGATCGGCTGTGGAGTTCGGAGGATGTATATATGGATTTAGCGGCGAGCGTTGCCGATGCGGCCAAGTATTTCCAGGGTCAGATGGACCATGAAGTAGACCAGCTGTTTTGGAGACAATTCCATTCTCCCGAGCGTCCGCTTTCATTGACTGACCAATTAGCCGAATGGGCCGAACTAAATAGGTTGTCCGGACTCTCCATGAGGTCTGTTGTGGATCAGCTATGGCCGGAAAGGTCAAAACCGAACAGCTATTTCAGCTTGGTGCAACAGTTCCTTGACGTGGTGCCGCGCATGAATGCCATGAAGAGGTCGGCGTGCATAGAGGGCGCACGAATGGCCTTTGCCCGTGTTAAAGCATACTGGGCTGAGATGGATGCTACCAATGTTGCAGCGCGGGATTCAGCTATAGGTCGAAAGGCTACTGAGCACTACTTTGAAGAAGTTCTTGAGGGTGCCCGTTTGATAGAGACCCAGTTCTCAAAAAAATATTATGTTTGAGTGATATGTAATCTCATTGTAAGCGAAATGCTTTTATAAATTTTTATAAGGCTATTTTTATACTTTTTCCTGAAAGTAATATGATGCTTCCTGGGCGGCCGTTTATGTATACATGTGTATAACCTGAAAGATTGCAGTCGTCGGCTTCAACCCCCACGCATATAATGCGGAGGTGCTTGCAAAAATATGCGTTCACACTTAACCCAACATCTTGGTCCTATTAAGGAGGTGATAGCGCAGCGAGCGAGGCAACCGGACTATAATGCTTTAGCACTTTCACTTAGCCATAGGAGTTTGATAGTGGGGCTACTAGATAGCCCATGGTGGTTCCGCACTCTCCTGATTCTGGGGTGCGTACATGCCTGGCCGGAAAACGGCCCTTCGTTAAGTCGGAGGAATTCTAACATTCCCACAGGTCATCGAGTGGTTGACCAGTCTCACGCTATATCATGACAGTAAGTTTTCGGCTTTCTCTACTGAGGTGCTCGTCCAGATGAACCAGGGCACAATCGCAGTAGTTCTCCTGGTGCTACCTTAGCCGGTAAAGCGGAACGTAAGGCACCAAAACACAGGAGCCGGGCAAACCCAACATTTGACCAAAGGCAATGATTCGGAGCTGATGCATATAGGGCCAAACTCGCGACGCCGAACACTCCCTAAGGTATTCGCTCTTTGTGGTATAAACTGGGCCTAAATAATGGCCTTTGTAAGAAGCCCCTTGTGTCCAGGTACGTGCATTGTTCTGGCGTGGCCACATGCCAAGACGTCAGCATCCTTCTCAACGGTGGATATGTATCAACAAGAGACAGTAAAAAAGGTTTACGCAGGGTCTTAATCTAAAAAGAATCCTTGGAGCGGGTCCCTGCTGCACGTCTGCGCGTGTGTCTCCGTTGTGCCGTATCTTGGACGGGTGTAGCACGATGATCGTCTATAAAAGAGAGGAAGTTAAGTGAAAAAGTTATCGTGCAAAAAGATAGTTTTTAAAGAAACCATGTATAATTCAAGATGCTAAGAAATTGCCACTTGTCTGCGTGTGTTGAGCCCCTTGTATTGACAAATAGGGGTGTGACCACTTATTCGGTATAAATAGCGGCGCCGGACTTGATTAGTTGTGCCTAAGATCTTGACGACCTATTTGGATGCTTTCACTGGTCCGGGCGCCTTTAGTGTGCGGCTGCCAAGGCAGTCGCACTCTCTTCGGCGCGCAGAGATCGCTTGATATTTCCGTTCACTGAAATGATGCCACGTGGACCGGGCATCTTGAGTGTGAGGGAGGCATAGTGTGGTATTGAATTAAAGCGAGCGAAAGCTTCGCGTCCGAGCAGTGCTTGATAGCCACTTTGAAACGGAGCGATGTGGAAGGTTAAATGCTCGTGACGGAAGTTATCGGGGGAGGCGAATATAACCTGTAGTAGGAGGGAGCCCGTACAATGAGCCCCTGGGCCTAGCGTTACTCCTTTAAAGGTAGTATTGCTATGGCGAATTTTTGTTGGGTCTAACCCCATCCCGCGGATTGTATCCTGATATATTAAGTTTAGGCTGCTGCCACCGTCCATCAAGACTCGTGTGAAGTGATATCCGCCAATTACTGGGTCTAATACCAGGGCAGCCCATCATGCGTGTCGGATATTTGCTAAGTAATCGCGATTGTCGAAAGTGATCGGTTGAGACGACCAGTGCTAGGACTTCGCGGTGACAGGCACTTGGGTATATTTTCCTGGGAGTGCCGTGTTGTTTTTTCCCTTGATCACGTGTAACACGTTTACTGTTTTGACTTCTGGTGGAAATTTCTTTTGTTCCGCCGTGTCTTCCTTGGGAGGCTCGTCCTCGTCTTCACTTGGTGTATCCTCCCCCTTATGTACGGCGTTCAGCTTGCCGGACTACTTGAAGACCCAACATTCTCTGTGGGTATGATTAGCAGGTTTACCAGGGGTACAATGGATCTGACATACTTGGTCCAGAATTTTGTTGAGGCTGGACAGTTCATCCCTGGTGCCTTTAGGGGGCGGCTTTTGACCTGGCCGAGAGCTTTTGAATCCGGCATTTACTACCGTGCCCTTCGTGCTGTCTTCTTTATTCCGGCGTTTGTTATTGCTGTTGCGCCATGATTTCCCGTTTCCATCTCTAACTTCAGATGTACTGGGGTCGCTGGTGCTGCATCTGGCTAGCCAGCTGTCCTCACCCGTGCAAAAAGCGGGTCATGAGGTTTGTTAATGCGGCCATCGTTCTCGGCTTATTTTGGCCGAGGTGTCTGGCGAGCCATTCGTCACGGACGCTATGCTTGAAAGCTGCCAAGGCTTCAGCGTCCGGACAGTCGACAATCTGGTTCTTTTTAGTAAGAAACCTGTTCCAAAGCTTTCGGGCTGACTCTCCGGGCTGTTGAGTTATATGACTCAAATCGTCTACATCCGGAGGTCGGACATAAGTCCCTTGAAAATTTGCCCGAAAGGCGTCTTCGAGCTTTTCCCAACTTACAATGGAGCTTTTGGGGAGGCCTTTGAGCCAGTGACGAGCTGGCCCTTTGCGCTTGAGGGGTAAGTACTTGATGGTGTGGAGATCATCTCCTCGAGCCATATGGATATGGAGGATGTAGTCCTCAATCCAGACCCCAGGGTCTGTTGTTCCGTCGTATGCCTCTATGTTTACGGGCTTGAATCCCTCTGGAAATTCATGGTCCAGCACCTCATCGGTGAAACATAGGGGGTGTGCGGCACCCCTGTAGCTGGGTGTACCGCGTTGTTCGGATGTTTGTTGTGTTGCATTGTATGCTGGGGCACGCTTGCGTGGTCCATAGATGGATCTTGTTGCACCGTCCTTTGGGTGCGAGCCCTCGCATGGGTCGCGTGTTGTATTGTGAGCGGTGTTGTATGTCGCTCTGTGTTGGTAGAGGGGTCGTCTATCTGACCAGGTGGCTGCTTTGATATTTGGTTGTGGGGGGTCTGAGGCCTCCTCATCGAATTCGGGTAGCAGCTTCCGCTTTGGGTAGCTCTTGGAGGGGCGATTGTCGCCGTACCTTGCTGCTGTGTTGAGTATTTTACTCCATCTGATTTGGAGTGTGTCTTGCGTGGCCTTCAGCCTTTGCTTCTGCTTTTTCAGACTCCTCGCGGTGGCAACAAGCCTTTTACGGGCAGTCCGCTGCTCCGGGTGCCTGTCCAGCGTTATGTTGTCCAGACCATTATCCTTGATAGGATTTGTTTGTTTGGTTTGATTATCCGGATTGCCGTTGTCCGGCAGCGGTTCGCCCTGCTCCAGCGCTGGGTCTGTGTGATCGCTATTTCTGTCGAGGTGGGATTTGGGGCGGCGCTTGCGTCGCCGCTTTGACTGCTTTTCGAGGGAACAAGCCTTCGGTGCGTCCTTCCGCTCCTCGTCGTCATCTTTTGGTGCGTCCACCATGTATACGTCATATGACGACGTGGCGTTCCAGGGCCCAATAGGAGCTGGTTCTTCATCGTCTCCTTCATCGGCGTCCATGCCGTCGATGTCTTCGGAGTCGAAGTCGAGCATGTCGGTTGAATCGTCGACAGTGGCTACAAAGTGGGTGGTGGGTGGGCTTTGAATTTCTTCATCGTCCGTATCCCAATCTCACTGAACGTAGTCCGGCCAGGGCTCTCCTGATAAAGAGAGAGACTTTAGTGATTTCATAATATCGCCAAAGGGCGAGTGCTGAAAGATGTCGGCGGCAGTAAACTCCATGATCAGCGCCCAATCAGATACGATCGGCAGGGGCGCGGAGGGTTCGGTGTCCGGAGAGGAGTCCGGCTCCTTAGAGTCACGAGTCTCGCAGAGTGCGGGGCTGGTGTTCGGCTCGATCGCCGTTGGGATCGCAGCCCCCGAGGCGGCGTCCAACCACCCATCCTCAATCGGCACAGTTGGCTCCGAATTAAGGGTCGAAGCCGATGCGGGTGCGGCCTCCAGGGCACTGTTCGGCGGCAGAGCTAGATCACGCTCGTCGTGACAGTGCGGCGCGCTCGGCAGTGGCTCGAATCTGTCGAAGATCAAGTGCCCGCGGATGTCAGCCGTGTAGTTTAAGCTTCCAAATCTGACCTGACGGCCAGGGGCATAGCTTTCAATCTGCTCCAGATGGCCAAGTGAATTGGCCCGTAGTGCGAAGCCGCCGAAGACGAAGATCTGTCCGGGGAGGAAGGTCTCACCCTGGACTGCATCGCCATTGATGATCGTAGGAGCCATCAAGCCTGACCGCGACGACACAGAGGAACTCTCAATGATAGCACCAATGTCAGTGTCAAAACCGGAGGATCTCAGGTAGGGGGTCCCGAACTGTGCGTCTAGGCCAGATGGTAACAGGAGGCAAGGGACACGAAGTTTTACCCAGGTTCGGGCCCTCTTGATGGAGGTAAAACCATACGTCCTGCTTGATTAATATTGATGATATGGGTAGTACAAGAGTAGATCTACCACGAGATCGGAGAGGCTAAACCCTAGAAGCTAGCCTACGGTATGATTGTTGTTCTGTATGTCGTCCTACGGACTAAAACACTCCGGTTTATATAGACACCGGAGAGGGTTAGGGTTACACAAAGTCGGTTACAATGGTAGGAGATCTGCATATCCGTATCGCCAAGCTTGCCTTCCACGCCAAGGAAAGTCCCTTCCGGACACGGGACGACGTCTTCAATCTTGTATCTTCATAGTCCAGGAGTCCGGCTAAAGGTATAGTCCGGCCATCCGGACACCCCCTAATCCAGGACTCCCTCAGGGGCTGGTGCCTCGGTCTGTTCCCCGACAAACATGGTTCTCCCGCAGTTGAAAAGGGTGCCAACAGGATATCCTGCCAGGAAAACTCGTTTAACTACAATAAAGAGGCACTTTGCCTCCGCATGGACATATAAATGCATGAGTTCTCGGCAAGGTTTATTTCTTTCATTGACATGCAAATACAATTACAAGCATTAGAGAACACAAAGATTGACTCGAGAGATTACATTATTTGAATTAAAATTTGGCAATTGCCTACAAGTTTAAGATTGAAAAAAGATAAGTGCTCCGTAAACTCCTCTCCCTGTCCCACTTATCCCAGGTATTACGGTGGGAAGAGAAGAGGACGGGCGCCACGCCGGCACCGCGCCACCCCAATCCTTGTTAGGAGTTGGCAACCCCGGCCTGACAAGGTCGAGAGTGGTGAGGCTGTGAAGGAGGAAGAAATGCGGGGCACTATGACAGCCCCAAGGTCACCACCCTGAGAACCGGGAAGGGGGCTCTGGCATAGGCACCGGTAGAAGAAGATGTTGGCGCCCAGTCAGAAGACCCCAAAAGGGAGCGGGAGCACTAGGGGAATGGGCCTTTTCCCGGTAGCCAGAAGAAATAGTGATGAAAGCGCCGGGAAAAGGGGGGAAGAGCCAAGCCGACGGGTAGCAGGTCCCCAGTACGACACGAACTCATTGATGCGGTCATGCTCCTACTGGGCGGCCTGCCTCCCGTCTTCTCCTTCTCCCCAGGCTTCATCTCCATCAACACCGCTCCGGGAGGAGGTCGAGGCCCCAGTCCAGCGCCCCCTGCAGAGAAACAGCAAGCAGCCAGGATGGCCGGGAGGCTCGAGGCGTCCTGCGCCCCACCTTGGCGGGCAGGAAGGCGCGCCTCCCATCAACATCGACTCCAGGACTTCCAAGAGGGGCAATGCTGGGATTACCAATGATCTCCAGCTCCTCCTCCCGGACGAGCCTTGGAGAGACCAGAAGATTCACCACTCCAAGGACCAGGCTCACTCCCCAGGCATCAGCACAAGCGTGATGATACCTCGGACCAGAGCCCGGGGGCTGGCCCCAGGATTCCTTCTCAAGCATGACCAGTAGAGGCAGAAGATGATGAGAGGAGGACCACGGAAATGGATGACTCCACCCTCGTCCGCTCCTACCTTTTATAGGCCGGGGGAGGAGGGCAGCGGCTCCATCCATGGGTAAATCACCGCCCTCCTCCGCCAATTCAAGGCAGGCGAGCCCTTCCCAAGATACTCTCCCATGACATGCGCCTCCGTTACCTACCCCGCGCGATGCATGCTGCATACATGGATAAGGACAAAGGCGTGCTTTGGGAAAAGTAAATTGGCAGTTTCTACCCCGTGTGTTAAAGTCATTCACGGGCCATTACTGGAGCAACCCACCACAATTGGCTTTATACCACACGCAGGAAACCAGAAACTAGGCCATAATCAAGATTGATGAAACAATAATGGAAGACTCAAGGGGCCAACCCCTTCAGCAACCTTGCATGTGCACTTATTAGGCCCTACCCGGACGACGCTCAACAGTGCGTTCGGGGAAGGCCCAGGGGCTTTTGTCGGTGCAACAAACCATGGGTCCGTTGACCAACTATGCACAGGCACAAGATCAAGATTGAAGCACCAGCATGGAAAAGTGATTGAAGGACCAGGAGATTTGGAGAACCAACGTGCAGCTCAGGAGAACCAAGACTGAGCCTAGGAAGCAAGATATCGGCAAGAGAAGGACCTCCCTTGCTGGGCAGGCGAGCCCAGCAAGGGGCGAGGCCACAACCAGAAGCAAGGCAACCAAGGCTCCCCGGCAGAGCTTGCCGGGACTCGCGAGGGAAGAACCGCCCCACCAACCACTCAAGCACGACCCACGTCGTCAATCAGTGCGGTGTCAAGCCGCAAGATGATTAAGTGGCAGTCATTGGCCACATGGCAACCATTCCTACAGAGAAGCCCGCAGATGACACCCGTTCTGCGGTGTGTCAACAGAACAGGAGAGGAGCTGGCAGGATAGCCCGGCAGGCCTTGCCGGGTGCCCAGTTATGTGGTACTAAGCGGTGCATTTAATGCACCCTGTCAGCCCGCAGAGTTAGGTATGATAGCACTGTTTCCTATCATATCAGTGGATAATGACCACGTTGCCACTGTGGTGACCCCTTAATCTATAAAAGAAGGCCCAGGGGTTAGAAGGTTGGAAAATTAACAATGCCAAGCCACAACATACACGTAGTAGCAGCGGCAAACCTTGTCGGGCAAGTGTACTACGCACCACCACATCCATTCTTCCATCAATCCACTAAAGCAAGAGTAATGTCTTATGCCTCACGGCGGCCCGAACTTGGTAAATCAATTGTGTGCTCTCGACCGCGCAGTCGTACGCTGATTTGCTCTTTGTGCAACGCGTCGTCCCCTTGCCGAACCAGCAAGGGGCCGCCCGGTCCCATATGTGCCCATGAAAATCCCACAAGACCGTCGGCGGCCTTTGATCCTCTTCGCGGACACCTTCCTCAACCCTATCGGAGCCACTTCACCAACACCATCCTCAACCCTACTGAAGTAGATTTGCCTATACCATTCTCAACCCTACTGGGGCCACTTTGGCAATGCCCAAGTCCACGGCCTAAGATCCACTTCATCGCACCCTCGTCCAACCTACTGGAGAAGCTTCTGATGCCCCATCCACGGCCGCAAATCCGCATCATTGACACCATCTTGAACCCAACCACCGGAGGAGCTTCACCGACTCCCTCGTCCACGGCCTCAGATCCCCTTCGCCCACATTGTAGTCCACCCTACCGGAGCCGCTCCACAAACACCCTACTCCACGGTTATAGATCTCTTTACCGGACCCCGATAGCCAGTGTAGAGTCATCACCCTTGACGTTTCTAACCTGATTCCCACCTTCTAGCGAGATGCCAAGCACCCGCTACGCCCTAGGTACTTGTCACCTTTAAACCCATCCTGCTTCACCTCCCCGATGTACTTCAAATGTACTAATAGGTCGTTGTTACATGTTATGTAGCTGGCAAGAACTACAAGGATGATGTTTCTTCTGGATCCAACAGCTTGGCCGAGCAAGATCCTGGACTAAGGCATTGCTATGATCTTGTAAGTGTGTGTCTCTCTTGTATTGTTGTGTGCCTGCCAGCGTGCTTTGCTAGGATTTTCGACCAGTAATCCCTTTATGCAAACAATGATTTCCACTACTGGCTGCTAAATTAGAGAAGTAGACATCATACATGATACTCCCGCCATTCCTAAATATAAGTCTTTCTAGAGATTCCACTATAGACTACATACAGAGCAAAATGAGTGAATCTACACTCGAAAATGCATCTATATACATTTGTATGTGGTCCATAGTGGAGTCTCTACAAATACATACATTTAGGAACAGAGGTAGTACATTACACAAACTCGTAGGTGGCATGTAGGAATTCCAGGGCAATACATTAGGCTCCCTTAGAGTGCCTGCTAGTCCAGTACACAAAGTCATGGCTAGTTTATGCTACTCACAAATCGTTAATTGGTGGTTTAAATATGTGCAAGGGATATGCAATGTATTATCATGTAGATATATCTCAAATTAGTTGTATCAACTTGCATATGGAGTGCCACAATGAGAAAGTACAAGATTTCTTAGTACAAGATCTATGTGGCAATTTCATGGAACATCGCCAAAAAAGGAGAGGCAGCGGTGAGCCTATATAGTGTGTTATGGTAGGTCACTCTATTGCAATCATCTTGACATGTTATTTGTATGTTAGTGTTGTTGTACAGGGTTCTTTGGGACAGCTATTTTGAGTTATCCTAAGAAAATAAGCACCTTTGAATATAAGCTCCGGGTAATAAGCCAACCAGTTCTTTTCATTGTCTGCCTTTTTAGCTTCTGTGTAGTATGATCGGTGAAAAGTCTAGATTGCATTATATTTTGTCATTTTGCTGCCCATATGAAAATTAGTTTGACTTGCAAACATCACAAATTGAATCCAGTACAGTAATTAATATGATAGGAAAACAGACCATCAATATTTCTTCAAAATGCAAATACAAAGGTACCATCTACTTGGCACAATCTACTTGGTCAATGTCTTCCATAGAGATCCCATTGCCTAATTTAAATGAAGAACGCATTGCCTAAATTACAATGAATATCTATTATTTATCGAAATTCGATAGTCCAAGTGGCTGGTTATTATCATATAGCAAAACCACATGAAAGCATCATATAGCAGTAGTGGCTCATAACAACTCATCATACAACAACAACAATAGCTAGCAATTCATCATATAGCAGCAGCAGTAGCTCATAGCAATTCATCATATAGGAGTAGCAGGAGCAGCTTATAGCAACTCATCATATACAAGCAATTCATAGCAATTCATCATATAGTAGCAACAACTCAAAGCAATTCACCATATGGCAGTAGCAGGAGCAGCTCATAGCAATGCATCATATAGCAGCACTAGATCATAGCAATTCATCATATAGCGGATTAGAATGAAAGTTTGGCAAAAAATCAGAGGAGATACTCACCTTGTTGCACGAGCTCATCCTTCAACGGCACCTCAAGGCCATGTCCTGGGAGGAGGGGAGGGGGAACGAGGTGCCTTCTGCTGGAGTGGGGCATTTGTCGTAGTTGTGTAGCAACTGCCGGAGTAGTGCGTTGGATGGACCATAGAGGACCAGCTGCTGGAGACCATGAGAATAAGGGCGGCGCTAGAGGGAGGAGTAGCCATGGTGTTTTTTCCCTACCCGCCAGCCATGTAGCCTAGCTGGATAGAGCATTGTCGAGGGACATGCCAGATGGGACCAACGGCGGCTCGCTAGAGGAACCCTAGCGCTGCAGGCAGGGGATCGAGGTAGAGGGAAGGGGAGAGGAGATGCAAGAGGGCAGGGCAATGAATGATTGCGTGTTTGTTTTTACTTGAGGTTCAGGTGTGACGCGGGCATGAGTAGTGACATTTTGAGTGTAATATAGGCAGATAACAGAGTCATTTCTCTATTCCCCTTCCCTTCAATTTTTAGTGAGCTTTGACGCGAAGCACCCCCACCCCCCAAAAGCTAAATAAGTTAAGCCCAAGCCCATAACTCAAAAAATGAGTTGTTGACATCTTTTATGGCTTATTTTGACAATAAGCTATGAAAAGGCAAAATAGAACTGGCCCTTAACTTCCAATTCAATTGTGCGTGCAATTATGAATCACTCATGCCTGCTATAGTGTACATTTAGGCATCATACATGGCATAACCTAATACATGTGCATTTCATTATAGAATCTGAAATATGCAATGTTTATGTCAGTTCATACATTGCACAGGACATTTAAATTCCCCATAAATCTGGTCAGTCAAGTGATGGTCTTTAAGCCTCCTTCTATGCTTCTTTTCCTGGTATGTAATTCAGTGTTGTGCAAGATTTGCTCACACATCTGTTCAATTGCTTGTTTGTATCAGTGAGCCTACTAGGACTATTTTCTATGATTACTTGTGTTTCTTGACCTAACAGAGCTTGTCAAAAATTTAAACACTAAGGGTTGCTATAGTGGGGGCTTGTATAACTCATACATGACATGAAGGTTTGGCTGTACACTAAAGTAGGCTCTACAAGAGTACCTAGAGGTGCAGTTCAAAGGCATTCCTAGTTTTCACATAGCGCACACATAGTAAATGCTAATTTCATTGTGTGCAAGAGATGTGGCATGTTTCATTATGTGGTTTTGTTTTGTTATAAACTCATCCTTTGGTGTTGTTCACAGACTTGGAAGTTTGCATATTTATCTTCCAAGGAGACCAGTAACTAGTTTGTGTCACCTTGAAGAGGGGGTGCAATGAAGATAAGATTGAGGATTTCCATGTACAAGATGTTAGGAAGGAGCCTTGCAAGAGAAGGAGGAGCAGCGATGAGCCTGCTCAACCAGTTATGGTAAGTCACTTTAGTACAATTATCAGGACATCCTATTTGTCTGACATTGTGCTTGTGTAGGGTTCTTCACCTGTAACCCAGTCATTGGGCCATCGATTAAAACTCCCTCCGCTCACTACTCTATGATGTTCTAACTTTTTTGTAAATCATATGTATGTAAACACATTTTAACATGTCCATTCACTCATTACAGATGTAGTCTACTTTTAAATATCTAAAACATCTTATAGTAGTGAACAGTGTGAAACTACTTCCTGCTATGGTATTGTTGTCGATGTCATAAATGTCATAACCAAACGCATATTCACATCATTAGCATCCCTATCATTACTAGGATCTTGATTACATACTAGTCGAGATACTCCATAAGGGGCAAACAATGTTACATTACTTGTTCCTCTATATAGTAAATGTAGCTAGGCCATGGATGTTATTAAGGCATGTATATATGAATGCTTCCAACTCAAAAGTTCAATTGCTTGTTTGTTTCAGGCATAGTTAAATTGCTCTTTCCAATTGCTTTATTTGTCCTCAGTTAATGAGATGCCCAAACATTGATGCCTGATGTAGGGTACTTGTATAACTATTAGTTGACATAATTAAAGGCCTTACCATTTAATTACTCTAGCAAAGTGTGCCTGAAGCTTTAAAGTCAATTAACCAACTATTACTTCATGAGGCTCACAATCTTGTTTATACGAGGCTAATGATTTCATAGTTTTGCTTGCTGTAGTAGGTTTGCATGAATCCCTCTGTTCTTCATTATGCTCCCTAAGACTCCTCTGTAACATGGCACACAATGTTCCAGCTAGTTAATTGAGCTACAGATTGGCCAACTGCTTGCTTACTTGCTCCCTAAGGGCCGATTGACTTGTTCCTAAGATCTAAAAACAAAAAACTAAACCCCACCTCGCACTCTTCCACCTCTCGGCCCCGATCCCGACCCACATCCCCACGGCGCGACCTCCTCCCCCGCGGTCGGCGTGCCACCTCCCCTCCTCCCCAATGGCAGCAGGGCCCCCCCCCCCCCTCCCCCACCGGGGCGCGGCCCCCCCCCCCCCCCCCCCACCCCCGCCCCGCCCCCCCCCCCCCCCCCAAATGGCGCCGCAGCCCCCTTCCCTCCTCCCCAACGGCGGCGCGGCCTCCTCCCCTCCTCCCCAACGGCGGCGCGGCCTCCTCCCCTCCTTCCCAATGACGGTGCAACCCCGAAACCTTCGCGTGCTTTCACCGATCTGCCCTGGTTCCCCAGCTCTATCGCCGGTCCTCGGATCCCACGAGCAGCCGCCGCCTTCCTGGCCGGTGAGCACGAAGATGTCGGCGCCGAGGAGGCAGCCGAAGCTGAGCCACGTGAGGTCCCACCACATGAGGCAGCAGCGCATCTTATTCTTGCTCCGGCGCCGCATCATGCCGAGCTCCAAGGCGTCGGGTGGAGCGGCCGGCGAGGAGGCGGCCCCTGAGCCCCGGGGGCGTCGCAGCTAGCACGCCCGGTACACGCCCCAGCTCGCAAACGCCAGCTCCAGGAAGAATTCATCCTTGCCCCACCGCTAGTAGCTCCTTGCCGTGGTCGCATGCTTATCTTGCGGCGCTCCCACGGGTTCCATGGCCTGGAGCTTTGGGTCAGAGCATGGCTTCACTGTGTTTGTCCGCGCATAGGTGCAGGTCAAGTTATTTTGATTCGTCATCTCCGAAGGTGAAGTGACTGCAGAATGCGGACAGAACAAACCCGTTGTCTTCTTCCTTTGGCCGCCAACTCGCCATCGTTGTGGACTCCCTCTCCGTTCGTCCTATCTTTATCGTGCACCAGAAATCACATACCAAGCACGACTTTGTTTTTGTTGGAAAACCATGCACGAATCTTCCTATGACGATTGGCTAGAAAACAAAGGGATACCGAAGGTGAAGTCTGGGGATAAAGGTTTCACTCTTTTCGTATTTGTTCTGCAACTTTTGTTACTTAGAAAAAAAAAGTTGATGATGTTCATGTATTACTGTCATTGAAAATATCGTAAAAAAGAGGACAGACGAGTTCCCAAAAAATCGGGGACATTCATTAAAAACTAGAAGTTCATGAAAGATACTAGGGGGGAGGTTAATAATATCTTAGTTGCTATGACAACCCTTTCAAGTTCAAATGTAAAAACCATGAAGTTCAACAAAAAGCCATAATCATAGAGTTCGAAACAGAACAAGCAAAAATTTCATGTTGAAAACATTGTACAACATGCTCTGGGGGGAATGTCATCTTCTAACATAAAAACATGGGTCTAAAAACAACATGTTGTACAACTTCTCGTTCATTATTGTTTCCTCAAGTTCGGCCGTATTTACGAATGCAAAAAGGTAATGTTAACTCTCGAACTTCGTATATAATAAATTAGAGAGTTCGACAAAAACGTGAAAACAAAAAAGAGACACATATGTTTATACAAAAAGAGCTCATGGATTTCCGAGGGCAAAGCCACTAAAGAGAAAATAGAAAGAAGTTCAAAGTGATGACAGCCAGAAGTTCACATATTGCATGTTGTGTGTTTCATACGAGAAGAAAAAACAAAAAACTGAAGTCTAATTTTTTTGTTCCTAGAAGTTCATGTGCTCTACCCTTGGAAGTTCAAAATTCTTGAGGGAGAGGTTCACGGTGTGTTTACATTTACAAAAAACACAAAAAGATGTTGTTTCTCGTGTTTTAAAATAATTCTCTCAATCCATTACAAATTTGGAACAAGAATGAAAAAAGAATGAAAAAGCAAAGGCTAAAGGTTTTGTTGCTAGAAGTTCAAGTGCTCGGACTAAGAAAGTTAAATATTCTTGTGAGAGAGGTTGAACAAAAAATACATGACAGAAGTTCAAGGTGAAAACAACGAGAAGTTCAACTACTGGAAAGAATACATTTCATGTAAGAATAAAAGTATAGAAAATAAAACCTTAAAAGGTTTGTTTCAAGAAGTTAACGTGCTTTGTCCAGGGAAGTTCAAAAATTATTGCGAGATATGTTCCATGTTCGAAAACAAAAAAAATTGTTTCTTTGCATTTTAAAATAATTCTTTCAATCCACAAAGAAGTTTAGTTATTATTTGGGAGCAATTTGATTCCAAAAAGAAAATAAAAAATTGAAATTATAAAGATTAATAAATAAAACCAGGACGTCCATATTAAAAACATGGAGAAGTTCGATGATTATAGAAAACTCGGATTTTCCTCGTTATTAAAGACTGGAAACAAGAAGTTCAAAAAAATAACAAGAAGGTCAACTTTTAAAAATAGAGCGCTTCAAAATTCATAAAAATATTAATAAATAAATCCAGGAAGTCCATATTGAAAAGATGAAGAAGTTCGATAATTATAGAAAACTCAGATTTTCCTCATTATTAAAGAGTGGAAACAAGAAGTTCAAAAACAAAATAACAAGAAGTTCAACTTTTAAAAATAGAGTGCTTCGAAATTCATAAAAAAGGATTAAGAAATTCAGATAAATATTTATAAAAAACTCAAATATTTTCACGTAACCGAGAGAAGTTCGGTTGATAACTGCCAGAAGTTCACGTACTACATGGTGTGCATTTTGTATTAAAAGGAAATAAAAAAGCAAATACTATAAGTTTTGTTGTTATAGGTTCAACTCCTCAGTCGGAGAAAGTTAAAAAAATATTGTGAATGGGGTTTGTCCAAAAGGAGTATCATTTGTGTAACACTAACGAATGGATGAGAAAATTACAAACTAAAATATTCCACAGAAGTTCAACGCGAAAACAACAAGAAGTTCAAATAATGCACTGAATGAATTTCAGATAAAAACTTTTAAAACCGTCGCGAGTATGAAAAAGTAATCAACACGGGAAAGTTGCGTGTTTACAGCAGCTTTCCATTGGTATAACCCTTTCTCAATTCTGGTGAGTGGATGGAGAGCTATGAGAAAAAAAAAGTACGTGAAAAAACAGAGTGAAGTTCAAGTAGACATGCCGAGAAGTTCAAGTTCTTCACATGGTGCATTTTCGAAGAATCTGTTTCCCGATAAAGGCAGAATGAATGATCTCGCCGTTTTTGAAATTACTTGAAAATGTATAGGCATAAGACAAAACCATCAGCATGAAAAAGTTTCGCATTTTCCGTAGCTTTTCAGCGGTATATTATTTGCCCCATTCCGATAAAGTTTCTACAAATTACGATGAAAATACGTTTTTATCCATTTTTAAAATTGACTTAAAACAATAAGGAATTAGGAGAAACAATATGTACCAAAAGGTTTCGCATTTCCACAAGCTTTACAATGCCATATCATTTGCTGCATTCGGGCATACGGTTAAAAAATAGATTGAAAATACGTACTCGGTGGAACTTGTACCGTTTTCTAAATAAATCTTAAACCGTTCAAAATTAGAAAAAACTTTCTACATGCAAAAGTAGCGCATTTTCATAAGCTTTCCAATGCCATATCATTTGCCTCAATTGGATTAGTTGTTTAGAAATGACATCGAAAATACGAACTCGGTTGTTCGGTTTGTGAAATTTTTCGATTTTCCAAATTACTCTTTAACCGTAGGGAATTAGAGAAAACTTTTAACATGTGAAAGGAGCGATTTTGTAGCAGCTTTCCAATGCCATATTATTTGCCTCATTCCGAGAAACGGTTCAGAAATGCGATCGAAAATACGATTCACATTTTCTGTATGAAGAAAATACAGTTTTCAAAACTGCTCTTGAATCGCTTACATTTTGCCAAAAATTTAACTTGGGTCATGATAATGGTGTCCATAGATTTCCAATGGTATATCGCAAGCCCCATTTGGGCAATGTTGGCGGAAGTTCAACCTAGCACTAGGAGAAGTTCAGGTCGAACAACTCAGGCAGTAAAATTGCAAAAAATGCAATTTCATCATGACCCGAGAGCAAAATCCGCCAACGAGCGAGATTCCTATTTAAGACTAGTATTTAGTTGCTAAAAACGTTTCTAGATTACACTAACATCATATAGAACACGACTAACAAGAATAATTCGCGGGGGAAGCCACGATTGCGAAGATAGCCGGAAGGTCGGGTTCGTACAAAGGGAAGTTCAGGCGCGTTACTCAGGCAGTTCAGGTTTGTAACTTGTAGCTGCGTGTGATCTAAATTTGTAACTTGTCTGTGTTTTGGATTTGGCCCCAACAGCATGCTCCTCTGGTGAGCTAAGAGAGATTTCTATATGCGGGCTGCACAGACTACCATTTTTATAATTTTGTAAATATCATGTGCTTATGCTTTATGACGTGTAACATTATTGTTAGTTGTATTTTGCCATGTACAAGATAGTCTACCTTGCTCGCTTCACTGTAGTAACTATATTTTTGCCCTAGTCATGTGTACTAACAAAAACATTTCAGGATGAAGTGACATCAAAACAAAGAGCTTAGAGCAGTTCTCATGCCCAATATGCGGTCCTATCCGAGAGAACTTGAAGGTCCCACCAAAGATAGAGCCGCATATTAAAGACGCTTTTGCAAGGTGGATATCCTTACATCAAACCATATACAACTCAATGGGGATACAAACAAGGCATACATTTGCCTCACAAATACATCAAACATCATACGTAAGAGCACCATCTGACTACGGATCAAACACAAATAAAAACTCAAACGACATCCACCCTGCTAGCCAAGGCTGCCGACCAGGAACCTATCCCTCGATTGAAGAGAAGCAGAAGAATAACTCCAAAACAAGTAAACATTGCTCTCACGTCATGACATCACATTACCTGTACTTGCAACTATTGTTGTGGTAATCTGTGAGCTACGAGGTCTTAGTAATCCCATTACCATGGCTACGAAGACTAACAAAGCTTAATGGGTATGGAATGGATAAGTGGTGACATTGCCGCAAGCGACTAAGCATTCTATGGTGGCTAACTCAGCAATAACGGTCGCAACTAGTAATGTTTAAGAAGTGATCCTGAACTACTTACGAATCAAACATAACCCCACCATGTTCTCTTTTTCGAACTTGCTCGAAAAGAGACGGTCACGGTTACACATGCGGTTGGTGTATTTTATTTTGGATCTGGCGTCAAGTTCTCTACAATCGGATATTAAAAAATTCCCATCTTCCACATAACCGCGAGCATGGATTTCAAAAGTTTAAACCCTGCAGGGGTGTCCCAACTTAGTCCATCACAAACTCTCACGATCAATGGAGGAAAATCCTCCTCCTGGAACAAACCGATCAAGCTCGGAATCTCGATTCACAAGACATTTCTATAATGGTAAAACAAAACCAGCAAGACCTCCCGGTGTGTCGACACCCTAATAGTAGCTACACGTATCTCATCTCAGGCCACGACGGATGAGCTAAGTGTACTGGTAACAAATACCCCAACTTGCCAAGGGGCAGTCCCGCATAGTGCTCTAGTTTGGACCAGCACTCATGAGGAGCACTGGCCCGAGTTGTCAATTAATTATCCTCGGGGCCCGGGAAGTCCCTATGCAAGTTTTAGTTGTTATTAGGCAAATGGTAAAACCAATGTTGGGCCTTCCTGGAAGAGTTTTATTCAAAGCGAACTGTCGAGGTGGGCCCATAAACCCCGACCGTGTTAGGAACGCAAAATCAATGATCATAACACCGGTATGACGAAAACTAAGGCGGCAAGGGTGGAACAAAACACCAGGCAAAAGGCCGAGCCTTCCACCCTTTACCAAGTATATAGACGCATTATTTAAATAAGAGATATTGTGATATCCCATGATATCCATGTTCCAACATGGAACAACCTCCAACTGCACCTGAAACTAGCTACGCTGTAAGATGGGTTGAGCAAAGCGGTAACATAGCCAAACAACGGTTTGCTGGGAGGGTGAAAAGGTTAGAGATTGTTTCATGGCAATTTGGGAGGCTTGATAAACAAGTGGTAGGTAGCGCGACATAGCGATAGCATTGAGACAACTAGCAAAGCAAAGATAGTAGTGAGATCCAAGGTATTGGTCATCTTGCGTGAGATCCTGCTAGGAAGAAGACCGAGTCCATGAAGAAGACGAAACAACGTAGTCGAACGGATCCTCACAATCGCAACAAAACCGAGAACTATCGAGAAGAAGCATAACCGGAAAGAAGCAAACAACATGGTAAACCAACAAGCATAAACATGGCATGATGCGCAACCAAGTGGCAAAGTGCATGCGCAACAAACCGGTTTAATGAGTCATGGCATGGCAAAGTGCAACAAACAATACTACAAATTAAGTGGAGCTCAATATGCAATGAGTTGCATATTGACAAAACAGCACATTCAAATATTTAGTTCACTCTCGTTTATGTCCCAACAATATTAAATGTTTCTAAACATGGCAAGAGGTGAAGCATATGAAAACAACCTTGAATTGGCAAGTTTAAATGAGGCCGGATGAACAAACAACAATTCTGGAAAATCATCATATGCATATTTCGAATTTGCTACTGCTCTGCCCTAAACACAATTTTAATGTTGTTAAACAGCAAAATAAAGTGCACCATGTTAATCTATGCATTTTCCACCCCGAAAATTTATTTAATTCTGACCTACGTTTATTTAGTTATGAAACAAACCATTTTAGCATGACATTTATGTGAATTAAATGCAAACATCAATTTAAACATTTTAAACATTGATGAAAGTTGGGTATTATGAAACTAGATAAAATTCTAAGCATTTTACATATATAATTTGCTTAATTTGGATGCTTGCATATTTAGTTATTAACAATACAAAACAGTGGCATTTCCTATAAATATGCTTGCACTGGGAAAGGATCAAAACGATAGAGCAGAAAAAAACATGCTTGGGCCGGAAGCAGCACAGTGCAGTGACCCAGGAGTGGATAGGGCCCAAAGCGGAGTGGGTGTGCAACAGTAAAGAAAAACCGTGCAAAAATTGGGGCGCCTGGGACTCGAACACAGGACCTACATGGAGCGAGCGCGCGTGGATAACCAACTGGGCTGCTACTATGATTTGGCTAAAGAATGAGCACAACCCTCTTTGAATGAAACCCAAGGACAAACCCTGACCTTACATGAATGCAGAGGAACCTTGCCAGCGGTGAACTAGCTAAGGACGGTGACTATAGAGGCTGTAGAGCACCAGCGGGCGTGCGGAACAGGGACATTGGTGCGCCGTGAGGATAGATCATGTAGAAGGCTCGGGTGCATAGGAAGACTCGAGGACGAGTTCGAGGTCGCCTCGGTCATGGTGGCGGCTAGTCGAAGCTGGGCCATGGGCTCGCAATCAAGTGCGGTCGTGCATGTGTGTAGATGCATGTGCATGGAGGTGTGGAGCGAAGGTGCAGCAAAGCAACGAAACTAGCAGCCATGTGCGCAAGCAAGAAGCAGAGAGAGAGCAGAGGAGCATGTCGGCGCATGCGAGCAGGACAGCGGGCGAGCTAATCGGAGGAAACTTCGACGACCAAAAGCTATGATGGAGGTGCACAAACGAATCGCAACAGGAACCCGAAATCCCGCATATCTTGCACAACACCAAGCGATGATGGAAGCGTCGCCGGCGTTGAGGAAATAGAGGTGGCGAGGCCATGCTTGGACTCAAAGCCGAAACGGCATGAACTTAAGCTGGATGGGCCCTACGCGACTAGGGGAACCTACTGCGACCCAGCTCACGGCAGAAAGAGGTCGGACTCCTCGCCGGTGACGAGGTCTGGCGGAATCGAGCTCGGGAATCACATGAAACACGCGTAACAGGAAGCAATCGAGGGGGAAGAAAGATTGGGAAGGTGCGCATGCTCACCACAAACACGCTCGGGTGCTCGGCTCGGCAAGAGATGGATGGAGGGATGACGGGGCTCACTGAACTTGGCGCTACTCTGAACCATGAGAAAGACGAAGCAGAGGAGGAGGACGTCGTGGAGTGAGACGATCACATCGGCCTTGGGTCCTTTCGGCTCCTGGCCTTGATTGAAGATGAAAAAGACGACGTAGGTGAGCCGACCAGGAGCAAATACAACGACGGAGGAGGCTATGGCCGCGGCGGAGCCATGGGAGTGCTCCAGGAGCTCTCTGGTCTCTGTCTCTTGAGGAAGAAGGAGAAACAGGGGAAGGGAAAGGGTGGCGGCGGCGAGAGGGAAACCCTAGGGGGGCTCCCCTTGGGCTTTATAGGAGGGGTATGGCTCAGCTGGCTGCCTTGGTGGCCATGTGTGGAAGCACGCAGTTTTACTGTGAGAGGGGAAAAGCAACGGGGGGAGGAAGAAAGGTGAAGTGGAGATAATGACATGCAGGCCTAGGGGAGGTGAAGCGGGCTACTATGGTGGAAAACTTCCAGGGGAACTGGTCACCTGCGGGCTGCTGCTAGCTGGGCTGGAGGAGGCCCAGGTGGCTACGCTGGGAGGTAGGCCTTCTTTCGTTTTGTTTCTAATTCTAAAAATTTAAATCTCCAAGTTTAGAAAAGGAAAAGCCCCGGTAGTTTAGAAAGTAATATGAGGGATATAAACATATCCCTGTACTCCTGGATTTATCCAATATTTGAATAACATGTCTTGGCAATTTTTAGAGGCTGCAAATTTATGCAAGTTTGAAAATAGCTCAAACTCGAATAAATCCTTAGGCCAACCAAAACTGTTCTAGAAGACCTGAAAATTGGAGGAGGTGATCCTGCTGGCATTATTTAGGATTTATAGGGAAAGGTTGAACATTTTCCTGAACAGGAAAAATGTCACAAGAAAAATAAATGAAATAAAGAAGTATGGATAAGTTTGGATGGGATAGAAAC
Source organism: Triticum urartu (assembly GCF_003073215.2). Taxonomy (NCBI): domain Eukaryota; kingdom Viridiplantae; phylum Streptophyta; class Magnoliopsida; order Poales; family Poaceae; genus Triticum; species Triticum urartu. The sequence goes on along the minus strand of NC_053027.1, from coordinate 346,789,507 downwards.
TTGGGTGAACTTGACAAATGGTTGCTGGTATGTATGTTGCATGAATGAGGTGGAGATAAGAAGAAGAGGGGGTTCCACACAAGATCACACAACAAGACTTAAAGAAGCAAACCAAGGCACGCTGATCATGATGCAATGCAATAAAAATAACAAGAGGCACATCAAAATCATGTAGCATATAACAAAGTGAGATGAACATGTCAACAAGGATGGAACAATGCAATATAATCAACGATGAACATGATGCAAGAAGAAAAATATGACAATGGTACTCAACATGATCATGACATGCACATAATATAAGTAACAATGCAAAACAATGATGAATATGATGCATGATGCATGATGCAATAATAACTTAAAACAAACACCACAAGCATGACAGCAAGGACATATGACAAAATTAATGGAGGTCTCGATGTTGGGCTGTCATAGAAGTGCGGCATGGCCGTTACCAAATGATTATGGATTGGAATAGGAATGTGCTCATGTTCACGAGCATCAACTAGAAGTGCCAACACAACGTGTATATGATTCTCAACATGTAATCAAAATGGTGAGGCCGGAGTGGCAGGTATTAGATGCAGGAGTCAAAAAAATGAAAACAAGACACTGAAGTAACCACAAAGGAATTGGAGATTTTGCAGACTGAAATTGGTGCTATCTAAATCCAGCCAATCCTATTTTCTGATGAGATTATAGTTCAAATAGTAAGTTCTGTTATGCGCGTCCATGATGTATGAGCTTTATTTGCCAAGTGTATGTAATTTGTTGTTTCTGTACGCTTTATTTTCACTGGTGCCGAAGTATAATGCCCAATGGATACAATCTGATGTAAATTATTTATTGTATAGTGTTGGATTATTCTTCGTTTCTATGCCTTGGTCACATTATCGTATAGACTAGGTTTTTAGAGCCAATAGTATAGAGCAGGATAATTCTTTGTATATGCTATATCGTTGAAAGGGGGGCCAACACGCCAAACATTACCTCGACGCCATCGAAGGAACAAACATGTGTAGTCAAAGTGGGCCTTAATTGGGCTAGTCAACTAATATTTAGTGGATCCCAATCAATGTGGCCCACCGTAACAACAACTCTTAGCAGTCCGTTAATAGGACGAAAGCTCGATAGGGCCGTATAAATGGAAATAGCCCGTGGGCCTCTAGCAGGTCGAAGTAAATGCCAAGTTTGTATCGGCCCTTTTACTTGACGGGCCAGTAAGAGGCCGAAAGTGTTTTGGGACAAAAGAGGCCCAATTTACAAACTAGTCCCTCCGTTCCAAAATAGAATATTCAACTTTATACTAACTTTAGTACAAAGTTAGTACAAAGTTGGGTCATCTATTTTGAAACGAAGGGAGTAGGATTTTAACAGGCTGAAAGTCGTGTTGGGCTGAAATTGTGCCTTGCTTAAGGTGGGCCGCTAATGGACCCAAAATTAGGTGGCACCGACAAAGGCCCAACTGTTGTGCGGACCTTTAACAAGCCGAAAGAAAAAATGGGCTAGAAGTTGGCCCATGTACAGAATGGGCCGAGGAAAGGCTGAAAGTCGCAACGGGCTAGAAGTTGGCCCAACTACAGAATGGGACGAGAAAAGGCCGAAAGACGTATCGGCGACATATTGGTCCATATCTATAATGGGGTGCTAACAGGCCGAAAGAAGGTCGGGCCATAATTGAGCCCGAAGACATAGCGGGCCGTTAACTGGCTGGAACTGACGATAGGCTGGAATTTGTCAAATCTCGAATGGGCTTTTGATGGGCCGATTATGTGTAACTTGTATGGGCCGTGGTTGTGAATGGGCCTGACACAAGTAGGCCGCTACTGGGCCGGCCCGCTTACTTTGACAGGCCCGGCCTTTTAACCCAAATGGACCACTGTTGGGACGAGCCACGTGTCGACTTATCGTAGGTGCATCCCGTCCATTGGTTGGATGACATTTGTCCCAAGGCTGAGCTGACACGTGGATCCTCCGACGAATCAGAATTTTACACATGGAAAATCCCCATAGGTCTAGGTTGTTAATAGGTTATCAGATCAAAACCGGAACCTGATAGCTTAATGGCAACCCGTTACGGTGGATGCCACGTGTTGGTTACCCTTGACGAAAACACTCACATGACGTGCCATTTATCGTCATGGAAAATAGAGACTTCCGTGATGATAATTTTGCTGTTGTTAGGGAACACCTCTACGACAACACAAGTATGACTAACTTTATTCTGTCATAAAATCGTCATGGAAGTACATGCATGAGAGAAAACGTGACCTACCATGACAAACGTGTATCATCACGGAAGTGTATTTTTTGTAGTGATACTTTGTTCTCATACACGGAACTTATCTCCAATTTCATGGCCTCAAGCCCTTTATCGAAATTTGGGCTTATCATAGCTTCTTCATAGTTCGTAGATTCATCGTGGTCTAATAACATGACTTCCACAACAGCATTACCGTACCACTCTGGTGCGGAACGTGTTCTGGTCGACCTACGAAGTTCAGTAGTAACTTGATCTGAAGCTTCATGATCATCATCATTAGCTTCCTCTCTAGTTTGTGTAGGCATCATAGGAATGGTTTTCTCTGATGTGCTACTTTCCAATTCGAGAGAAGGTACAATTACCTCATCAAGTTCTACTTTCCTCCCACTCACTTCTTTCGAGAGAAACTCCTTCTCTAGAAAGGACTCATTCTTGGCAACAAAAATCTTGCCTTTGGATCTGTGCTAGAAGGTTTACCCAATAGTTTCCATCGGGTATCCTATGAAGACGCACTTCCCCAATTTGGGTTCGAGCTTATCAGGCTGAAGCCTTTTGACATAAGCGTCGCATCCCCAAACTTTAAGAAACGACATCTTAGGTTTCTTACCAAACCATAGTTCATACAGTGTCGTCTCAATGGATTTAGACGGTTCCCTATTTAACGTGAATGCGGATGTCTCTAATGCATAACCCAAAACGATAGTGGTAAATCGATAAGAGACATCATAAAGCATATCTAATAAAGTATGATTACGACGTTTGGACACAACATTATGATGTGGTGTTCCAGGTGGCGTGACTTGTGAAACAATTCCACATTGTTTTAAATGAAGGCCAAATTCATAACTCAAATATTCGCCTCTACGACCAGATCATAGAAACTTTGTTTTCTTGTTGTGATGATTCTCCACTTCATTCTGAAATTCCTTGAAATTTTCAAATGTTTCAAACTTATGTTTCATCAAGTAGATGTATCCATACCTACTCAAATCAACTGTGAAGGTTGGACAATAATGATACCTGCCACGAGCTTCAACACTCATTGGACCACATACATCAGTATGTATTATTTCCAATAAGTCATTAGCTCGCTCCATTGTTTCGGAGAACAGAGTTTTAGTCATGTTGCCCATGAGGCATGGTTCGCAAGTATCAAATTACACGTAATCAAGTGATTCCAAAAGTTCATCCGCATGGAGTTTCTTCATGCGCTTTACACTAATATGACCTAAACGACAGTGCCACAAGTATGCCGCACTATCATTATCAACTTTGGATCTTTTGGCATCATTATTATGAATATGTATATCACTACGGTCGAGATTCAACTAGAATAGAGAATTAAAAATGGTGCATGACCATAAAAGATATTATTCATATAAATAGAACAACCATTATTCACTGACTTGAATGAATAACCGTCTCACAATAAACAAGATCCAGATATAATGTTCATGCTCAACGCTGGGACGAAATAACAATTATTGAGGTCTAAAACTAATCTCGAAGGTAGATGCAGAGGTAGCATGCCGACGGCAATCACATCGACCTTGGAACCATTCCCGACTCGCATTGTCACCTCGTCCTTAGCCAATCTTCGTTTATTCCGCAACTCCTATTTCGAGTTACAAATATGAGCAACTGAACCAGTATCAAATACACAGGTGCTACTACGAGCATTAGTAAGGTACATATCAATAACATGTATATCAAAAATACCTTTGTTCACTTTGCCATCCTTCTTATCCGCCAAGTATTTGGGGCAGTTCCACTCCCAGTGACCATTCCCTTTGCAGTAGAAGCACTCAATTTTAGGCTTGGGTCCAGCTTTGGGTTTCTTCATAGGAGCGGAAACTTGCTTGCCATTCTTCTTGAAGTTCCCTTTCTTTCCCTTGACTTTTCTCTTGGAACTAGTGGTATTGTGAACCATCAACAATTGATGCTCCTTCTTGATTTCTACCTCTGCGGCCTTAAGCATTGCGAAAAGCTCGGGAATCATTTTTGTCATCCCTTGCATATTATAGTTCATCACGAAGCCTTTGTAGCTTGGTGGCAGTGACTTAGGAACTCTGTCAATAACACTCTCAACTGGAAGATCAATTCCTAGCTGAGTCCAGTGGTTACGATACCCAGACATTTTGAGTATGTGTTCACTGACAAAACTATTCTCCTCCATCTTGTAGCTATAGAACTTTTTGGAGACTTCATATCTCTCAACCGGGGCATTAGCTTGAAATATCAACTTCAGCTCTTGGAACATCTCATATGCTCCATGGCGTTCAAAACATCTTTGAAGTCTTGGTTCAAAGCCGTAAAGCATGGCACACTGAACTATTGAGTAGTCATCAAATCGAGCATGCCAGACGTTCATAACATCTGTAGTAGGTCCTGCAACAGGTCTATCACCTAGCGGTGCATCAAGGACATAATTCTTCTATGCAACAATGAGGATAATCCTCAAGTTATGGACTCAGTCTGTGTAGTTGTACCATCATCTTTGAACTTAGCTTTCTCTAGGAAAGCATTAAAATTCAGGGGAATGGTAGCATGAGCCATTGATCTACAACATAGATATGCAAAAACTATTAAGACTAAGTTCATGATAAATTATGTTCGATTAGTTAAATGATTAATGAACTCCCACTTAAAATAACAACCATCAAGTTATCTAAGTGATACATGATCCAAATTAACTAACCCTTATCCGATTATCACGTGAGATGGGGTAGTCATCAATGGTGAACATTTCTATGTTCATCATATCTACTATATGAATCATGGTCAACCTTTCGGCCTCCAGTGTTCCGAGACCATGTATGTACATGCTAGGCTCGTGAAGTTTAACCCAAGTATTCTGCATGTGCAAAACTATCTTACAACCGTTGTATGTGAACATAAGAATCTATCACACTCGATCCTCACGAGATACTTTCAAACGACGAACTTTGGCAATGGTGCATACTCAGGGAGAACACTTTTATCTTGAAATTTTAGTGAAGGGATCATCTTATAATGCTACCGCCGTTCTAAAAAAATAAGATGCATAAAGGATAAACATCACATACAATCAAAATATGTGACATGATATGGCCATCATCATTTTGTGCTTTTGATCTCCATCTCCAAAACATCGTCTTGATCTCCATAGTCACTGGCTCGACACCTTGATCTCCATCATTGCGTCCGGGTCATCTTGCCAACTATTGCTAACGCATAGTGATAAAGTAAAGCAATTACATGGCGCTTGCATTGCATACAATAATTACGAGACAACCCTAAGGCTCATACCTGTTGTCGATATTACAAAACATGATCATCTCATACAACAACGTATATCACATCACGTCTTGACTATATCACATCACAAGTTAACCTTCCTCTACTTTGTTGTTCCAAGTTTTACGTGGCTGCTATGGGTAACTAGCAAGAACCGTTATTAACTACACAAAAACCACAATGGTGATTATCAAGTTTGTTGTTTTAACCTTCTTCAAGGACCGCTCATAGTCAAATTCGATTCAACTAAAGTAGGAGAAACAGACACCCGCCAGCCACCTTTATGCAAAACAAGTTGCATGTCAGTCGGTGGAACCAGTCTCATGTGCATGGACATATAAGGTTAGTCCAGGCCACTTCATCCCACAATACGTTGGTGGTAAGAAGTATGACCATCACCGCCCACAACTCCTTTGTGTTCTACTCGTGCAAATCATCTACACATAGACTTGGCTCGGGTGCCACTGTTTGGGAACGTTTCATGGAAAACAAAAAAAATTCTACGCACATGCAAGATCTATTGATGTCTACTACACAACCTTCTTCTTGTAAACTCGTGTTGGGCCTCCAAGCACAGAGTTTTGTAGGAGAGGAGGAAATTTTCCTCAAGTGGATGACCTAAGGTTTATCAATCTCTGGGAGGCGTAGGATGAAGATGGTCTCTCTCAAACAACCCTGCAACCAAATAACAAAGAGTCTCTTGTGTCCCCAACACACCCAATACAATGGTAAATTGTATAGGTGCACTAGTTCGGCGAAGATATGGTGATACAAGTGTAATATGGATGGTAGATATAGGTTTTTGTAATCTGAAGATATAAAAAAGCAAGGTAACTCATAACAAAAGTGAGCGAAAACGGTATTGCAATGCTTGGAAACAAGGCCTAGGGTTCATACTTTCACTAGTGCAAGTTCTCTCAACAATGATCACATAATTAAATCACATGGAAATCCCTCATCGTGCGACAAAAGTCACTCCAAAGTTCCTATCACGGACAACATAAGATGAAACTACTTGTAGGGTACGAAACCACCTCAAAGTTATTCTTTTTGATCAATCCATTGAGCTATTCCTATAAGTGTCACAAACAACCCTAGAGTTCGTAGTAAAATAACACCATATGACACACATCAATCAACCCTAATGTCACCTAGATACTCCAATGTCACCACAAGTATCGGTGGGTCAATTATACGATATGCATCAAACAACTACAAATTAATAATATTCAATCCAACATAAAGAACCTCAAAGAGTGCCCAAGATTTCTACCGGAGAAACAAGGACAAAAATGTGCATCAACCCCTATGCATAGATTACCCCGATGTCACCTCTAGAATCCGTGAGTTTAGTGCCAAAAGATACATCAATTGAATCAATAGAATACCCCATTGTCACCACGGGTATCCCACGCAAGACATACATCAAGTGTTCTCAAATCCATAATAGTATTCAATCCAATCATAGTGAAACCACAATGGTAAAACTCAATTCATCACAAGCAGATAGAGGGGGAGAAACACCATATGATTCAAGTATAGTAAAAAAGCTCGTGGTACATCAAGATTGTGTCAAATCAAGAACACGAGAGAGAGAGAGAGAGGTCAAACACATAGCTACCCGTACATACCCTCAGCCCCGAGGGTGAACTACTCCCTCCTCGTCAGCGAGAGAGCCGAGATGATGAAGATGGGCACTCGTGATGGTTTCCTCCTCCGGCAGGATGCCGGAACAGGATCTTGATTGCTTTTTTGTGGCTATAGAGGCTTGCGGCAGCAGAACTACCGATCTAGGTTTCTTTCTGGGGTTTTTTGGATTTATAGGAATTTTTGGCGTCGGTTTCAAGTCAGGGGGATCCACGGGGCAGCGACAAGGTAGAGGGCGCGCCCTCCAACCTTGTCGTCACGTCGGGACTCTTTCGGTCCAACTCTTGTGCTTTGGGGGCTTCTTCTGGTCCATAAAAAATCACAATAAATTTTCAGCTCATTTGGACTCTGTTTGATATTCCTTTTCTGTAAAACTCAAAAGCAAGGAGAAACAAAAACTGGCACTCGACTCTAGGTTAATAGGTTAGTCCCAAAATAATATATAATAGAATATAAATGCATATAAAACATCCAAGATGGATAATGTAATAGCATGAAACAATAAAAAATTATAGATACGTTGGAGACGTATCAAGCATCCCCAAGCTTAATTCTTGCTCGTCCTCAAGTAGGTAAATGATAAAAACAGAATTTTTGATGTGGAATGCTACCTAACATATTTATCAATGTAATCTTCTCTATTGTGGCAAGAATATTCTGATCCATAAGATTCAAAACAAAAGTTTAATATTGACATAAAAACAATAATACTTCAAGCATACTAATAAGGCAATCATGTATTCTCAAAATAACATGGCCAAAGAAAGTTATCCCTACAAAATCATATAGTCTAGCTATGCTCCATCTTCATCACATGAAGTATTTAATTCAGGCGCAATCCCGATGACAAGCCAAGCAATTGTTTCATACTTTTGGTGTTATCAAACCTTTTCACCTTTCATGCAATACATGAGCGTGAGCCAGGGACATAGCACTATAGGTGGAATAGAACATGGTGGTTGTGGAGAAGACAAAAAGAAGGAAATAGTCTCATATCAACTAGGAGTATCAACGGGCTTTGGAGATGCCCATCAATAGGTATCAATGTGAGTGAGTAGAGAATGGCATGCAACGGATGCACTAGAGCTATAAGTATATAAAAGCTCAAAAAGAAACTAAGTGGGTGTGCATCCAACTCACTTGCTCACGAAGACCTAGGGCAATTTGAGGAAGCCCATCTTTGGAATATCCAAGTCAAGTTCTATAATGAATAATTCCCAATAGCATATGAAACTCACAATGTAGGAGACTATCTATCATGAAGATCATGGTGCTACTTTGAAGCACAAGCATGGTAAAATAATAGTAACATTTCCCCTTCTCTATTTTCTCTCATTTTTTGGGCTTCTTTGGCCTTTTTTCTCTTTTTTAGTCTAGAGTCTCATCCTGACTTATGAGGGAATCATAGTCTCCATCACACTTTCCTCACATGGGACAATGCTCTAATATTGATGATCATCACACTTTTATTTACTTTACAACTCAAGAATTAAAACTCGATACTAGAACAAAAGATATGACTCTATGTGAATGCCTCCAGCGGTGTACCGGGATGTGCAATGACTCAAGAGTGACATGTAAAATTTATGAATGGTGGCTTTGCCATAAATACTATGTCAACTACATGATCATGCAAAGCAATATGACAATGATGAAGTGTCATAATAAACGGAAGGGTGGAAGTTGCATGGCAATATATCTCGGAATGGCTATGGAAATGCCATCATAGATAGGTATGGCGGCTGATTTGAGGAAGGTATGAGGTAGGTGTACGGTACCGGCGAAAGTAGCACGGTACTAGAGAGGCTAGCAATGGTGGAAGGGTGAGAGTGTGTATAATCCATGTACTCAACATTAGTCATAAAGAACTCACATACTTATTGCAAAAATCTATTAGTCATTGAAACAAAGTACTACGCGCATGCTCCTAGGGGGATAGATTGCTAGGAAAAGACCATCGGTCGTCCCCGACCGCCACTCATAAGGAATACAATCAATAAATAAATTATGGTCCAACTTCGTTACGTAATGGTTCACCATCCGTGCATGTTACGAGAATCACAAACTTTAACACAAGTATTTCTACAATCCACAATTACTCACTAGCATGACTCTAATATCACCATCTTTATATATCAAAACAATCATAAAGGAATCAAACTTCTCATAGTATTCAATGCACTTAATATGGAAGTTTTTATTATATCCCTCTTGCATGCCCATCATATTAGGACTAAATTCATAACCTAAGCAAATTACCACGCTGTTTAGAGAGACTCTCAAAATAATATAAATGAAGTATGAGAGTTCAACTATTTCTTCAAAATAAAACCACTGCCGTGCTCTAAAAATATATAAGTGAAGCACTAGAGCAACTACCCAGTTCAAAAGATATAAGTGAAGCACATAGGGTATCCTAATAAATTAACAATTAATGTGTATCCCTCTCAAAAGGTGTGAACAACAAGGAAGATTGTGGCAAACTAAAAATCAAAGGTTCATATCATACGAGATGCTCCAAGCAAAACACATATCATGTGGTGAATAAAAATATAGCCTCAAGTAAATTTACTGATGAACGAAGACGAAAGAGGGGATGCCCCAAGCTTAGATGCTTGGTTGTCCTTGAATATTACATTGCGGTGCCTTGGGCATCCCCAAGCTTAGATGCTCGGTTGTCCTTGAGTATTACCTTCGGGTGCTTTGGGCATCCCCAAGCTTAGGCTCTTGTAATGCAGAGCATCCTATGGACATCACCATGTCAAGAGTCCATTTGGAAAGTGACACGTGCGACATCTAGTTCATACATACAAAGGTGAATCATCTCCTTTAGACGTGTCGACTTGTACCTCTCGAGGATGGTATACTACTTGATCCCTCCCTCGTGTGCATACATAGGTGTGAGCGGTGCTACACGTTCATCGAGGAGGAGTCCAAGAAGAAGAGAACATCTACACCATCCAAGAGGGAAACGGAGAAGGAAGCGCCAAGAAGAAGGCAGAAGCTCCCAGGCGACCCCGTGCGGACGGGCCCCTCCAACCCCGTGCCCACGGGCCTCCCAGGCTGGCGGTCGTGAAGACCCCGTGCGCACGAGCGTGTACCGTTCCCATGGGATCCCCTTGTCCACGGGCCTCACGAACCCCGTGCGCACGGGCTCATGTGTCAGGTCTCTAGAGATCCCGTGCGCACGGGCTCCACTTACCCCGTGCGCATGGGCTCCACTTACGCCGTGCGCACGGGCCCCCCTATTTGTTGCTGCGAGCTTTGCCCATGTAATGTCCATTTTGCCCCTGCTTACCCCTTCATCCCCTAGGACTATATATACTCCTTCACCTCCTCCATTTTATACTAAGCTAAGAATAGATCTAGACATTAGAGCTTAGCTCATGTATCTCCCCTTGTGGGATTCTTCTTGAGAGAGAGAGACACTCCATTGGAGTTTAAGGCCTCCATGGAGAAGATCCCTAGTGGATAAAGCCCCAATCTAGGGAAGGATCTATCTAGATCATCAAGCCCCAATCTCCTTTGGATTTGGGATGAACTCTACCATGTATATTGTTTCCCTTTGATTGTTCATGGACCTTGTGGATCTTGTGTGGATTTGAGTCTAGTGGATGTGTGATTGGACTTGTTCTTGAGTGTTCCTCTTGTTTCCACCCTTGTGTTCTTCGTGTTCTTGGGGATTTCCCCTCCAATTCATGAAAGATCTCCATCTAGGGTTCCACCCTACAACATCTTGGTATCATGAGGCATGGTTTCTCACGAAATTGGAGCCCCCCATAAAATTTTGTCCATTTTTGCGTCTTTTGCATAGGTCCTCCACCATAACTTCCACACCACCGCATACAACTTCCGCAAACTAACCCATTTTGGTTCTTATTGCATTTATGGTTGGTTGAGTTGTGATTTGAGTCTCCTAAGGTGTTCCAGATACTTAGGGATGGTTACACTTCATCCACCACCGGTGACTTGTATCGCGCCATCGACTACATCCACCATGAGCTTCCACATCGACGATGACCATCCATCATTTCAGACCATCTTCAACCGGAAGCAAGGCTGGTTATCCTTGACTTTCTGAAAGGTTAAGTGTGACGAAGGTATCCATTCCATCATAAACTTCTCCTTCCTTGCCATTACATCTGTATAGCCCCACCATCTTTGCGCATACCTTCATACCTATTGAGACTAGCTATCCTAGTATTGTCGGGCTTCGTGAAAACTTGTGCACCATAGTGATACGATATCATATTGTTGCATCATTGGATATATCATATAGTGCAATTGCTTACTCCCATGCATATTTTGTGATACTTGTCTTGCATAATTGGTTGAGGCTCAATAAGCATAGTGGAAAGGAAGAGAAGAGCAAAAAAAGACAAAAAAGCTTTTAAGAAAGAAAAGAAAGATCATAAGATTATAAGCAAAATAGTGTTGAGCATGAAAAGCGATACTTGTGCATGAGGACACATGGAATAGGAAGCATTTTGCTTGCATGCATATAGGTTGGTGCCAAGTGGTGAATCGTGCCCAACTGTGCAATCAAGCTAGTGCTCACCTAGTGTTTGTGCAACACGAGCGTAGTCTTCGTTAGGCAATTTTGTATTGCTCATCCCTATAGTTGCACAAGCCCCATTATCCCACCGTATGTGTTTATTTATTTCCCTCCTCTATATTTGTGATCACTTGCTTTGTATTTTGAGTCCTTTAGATTTATTTCAACATTGAAGATATCTGGGACTTCAATTTGCATGAATTTGTGCCACTTGTCCTAACCAAGCCACTCAATAAGCTTTACTTTGTAGGTGCGAGTGAACAAGTCTGGTACCAATTCCACTATTCTTCCATTTCACATTGACTGACACGAGATACATCCTCAACTTTGCGAAAAAGGTAGCTCAGTATTGTTTATCTCATTTCCTACTCACCTTTGCTCGAGTCTTGTGATGGATAGGCCAGGCACATCATCTCCTGTCTAAAACAACGACGATGAGTTCGATGCCATGAAGAATTTCATCGACGCCAATATGGACAAGCAAATGGAGGAGCTCAAGGTCCTCATTAAGAACCGCAAGCAGTCTTCCTCATCTAAGAGAAGACGCTCAAGTGCAAAGACTCCCACGCTTCCATCCTCTTCAATTACACCACAACATCGACACCGACATGACCATGAAACTCAAGGCCATTAAGGGCATACTAAAAGAATGGGAGAGCAGCCTTCCGAGAGCATGTTGGCTTCTTTGCCAACCCCGTGCACACGGGCCTCCAACTCCCATGTTGTAACAGCCCCAAAATTGGGTTATCAATTTTTGTGCTGTTATTCTCTCCTGGCACTCATTCTGACAATCTTTCTCCTGAGTTTGTTGGATGAATCTGAGTCTTTTTGTCATTTCCAACCTTTCAAAACCTTGCTCATGTCTTTGTCAGTGGGCAAGACCTCATTTGCATCAGCTCAAACCCTCTCAAACCCTAATTCCATTTTTTTGGAATTTGAATATGGCCTTTGTGATTACAAAGGAGCTACCATTTTCCTTGAGGTGTTGATCATCCCATCTATTCCCAGAGACCCTCCTATCCTTGTAAACCTAGGATATGCAAAAATATTGCTATGTCTTATGCAATATTTTTCATTTGTGATTTATTCCTTTTCTTGTCTTTCTGAGGAATAAAATCCAAAGGCATAGTTAGCCATCTCCTAAATTCATGAGAATTGGTGGAGTTGATATTTATGCCTAATCCAAGCTCTGGCAAATATTTTGGCCATAATTAAATAAGGAAAATTGCCTTTTCTTATTTAATGCCAATATTTCATTTGTGCCATTCTCTAAAGGAACTACTATTTTTATAGCAGAGAAAATTCCCACATAAATTGTGGAGCCTGTACTTGCTATATAATCACTAGTTTCATTCTTGTCTCATGTTCCACAGATCAAAAATTGGGCACATGATCCAATGCAAGTTTCTTCCTTCTCCGAAATTTTGCAAAGGAAGTGCCTTATTCCTAATTACAATTGACCTGCAATTTGGCACAGTGATTAACCTTGATAAATCACCCCTGGATACCAAATATGAGCTCAATCCATTCATCCTAGCTCCCTGTGCAATTTTTAAAGTTTCTGACCAGAATGCAACTTTGAGAAGAAAGTACCTTCGTAGAGTTTTCAAATGGCATGAAACTTTGCCATCCTCTCAAGTATTCCAAATCATTAGCCTCCACCCAAATTCAGCTCATATCATTGACCTATGACAGCACAGGAGCAATTCTTGTTTTTTGTCCAAATTTTCAGTTTGTGAAGCAAGTATATTTTATCTTGCTCTATTATGGCTGAAAATATTCCCAGGCCTTCTGCTATCCATATAACCCACCTACCAAAGAGTTTGGCTCATTCCATGTAGCCAATATTTTCTTAGAATTTTCCCAAGTTTCTGGTAAGAAGTGATGCTTGTGAAACAAGTACCAATTTGACAAGTCCATTTGGAATGATATTTTTGCAGCATCTAAATATGACCAAATCATAGAGATTTGCCACGTGGTAGCTCTATCTAACACACCTAGTGTGTGCTTCTTCCTCATTTGTTTTCTGGGCCATATTTGACAGTTCCACTGCAGCTATGTTAAATACTTGCCCAAATCCCTTGCAACTTTCCAGGCCTAGTCTTTTCTTCGCTACGCCTCCCAGACATTACGTTTAGTTCTTAATCCCACCAGTTAGATCACCAAGATGTGGCCAAGTTTCCAACAGCAAACTTGTCGACCTTGTTCCCCTCTCCTCCCTACACCTCTGCCCGTGCCATCACCTCTTCTTTAATGAGCCTTGGAAGGACTCACTGATGACAAGGTTTGGCCCGAAGTGGATGGCCAGAGCGTGCATTGTCCAAGGTGACCACGGGCATTTGCCAGCCAAATCGGTGGTCTAGCCACTTTTGGCAACAACAGCGCCGCTCCGGCCGGTTCTGGTTTATCCTAGTGTGTCACGCAGCTCCCCCTCGACGTCGTCTTCCCGCTTGAGCTCGTTCCCCCTTCTTTTGCTTCCTCGTTGAGCCGTCGCCGTCGCCGAACACAGTGAGCGCCTGTGTGCGCCGCCGTTTCCTCGCTCTTGTCTGCTTCCTCCTATCGTCCGTGAGCGTTCTTTGATTCCCTGACCACCTGGCACTCATCCGCATCCCCCTCGTTGCCTTGCCGCCCCTTCCCGTGAGTCTTAGCTGCGCGTGCGCGTCCCCGACACACGGACACGTAGCCGCACCGCGTGTCACCTCCTCCCCTCCCTCTCGAGCCTTCCCCGCGGCTATTTAAGCATGCCTCGAGCTTCATCGCAGTCCACAACCCCCTCCCAGAGCCTCTCCCCGAGCCCAGAGCCCCTCTTTGACCCCCACAGCCTCCATGGTCGCCGCCTCGAGTCCCTCTGATTCCGGCAACCAGGAGTCCCCCTCGCCGTTCCACCTCCACCATGGCATCATCTGAGGTCTAGCGAGCCCGTGTGCTCAGCCTCGCCGTTCCCCCACCGGAGCACCCTGTTCGCTAGCGGCCGAAGCCACTTCCGCCGCGAGCCCTGCTGCTCCTTTCCTAGTCCTCCTCGCTAGCAGCAGAGACCACCCCGAGATGCACCTCTCGCTCCTGAACTCGTGGGTAGGTCGACCGTCATCTGCGGTGGCCGGAGTCACCGACAATCATCGTCGAGGCGAGCCCCTCCCTCTGTCAGCCGCGTGCACGAGCGGGAGGTAGAAGAAGCCAGGCCAGGCGGGCACCTCCCCGCGCGACCCCACCTGGCAGCATCTCGTTGTTGACCCCGCCCCGGGCCTGCGTCTGTAAGTGGAAGCGTATTCTAGATATGCGTTTTCGATATAAGAAAGCGTATTTGTTTCCTCTTTTACCTGAAATATGCTTTCTTAGTTCTGTTAGCATATTCGCTTTGCACTTCGGCTCAAAATTCGTTTCTCTTTGCAGAAAACATATTCGGCCCAAAGGCGTGTTTAGTTTTTCCTCCGATAGGTCCCTGAGCTTCAACTCTTCATATCTCGACAACCGTAACTCCGATTGAGGTTATTCCAACGCGCACGTTTTCTGTTCGTCGAGCTCTTTCCGTTGTTATCATTTTCATCATGTTTTCACACAGTGAAAATGACCACTTTGCCCTTGCCCGTAAACAGCCCCCTCCAAGAGAGAACTGTTTTCGGCAACTCTTTCTGTGATCGTTTCACACTTCTTTCCGAAGTATTTCTCGACCCCCAGGCAAGCCAACCTCTTATCATGAGCCCTGAACTTGCATGTTGACCTTGCTTGCACCTCGTGTGTGTGTTTAGTTGCAGTAGTTTCTTGTCTATTCCGTCTGCTGTTATTTTAGTCGTGATATATGTTTTTGATATCTGTCTTGCATGCTTATGATTTCATGAAATAAGTTGACATGCTAGTTTGCTCTTGTTACTGATAATATCATGCCTCTATCTAGTTTATTTTCATGTTTGTAGTATCCATGTTATGATAATTCTGTTGCACTAGGGAAATTACTAGTACTTGTTATTGCCATGTTTCGCATGCTATCATTGTTCATTTGAAAACCTTGATTTTGTTACTGCATCAGTAAGTTGCATGTTAGTTGTTGCATACATGTTAATAATGCTCGCATGCTGGTTGTTGATGGGGAAGTTAATAATATGACTTAATAACAAACCTCCTCCGTCATCACTGGGATATCACAGTGCCACTAAATCGAGCTTTCTCTAGTGCAACCACATTTACCTTATGGGGAGGTCCTAGCTGGGTCTATTGTCATGCCTCTCACTGGTGCCTCCCGCGAGGGAAGGTTATGGGCATGCGTTACCCTGATCAGGTAGGCGGACATAAGCCTTGTGTGCCCGGGTTAGGTTTTGAGCTCAAGTCCTCGTTTGGGACCGTTTTGCCACGGCGGTGGTCGTTGGTACCTTTGGTAGGTACGGGGCCACCCAGGACTGTACCCATAAGGGGTGTTGGTCGGAGTGGCCGGGAGAGTGTCATGGTAGTAGAACGGTTTTGTCGGAACGCCGTTGGTCCACCCAAATGGGAGTGCGAGGCCATGGGTTCTGTGGTGTGGGTACATTGTGCTAACCTCTGCAGAGTGTATGTTTAAATCTGTCGATAGCCGTGTCCTCGGTCATGGGCACAAGTTTGTAGTAGGTCACACTATTAGGTCTCGGTCGAAATGGAGGGTAAACCTAAAATAACTAAGTTAATGACTAATGTGTAACAAGAATGTGATGACTTGGACTATGGGAAAATCATGAGGAGTCACGATGATGTGTTGATATGACTCCGATACGAAGTCTCGGTAAGTCATGCATGTGCTTCGAGGAGCCATGGTAGAGTAAGTGATTGTTGCATAAGGTTATTACAATATGTCTTCACGGGAGGAAACTGATAGTTCCATTCCAGCATAGTTTCATGATGCCATGCCACATTTTGATATGCTATGCTTTGCTGTTGCCTTGTTAGAAGTAAGTTTGATATGCCATGCTAGTAGATGCTATGATGTTGTTCATGCTTAGTTTGATTTATGATTCTAGTTAATATCATGCCATGCTTAGAAGTTGTGTTGAAGTAGACTGTTGCATATGCTTGGTTCTTGCTTAGTCATATGTTTGTTTGGATGCTATGTATTTGGTTGTCTTGCAAGTACATTCAATGTACTAACCTGGCGTGTCATGCCAGTTTTGTAGGTCGTGCCCAAATTTTTCGCTTGTTCCATCATGCTAGGCTGTAATCTTGCCAGTCCAGTGAGTTGTGGAGCCCAGCCAGAGTTGATGAGCCGCCAAACCAAGACTTCCGCCGCCCGTTAAATAGACTTCCGCTGCCATATAATAACCTTGGGGCTATGCCAGATAATTGTATTCATCAATGATGTAATCTTGTACACATGTATTTGATGAATATTATTGTACCTGGAATGCTGAATCATGGACATGTCATGCGTTAGGTGTTATCCTGGGCTAACATGCGAAGGCCCCCTGCTCCCTGCAGATAGGGGTGCCACACGTGCACACGGGACCCCATGCACATGGCCTTCTACACCCCCGTGCGCACGGGCTATACAGAGCCACGACTTCAACCTTGATGCTATGGCCTCTTCAACAACATTGGCATCTTCGCCTTCGGATATTCGGCATCTTCACCAACAAGAACCGCATTGCTACGCTCGAGAGAAGCTCCCCAAGCTCATGTCCGTGTCTTCCACGAGCTACTATGACCTCGACACCGACCACAAGATTTCTTTCTATGGGACTCTAGAACCCAAGGAGTATCTCGAGTGGGAGCGCTTGATGGACGACTACCTCAAGCTACATCAAGTCCCTCCCGAAGATCAAGTGAAGTGCGCCTTAAGGAACTTCCATGACTACGCGTCGACATGGTGGCTTCACTCACATTCGGAGAGGTACGAAATGAGTTGGTCCAACACGAAGAAAGTGATAAGGCGAGAATTTGTGCCTTCCACCTACAGAGAACATCTTCAACGCCAATTGGAGAACACCATACAAGGATCCAAGTCCCTCGACGAGTACTTCAAGGACATGAAGAAAGCCTTGCAACGAGCCGGTGTGGACGACCCCATTTGGATGAAGTTCTACTTCATGATGGGATTGAACAACGACATCTCCAGGACTATCATCCTCGAGAACTACAAGTCCCTTGACAACAACTACATTGGTGCTCTCAAGACGGAGCAAGAACTCAAGAAGGCCAAGTCTACTCGACCCCAAGCACACTTCGCGATGACCAAGCTCCAAGAAGGTGAGCATGAGGCTAGTACCACCAAGATGTCCAAGCCCGACAAGCTCCAAGAAGACGTTCCCAAGTTCGACTTCACCGCCATCCATCTTTGTGGCATTGATAATGCCGAGTCTACTATGAATCTTTTTCAAGACGGTGAGGCGAAGAGTATGACTCCAGAGCAAATCAAGGATCAAGATTTGGAGGTGAGCGACACGGTGATGAGCAAGGATGAGAGTGATGATGTGTCATCTTTGGCCTTTATCCACGACGAGGATGATGATGTGCCTTCTTTGGCCTTCATCCACGAAGGGAATGATGATGTGCCATCTTCGGCTTTCATCCATGACGACGACTACGAGATGGTTGAGCATGGAATTCTCCCTTCGAGCACGGCGACGTATGATGACTCGAGTGACTTTTGCCACCATATTGAGAGTGAGAGTGACTTCACCACTAGCCCCATATATGATGAGTTGCCCCAATTCCCATGTGAGGAGAGCCACCAGCACCACCAATTGGGTGATTTGAGTGACTCCACCATATGTGACATTGAGTGCACCTACGTTGAGGGGGTGACTAAGCCACCACCACATAGAGAGAGTGAGGTAGTTGATAGGGCATGTGAGGCCATTTCGATTTCTAACAACTTAACCTCTACCTCTATTGTGTCTTCTCATTCGGTGCTAGGTCCCATATATGATGACGCGATGGTCCTCGACGACATCGTGCTTCCTTTGGACAAGACGATGGCCATGGTGGAATATGATGCACGCCCACATGGTTCCATGAAGATGAAGATGACCACAAATTGGACTTTCCTACCTCACCTACACCACTTGAGTGGAACGAACAAGGTAACATAGGTGAAGGTGATGCTCTAGTCCCACTAGTGGACATTCTTGATATTGATTGCTTGCATGATGTTGATCCACCAATTGCCATGCTTCATGCTAGTATGATTTTCACATGCGATCATTTACCCATTTATGATGAGTTTGATGATTGCCATGTGGAGTCTATTAGTTGTGATACCATGTTACATAGGATTTCTTGTGACAATTCTCTAGGTCACATCATGTTTCACAATCCGCTTGACTTGTCATATGCTATGCATGAGATCACACATATGTCTTATTTGTAATCTCATCGTAGTGACTATGCATATGCCATTAAAATAAACCCAATTTGGACATATGGCATAGATGACAAGCCCATTGTCGATGTCCAAACCGGCGGATCTCGGGTAGGGGGTCCCGAACTGTGCGTCTAGGCCGGATGGTAACAGGAGGCAGGGGACACGATGTTTTACCCAGGTTCAGGCCCTCGTGATGGAGGTAAAACCCTACGTCCTGCTTGATTAATATTGATGATATGGGTAGTACAAGAGTAGATCTACCACGAGAGTAGAGAGGCTAAACCCTAGAAGCTAGCCTATGGTATGATTGTATGTTGTGATTGTTGTCCTACGGACTAAAACCCTTCGGTTTATATAGACACCGGAGAGGGTTAGAGTTACACAAGGTCGGTTACAAAGGAGGAGATATCCATATTCGTATTGCCTAGCTTGCCTTCCACGCTAAGTAGAGTCCCATCCGGACACGAGACGAAGTCTTCAATCTTGTATCTTCGTAGTCCAACAGTCCGGCCAAAGGATATAGTCCGTCTGTCCGGAGACCCCCTAATCCAAGACTCCCGCAATAGCCCCTGAGCCAGGCTTCAATGACGATGAGTCCGGGTGCAGTATCTTCGGCATTGCAAGGCAGGTTCCTTCTCCGAATACATCACAGAAGAATTTGAATACGAGGATAGTGTCTGACCCTGCAAAATAAGTTCCACATTCCACCGTAGAGAGAATAATATTTTCGCAGATCTAATTTTCTGGCTTGTTTTGGCAGCATGACGTTATGTCATGGCCCGGTGATTATTCGAACCGTTTTTCTTCAACCAGCTCCACACATAACACGAGGCGGTTTCTTGACACGTCTTGTCAAAGTAGAGATCGTGTTCCCCCAATTACGGGATTCTCATTAATGCGATCGTGGGTAACCCAATCGTGTCTAGGACTCCTAGATTATAGGCAAGTCCCAAACGGCTATGGAGAGGACGCTTGATATTCACCCTCTTTATAAAGGGACAAGGTTTTCGCTTTTTCCCTCTCGTGCTCAATCGAACCCTACCCCCGCCTCGAGTTCCAACACCCAAAGCCCAGGTTAGGTGCTCCGGATCTTCAATCATGTCCGGATCCAGCCTTCACGGCCGATGGATGCCCTCCTCCGTGACAGAAGAGGACATTAAGAAGCTCAGGGAGGCCAGATACCTGACCGCCGAGGTTTCGCATCGGCTTCCTGCTCAAGGGCAGGTCGTCCCTACTCCCGAACCCAACGAGAACGTCGTGTTCATCTTCCACTTCATCCGAGGCCTAGGCCTTACTCTGGATCCCTTCGTCAGGGGTTTGATGTTCTATTATGGTCTAGATTTCCACGATCTAGCTCCAGACTCCTTTCTCCACATCTCGACATTTATTGTCGTGTGTGAGGCCTTCCTCCGCATTACCCCTCACTTCGGCCTGTGGCTCAAGAACTTTGAAGTGCAGCCGAAGATGATCGAGGGGCAACATGCAGCGTGCGGAGGTGCATCAATAGGCAAGATGGCAGGAGCTCCGTGGCCGAAAGGTTCCTTTCCAGAGGTGTCCGAATTATGGCAACGGGAGTGGTTTTACGTCACAGCTCCCAGAAGTGCCAAGTGGGCAGCTTCCCCCGCTTTCCGCTCGGGCCCCCCACCATGACTAATGTCATGGATTAGCAGAGGTCTGAGCTGGGTTCTAGCCAAGGACGTGCCCATACTGCAAAGCCGCATTTGAGATCTCTTTGAGGGAGATTTTAATTTGGTCGTGGTAATACAGGTTATGCTGGTTCGTCAAGTCCAGCTTGCAAACGCCGGCCCCTTCACTTGTGGGAGTTCAACCCAGAAGGACCGCGTGCCATTCAAAGTTTCCTTGGCCTGACGCACGAGGAGATGTACAAGTCATTCTTCGGACCTCAAATAGAGTGTACGGATGCTACTGAGGACGTGGGCCTGTGCAGTAACCGCGCCGCCGAACAAGTAAGAAATCCTCTAGCCGAACACACTGTCCTTTATTCATCATGAAGTTATTTCTGAGAGATCGCTCTTTGACCAGTACTGGCTAACAAAGGCGAAGATGATTCGGTGTTCGGCCCCCCTCCCTGAGGGTTTGAAAATCCGGTATTGGAAAAGATGCTTGAGCTCGCACCTTGCCCGGAGACCTCGAATGAAGATACATGGGGGAATAATGTGGGCGGAAGCGGGCCCCCATCGCTGCCGGTTCCAACTGAGGGAATGAGCATCTCCTTAAAGGAGCATAACCGGGGGGGAAGAGGACTGCTTCCGAGGATCCGGAAGCCAAGGCCTCCAAATGAGAGAAGAAGTCTCCAACAGAGGGTCCTGCCTCGGGGGGTGATCTTGCCGCACAAAGTCCGCGGGGGGATCAGCCCTCCAACGAGTCATAAGTGATCCAAAAAATACTTTAATAGTGAAGGTATACTATCTTTCTTCTGAGAAAATAACCGCCGCATATATCTTGCAGTTCCGGTCTTAGGCCTTCTCAGCTAAGCTTGTCTTCGGGGGATCTTCTTCCGGAGATGATGGAGAGCGAAACGCCTCCCCCGGACTCCTCCGCTCAAGAAGCGGGCGACCCCGAAGTGTCGTCATGGAGAGCCTCTCCGGATCCGGTGAGGCCAGAAGATAATCCCATAGACTCCCGAAGTCCTCAGTGTCCGGCTCCCGAAGAGAGCAAACAAAAGAGTCCGGCACCGTCTGGTATGCGGTCGGACGTTTTGAGGGAGCTGTTAGGGCGAGCGGCCATCTCAAAAGAGCACCGTACACTGATGGGTACGATGATGAAGAGAATTTCGTCCGCCGAAAGCGGATTACATGAGGCCTTTATGAGTCTACTGACAGGCTTTGAGGTACGTGAAATAATATATGATAGTACCGCACATGTTAGGTGTGCCCTGTGTAGATAGTAGCCCTTGAGACTCTGGTTGTCGTCGAGAACGGCGGCGAACAGAGGATCATAGTCCCAGGCAATAACCAGTCTGCCTTTATGTGCAGGTGGTGGAAGCTCTAGTGGCTAGCCGGACTAGTGAGTTTGCCGAATTAAAACGGCAACTAGATGCGGCAGATGCCGACATCGAGCTTGTTAATAAGCGGCTTGACGAATCACAGGGTAAGTAATGTTTTCTGGTGAATGTCACACAGTAAGAGCAGCATGATGCCAGTATCTTCAATATGTTGTGACTGCAGACGAAGCTGCCACCGTGGAGACCCTTCGGGCGGAACTCGCCCGAGCCAAGGAACAAGCGAGGGTTAGTAATGCGGCTGCTTTGAAGGCGGGCGAAGAGTTAAGAGCCGAGAAGGCTGCCCATTGCGAAAGCAAAGAAAAGATGGCCAAGATGGCCATAGAATTAAAAGGCACTGCCGACCGTTGTGAGTTCCTTGAAGAAGAGAACCGAGTGAAGGCAGCGGACCTTGAGAAGGCCACTATGGCGACCAAAGACAGTCGCTCTGCTATGAGGGCGAGGAAGGAGGAGCTGCGCGAAGCCGGGGATATTGCGGCTGGGAAGCCCTTTCTTCTGCGGAGGAAGTTCGGAGATCCACGGTATGCCCCTCTGGATCGGCTATGGAGTTCAGCAGACGCATATATGGACTTGGCAGCGAGCACTGTCGATGCGGTCGAATACTTCCAAGATCAATCACATCATGAAGTGGACA
This sequence comes from Triticum urartu, assembly GCF_003073215.2. Classification (NCBI taxonomy): domain Eukaryota; kingdom Viridiplantae; phylum Streptophyta; class Magnoliopsida; order Poales; family Poaceae; genus Triticum; species Triticum urartu. Next base: position 346,766,789 of record NC_053027.1, on the reverse strand, counting down.
AGCTATTCTAGTCGCAATTCAACGTTCCAGAGCGTCCGCTTTCCTTGACTGATCAGCTAGCCGAATGGGCCGAACTTAATAGGGTGTCCGGACTCGCCATGAGGTCTGTTGTAGATCATTTGTGGCCGGAGAAGCCGAAGCCGAACAACTATTTCAGCTTAGTGCAGTAGTTCCTTGGTGCGGTGTCGCGCATCAACGCGATGAAGAGGTCGGCGTGCATAGAAGGCTCGCGGATGGCCTTTGCCCGTGTCAAGGCTTACTGGGCGGAGATGGATGCTACCACTTTTGTGGCGCAAGGTTCGGCCATAGGTCGAGTAGCTGCCAAGCACTATTTTGAAGAGGTTCTTGAGGGTGCTCGTTTGATAGAGTCCCAGTGCTCAAAGAATATTATGTTTGAATGACATGTATTCCCATTGTAAACACAATGTTTTTATGAAATATAGTAAGGCTGTATTTATACTTTTGCCGGAAAGCAATGTGATGCCTCATGTGCGGCCATTTGTGTATATATGTATATAACCTGAAAGATTGCAGTCGTCGGCTTCAACCCCCACGCATATAATGCGGAGGTGCTCGCAAAAAACACGTGTTCACACTTAACCCAACGTCTTGGTCCTATTAAGGAGGTGATAGCGCAGCGAATGAGGCAACCGGACTATAATGCTTTAACACTTTCACTTAGCCATAGGAGTTTGACAGTGGGGCTACTAGATAGCCCCTGGTGGCTCTGCACTCTCCTGATCTCGGGGTGCGTATATGCCTGGCCAGAAAACGGCCCTTCGTTAAGGCGGAGGAATTCTAACATTCCGATAGGTCATCGAGTGGTTGACCAGTCTCACGCTATATCATGACAGTCAGTTTTCGGCTTACTCTACTGAGGTGCTCGTCCGGATGAACCAGGGCACAATCGCAGTAGTTCTCCTGGTGCTGCCTTAGCCGATAAAGCGGAACGTAAGGCACCAAAACACAGGATCCGGGCAAACCCAACATTTGACCAAAGACAATGATTCGGAGCTGATGCATATAAGGACAAACTCCCGACGCCGAACACTCCCTAAGGTATTCAGTCTTTATGGTATAAATCGGGCCTAAATGGTGCCCTTTGTAAGAAGCCCCTTGTGTCCAGGTACGTGCATTATTCTGACATGGCCACATGCCAAGACATCAGCATCCTTCTCAATTGTACTGAGAATTCGAGGGATGTGTATCAACAAGAGACAGTAAAAAAGGTTTACGCAGGGTCTTAATCTAAAAAGAATCCTTGGAGCGGGTCCCTGCTGCACGTCTGCTCCTGCATCTCCGTTGTGCCGTATCTTGGATGGGTGTAGCACGATGATCATCTGTAAAAGAGAGGAACTTCGGTTAAAAAGTTGTCATGCAAAAAGATAGTTTTTAAAGAAACCATGTATAACTAAAAATAAGTAGAAATTGCCACTTGTCTGCGCGCGTTGAGCCCCTTGTATTTGTAATAGGGGTGTGGCCATCAATCCGGTACAAATTACATATAGCAGCACCGGACTCGTCTAACTGCGTCCGTGGTCTTGACGACCTATCAAATGCTTTAGTTGGTGAGGCCGTTTTTAGTGTGCGGCTGCCAAGGCAGTCGCATTCTCTTCGGCGCGCAAAGATCGCTTAATACTTCCGTTCACTGTAATGATGCCGCGTGGTCCGGGCATCTTGAGCGTCAGGGAAGTGTAATGTGGTATTGCATTCAAGCGAGCCAAGTAGTGCTTGATAGGCACTTTGGAACGGAGCGATGTGGAAGGTTGAATGTTCGCTACGGAAGTTATAGGGGAAGCCGAATATAACCTTTAGTAGCAGGGAGCCCGTGCAATGAGCCCCTGGGCTATGGCAAATTTTCGTTGGGTCTATCCCCATTTCACGGATTGTATCCTGGTATATCAGGTTGAGACTGCTGCCACCATCCATCAGGACTCGTGTGAAGTGGTATCCGTCAATTATTGGGTCTAATACCAGGGCAGCCCATCCTGCATGCCGGATACTTGCTGAGTAATCACGATGGACAAAAGTCATCGGTTGAGACGACCAGTGGGAGGACTCCGCGGTGGTATGCCTTTGGGCATATTTTTCTGGGAGTGCCGTTTTGTTTCTCCCCTTGATCACGTGTAACACGTTTACCGTTTTGACTTCTGGTGGAAATTTCTTTTGTTCCCCAGTGTCTTGCTTGAGAGGATCATCCTCGTCTTCGCTTGTTGTATCCTCCCCCTTGTATACGGTGTTGAGCTTGCCAGACTGCTTGAAGATCCAACATTCTCTGTGGGTATGATTTGCTGGTTTACCAGGTGTGCTATGGATCTGACATATTTGCTCCAGAATTTTGTTTAGGCTGGACAGTTCGTCTCTAGCGCCTTTAGAGGGCGGCTTTTGCTGACCTGGCCGAGAGCTTTTGAATCCGGCATTTACTGCCGTGCTCTTCATGCTGTCTTCTTTATTCCGGCATTTGTTATTGCTGTTACGCCGTGATTTCCCGTTTCCATCTCTAACTTCAGATGTACTGGGGTCGCTGGTGCTGCATCTGGCTAGCCAGCTGTCCTCACCCGTGCAAAAGCGGGTCATGAGGCTTGTTAATGCTGCCATTGTTCTCGGCTTTTCTTGGCCGAGGTGTCTGGCAAGCCATTCGTCACGGACGGTATGCTTAAAAGCTGCCAAGGCTTCGACGTCCGGACAGTCGACAATTTGGTTCTTTTTAGTAAGAAACCTATTCCAAAGCTTTCGGGCTGACTCTTCGGGCTGTTGAGTTATATGACTCAAATCATCTGTGTCCGGAGGTCGGACATAAGTCCCTTGAAAATTTGCCCGAAAAGCGTTTTCGAGCTCTTCCCAGCTTCCAATGGAGTTTTTGGGGAGACTTTTAAGCCAGTGACGAGCTGGCCCTTTGAGCTTGAGGGGTAAGTACTTGATGGCGTGGAGATCATCTCCTCGAGCCATATGGATGTGGAGGATATAGTCCTCAATCCAGACCCCAGGGTCTGTTGTTCCGTCGTATGCCTCTATATTTACGGGTTTGAATCCCTCTGAAAATTCATGGTCCAGCACCTCATCGGTGAAACATAGGGGGTGTGCGGCACCCCTGTATCTAGGTGTACCGCGTTGTTCGGATGTTTGTTGTGTTACGTCGTATGCTGGGGGCGCTTGCGTGGTCCATAGATGGATCTGGTTGCCCCGTCCTTTTGGTGCGAGCCCTCGCGTGGATCGCGTATTGGCTTGTGAGTGGCGTTGTTTGCCACTCTATGTTGGCCGTGTCCAGGTGGCTGTTTTGATTTTGGGTTGTGGGGGGTCTGAGGCCTCCTCATCGAATATAGGTAGCAACTTCCGCTTTGGGTAGCTCTTGGTGGGGCGATTGTCGCCGTACTTCGCTGCTGTGTTGAGTACGTTACTCCATCTGATTTGGAGTGTGTCCTGCGCAGCCTTGAGCCTTTGCTTCTGCTTTTTCAGACTCCTCGCGGTGGCAACAAGCCTTTGACGGCCATTCTGCTGCTCCGGGTGCCTGTCCGGCGTTATGTCGTCCGGACTATTATCTTTGACAGAATTGGTTTGTTCGGTTTGATTCTCTGTATTGCCGTGGTCCGGTAGTGGTTTGCCCTGCTCCAACGCTGGGTCTGTATGATCGTTATTTCTGCCGAGGCAGGATTCGGGGCGGCACTTGCGCCGCCGCTTTGACTGCTTCTCGAGGGAACAAGCCTTCGGTGCGTCCTTCCGTTCCTCGTCGTCTTCTTCTTTTGGTGTGTCCACCATGTATACGTCATATGATGAGGTGGACGTCCAGTGCCCTGTGGGCGGTGGTTCCTCTTCGCCTCCCGCATCGTCATCCATATCGTCGATGTCTTCGGAGTCGAAGTCGAGCATGTCGGTTGAGTGATCGACAGTGGCTATTAAGTGGGTGGTGGGTGGGCGTCGAATTTCTTCGTCGTCCGCATCCCAGTCCTGTTGGCCATAATCTGTCCAGGGCTCTCCTGTCAAAGAGAGAGACCTTAGTGAATTCAGAATGTCGCCGAAGGGCGAGTGCTGAAAGATATCCGCAGTGGTGAATTCCATGATCGGCGCCCAATCGCATTCGATTGGCAGGGGCGCGGGCGGTTCGGAGTCAGAAAAAGAGTCCGGCACCTTGGAGTCACGGGCTGTGCAGAGGATTATGCTGGTGTTTGGCTCGATCGCCGTTGATACTGCAGCCCCTAAGGCGGTGTCTAACCACCCGTCCTTGATTGGTGCAGTTGGCTTCGAGCTAAGGGTCAGAGCTGATGCGGGCGCGGCCTCTGGGGTATTGTTCGGCGGCAGAGCTAGGTCATACCCATCGCGACAGTGCGGCGCGCCCAGCTGTGGCTCGAATCCGTCGAAGATCGAGCCTCCGTGGATGTCGGCCGTGTAGTTCAAACCTCCAAATCTGACCTGACGGCCAGGGGCGTAGCTTTCAATCTGCTCCAGATGTCCAAGCAAATTAGCCCATAGTGCAAAGGCGCCGAATACGAAGATCTGTCCAGGGAGAAAAGTCTCACCCTGGAATGCATCGCTACCGATGATAGTAGGAGCCATCAAGCCTAACAGCAACGACACAGAGGAACTCTCAATGAAAGCACCAATGTCGGTGTCAAAACCGGCGGATCTCGGGTAGGGGGTCCCGAACTGTGCATCTAGGCCGGATGGTAACAGGAGGCAGGGGACACGATGTTTTACCCAGGTTCGGGCCCTCTTGATGGAGGTAAAACCCTACGTCCTGCTTGATTAATATTGATGATATGGGTAGTACAAGAGTAGATCTACCACGAGATCACAGAGGGTAAACCCTAGAAGCTAGCCTATGGTATGATTGTATGTTGTGATTGTTGTCCTACGGACTAAAACCCTTCGGTTTATATAGACACCGGAGAGGGTTAGGGTTACACAAGGTAGGTTACAAAGGAGGAGATATCCATATTCATATTGCCTAGCTTGCCTTCCACGCCAAGTAGAGTCCCATCCGGACACGAGACGAAGTCTTCAATCTTGTATCTTCATAGTCCAACAGTCCGGCCAAAGGATATAGTCCGGCTGTCCGGAGACCCCCTAATCCAGGACTCCCTCACCCGTGGTTATTGGCATTTGTTTTTCTTGTGATGATATTCATATGCTTCCTTTGCATAATTTATCTCATATGCCGTGCCATGACCACCTAGCTTTCTACATGCATTGTTTGTCATTGTCAGTGGAAACGACACCTATGGGGTCACTGGGATCCCTTCTACGGTTGGCGAGCGCGAGGTTGTGCAAAGAGCAGGTCTGATAGGAAGCACCCGGATCGTTTACCCAGGTTCGGGCCGTGAAGATGCGTAATACCCTAGTCCTGCTTTGGTGGGTGTATTTGAGTGTGTTCTTATGTTCATGAGCTAGCTACGGGGTGCAACTTGCCCAAAAAGAGCCAAATCCCTCTCTTGGTCGCCTCGGGCCTCCTTTTATAGGAGAAAGGGGTTGTCACAGTGGCACAGAGGAGGCGGAAGGGTCTATAGTCGACAAGCCTATCCTCTGGGACCGTCGGACAAACGCATTTAATGCGCTGCTGATGTACCCTCCTCGCTTTATCGGGGACGCCAGGGAAGTACGTCCCAGCTGTCGGAGGTGGGGTTCTGGCAAACCCTTAAGGTTCGAACACTGGGTGCGCGCGAAGTCTATCCCTCCTACCGATCTACGCTCTAGCTCTCTAGGATCTTGCGAAAGAACTCGACGAACTCACAACACAGAAAGACACAGGGTTTATACTGGTTCGAGCCACCGTTGTGGTGTAATTCCCTACTCCAGTGTGGTGGTGGTGGATTGCCTCTTGGGCAGATGATGAACAGTACAAGGGAAGAACATCCTCTCGAGGTTGAGGTGTTCTTGTGTGTATCAACTTGTAGTGCAAGGACCCGATCTGATCTCCTCTCCGGGTTCTCTCCCCTCTACTGTGGTGGCTAATCCTATTTATAGGGGCCCTAGTCCTCTTCCCAAATATTGAGCGGGAAGGGAGCCAACAATGGCGGGCTAATTTGAAGGGGGAAAACTATTGTAAGCTATCCACACAAAAGTAGTCTTCGCCTCCACAAAGCTCTTGTGGTGACGCCGTCTTGGGCTCCATGATGACCTCCATCTTGCAGTCCTTCTGGTCTTGGTCTTGTTGCATCGAAATGGCAACCTTTGCCTGATGCCTCGGTACTCCGCCGCTGCGCTTGCCTCCTTATAACCAAAGAGGAAACGAGGACGCTACGTGCGCTGGTGCCCGCCAGGCGCCCGCCTGGTGTCGATCGTCATGGCTCACATCACGAGAGTGTCGTGAGGTTCTCCTCGCCTTAATATCTCCGCTCCTCGTGAGCCTGCCTGGCCAGGCCACTCCAGAGGAGGTCTTGCGTCGTCTGCCTCACGAGGCTTGGCCCCTCGCGAGGGTCTTGGATTCCTTGTTGGTGAAGATGGGTCGTACGGCCTGCTAGCTCCGCCATGCCGCAGGCTGCAGGCAGGCAAGTCTAGGAGCCCCCATTCCCAGAACGCCGACAGTAGCCCCCGGGCCCAAGGTGCGCTCGGTCTTGGCTTCGCGGTGAAGCCAAGGGTCAAGTTTGGAGCACCACAGGCCCCCAAAAGCATGCAGCCTCGTTTGACGCGTCGTGGTTGATTGGATGTGGGCTTCTTTGCTTCCCCACGCTGCCTCAACGACTGCACGACTTGACAAGTCCCTGTGACATGCTAGGGAAACCATTATTACCTGCAGTCGTGGGAGATGTCGGTTGGCCTTCTTCCGCTATAAATGGAGAGGGGGCGGAGCCCCCATCGTCCATCTCTTGCTCGCTTGCTTGCTTCTTCCTCCTTGCTCTGCTGCTTGCACCAATGGAGCCTATCAGAAGGTTCTCCGCCGAAGAGAAAGGAAACCCCCCCGGGATGTCCCGGAGCCACTCCCGCCAAAGAAGAGGTCGACCCATCGCCTTGACGAAGCGGCGATGCAAGTGGTGACGAGGCCTTTGCGTGAGCGGCCTCCACCGGGGTACCCGCTACCCCTGTACGCCCAAGCCGAGGGCTTGGGAGGACGAAGTAACGAGCAGCACCGCCCACGCTGCATCCAGGGTCGCCGCGCCACAGCGACGCGTGCCTTCCATGCTGCGGACTCCTCGCACGAGTTGGTATTGTGGGCGCCGATGCCTCTGAGCTCCTGGACCCACTTCCCGCGGTTCTTCTCCGATGTGATGCCGCCGAGGGGGCCTCTTGAGCTCTGGCTGCAGCACGCCGACTGCAGCGCTCCGGTGATCGGAGCGAAGATCGAAGCGGTCCCCACAGGCAAGATCTTCATGACCTGCGGCTGGGGGGAGATCGAGTCTGTCGTGCGAGGGGTGCCCTCGCGATCCACTTCGAGTACGATGGCGCCTCCACGCTCTTCTTCAAGGTCTTTGACGGCGAGGGCCGTCGCCTGGAGTGCTGCTCCGGAGAAGACCGTGAGGGTGATGCGCGCTCCGCTCGCGACCACTCCAACAGCAGCAGTTCTCCTGAGCTCTATGAGACTCCGAAGATGAGCGATGACAGCTGCGTCCCCCGAGCTCTCGCCGTGCTCGGAGCAGGGCTGTGGCGTCCGGCCACCGCCACCGCTGATCTGGATGGGGTTGGCGCCATCCTCCCGTGGCCCACTATTGATGATGGCGTCCACCACAGAAGGATGTAGATAGGATGCCCCTTAGCATCAGCTTTTGTTTCCTGCGAAGAATCATGAATTACCCCGTGGGGGCATGTGAGGATGTGCAATGCCTTTGTACTTATCTTCCTTGTTATGAAGATTTGATGAACGCATGTCACGTTAAGGCTCGGTCCCCCTTTCTTTCCTTGTGATAGCTTGTTGCTCTACGCTGACGGGTCCCGGTCCCAAGGTGGCTACAGCCGTCGCTGGTATGCCAGGTCGCGATGCCGTGGTCAAGGCCAGGAGGTGCGTGGCCTGAGGTCCAGTAAGAGCCCCTGAGGCGTGATGCTCAGGAGTTCCCCCTTAGCGCCCAAGCGACCATGGTAAGGAAAGAATGGAAGATGACTTGGCCGCAACGGGGTTGCGGCATGGTGTGAGTGACTAATAGGCCCAAATATTTAGCCGATCCAAGGGCGAGACTTATCTTGCTGACTTCGCGGTGATTCCTGATGTTGTGCCAGGGCTGCGCGTCAACTTACGCGACATAGCTAGGTCTACCAAAAAGTTTTCCTTCTCCCGATCTCTTCTTAGTGCTCTATGTCCTCAGGTCCCGGCCCTCGAGCGAGCTCAGCCACCACTGGTATGCCAGGTCGCGATGCCGTGGTCAAGGCCAGGGGGTGAGGGCTGGAGAGCCAGTAAGAGCTCCTGAGTCGCGATGCTCAGGAGCCCCCCTTTTAACGCGCAAGCGAATCGCACGAGAGAAAAGGAGACTCGTGGTGCCACCTACTATTCTTCCCGTGGGGTCCCTATGGTCAGGCAAAAGAAGAAAAATGGTTTGCTGTTACTGTCGCATGCCTGCCGCTGGTTGGTCCGGATGAAGTGAAGGCACTGAGGGCCTGGTGAGGTGATGTGCATGGTGCGTGCCGCGAGCCAGAGCTCGACCGCTCAGATTTGTCGGTCGTGGCAGGGACGGACCCATGCACCAGTGCCATGCCTGTGTAGAGGCCCTGAGGGAGGCAATGATCGAGCAGGTTATAGCAGTTGGCAGGTTAAGCATGAAGAGCAGATCGACTTGGATAAATGCAGGAAGATACGTGCCACTGGGTCTAGTCCGAGCGGTGTGGGGATGATGCAGCCCGAGGGGCGCCCCCAACAAGGTAAGCTAAATACATAAGCAAAAGGGGTACATGCCACAGGGACGGACCCATGTGGCCTGAGAATAATGCAGCCCTAGGGGCACTCCCAGCTTAAATGCACTTGGAAGATGTCACCTGGTTCTGTAGACGAAGTAGAGTTGGTGCAGCTGAAGCCACGCGTTGATGGAATGGCTCTTCATGAGCCACTGGGACCCTGAGCCTCGGGAGGCTCTGGGGGCTCGGGAGGTTCCCCGAAGACCGTCCCCATCTCCTCCAAAACAGCGTGGAACCTGGCCACCTGAGTTGTCAAGACTTGCTGCACGTTGTGCTGATAGGCCGACGCCACGCGCGGTAAGCCAAAAGGCATGCGAACGTAGCTGTGTGGTGGACCCTCACAGCGGCCCGCACGTGATGGCCAGAAGCGTTCCTGAGATGCGGCCCTGTTGAGCCCTGGGATGTCGATGCAGACGCGCAACTCAACACCCTCGCCTGGATGGTGAGCCGTGCTCGGTGAGCGGCTATCGCCGCGCATGGCTCTCGCATCTTGTAGCTCTTGGGTGGTCTCGATGATGAACTCCTGGGTGGTGGGCACTCCTTGCCCTGTGCTCTCTTGAGGAAAGTGTGCGGTGAAGCACGCTTCCAAGTGGTGCCCAAGCGCCTCCCTCATGAGGCTGGCAAGGTCTGAGGCTCTCCAGGAGAGAGCCCCCAACCGTACCGGAGGAGGGCGCCGGGCGCGCTTTCCTATGGGATAGAGGGAGGCGCCCCTGGAGCGTGCGCTGATCTTGACGAGGCTCCTGACGCGACATCATCTTCTTGGGGTCCTGCGCGGCGCGGCAGCTTCTTCTTGGGGATGGTCTCCGGAGGGCCTTCACTTCTGCTGTCAGGGTTGTCGATCGTTGCGCCTTGGAAGGCGTGCTCAAGGGAGCACACCGCATCCCTTTCTTCACATGGGACCGTGATGATTCCCCCGCTCCCTGGCATCTTGAGGACGTTGTAGCCATGGTGAGTGACTGCCATGAACTTGGCCAGGGCTGCATACCCGAGGATGGCAATGTACAGCAGTCGGATGTGCGCGATGTCGAAGTCGATGAGCTTGGTGCGGTAGTTCTTGCGCTCCCTGAAGGTGACAGGCAAGCGGACTTGCCCTATCGGTGTGGTGGAACCGTCCGTCACTCCTGAGAAAGGCTTGGTTGGCTGGAGCTGCTCATAGGGCACTTGGAGGTTGTCGAACGTGTCGACGGACAGGACGTTGAGCCCTGCGCTGCCGACGATGAGAGTCTTGGTGACTTGCACATTGCTGATGACTGGGGAACATAGCATAGGCAGGGTGCCAGCGGTGGCTGCGCACTTGAGCTGGTCGACCGAGTCGAAGGTGATGGCGCATCGGGACCACCTGAGCGAGCCCGTGGCCTCGAGCTTGGGGAGCGTCGCGTTCACCTTGAGAGTGAACTGTTTGAAGATGCGCTGAGAGGCTAGGGCCTGAGCACCGCCCAATATGCAAGCGATCACACGTGGCTCCTGGAAGCCCCCAGCCCCCTCATCCTGGTGGTGGTCATCGTTCCTTCTTGGTGGCGGCAATGGGGGAAGACCGGTGTTACCCTGGGGGCGATCCTCACGAGGCGGGTCCCTCCAGGCGCCCTCGCGAGGTTGGTCCTACCAGCGGTCCTCTTGAGGACGGCCACGCCACTCCTGGCGCGGGCCACAGTCGTCCCAGCGTCCACCTCCGCATCCTCCTCTGTGGCTGTAGCCCCGGTCGTTGCGCTCGGGGCATCGACCGAAGCGTCCTTCCCGTATGGCTCTGAGCTCTTGACACACGCTGGTGTTGTGGATGTTCAGGTTGTGGAAGGCGCAGAATGGGCGGCCATTCTTGGATGACTCGTGTTGATCTCTGCCTCGCTTGGTGTCGGCTCCGCTGCGAGCACTACTGCCTCTTTGCGCTTCACGTCCTTGGCGCAGGCGAAGACTACTTTTCTCAGGATAGCTTGTACTAGCAACCCCCCTTCAAATTAGCCCGCCATTGTTGGCTCCCTTCCCGCTCGATATTTGGGAAGAGGACCAGGGCCTCTATAAATAGGACTAGCCACCAAAGTAGGCAGGGGGGGGGACCGGAGATGATCTGATCTGAGCTTGAGAGAGACCACCCCCACACAGACAAGCTCACCGAGCACAAGAACGCCTCAACCTCGGGAGGCCGTTCTTCCCTTGTATTGTTCATCATCAGCCCAAGAGGCAATCCACCACCACCACACCGGAGTAGGATATTACACCACAACGGTGGCCTGAACCAGTATAAACCTTGTGTCCTTCTGTGTTGTGAGTTTGTCGAGTTCGTCCGCAAGATCCTAGCGAGCTATAGCGTAGATCGGTTGGAGGGAAAGACTTCGCGCGCACCCTAGTGTTCGAACCTTAAGGGTTTGCCGGGACCCCATACCCCGACAGTACTTCTGGAGGGTCTGTCCTAGTTGTTGCTTGATGCAGCGTAGATCGCCCGTGGCCAGTGGGCGGTCACGAGTTCCCTGGAAGTTGGCGATGAAGCGGTCGTGCATCCCGTCCTAGGAGGAGATCGAGCCGTGTTGCAGGTTTAGGAGCCAGGAGCGGGCCCCGTCCTTGAGAGCTATGGGAAACCAGTTAGCCATGACTTTTTTGTCGCCGTTAGCCGCTTCGATGCTCAGCTCATAGAGCTGCAGGAACTCTGCGGGGTCGGCGGTGCCATCGTATCGAGGAGGTAAATCTGGCTTGAACTTGCCTGGCCAGGTGATGCTACCCATTTTGGGGGTGAAGGCACGGCAGCCAGCCGTGGTCGCCGGGGCCCGCTTCTGAGGTGGAGCTTGATCTTGGCGAGGTCCGCACTGCGCCACTGCATGCAGCACATGGTCTTGACGAGGTGGCGCGCGGAGCACCGACACAGCTTCTCGTGGCGGCGGGATTTCTTGGCAGCTTCTTTCTTCACGCGCGGGCGCCGGGCACGGTGGATCACGCCACGGAGGCGCGCGCCTTGGCGCCAAGGCGCCGCCTTGGGGTCGAGGCGGTGAAGGCATGCCATGAGCCCCATCACCCGCGGCTGGTTGAGGGGGAGGCAGAGAGTGGGACGGCATCGGAGAGCCCCCTGTGGCACGCACGAGCTCGACGACGCGGTCGAGCCACTCCTCATAGAGGTCGTCGACGGGGCGGTAACGCAGGAGCTCGTTCGCCGCGATGAGCGCGGCCCGTGCCTCCATGGGAGCACGGTGCGTGTGGGACGAAGAACCAGCAGGGGTGAGTGATGGAGTAGCAGTGCGGCCGTCCTGCCGCACTAAAGGATGCAGCAAGGACGCCTGCTGCTCGTTCCCCACCGGGCCGGTGGCAACGTTGGCGGCGGGGGATAGAGAACGACGAGGTGGCCCACCGATGGGAGCCGTCTGAGCGACGCGGGCGGCCCGATGCTCAGCTCGAGCACGGGGAGCATCCGACATGGAGACGACAGAGTGACGGAGCGACGGACTGATGGAAAGGAAGCTACGGCGCACCCCTACCCGGCGCGCTAAATGTTGGATGTGGGGTTCCGGCAAACCCTTATGGTTCGAACACTGCAGTGCATGCGAAGTCTTTCCCTTGTACCAATCTACGATCTAGCTCGCTAAGATCTTGCGGACGAACTTGATGAACTCGCAACACAGAAAGACACGGGGTTTATACTGGTTCGGGCCACAATTATGGTGTAATACCCTACTCCAGTGTGGTGTGGTGGATTGCCTCTTGGGCTGATGATGAACAGTACAAGGGAAGAATAGCCTCCTGAGGTTGAGGTGTTCTTGTGCGTATGAACTTGTAGTGCGAGGACCCGATCTGATCTCCTCTCCGGGTTCTGTCCACTCTACTATGGTGGCTAATCCTATTTATAGAGGCCCTGGTCCTCTTCCCAAATATCGAGCAGGAAGGGAGCAAACAATGGCAGGCAAATTTGAAGGGGGGCAGGTAGTACAAGCTATCCCGACAAAAGTAGTCTTCGCCTGCCCAAAGCTCTGGTGGTGACGCCGTCTTAGGCTCCACGATGACCTCTGTATTGCAGTCCTTCTGGTCTTGGTCTTGTTGCACCGAAATTGCAACCTTTGCCTGATCCCTCGGTACTCCACGGCTGCGCTTGCCTCCTTAGCACCAAAGAGGAAACGAGGACGCTGCGCGTGCTGGCGCCCGCCTGGTGTCGATCGACATGGCTCACGTCACGAGAGTCTCGTGAGGTTCACCTCGCCTTGATATGTCTGCTCCTCGTGAGCCTGCCTAGCCGGGCCACTCTAGAGGAGGTCTTGCATCATTCGCCTCGCGAGGCTTGGCCCCCCGCGAGGGTCTTGGATGCCTTGTTGGTGAAGATGGGTCGTACGGCCTGCTGGCTCCGCCACGCCGTGGGCTGCAGAGGCAAGTCTAGGGACCCCCGTTCCCAGAACGACGACACCAGCTTTCGCCGCCTCGACTAGCCTCGACACGTGTCCAATCTGATGAGGCATCACGGCGCCACATTGGCTGGCTGCTAGGCTGGTGCGGTGGTGGAGCCTTCATGAAGGGTCGCATCTTGCTGAGTCGATGTAGAGGCCGCCCGATGCCATGCAAGTGCCTGCCCAGCTGGTTGCGCTAGAAACTGCTTGGGGACGGTGGTGGAGTCTTGGCTGGTGCGGGCCTAGCAGTGGCCCTGTTGATGCCCTCGGCAAGGGTCTTGCCGGGGGCCCGACAAGGGTGCTACTGTGGCGTTGCAGTCGTCCCCGGCAAGGGTCTTGCCGGGGGTCTTGTGGATTCCCTCGGCTGGGATCCTGCCGAGGGTCGCCATGCTCTGGTCCTCATCTAATCTCATATGTTTATGATCTTGACGAAGATTTGCATGCCACCACAGAGGCGCCTCCCGAGCCTTGGTTCCAACGTACTTGGTTGGGTTGGAGTCTGTGGGCTCAAGGGTGGCTCACTCCACTGGCATAAGGCAAGTTGCCCGGCAAGGCTCTTGCTGGGGCTGCGGAGGCTACCTTGGCAAGGATCTTGCCAAGGGAGTCCACCTCGCCCTTTTGCTCTCCTGCGCTTCTGGTCTTGGCGTTTCCTTTGTTGTCTCGCGCTTCGGCTTCTCTCCGGCTTCCCTCCTCTGCCCTGCTAAGTATGGCCGTGTCGTGCGGCTCCGACTGCCCGTGCACAAGTAAAGGGGGTCAAAAGAAGAGCCCCTACTTTTGTACACCGACCGAAGCCCGTGGGCCTAGGTCACACATAAGCACGCCGCGTTGTTGGGCTAGGCCCAGAATGGTGCGCGGGCATGTGGGGTGGATTTTACCACAGTAACTTCTTGTCCGCTGCGCTTCCCCACGACCTGTGTTGAATGCACGACGTGGAGGGTCGTGCATGACATGGGGGTCATGCGTGGGGCGGTTTCCGCACGCATGCGTCACATTGTGGTAAAGTGGCGGCCCGCACCTTCCCCATAAAAAGAGGGGGGCGTAGAGGCGCGACACATTTACTTGGGCGGACTCGGATCATGGGCTTCAAGGCGTCAGTCCCCCATGATCACGGGATGGGGAACAGTCGTCCTGCCTGTCCCCTCGATTCTCCTTGCTCGCCACGTGTCCCCCATGCAGGTGGCAGGCAGTGGTGGCGGGAAACCGGGCCGTCGCTGACTGTGGGAAGAGGGTCGGTTCTGATTCTCCGCGCCTTCGGTGGCTGGATTGGTTGAGTGGGGCGGCCGAGCCTCGACCCCACCCCTTTATAAGAAGGGGGAGGGGGATGTCATCCCACATTCTCTCAACATCCATCTTCTTCCACCTCTGCTCCTTTCTTCCACCTGCCATGGCGAGAGGGGGTGCTGGCCCTTCGACGGTGGCGGCGAGGGTCACTGCTCGACAGCGCGTCCCTCCTTCCCAAGAGCTTGTGGCGGCGGAGCCAGCCATGATACGAAGGGGGAGGGGGCGAGGCCGAGGTCGCCGTGGCACTCGGGGGAGAGGGGGACGGGGCGGCGCAACGGCCTCGTCTCCGCCAGCGATGCCTCCCCCGATGGAGGGCCACGTCGGGGACCAGCCCCGTGAGTTCTTCATCAGGCTGCGCCAGCCACCGCATCACCGCCTCCGTATCCCTACTCCATTTTCTCTAGAGATGGAGCTCGATCCACCCCAGACTCACAGGTTGCACACGAGGGGCTGCGGGAATGGTGGCACGCGGGTCGAAGTCAACTTCCCCGCTCCTCATGTCTTGTACCTCCGCCGCGGATGGAAGACGTTCACCCGCATCCACAGCCTGATGATGGGGCTCGTCCTTTACTTCAAGTTAATGGAGGGTGGCCTTCTCTCCGTCAAGGTCTTTGGAGATCTTGGAATTCGCCTAAAGTGTTGCGTGGAGAGTTCCACCGACGATGAAGATTCCTCTTCAAGCGGGAGCGACGAGGAGGGTAGCGACAGCGCCGACGAGAGCGCCGAGCGAGATCATGTTGACCTCGTCTCCGACTGACCGCGCCGCCCCGCCCTATATCGGGCGGCCCACCGAGGGCCTTCCTCGTCAAGCTCTCCATCGGGGCGCTCCCCGTCGTCTCCTTGGGCGGCTGGCATAGGAGGGCCGGAGAAGGTGAAGAAGGCGGGTGGCGGCCGTCAAGTCGGAGTACGCGGGCACCGACGCCTTCGTTGCGTATTGCCGGCCGCTGCCTCATCTTCTAGCTGCCCTCCCGGCACCAAGACGTTCTGTTGGTGCCTTCTGCTCCTCTTACCTCACCTAGGTGCCATTTTGTGCCCTCTTGCTATCCTATTCCACCTTCTAAGGAGAGGGACAAGAAAGGGATTATGGGCATCTTACCTTTTTTTAGTTTGTAAGCCCGCGGGCACTTGTTAGATTTGAAATTTGTAATCCCCTTGCTCATGTTTTTAATTCCGTAGGAACTATGCCTGTATGGGATGTTTTTAATTAAAAAGGGTGCTTGCAGGGTTCTCTGTGCGTGAGCGAGGCCCGCACCAAGGAACGAATCCTTGTCATTTTTAAGATAAACATTGTCGCACGGCAATAGGCCTTGCTGTCCCCCGACTTCAGTCGACCATTCTCTCGCTTTTAGCGGAGGCAGGGGCGAAGTAGAGTTAGGCCCTTCGTTTATTTCCTCGCCACTGCGTCTACGACCCGGTTCTGTCCCAGGGACTTGGGTACAAGAAGAAGGGGGAGCACAGTGGTCTTGGATTAAAACGACGTTTCATTTTCCTAGATCCATACGGAAATGCATAACAGGGGATGAAGAACTTACCTAAACCCGCAGCCCCCGGCAACTTTGGCTTGCCGTGGTTAGATCCTCGTGTTTTCAGCCCCCGGCAGTCTTGGCTTGTCGGGGCCGGAGCGCCGGTCTGTTTTCTTTCTCCCAAGCGGCTCAACAGAAGTGTCCATGCACCCTGCGAACCAAAGAAGACAGAAGAATGCAGACTCGACCTCTAGGCTAGGGGTAGTCGTAGCTATGCACTATCAACCGAGGGAGAGGCTTAACCTAGCATGCAAGCTAAAACTTAGGGCACTAGCGCTTCATTTATTTATGCTCAGGGTCTGCGCCTGGCTTTGTACAGAGGGTTACATGCCTTCCCGGCAAGGCTTGTACAAAAGGTGGGTTGCCGGGGGGCTGGCAACCGCGCCTTATGGGTAAAACTTCGGTCACCAGGCGGACTGTGCCAGGCCTGGTGACTCGTATTACCCCATAAGGGCCTTCCCACTTCGGCGTCAACTTGTTTGAATTCTTGGCCGACTAAATGCGCCGCAGCAGAAGGTCGCCTTCCTCAAGGCTTCAGGCATGAACCTTGCGGCTATGGTTGCGGCGCAAGGCTTGCTGTTAGCGTGCTGCTCTCACAGCCGCCCGAAGACGATTTTCCTGAAGGAGCATTGCATCATCTTGCTGCAATTTCTCTTGCTCAAGCTCGTCGTAAGAGAGCACTCGAGGTGACACGTATATGAGTTCCATGGGGAGAACTGCTTCTGCCCTGTATACCAGGGCAAAGGGTGTCTGGCCAGTGGCTCGATTTGGCGTTGTTCTGATCGACCCAAGAACCGCCGACAACTCATCAATCCAGCGCCTTTCACTCTTGTGCAGCTTGTCAAAAGTCTTTGTGCTCAGGCCTCGCAACACTTCAGCATTTGCCTTCTCCGCCTGGCTATTGCTCCGTGGGTGTGCCACGGAAGCGAAACAGACCCTGCTGCCGAGGTCTTGGATGTACTACATGAAGGTGTGGCTCGTGAACTGCATGCCATTATCGGTGATAACCCTGTTTGGCACACCAAAACGGCACACTAGCCCCTTAAGGAACTTGACAGCTGACTGTGTTGTCACCTTCCTCACTGCTACCACCTCTGGCCACTTCGTGAACTTGTCGATCACAACGTACAAGTACTCAAAGCCCCCAACAACACGGGGGAAGGGGCCCAGGATGTCAAGCCCCCAGAACAAGAATGACCAGGAAAAGAGGAATTGTTTGAAGGGCTTGAGCTGGTTGATGAAGCTTCTTTGAATTGAACTGACACACTTCACACTTGGTTACTAGGGTCGTTGCATCCTGGAGGGCAGTGGGCCAGAAGAAACCTTGCCGGAATGCCTTGCCGCAAGGGCCCTCAACCCTATGTGGGAGCCACATATGCCTCCATGTATCTCCGCCAACAGCTCCAGTCCTTCCTCCCGGGGAATGCACTTCAATTTCATGTTGTTCGGTCTCTTCAGGTATGGGACATCATCGACGAATTGATACATGGCAGACCGACAGGCTACTTTGTCCGCTACTTCCTGCTCCTCAGGAAGCTTCCCTGTTTGGAGGAATCGGACGGTATGCTGCACACATGACGGACCCTGGGGCTCGATGGCAAAGGCCAAAGGCATTTCTTCTGCCATCGGAGCGGCCGTCTCTACGGCCAGGGCTTGACGGCCCGCTGGAATCAGTTGCTCCTCGGCAGGCTCAGAATCCGCAACAACACCCTTGCAAGCGGCCCCTGGGGGTTCAGCGGGAAAGTACTTGCCGGGGCCTGATTTCCTCTATTTGTTCTGCATCATTGATGGTTCGACGGATGGTTGAGTTAACCGAAGCAAAAAGGTACCTGGTTCCACAGGTAGCTTGAATGTTGCGCCCTTTGACAGGTAATCGGCAATGTCGTTCTCCGCTCGGGGAACGTCTTCTGCTTGTGTACCGTCAAAGTGCTCCTCCAACTTCCTCACCTCATCTACGTAGGCCTCCATCAATGGGCTTTGATAATCTTTGTTAACTTGTCTGACGACAAGCTGAGAATCACCCCTGACGATGAGCTTCTTGACCCCGAGGTCCGCCGCGATCCTGAGGCCGGCAAGCAACCCCTCATACTCAGCGGTGTTGTTGGTGGACATCCCCCTAGGAAAGTGCATCTGGATCACATACTTGAGGTGCTCTCCGGTGGGTGCGACAAGCAGCACACCAGCACCGGCGCCTTGCAGCGATAAAGCCCTGTCAAAGTACATGATCCAGTTGCGACTCGATTCCTTGCCGGGGAGGGTGGTCTATTGGATTTCCTCCTCAGGCATTGAGGTCCATTCTACAATGAACTCTACCAAGACTTTGCTCCGGATTGTCAAAGTACTTTCAAACTTCAAACCAAAGCTCGAAAGCTCCAAGGCCCACTCCACAATCCTTCTGGTTGCGTCTGGGTTGTGCAGTATCCGTTGTAATGGGAGGCGGGTGACGACAGTGATCTCGTGTGCTTGGAATTAGTGACACAGCTTCCTCGAGGCCATAAGGAGGCCGAAGAGCAATTTCTGCACACCAGAGTACCTTGACCTAGCCCCCTGCAGGAGGGAGCTGACAGAGTAAACCGGGTGCTGCATCATCTACTTCTTCTACACCACCTCATTTGATTACATGGGGCATGTCTTGATGGCGTCAGACTCCGCCGGGGGCCTTGCCTTGCCGGCATAGGGCCCTGCTGGGGGAACCTCGGCTTGCCATCTGCCAGTCCCGCCGTCGTCACTGCCTCCTTACCGACCTCCCTCTACACCACTAGCGCGGCACTCACCACTTGATTCGTTGCCGCGAGATACAGCAGCAACGGCTCTTGTGGTTTAGGCGCAACCAGTATTGGTGTAGAGGAATGGTATTTCTTCAAATCCTGCAATGCCGCCTCGGCCTCTGGGGTCCACTCCATTGGTCCCGCCTTCTTCAAGATCTTGACAAAGGGAAGGGCACGCTCAGCAGACTTGGAGATGAATCTGATCATGGCAGCAACGCAGCCCGTGAGCCGACGCACATCCTTGATCCGCTTGGGTGCCTCAATCTGCTCAATAGCCTTGATCTTGTCCGGGTTTGCCTCAATCCCATGCTGTGACACAAAGAACCCGAGAAGTTTGCTGGACGAAACACCGAAGACACACTTCTCAGGGTTCAACTTGAGGTTGATCTTGCGTAGATTGGCAAACGTCTCCTCGAAGTCTTGTACAAGGGTTGCCTTGTCCTTGGTTTTGACCACTATGTCATCCATATAAGCTTCCATATTTCTATGTAGCTGGGGCTCAAAACCAATTTGGACCGCCCTTGCGAATGTCGAGCCAGCACTCTTCAACCCGGAAGGCATCCGTAAAAAGCAATACGTGCCGCATGGGGTTATGAATGCTGTCTTCTCTTCGTCTTCCTTTGCCATGAAGATCTAGTGGTAGCCCGAGTAGGCGTCGAGGAATGATAACATATCGCACCCCGCAGTGGAGTCAACAATCTGGTCAATGCGCGGCAACGGGAAGGGGTCCTTAGGACAAGCCTTATTGATATATGTGCAATCAATACACAGCCAGCACTTCACGTTCGCGTTGTGCACCACCACCGGATATGCCAGCCACATTGGATGGAGCACCCCTCTCACCAAGCCTGCCGCTTCCAACTTCCTGATCTCCTCTGTGATGAATTCCTGCCGTTCCAAAGCTTGCTTCCTGACCTTCTGCCTAACGAGTTGCGCATGGGGACAGACAGCAAGATGGTGCTCAATCACTTCCCTGGGAACGCCTAGGATGTCAGATGCTTGCCATGCAAACACATCGACATTCACCCATAGGAAAGTGACGAGCGCGTCTTCCTATTTGCTGTCAAGGGTGGAGCTTATCGTGAAAGCCCCTCCCATGCCATCCCCCTTGACGGACACCCTCTTGGTCTCTGGTGGTGCGGCTCTGGATTTCGTGCTCTTGCCGGTAGAGCTCTCTGGCACGTCCTCGATGGTAGCACAACACTCCAAAGAGGTGCGCTTGCCGGAGTGGGTGCAAGAGGTCTTGCCGGTCTTCTTCTTCCCTCATGGGGCTTCATCGGCAAGAGCAAGTGCCTTGGTGGCAGCTGCTGCAACTCTTTCTTGGTAGAGTTGGTCAGCGCAGATCAGTGCGTCCTTCTTGTCGCAGGGGACGGTGAAGATGGTCATCGGCCCAGGCATCTTGAGCGTGTTGTAGGCATAGTGCGATGCAGCCATGAATTTGGCTTGTGCTGGGCGGACGAGGATCCCATTGTAGGGCAAGGGGATCTCGGCTACATCGAATACAATCCTCTCCGTCCTGTAGTTCAACTCGCCTCCAAACGTCACAGGCAACATGGCCTTCCCCTTCTACTGGCTCCTTCCCGGGTTGACCCCTTGAAACGTGCCCGCTTCTTCGAGGTCTCCATCAGGAATTTGCAGCCTTTTGATCACAATTACGAGATCAAGTTCAGACCGGCCCCGCCATCAACTAGCATTTTGTTCACCTTGAGGTTGCGTATCGTTGGTGAGACCAACAATGGCAAACACCCGACCATAGTTGTGCGGTCAGGGTGGTCCTCGGCGTCAAAGATGAGGGGCATGCTGGACCACTTCAGTGGCTTCCGAGCGTCGAACGAGGGCTCTGCTGCTGTAATCTCATGCGCCTAATGTTTGAGCTAGTGGTGAGAAGCATGTAGCGAGGCGCCACCATCGATGCACATGGCCTCCGTAACCTTTTGGAACTCATGCTCGCCGGACTCGTCATCCTCGTCATGATCGTCGTCTACCTGCTTCTTGTTGCGGCTCCGGGCGGGCCTCTCTTGCTGGTTATCCTTGCCGCGGTGACCTCCTCGGCCGCCACCCTTCTTGCCGGATCCTTCAGCGCCGTCTTGGCCCTTCTCCTTGTCCCGCCTCTCATACTCGGCTTTTTGCTTTTCAGCAAGCAGCTCGACTTGTCAGCAGTTCTGGAGGTCGTGGCCTTTGGTGTGGTGGATCTTGCAGTACTGCTTGTCGAAGCCCCCTCTCTTGTCGGCAGCCGGCAAGTGTCGGATCACGGGTTCCGGCAAAACCCTCAAGGTTCAAACACTGGGGTGCGCGCGAAGATCTCCCCGCTACCAATCCACGTCCAAACTCAGCTAAGATCTTACGAACTAACTCGATGAACTCGCAACACAAAGGACACAAGATTTATACTGGTTCGGGCCACCGTTGTGGTGTAATACCCTACTCCAGTGTGGTGTGGTGGATTGCCACTTGGGCTGAGGATGAATAGTACAAGGGGAAGAACAACCTTCTGAGGAGAGGTGTGCTTGTGCTTGGTGAACTTGTGGTTCTCCTGGTCTCTCTTGGCCAGACCGATTGATCCTCCTCTAGCTACGGTGCTGGCTAGTCGTATTTATAGGGGGCCTGGTCCTCTCCCCAAATGTTGAGTGGGAAGGGAGCCAACAACGGCCGATTTGAAAGGGGACAACTAGTATAGCTTATCTTGACAAATGCAGTCTTTGCCTGCCAAAGGCTCTGGTGGTGACGCCGTCTTGGGCAACACGATGACCTCCGTCTTGTCGTCCTTCTCGTCTTGGTCTTGTTTCACTGATATGGCAATCCTTTGCTTGATGCCTCGGTACTCCGTGCATGCGCCTGCCTCCTTAGCACCGAAGAGGAAACAAGAACACTATGTGCGCTGGCGCCCGCCTGGCCTTGGTTGTCATGGCTCACGTCACTAGAACCTCGTGAGGTTTTCCTGGCCTTGAACTCTCCGCCCCTCGTGAGCCAGCCTGATGAGTCCGCCCCTGAGGAGGTCTTGTGTCGCTCGCCTCACAAGGATTGGCCCCTCGCGAGGGTCCTCAGTCCTTGCTGGTGAATATGGGCCATACGGGATGGCCCACAGAGCCACGCCGTGGGCCGCAGGCAGGCAAGTCTGGGGACCCCCGTTCCCAGAACGCCGACAGTAGCCCCCGGGCCCAAGGCGTGCTCGGGCTTGGCTTCGAGGCAAAGCTAAAGGCCAAGTGCGTAGCGCCGCGGTTGATTGGACGTGGGCGTCTCCGTTTCCCCACGCCACCTTGGCAACTGCCCGACTTTCAAAAAGGTTGGCATAGATAGCGGTTGCCTTCACAGCTTCCTTTCGCCTTGCTCAGATCCCCTTTCTTGCTCCTGCCTTCGAAATCTCCAGATCTACATCCTTCCCGCATCGGCGACCAATGGCGCACCGGAGGGTCAAGCCCGTCTCGTCGCTGGCTTGGTACGAGCCGGCTCTAGAGGGCCCAATGTTTCGGAGAAGAACCTCGCCGCCACACGCTTGTTGATGGCGGGGGAAAGCAATGAGAAGGGGAAGACTAGACTCCGGGCTGGCTCCGACATGCCTGAGCCTGAGGGAAACACCTTCTACCCCTTCTTCACGAGCAGTATCGTCGCCGGGCTGGTTCCCGCCTTCTCTGAGTTCTTTTACGAGGTCCTTGATCACTTCGGGCTGTAGGCGCTGCATCTTCATCCCAAATCTATCCTTCTCTTGTCGATCTTCGCCTACTACTGTGAGGCGTACCTTGGCGTGATGCCGCTCGTGGCCCTTCTGCTCCACTTCTTCTTGCTCCGCGCCAAGGAGGGTCACGCCTCTGGGTGTGTCAATTTCATCACGGCCGGCAAGGCCAACTCGATCTCGAAGAAAGGAAGAAAGCCGGCGGCTTCCGGAGCAAGTGGGCCATGATGGATGCTAAATGCATCCACCCACGCCAGATGCTGCCGACGGAGAGGCCCCAGTCCGACAAGGGGTGGTCCTACGCGAAGCTCACCGACGAGCGGGCGACGTTGGTGCTGGAGCAGATGAAGTCTGACTTGAAGCCTGGCAACGCGAAGGCGGCAAAGATTACAGGGGCCATGCTGCTGAGGGAATTCCTGGCGCTGCGCGTGGCCCCGCTTCAAGCCCGCATGCGCCCCTGGTCCAATGAAGAGGACATGGTTCACTTGAGCTCGGAGGACTTGTCCGACGAGGAGCTGACTGCAGCTCTCCACCTCCTGGTTGGGGATGATCAGGAGTATCCACCGAATGTTTTTACTCCCTTGTTCCGCCACAAGGACGACACGCTGATTGTGGCCTCTAGGCCAGCCTTTGTCGGGCGTGGACTGGTGCCGCCGGTGCTCACCAGGGCCCCTGCGGCGCCGACGCCGATGGAGCTGCCTTCTGGTGAGTCCTGCGGGGAATAAGAACAGGAGGAGGAAGATTCGGAGGTGACCCCCGAAGGGACGAGGGAGACCTCCCCCTTGAGTAAAGCTGACATCCTCCGCGCTTTCCTGATGACGACGAGGCCAGCTACCGCCTGGAGAGGGGGGAGCCGCCCATTGTCCTAACGAGGGACCGGTCGGCGTTGATCTCTCGGGACGCTACTTCTGTTCCGACGCCGCCTGGAGCCGCTTCCGGCCCAACCGCTGCTCTTGCTTCTGCTTCCGGAGCTGGCGCGCCCGCGCCTTAGGTTGCAGAGGGTGAACTACGCTGTTGTAGACCAGTAAGTGTTTGAGCTTCATCTTGTTCTTGCTTATATTGTTGCCTTTTGACGTTTCACCTTGTCTTTGCTGTTGGTGCTTGTTTCCGACTCTTTTTCCCTGTTGTGCAACTAGGCCGACGCCTGTGGTGAAGAGGAGGGGGAGCGAGGTGGTGTTGCTTCAGTCCAGGTTGCCTCCTGCGACCGCACCCCTCTCCATGAGCAAAGGTGGGGATGGTGCTCGTGCTTCTCTAGCGCGACCATTCTCACGAGGCCAGGTGGAGCATCCTCTGGAGGAGTCATCCCCCGAAGCGTCGCTGGCTCAGGAGGTGCTGGTGTCCGGCTCGGGTGCTGAGGTCCAAGAGGCTCAGGAGCCTCCTGCCTCTCAGGACATGGTGACGACGCCTCTTCCTCCTTCTGCACCATTACTCCATGGTTCTTCTGCCTCATCTGCTATCTTGGAGCGTGCCCTTTCAGAGATGACTCAGCTGTGGGAAGATCTCCTGAGCGCGGATCCGCGCCTGGTAGCCGGGCTCCTGGAGCTGGCCTCCGACTAGCTTCAGTCTGACACAGAAGTCCGAGTGGCGCTAAGCCAGGCCACGACGACCTTCGAGAAGGAGAAGCGGGCCATCGCCCAAGCTGCGGCCAATCGCGAGGTGACGATGAAGGACGTCGAAGCCGCCCACGACCGCTGCCGGGCGCTGGAAAACGAGCTGAAGAGTCAGTGTGATGAGCACGCAGAGGAAGCTCGTGGCCGTCAGGCGAAGGAGGAGGAGATGAAGGCCCAGGAGGATGCCATCAAGGATCGCGATGCCGACCTAGGGGAGTTGGTGAAGGCGCAGGCCACTGAACACAGCCTGCTAGAGGAGCTGGAGCGGAAGGTGGAGGCGAAGGGGGTCGATCTTGACGCCAAGGTGAAGGTTCTGGCCGAGGATTGCGTGGCCTTCGCGCTTCTGGAGAAGAGGTCTCGCGAGGCCCTGAAGTCACTCTACGAGAAGGGCTTGGAGAAGCCGTTGGCCACCAATGAGGACAGCCCCGCCCAGTTGCTTCCCTACTTGGTCGATGCACTTGAGGAAGTCATGTGTGGCATCGGCCCCATGGAGGAGGCAGAGCCTCGCGTCCTTTCTAGAGCCGCGCTGATGCGCGTCTTCAGCCACCTCCATCTTCGCGATCCCGCCGCCCGCCTTGACGAGCTGCTGGAGCCCTACTGGAGAAGTTCGACGCCTTCGCCCCTGCGCCTTTGACTGGTGGTGTAGGTGAAGACGACGCCACCGAGGAGGGGGCACCTCTTGTAGGTGCCGACAG
This sequence comes from Triticum urartu, assembly GCF_003073215.2. Taxonomy (NCBI): domain Eukaryota; kingdom Viridiplantae; phylum Streptophyta; class Magnoliopsida; order Poales; family Poaceae; genus Triticum; species Triticum urartu. The sequence goes on along the minus strand of NC_053027.1, from coordinate 346,742,076 downwards.
TATCGAGGGATGACTGGCTTGCGGCTTCTTTCCTTTTTGAAACTCGTGCAACATGTAGCGTGCCTCATGGAGGCATTTAAACTTGTGCTTGGTATTCGGGGAACAATATATCTTGTAATATTTCCTTTGAGATTTTGGGATTTTCCTCCTATTTGCTTTATGTTCTACGTTGGCAGAGCCCGGCCCTGCGCATACCTTAACCGTCAGAGACCAGGACGGACCCAAGGAGTGAGGGGCTACGTGACCAGTTAGGCTCCCGAGTCGTGATGCTCAGGAGTCCCCCTTGACGCGCAAACAGCTTGTGGAAAGGAGATGCAATGGTTGGTCTTGTGTTCTACGTCGGCAGGCCCAACCCCGCGGATACCTCAACCACCGTTGGGCCGACCGGAGATCAGGACGGACCAAGGAGTGAGGGGCTACGTGGTCAGTTAGGCTCCTGAGTCGCGATGCTCTGGAGTCCCCCTTGACATTCAAACGACCTTCATACAATAGCTCCGCTTGGGAGGGCATGAGACGACCAGGTCCGAGGGACCTAGCGGGGTGGCGTACGCTTGGGCGTGACCCGGGCGCAGCCCCCGTGCCCAGCCCCCTCGCGCGGCTCTCCCGAGGGGAGGCGTTGCGCTGAGGCCAGACACTGTGCCCGGAGGCTCCCTGAGGTTGATATGGCTGTGAGGCCGCCCTCAGTTGTTTATCACCAGGACGAACCATGGCGCTTCCGCACTTGCACGGGCATAGCCGCTCCTTGGCAGTGTCGACTGCCAGCGCGGAGCATGGTGCTTCCACTGGTACAAGGGAGGGGACTCCCTACTGCGGAGAGCCCCCGGGGCGTGTACAGCCCCGCCCTGACACGTCGCTTGCACGACAGGGCTAGACGAGGTATGTCTACGAACTCGTGAGCCAGCACAGGACTCACGAGGCCCTACATCAAGGCGGGTTGCACCTGGTCTTGATTCTTGTTCGCTGTCTTGGTACTACGACGTGGTTAGACAACCTGCATCGAATGAATCTCCTGAGGTTATCACGTGAGAAAGCCAAGCACCAACGGCCCCAGGAGGCGACGTGAACGGGCCGGCCCGCCAGACAGAGCTCGGCTGTTGGATTTATCGATGCTGCAGGGATGGGCCCGAGCACAAATGTCGTGCCTAATCCTCTCACGCGAAGGGTCCTGAGATAGACGACCGACGCGCGGCTCCCGCGATGGGCCACAATCAAGCAGGTGATAGTCATAGATAGATTGAGCATGAAAGGCAACCTAGCTCAGGTAAATGCATAAACGATACATGCCACTTGGTCTGGACCGAGTGGCTTGGGGATGATGCAGCCCGAGGGGCGCGCCCAGCAAGGTAAGCTAAAGACATAAACAAGGAAAGATACATGCCACTGGGACGGACTCACGCGGCCTGGGAATAATGCAGCCCCCTAGGCGCTCCCAGCTAAATGAACTTGGGAAATGTCACCTGGTTCCGTTGATGAAGGGGTGTTGAGGTAGCTGAAGGTACGCGGCGAAGGGGTTGCCCCTCACGAGCCACCGGGGCCCTGAGCCTTAGGAGGCTCTGGGGGTCCCGGCGGTTCCTTGAGGACCGTCTCCATCTTTCACAGGACTGCACGGTGCCTGGCCTCCTGACCCGCCATGATGCTCCGCAGGTTGTGCTGGAAGGCAGCCACCACGCTCGGCAGGCCGAACGGCATACGAACGTAGCTGTGAGGTGGACCTTCGCAGCGCCCGACACGCGAAGGCCAGAAGCGCTCCTGAGATGCGGCTCGGTTGAGCCCTGGTATGTCGATGCAGAGGCGCAGCTCACCACCCTCGCCTGGGTGGGGAGCAGCGCCAGGTAGGCGGCGGTCGTCGCGTATTGCTCTTGCTTCTGGAAGCACCTGAGATACCTTGGTGATGAACTCCTGAGCACCGGGCGCTCCTTGCCAAGTGTCCTCCCGAAGGAGACGTGCTGTGAAAAACACCTCCAAGTGCTGCCTCAACGCCTCCCTCGTGACGTTGGCGAGGTCAGAGGCCCGCTAGAAGGGAGCCCCCGAGCCCCGTCCGAGGAGGGCGTCGGGCATGCCTTCCTATGTGATAGAGGGAGGAGCCACCCAGGTGCGGGCACTAATACTGATGAGGTGTCACTTCTGGTCGTGCCCTCCTGAGGTCCGGCACGGAGTTGCTTCTTCTTCTTCTTGGGGACGACCTCAGGAGGGTACCGAGCTGCATTGTTGTCGGGGTCTTCAATTGACGCTGCTTGGAAGGCGTGCTCGAGGGAGCACACCGCATCTCTTTCTTCGTAGGGGACTGTGATGATCCCGCCGCTTCCTGGCATCTTGAGGACGTTGTAGCCATGGTGTGTTACGGCCATGAACTTGGCCAGGGCCGGATACCCGAGGATGGCATTGTATGGCAGACGGATGTGGGCGACGTCGAAGTCGATGAGCTCGGTGTGGTAGTTGTTGCGCTGTCCGAAGGTGACTGGGAGGCGGACCTGACCGACCGGCGGTGGTGGAGCCGTCGGTCACTCCTTAGAAAGGCTTGGTGGGCTGAAGCTGATCATACGGCAATTGGAGGTAGTCGAACGTCTCGACGGACAAGATGTTGAGCCCTGTGCCGCCGTCGATGAGGGTCATGGTGACTTGCACGTTGCTGATGACGGGTGAACAAAGCATCGGGAGGACGCCGGCAGTAGCCGCGCACTTGAGCTGGTCTGCCGATCTGAACGCGATGGCGCATTGGGACCACCTGAGCGGGCGCATGGCCTCGAGCTTGGGGAGGACTGCGTTCACCTCGCGAGCAAACTGCTTGAAGATACGCTGGGAGGCTTGGGCTTGAGCTCCGCCCAAGATGCAGGCGATGGCATGCGGCTCCTGGAAGCCCCCAGCCCCCTCGTATTGGTGGTGGTCGTCATTCCTTCTTGGTGGCGGCGTTAGTGGAGGGAGACCGGCGTTGCCCTGAGGACGATCTTCACGAGGCTGATCCCTCCAAGCGTCCTCGCAAGGCTGATCCTGCCAGTGGTCCTCATGAGGCCGGTCGCGCCACTCCTGGTGCGGGCCACGGTCATCCTAGCGTCTGCAACCACGTCCTCCTCCTCGGCCGTAGCCCCGGTCGTTGCGTTCGGGGCGTCGACCAAAGCATCCTTCTCGAATGGCTCTGAGCTCTTGACAGTTGTTGGTGTTGTGGTATGTAGGTTATGGAAGGCGCAGAACTGTCGACTACTCTTGGATGACTTGGGCAGGTCCCTGCCTCACTTTGTGTCCGGTTCCGCCGCGAGCACGGCTACTCCCTTACGCTTCCTGTCTTTAGCCTTGGCTTTCTTCTCCTCCGGGTCCGCAGCCGGGAGCTCGAGGAGGGAGAGGTGCCCCTCCTCAGCTCTTGCCCACTTGGTTGCCAGGTTGAACAGCTCCAGAGATGTGCACAGCTCCTCGTGGATGGCGAGCTCCTCCTTCATCTTGATGTCACGGACACCATCAGAGAATGCAGAGATGGCCATCATACGTCACCTTGGGGATCTTGAGGCGAACGTTGTTAAAGCGCTGGATGTACTTCTGGAGGGTCTCTCCTGGTTGTTGCTTGACGCAGCGTAGGTCACCCGCAGCCGGTGGGCGGTCGCGAGTGCCCTGGAAGTTGGTGACGAAATGGTCGCGCATCTCGTCCCAGGAGGAGATCGAGCTTGGAGGCAGATTCAGGAGCCAGGAGCGGGCACCATCCTTGAGAGCCATGGGAAACCAGTTTGCCATGACTTTCTCATCGCCGTTGGCTGCCTCGATGCTCAGCTCGTAAAGCTGCAGGAACTCCGCGGGGTCGAGGGTGCCGTCGTAGCGAGGTGGCAGATTCGGCTTGAACTTTCCCGGCCAAGCGACGCTATGTAGCTCAGGGGTGAAGGCACGGCAGCCTGCCGTGGTCACCAGGACTCTGCACTGGTGGAGAACTTGTCCTTGATGGGGTCCGCGCACCGCCACCGCAGGCGCACGCGGTCTTGCCATGGTGGCGCAGGGACCCCGGGGCGTTTTCTCGCGGCCGAGGGACTGCTTGGCAGCTTCTTTCTTCTTGCGCGGGCGCCGGACATGGCAGGTCGTGCCATGGGGCCACGCGCCTAGGCGCCAAGACTCCGTCTTGGGGAAGATGTGGTGGCGGCGCTTCATGGGCCACGCCGCCCGCGGCTGGTAGAGGGCGAGGTGGCGAGAGGGACGGCGGAGGGGAGCCCCTGCGGCGCTGACAAGCTCGGTGCCGCGGTCAAGCCAATCCTCGTAGAGCTCGTCGACTGGGCGATAGCGCAGGAGCTCGCGCGCCATGCATAGAGCATCGTGCGCGTCCACGGGAGCGTGACGAGCGTGGGACGACGAACCAGCCGGGGTCAGGGATGGAGTGGCGGTGCGGCCGTCCCGCCGCACTGAGGGGTGCAACGAGGATGCTTGCTGCTTGTTCCCCGCTAGGCCGGTGGCGGCGTTGGCGGCAGGCAACGGAGAACAATGGGGCGGCCTGCCGACGGCAGCCGTCTGAGCAACGTGGATGGCGAGGGCAGCCCGGCGCTCAGCGCGAGTGCTGCGAGCGTCCGACATGGAGATGATGAGATGACAGGACGCGGAGCGACGAAAGGGAAGCTTCTGCGCACCCCTACCTGGCACGCCAAATGTCGGATCACAGGTTCCAGCAAAAGCCTCAACGTTCAAACACTGGGGTGCGCGCAAAGATCTCCCCCCTACCGATCCACGTCCTAACTCAGCTAAGATCTTACGAACTAACTCGACGAACTGGAAACACAAAGGACACAAGATTTATACTGGTTCGGGCCACCGTTGTGGTGTAATACCCTACTCCAGTGTGGTGTGGTGGATTGCCTCTTGGGCTGAGGGTGAATAGTACAAGGGGAAGAACAGCCTCCCACTGAGAGGTGTGCTTGTTCTTGGTGAACTTGTGGTTGCCCTGGTCTCCCTTGGCCAGACCGATTGATCCTCCTCCAGCTATGGTGGTGGCTAGTCCTATTTATAGGGGCCCTAGTCCTCTCCCCAAATATTAAGCGGGAAGGTAGCCAATAGCGGCCGATTTGAAAGGGGACAGCTAGTACATCTTATCCTGACAAAAGCAGTCTTCGCCTGCCAAAGGCTCTGGTGGTGACACCGTCTTGGCCTCCACGGTGACCTCCGTCTTGCCGTCCTTCTGGTCTTGGTCTTGTTGCACTGATATGGAAACCTTTGCTTGACGCCTCCATACTACGCGCCTGCCCCTGCTTCCTTAGCACTGAACAGGAAACAAGGACACTGTGTGTGCTGGCCTTGGTCGTCATGGCTCCCGTCACTAGAACCTCACGAGGTTTGCCTGGCCTTGAACTCTCTGCCCCTCGCGAGCCAGCCTGGTGAGGCCGCCCATGAGGAGGTATTGTGTCGCTCGCCTCGCGAGGGTCTTGAGTCCTTGCTGGTGAACATGGGTCATACAGGCCCACTCGCAAGCCACGCCGTGGGCCGTAGGTAGGCAAGTCTGGGGACCCCCATTCCCAGAACGCCAACACCAAGGCCCGACAAGCGGCCCACCCAGCAATCTCCTTGTCGGGGTCGTCTGCCTCGGCCTTCTTGGCGGCGCCGGTGTCGTCGGATCCCTCGGGGGCAAGCACGGTCTTGCCCTTGCGCTTCCTGTTGTGACATCGACCCTTCTTCGTCGGGGCGGTGGTGTCTTCATCGGTAGAGTCGGTTTCCGCGCCGGCGTCTTCGCTGGGGTACTTCCTCCCCTCTTCTGCCCGAGCGCATCTATCGGCCAAAAGATAAAGTTCGGCCACATCCTTGACCTTGTTCATTGCCAGCTCTTCATGCATCTTGTGGTTCCGCACATTCTAATGGAATGCGCTGACCATGGCGGCAGGTTGAACATCTGGGATGTTGTATTGCACTCGGCTGAACCTCTGTATGTACTTGCGCAGGTTTTCTCCTTCCTTCTAGGGAATGATATGCAAATCACTCGCCTGGCCATGAGCTTGGTGGCCTCCAGTGATGGCACCAACAAACTCATGACACAGGTACGACCAAGAAGAAATGGAATCCGCTGGCAAGTGCATCAACCAAGACATGACATTGGGTTTCAGGGACAATGGGAAGTAATTGGCAAACACCTTATCATTGTGAGCCCCGGCAGCCTGCATCGCGATGGTGTAGATGCTGAGGAACTCCGACGGGTGGTTCTTGCCATTGTACTTCTCGCCGACATCGGGCTTGAACGTGCGGTGGGATGGCCACTAGAACTACCGCCACTCATGGGTAAAGCAGGGCAACCCACCTCGTAAGTTTGGTCGTCGGAGCTCCCGGCGCTGGGTGATCCATGGCAGGCCCCGCCCGCCTATCTGACTGGTGGCGTGTATCGCGCCTGCGCTCGATGGTGGTTCAAGCATCTTCATGGGCTCGCTCCCGAAGAACGTGGCGTTGGTCGCGGTGGATTCATGGGTCGGACGATGCTATGGAAACGTTATCACAAGTGTCATCACGACGGACCCACACCCGCGACGGCTGGCGTGGAGGAGGAGAGTGCACCATGGCCGCGGTGCCTCCGGCCCCTCCACCACTGGCGTGCAGTGGTTCGATGGAGCACCGGCCTGAGGGCCCCGCCGGCCATGGCTCGTCCTTGTTGGCGACGCCGATGAGGCTCCGGATAGTGGCTCTCCACTCGTCGAGCTTCTTTGCAGCAGGAGGGAAGTCGAGGAGCAGCTGCGCGCGGACCAAAGCTTCTACTGGCGTGGGTGGCGGCGAAAGCTTCATGGACCGTGGCGCGCTTTGACTCCTAACACTACCAAACAATACACTTCCATGATGATATGTGTTTGTCATAGGAGGTCACATTTTCTGTCATGCATGTACATCCATGACAAATTTATGACAGAATCAAGATAGTCATACCTGTGCCGTCGTAGAAGTGTTCCATGACATTACAAAAATTATCATCATGGAAGTGTCCACTTCCATGACGATAAATTGCGTGTCACAGAAGTGCTTTCCTCAAGGGTGACCGACACGTGGCATTCACCATAATGGAATGCTGTTCAGCTATCAGGTCCGGTTCTGGATCCGATAACCCGTTAACAGCCCCGACCAATGGGGATTTTCCGCGTGTAAAATCATCATTGGATGGAGGAAACACGTGTCGGCTCACCGTTGGGACATATGTCATCCACTCATTGGACCCAAAGCGCCTATGATACGTCGACACGTGGCACGGCCCAATAGAGGACCATATAGGTTAAAAAGGCTAGCCCAGTCAAAGGCCCATAGTACTTACTCAGGTACTAGTGGGCCAGCCCAATAACGGCCTTCTTAATAAAGGCCCATTTACGGCCCGAAGCAAGATCTGGCCCGTTAATTATTCACCGAATATTTGGGCCCATTTACGGCCCGAAGCCAGATCTAGCCCATTAATTGTTCGCCGAATATTTGGGACCAATTACAGCCCAGTGACTTTCGGCCTATTAGGGGCCCGATGTAGACATGGGCCCATTTCAGCCAGGTTTGACTTTCGTCCTGGGAATGGCCCGTGCTGCCCATGGGCCATATATGGTCCAATAGGACATCGGGCCCACTAACAGCCTGTGATAAAGGTGGCAACAGTTAAGCCCAATGTGACTTTGGGCCTGTTAAAGGCCTGTCCCATAATTTGGCCCATTGATGTCTGTACTAAGCTTTTGGCCTCTTAAAGGCCCATGATATCAGTGGGCCAACTAAGGCCCGAGATATGTTTCGGCCTCGTAACTGCCCATGATATAACTGGGTCCAAAAAGGCCCGGTCTACATTTCAGCCTGCTAAAGGCCCGTCGACAACTAGTGAAAATTGAGGCCCAATACGCATTTTGCCCTGCTAAAGGCCCATGGTTTCATCTGGGCCGTAACAGGCTAGTACAATATTCAGCCTGTTAATGGCCCAACGCTACCTGGGCCGAACTAAGCGTTGGGTCCACAAAAGGCCCAACTAAAATATAGGTCAGTGTAAGTTGTGGGCCTCACGCAAAGTGTGAAGGCCCCAATGATTCGGGCCCATGAAAGAGGCAGGCCGGCCCAATTGTGGCCCGCTAAACACCAGGCCCGTTAGAGGCGAATGTTTCTGCCCGGTCGACTACATCTAATTTTTTCCAGATAGCGAATGATGGCAGTAACTAGTAGGAATTAAGAACAAACCTACTCTATACAATAAAGAAAGTACGACATAGTAACTAAGAATAAACCTACACAATACAATAAAGGATTTATGGTATATTACATCCACTGGGCATCGAAGTTCGTCGCCAGTGATCATAACACGCAACGAAGAAGCAGATTACAAAAACTGGGCAACATTGCAGCGTAATAAAATAATACTGAACCGAGACTACTTCCAAGACAGTTCAAGAAAGGTTAGCCTTTCAGAACTTCTGAGAACTACTGCACAAGCTGCTGAGCAAGCTGCTGAACTGGGAACTGCTGCACAAGCTGCTGAGCAAGGCCGTGAGACCGGCCTAGCATGTCGGTCATAGCTTCTAGGTGTAGCTATTTAGCGATGAGGTTCTCATTGGTGTTCTCCGCAATCTTTCTTAGGGATAGGACTTCAAGTCGAAGTTGAGTTGCAGAATGCCTTTCTGCTAGAACTTGGGACTAAAGAAGTTGAACTGATTCAGACAACGAATTCTATGAGCTTGTCTAACTGCTAGTCTCAAGTAACTTGAACACTACATCAAGACAAGACTTTGGGGTTGTCTCGCTATCTTCAAGATGTTTTTCCTTCTTTGTTGCAATATATGTTGGGTTTGTCTCACAGCCTTCAGCAAACTTGTGCATGCCATCAGGCATATCACCCTGAAACAAAGCAGAGAGATGACAGGTTTTGCATGTGTATAAAAAAGATGATAATTGTGCTGTCAATTCCATCCAATTTCAATTAGAAAATAAAGAGTAAGTTCAAAATATCAATAGCATAATTTGGCATTGTTCATAATGCGGGGACCTTCACCACACTACTAGATTACCATGTCAACATAATAAGCATAGATGAAGGGCAAAGAAAATCATTGTATCTATTTTGGTTAATGTGCATGGCATGTTGTTCATATTATCAGCCACGTGAGTAAGATAAAACAGGAGATGACAAGGTGCAAACGTGGGCTGCTTCACCACACACTGGATTATAGATCCACAAAAACAAGCATACATATAGGGAGTATTGAGTAATGTGCATGGTATGAATAAGGAATTTGGTTTTACAAGTAAAACTTAGAACTTACGGTTCTTGCAAACATGCATTTTGGCAGAAACAACAAACTAAACAACAGTAAATGATAAAGGCTTTAGAAGGACTGACTTACATTAACAGTTAACACTGGCTTTATAATGCCCTTCTCCATGTCAAGGGAAGGATAACTCAAGAATTTCACCACAGAATCTTCTTCATAAGCATTGTCCGTACTGTACATTTTGTAGAGAGTAATTATAGATATGATAATACTGGAAGGGATAGAGGATAATGATTATAAGATGTAGATTGATGCTACATAATCAACTACCAATCCCTGGAAGTACAAGCATTACAGGACAAAATGTACTGACAAGAGCAATGGGCTACACTTATGCACTGGCATTGTCTGTGTATTCTACTTTTTGGTAGGATTAAATATAGATCTGATCTTTTTTGGTAAATGGTGGGTGAGGGAGATAAGATGCAGAATGCTACACAATGAACCATTCCCTCTTCCCATAATACAAGAGTGTTTTGAACACTGTTGTACTGTACAAAATGTTCTAATATTATGGGACGGATGGAGTAGCTGTTAATGTAAGTATAGTGATAGACGACGTTCAGTCCTTACAAGAGGACTGCAGAGCTAAACCTCTTCAAAAGCATTGGGTTGATTCTAAATTTATGTAAGAGTCCATACGTATCTTATAATGTCCACCAAATGGACGATAACGAGGCTGACATTTGCAGTGATGCTACATAATCAAATAGCTATGAAAGTAAGTATGGTCATACAGGGCAAGAGGTACTCACAAGAGCAATGCAGTGTGCAGTATAGTTGCGAGATTCTGTGGTCCCTTGAGAATGAATGTTCTTCTGCTAAAAGTTTTCGTACAAGTGAGACGTTAAGGCAAATGCAGAAATGTAGTTCAAATTGTGATGTGATATCATAGATAGTACCTTACGCTGCAGCCGAGACCAATGTGTAACCAGATTATTCCAGTCACCATCGGATAAATGTAGCATCGGAGACTTCACAGAAATTTGGTTTAGGGGCTTGTCATCAAAGTGCGCTTGCCTTAGGTAGGAACGATACTTCATCAATGAGTGCTTGAAAAGCGCAACCAACCCTTGCTCGTCTTCACAATCCAGTTTGGTCCTTGCCTATTTAAAAGAATGAAATCTTGTGTCTTCTGTTAGCAGAAACATATGCAGCAATGACCATGAATCACATTAGTACATTACTTACGCGTAAGTTGCGGAGGAAGACTGGAAATTGTTCTGTGTCTGCGGTATAATCTTTCCATGAAGGAAAGATGCGCACAAAGTTCCTGACAACAATATAAGCTTTGTCTTCTAAACTGGGAAGAACTGGAACAGGTGTCATATTTGCTGCAATTGGGGCTCTCTCTAGTTCTAAAAGGGATATGGCAACTGGATTCGGTGTACTCTTTGCTGGAATGGGGGTTTTGCATCGTAGAGCTGGTGCTATCTCAACTAGCATAATCAAATGTTTGCTGCAGTTGGGGTCTGCTGAGTTGGGGCATCAGAAATGACCAGTGTAGTAGGGCTAGAGTCTGCTAGAGTTTGGGTGTTTTGTGGGTCAGGTGATATTGCAACTACACATAATGGGCTATTTGATTTATCAAATGCCACAACCTTTTCCAAATACTTTGCTTGTGCTCCTCCACGATCAGCAATCGCCCTCTTCATTTTGAACGTCTGATACACAAGAACAACATTTGAATGGACAAATATGGTATGATGACAGATGGAATATGTACTGAAAATGGATAGGCAGGGCGTATTCACATACACAATGTGTAAACTAAGCTAATGGCAGTTCAACAAAGTACAAGCAATTCAAAGCATCACTTGCAAGATATGTGCGACAAATATAACCTTGGAAAGTTAGAGCAAGCACCTTGATGGGTGAGTAAGATAGGGCATCTTCCTCTGACTCCTCCACTAGGGAGCTACATTGACTTAGGTCACCCTCTAGAATATAATCACTGTTACGATCATATTCTGAGCATGAATATGTAGGTGGAGAGCGTTTGCATTGCATTGCATCCAGACTTGATTCCAGTCCCTTAATGCCAAGTTTGACAGCCATGGCATTGTTCTACTTTATACTTTTCATGTGTGCAAGCTCATAATCATTATGATGCTGTTCAAAATCTGAGATTCATGAAAACATAAAAAGTAGTCAGATTATCTATGGAATGCATTGCGGATTCAACTCGAAGAGTGTCTCCCTATAGACCCCTGGATGTGCAAAGTTCACTCCCCAACCGTGCTAACTAGACCACACACAGAAATACAAACCCCTTATGTCTCTATAACAGGCAGACACACATTTCAAAACTGAAGTAGGAACATTAGAATCATATGAAATTCGTATTTGAACAAATAAACTAAGGAATTATGAGTGGCATAATGTTTAGCTTAAAGGGTGGAGTGTTGGTAGTGCGACACAAAGCAAGTAGGCAGATTGTATTCCATGTAAAAGTTCGAAGCCTATGTAAAAGCTGGAAATGACACTTTCTTTCTATACAATGCAGTGTTCGTTGCCCACACATGATGGAAGAGATCACATAGAGAAATACTATTCACTCATGTCTACGGATGCAGTATTTAGAAATAGGGTGGTCCACCCTAAAAGAATATTGACAACAATTATGACAAGGCAAGCATAGATGTAGTCAATCGGTCATTTACTTGTGAGCTTACTAGGACAAGTATGCAGAATTGTAACTGCAGTAAGAGACCATCCAAAATCTGAATCAAGAAGTTTGTCTAGCACTTATTGTTTGCAACAAATCGACGTGAATAGTTGGATATTATATCGAATGAGTCAATGTCACTACGACCAACAATCCAAAATGACTAGTGTTTGTTCCTAGGGCCGGAATTTTGAAAACCCTCTAAACTTTACAGGTACTAAAGATTACCGAAATACATCTGAACCATTAAGTGTAGGTAGCACTGAGCACACAACAAACCCTAATGACAGTACTACCTAATGAGTAATGAATCAATTAGAAAATGGGTGATGAGGTGTGGCTGCTGAGTGTTGAGGACTTATCTCAGGATAAATCGGGTTGGCTTAGTGGGTGCTGCATGCCTGAGCTCTGAACGGACTGGGAAGGTAGGCACGGCGACGCGCTCGGGCAGCAGTGATGCTGTTGGGCGAGCGGCTCCTGACCTCCTATTAGTCCGGCATCTCCTCCTAGAGTCATGCCATCCGGGGACACCAAGTCGCCGACGAGGCAGGCGGCTGGGGGTGAGTAGAGATCGGAAGCGCACAGCAGAACGGAGGGGGATAGGGGCCTGGGACGACCCAAAATCCCAGGGTGGGCCGGCCCACCATGGGCACCTTGTAGAGATACACACCCGAGCGGCGAACATGCATTTTTGAATCTAATTTAGGAACATTAAGCTGACCAATTAAATGAAACTGTTTTAATAATATCAAATTCATATTTGAACAACTAAGCTTGTTTAGCTTGATGGGTCGAGCAGTGCTATTATGACACAAAGCACGTATTCTGATCGTATAGTGATCATAAAAGGGGGAAACCGGAGAAATGATACTTAGCAGCCATTGTTTGCTTCAAACTAAGAACTAAATTCTAAGATATGAAAAGAAAGTAGAGTAACCAAGTTAAGATCTATTTTCTGGTTGAGATCAAAAAGTTGAGGAGATATGAAGTATCACCTCTCTTGCGGCGCCGTGTAGGCATCGGGGGTGCGATGGCTATCGGTGGCGTTGAAGCAAATCCGCAACGGTAGACAGGTGCATCGGGGGATAAGTCCCGTTGCGGTGGAAGAGAAGGTCATGTGAGCAGCCCCGGCAAAGAGGACGACAATGTTGATGAAGCGAGAGGACGTGATGCAAGGTGGTCCGTCACCGTGGATGAGAAACGTCCATCTCTAACAGTGGACGATGCGGTCTTGGTAGGCGGTCCGGCATGGTGGAGGACTGATGAGGACATCAATACCATTGTTACACCCACAGCCCCTACTGTTACATATACTGGACCAATTACTAGAGCTCGCGCACGCCAATTAAATTACTAGGTACTTTCGTTTCTTGGTAATGATTCTAATGTTCATGAGATTATGATGCTGCCTAAATTGGATACATTTGTTTTGCTTTCAAATGAAGGGCCTAGCTTGGAGAAGGATGAACATTGGAGCAAGAACACGCATGGAGTTGATGGCATGCGCAAGGGGATCAAGAACGGAGTTACAAGTGATGATTTCAAGACTTTGAAGCCGCCATAAGGAGTGCATGAAGCCTTGGACGAAATATACAAGATGCCACTTCATAAAAGTCGTCCATAGGCTATTCTAGGTGCTGTGTCACCTTATTAATGGGCCAGGCCCATGTAATTTCGAAATACTTAAGTATAGGCTATTTTTAGAGTCCGTATGTGTGGGGAAACAAGAGTTAGGGTTGGTTTCGGACCCCACCCTCAAGGGCCACGAAATTCCCCCCTCTTCCTCCAAATATACAGCCCTTAGGGCGTCGTTTAGACTTTGGGCTTTGTTTAGATTAAAAGTTCGCCATAGCTGCAACTTCTCGTACTTCGTTTGTGTCCAACGACCAGACCAAGACGTCATAGAACCCCACCTTGATCAATAAAGCTTTCATCTTATATTCGCAATATCCAGATTGCAATCTCAGTTTCTTGCTTGTTCTTCATTTGCTCGCAGGAAACAGACCCTCGTGGTCAGGTTGATCGTGCTCCGGCGTGGTCAATAACCCTCGGAAGTTGGTTTAGCGATTGCTAAGGCGCGACGTCTCGCACGTTCGTAGTCGGATCGTCAAGGTCAACTCCCACAGAAAACGATAGCCACCATCTCATCGAAACATCGGGACACCTTAGCCTCTATCAAGTGGTATCAGATTTCCAGGTTGCTCGGTGAGATTTTTACAGTTTTTCGTAGATTAGATCGAGTCTGTTCTTCATACCTACAGTCCACGAAAAAGCCACAAAAAAATTAGGGTTAGTTCATCATATCCGAACCAATCTGAGCCTTTGCATAATCTTTTTAGGGTTTTTGCTTTGTTGAATTTGCGGTTGCATCGTCGTGTCAAGTTGCTGGTCTTAGAGTCTAGTCTTTTAGAGTTTCGAGTTCTGGTCATAAGTTGTCACGCCGCCGCCGCACCATCATCATCGCCCATCTACCACCATTGCTTATCCGCCACCGTTCTGAATCCGTATCCATATACCACCACCAATCCGTATCCATATACCACCACCAATCTGTATCCATATACCACCACCAATCTGAGTTCTTCTCATATTAGGTTTGTTCTTGAGATCAATCTCAATTCCGATTCGTGTTTCCTTGCCTGCGTAGGTCTCGAAAAAAAAAAGAGTCTGGAGACCCCCGGGCAGTTTTTAGGCCAAAATTTTCACGGGCAAAAATATTTTTTCCCTATCCTATTTTTAGGTTTTTCTGAGTCTTTTGAGCCACGTGCCATCATAGTGATTTTTTGTCGCACTTTTTCGTCGTCGCTTCCCTGATTTCCGAAAAAAAATTGAAATTTTTTTTTCGTACCCATCCTATCAGTTTGACGAGGGAAGAGTTTTGAGACACTCTCCATTATAGTAACTTTTCGCAAAAAAAAAGAGGAGCGCAAAAAAAAGCGAAAAAAAAAGTTCCAGAGTGTGCTTTTCCCTTATTTACGTGCAGCGCCGTGATTTTGTTAGTGTTCTAGGCTCGCGTCTCTAGCACGGTCTAGCCTAGGACCAGCACAGTACCGTCGTTGAGCGTTTATTCAACTTTGCATCTCTGAATTGATTATTGCTGACCCTTTTTGCTACCATACTATAAGCCTTCCCAGCTCCACATACCTCTACGTCGTGCGTTTGACTCTCCCTGGCAATCGCTCTATCCAAGCTTTTGAGAGTTTTGACTACAACGGTTGCCGATCACCGCCTGCTGCTGGGTAAGAACTGGTAAGAATTTGAGATTTGCTTGACGGATTTGTGACACCCGCCACCAACACCTCTTGTTAGTATTCTGTAGGATCATATTCTTGTGTGTTTTCTATTGTTGCTAACCATGGCAGGATCACAAGCCGACGAGACTGACTGGGAGAACATGACGAATCAGGAGTTGCATGATAAATTTCAGCAAATGATGAATGGACAGGTGCAGGATGTGCTAAACAGATTTGAAGAGGCCATGGAGAAGATAGATGACATGGAAAAGACGTTCGAAACAAAGCTCGATAACAGGTTTAATGAATTGCTCGCGCGTCTTCCACCACCACCACCAGCTGCACCTAACGCACCTCTACAACAACAACAACGACGACTACCTACACATCGTGAAACAGCCCTCCGCCGAGCGAGCCGTCTCCCTCTTGCACCTGGCCAAACTGTTGGTGCTGCTGTTGCTACTTCTGTGGCTCCTGCTGCTGATGTGGAGGAGGATGATTTTGCTGGCGATTACGAGGATGAGGTTGATCAAAATCAGAACTACGTGCCACCACCAGCACAGCAACCATCAGGTCGTCCACATGCAAATAATGGCAATGGTAGGGCTCACCCTCAGGTACGAGATCATGACCATCTCCCTAAACTAAAATTGAATATTCCACCATTTGAGGGTAGATATGTTCCTGATATATATCTTACTTGGGAGTTAGAAACTGAACAACGATTTACATGTTTACAATATCCCGAGGAGAGACGTGTTCCTGCTGCTGTTTGTGCATTCACTAGTTTTGCATGTGTTTGGTGGTCTGAGCATTGTAGATTATATCCCATTCCTGCTACTTGGGCTGCTTTGAAAACTGCTATGCGTACTCGTTGGGTTCCACCATATTATCAACGTGAATTACTTCAAAAATTGCAGCGCTTAAGACAGGGAAAAAATTCTGTAGAAGAATATTATCAGGAATTACAAACTGGCATGATTAGATGTGGTATTGTTGAGGAGAATGAAGCTATGCTTGCACATTTTATGGGTGGATTAAATAGAGAGATTCAGACGATTCTAGAGTATAAGGAGTATACTAATATCACTCGTTTATTCCATCTTGCTTGTAAAGCTGAACGTGAAGTGCAGGATCGACAGGCATTGGCGCGGACTAACTTTTCTGTAGGTCGACCTTCTTCATGGACACCACGTGCATCATCTACTTCCACACGTTCTGCTACACCGGCGCCTTCGTCGGCTGCCACCTCCAACCGTGATACAATAAAGCAGGCACAATCACCACTATCTGCCAAGAGCACACCTTCTGGGCCTGCAAAGAGCTCTTCTTCATCCATGGCATCAACAGGGCAAACACATGATATTATCTGTCGACGTTGCAAGGGTGGAGGTCATTATGCGAGAGAATGCCCATCTAAGCGTGTGATGATTGTTACTGAGGATGGTGGGTATGAGTCCGCTAGTGACTATGATGAGGAGACTTTGGCTCTTATTACACGTGACGAACACGGTGGAGACGATTCTGATCATGAGACGCAATACATGGCTCCTGAAGATGCTGACAGGTATGAATGTTTAGTTGCTCAACGTGTTTTGAGTGTGCAGGTTACACAAGCTGAGCAAAATCAGAGGCATAATCTGTTCCATACAAAGGGAGTTGTGAAGGAACGTTCTGTTCGCGTGATCATAGATGGAGGGAGTTGCAACAACTTGGCTAGCATCGAGATGGTGGAGAAGCTATCTCTCACCACAAGACCACATCCACATCCTTACTACATCCAATGGTTCAACAACAGCGGCAAGGTTAAGGTAACACGTACTGTTCGTGTGCATTTTAGTATCTCTACATATGCTGATTATGTTGATTGTGATGTGGTACCTATGCAAGCATGTTCCTTATTACTTGGTAGACCATGGCAATTTGATAAAAATTCTATTCACCATGGTAGAAACAATCAGTATACTCTTGTTCATAAGGATAAAAATATTACTTTGCTTCCTATGACTCCTGATTCCATTTTGAAAGATGATATTAATAGAGCTAATAAAGCAAAACAGGAGAAAACTAAGAGTGAAAATCAGATTGTGGCAAAAGAATTTGAGCAACAAATCCAGCCTAATAATAATAAACAATCTAGTGTTGATTCTGAAATTAAATTGAAAAGTGCATGTTTACTTGCCACCAAATCTGATATTGATGATCTAGATTTTAGCAAATCTGTTTGCTATGCTTTTGTGTGCAAAGAGGCATTATTTTCATTCGAGGACGTGCCTTCCTCTTTGCCCCCTGCTATCACTAACATTTTGCAGGAGTTCGCCGACGTCTTTCCACAAGACGTGCCACCGGGATTACCACCTATTCGAGGGATTGAGCATCAAATTGACTTAATTCCCGGTGCTTCGCTACCCAACCGTGCACCATACCGTACCAATCTAGAGGAGACGAAGGAGATTATGCGTCAAGTACAAGAACTGCTCGACAAAGGTTATATACGCGAATCCCTTAGTCCTTGTGCTGTTCCTATCATTTTAGTGCCGAAAAAGGATGGTACGTCGCGTATGTGCGTTGATTGTAGAGGCATTAATAATATTACTATTCGTCATCGTCATCCTATTCCTAGGCTAGATGATATGCTTGATGAATTGAGTGGCTCTACAATATTCTCCAAAGTTGATTTGCGTAGTGGATACCATCAAATTCGTATGAAATTGGGTGATGAATGGAAAACAGCATTTAAAACTAAATTTGGATTATATGAGTGGTTAGTCATGCCTTTTGGGTTAACTAATGCACCTAGTACTTTCATGAGGTTAATGAACGAAGTTTTACGTGCTTTCATTGGACGATTTGTGGTAGTTTACTTTGATGACATATTGATTTATAGCAAATCTTTGGAGGAACATTTGGAACATTTACGTGCTATTTTTATTGCTCTACGTGATGCACATTTGTTTGGAAACCTTGGAAAGTGCACCTTTTGCACCGACCGAGTATCTTTTCTTGGCTATGTTGTTACTCCATAGGGAATTGAAGTTGATAAAGCCAAGATTGATGCTATTGAGAGTTGGCCACAGCCCAAAACGGTCACACAAGTGAGGAGTTTCCTTGGCCTCGCTGGTTTCTATAGGCATTTTGTGAGAGATTTCAGCACCATTGCTGCACCTCTCAACGAGCTTACAAAGAAGGATGTGCCTTTTGTTTGGGGTACCGCACAGGAAGAAGCCTTCACGGTATTGAAAGATAAGTTGACACATGCTCCTTTACTCCAACTTCCTAATTTCAATAAGACTTTTGAGCTTGAATGTGATGCTAGTGGAATTGGATTAGGCAGTGTGTTATTACAAGATGGAAAACCTGTTGCATACTTTTCTAAAAAATTGAGTGGGCCTAGTCTGAACTATTCTACTTATGATAAAGAATTATATGCTCTTGTTCGGACCTTAGAAACATGGCAACATTATTTATGGCCCAAGGAATTTGTTATACATTCTGATCATGAATCTTTGAAACACATTAAAAGTCAAGCAAAACTGAACCGTAGACATGCTAAATGGGTTGAATTCATTGAGACTTTCCCTTATGTGATTAAACACAAGAAGGGTAAAGAAAATGTTATTGCTGATGCCTTGTCTCGTCGTTATACTATGCTTTCACAACTTGACTTTAAAATATTTGGTTTGGAGACCATCAAGGATCAATATGTTAATGATGCTGAATTTAAAGATGTATTGCAGAATTGTAAGGAAGGGAGAACTTGGAACAAGTTCGTTCTTAACGATGGATTTGTGTTTCGTGCTAACAAGCTATGCATTCCAGCTAGCTCCATTCGTCTTTTGTTGTTGCAGGAGGCGCATGGAGGAGGATTAATGGGACACTTTGGCGTCAAGAAGACGGAGGATATACTTGCTACACATTTCTTTTGGCCAAAGATGAGACGGGATGTTGAGCGTTTTGTTGCTCGCTGCACTACATGTCAAAGAGCTAAGTCACGACTCAATCCTCATGGTTTATATATGCCTTTGCCTGTACCTAGTGTTCCTTGGGAGGATATATCTATGGACTTTGTTTTAGGTTTACCTAGAACAAAGAAGGGGAGGGATAGCATATTTGTTGTCGTGGATAGGTTCTCGAAAATGGCACACTTTATACCATGTCATAAAAGCGATGATGCTGTTAATGTTGCTGATTTGTTCTTTTGTGAAATTATTCGCTTACATGGTGTGCCAAATACTATTGTTTCAGATCATGATACTAAATTTCTTAGCCACTTTTGGAGATGTTTATGGGCTAAGTTGGGGACTAAGCTGCTTTTTAGTACTACTTGTCACCCCCAAACTGATGGACAAACTGAAGTAGTCAATAGAACATTGTCTACTATGCTTAGGGCTGTTTTGAAGAATAACAAGAAAATGTGGGAAGAATGCTTGCCTCATATTGAATTTGCTTATAATCGTTCATTGCATTCTACTACTAAGATGTGCCCTTTTGAAATTGTATATGGTTTCCTACCTCGTGCACCTATTGATTTGTTGCCTCTTCCATCTTCGGAGAAGGTTAATTTTGATGCTAAAGAACGTTCTGAATTGATTTTAAAAATGCATGAGTTAACTAAGGAAAACATTGAGCGTATGAATGCTAAATATAAACTTGCTGGAGCTAAGGGTAGAAAACATGTTGTGTTTGCACCTGGAGATCTTGTTTGGTTACATTTGCGTAAAGATAGATTTCCTAATCTGCGCAAATCAAAGCTAATGCCACGTGCTGATGGTCCTTTTAAGGTTTTAGAGAAAATAAATGATAATGCATATAAACTTGAGCTACCTGCAGATTTTGGGGTTAGTCCCACTTTTAACATTGCAGATTTGAAGCCTTATTTGGGTGAGGAAGATGAGCTTCCGTCGAGGACGACTTCATTTCAAGAAGGGGAGGATGATGAGGACATCAATACCATTGTTACACCCACAGCCCCTACTGTTACATATACTGGACCAATTACTAGAGCTCGCGCACGCCAATTAAATTACCAGGTACTTTCGTTTCTTGGTAATGATTCTAATGTTCATGAGATTATGATGCTGCCTAAATTGGATACATTTGTTTTGCTTTCAAATGAAGGGCCTAGCTTGGAGAAGGATGAACATTGGAGCAAGAACACGCATGGAGTTGATGGCATGCGCAAGGGGATCAAGAACGGAGTTACAAGTGATGATTTCAGGACTTTGAAGCCGCCATAAGGAAGTGCATGAAGCCTTGGACGAAAATACAAGATGCCACTTCATAATATTCGTCCATAGGCTATTCTAGGTGCTGCGTCACCTTATTAATGGGCCAGGCCCATGTAATTTCGAAATACTTAAGTATAGGCTATTTTTAGAGTCCGTATGTGTGGGGAAACAAGAGTTAGGGTTGGTTTCGGACCCCACCCTCAAGGGCCACGAAATTCCCCCCTCTTCCTCCATATATAACAGCCCTTAGGGCGTCGTTTAGACTTTGGGTTTTGTTTAGATTAAAAGTTCGCCATAGCTGCAACTTTTCGTACTTCGTTTGTGTCCAACGACCAGACCAAGACGTCACAGAACCCCACCTTGATCAATAAAGCTTTCATCTTATATTCGCAATATCCAGATTGCAATCTCAGTTTCTTGCTTGTTCCGTTTGCTCGCAGGAAACAGACCCTCGTGGTCAGGTTGATCGTGCTCCGGCGTGGTCAATAACCCTCGGAAGTTGGTTTAGCGATTGCTAAGGCGCGACGTCTCGCACGTTCGTAGTCGGATCGTCAAGGTCAACTCCCACAGAAAACGATAGCCACCATCTCATCGAAACATCGGGACACCTTAGCCTCTTTCAAGAATGGTGGCGATGGATGTGGTGGAGGATGGCGGCGATGCATGGGGTGGCAAACGGAGGCTGGTGTGGGGATGGTGTTCTAGTGCGGACAGTGTATGAATGGGAAAATGGAGGGAGAGGTACAGGGAACCATGTTTTTGGGATGCGCCTGTCTGAAATATGGGAAAGTTACGAACTTATCCCCCGTTTAAAATTTGGATGTCTCGTCGGTTGGGGATACGATGGTAATCTCGCATCTCGCCAATATTTGCCGAGAGCGATTTCGGGCGAGGAGAGGGTGGTTGGCGCCCATGGTTGGCGCCCATGGTGTATGAACGGGTCTGATAGGTAGGGCGGTTGTGTCATGTCTGAGTGAAGTTACAAACCTGCCCCTATTGAAAATATTTGCCTACATCGATTTCGGCCTTGTCGAGTTTGTTTTGCCGCCCACCGTTTATGAATGGGGAAATGGAGGGAGAAAAAAAGGTCATTCGGACGAGCTTGACTCAAATGTATTTTGCCGCCCATGTTTGGCGCTCACCATGTCGGAATGGGCTTAGAGGCGGTTGTGTCACGTCTAATTGAAGTTACTATCCTACCCCTATTTAGAGCAGTGGAAATTGGGCCGATGAATTGTCCGTGTAATGGGTAGACAGTAATTTCCATCTCCCAAACACTTGACTTCGGGCAGCCGACGTGGGAGTGGACATTTTGCCGCTTCTTTCGAATTTTGGGACAATAAGCATCCAGGTTTACCCTGGCAACTAAATTCGAATCCATTTTGTATTCCTATACAAATCTTTATAAATCATTTCATGTGTTTTTATATATCTTTCAAAGGACGACAAAGATGTATTCCACTGTCATATATGAATATGGTTTACAAATGCTGATACTCAAATTCAGAAGCTAGAATCTAGTTTAAGGCGAATTCGAATTTTTGGAACACTTCATGTCCATCTCAAATGTCACACACAACATAATTTGTACTCCCATTTTGATATGCACACAAGCGATGTGTCAAGATTCAAATACCGAGTCAATCAACCAAGAATGTACAGAACTAACAGACATATAAACACTTATAGAGTATACGGATCAATAATATCAACTAACATACATAAGCCAGGCCGCTGTACTTTTCTTTGATACAACAGCATCCTTTTTTTAGCCAGGCTACTACATCATCTTGGCCCTTTCCGATGCGTGCCACTTATGGTCCATCTATACTACTATTATTGCTGAATGCACATTCAGCCCGATTGGCATATTTGTAGGTCTAGCGCAGTAATCAAAATGAAATGTCTCCGAGTCTTATCAATTAATATAGACTTGTGCTCAAATAAAATTACAAACAAAAAACAATTATTACATGATCTCTAAAACGAATGGTTTGATTGATTACATGAACAAACAACACAAAGGTTATTCAACGATGGAAAGACCATTTCACCTATGATTTACCAAGTGGGAATTTAATTTCCTTTTTTCCTCCAGGACCTTAACAACATGGTCAGTCTCAGCTTGCTTCATTTTGAAATGCACCAAATATTTAATGGTTGTCTTGAGTACTGCTACTGATTGTGCTGTTTGCTTCCTCAACATGTCAACTTCATATCTAAGTGCAAAAGTAGAATCTCTTTCTACCACTAGTTTAGCCTCTAGAGCATCAGCAGTTGGCAATTCATAATGCACGATTGGGCCGGTGCCACTGTTGTGGGATGATACAACGTCCATGGGGACCTCGCTCCTTGGGCTAACCTGTTTTGCCATTAAAGTTCCGATTGGATTTAGAAAAGTTGAAGTTAGCAAAACATCTCAACTGGGAGTTATAACAGCAAACCAGTTAAACAAACAAGGAATTAAAGAGTTCCAATTAGATGCTGAAAAGTAGTTATTAACATCATTGTGACCCGTTGTTGCAGCAGCAAAGCAGTTAAACAAACAAGTAGCTATTTAAGTTCAGGCAAACAGGTAATTCTTAACAGTGAGTATCAAATACATAGATAGGCGTAGTCTATAATAGGATTAATAGGTTGTGGCATTATGTAATCAGTAGCAAACTAAATTAAGCCAAGCAACGTAATTGAACAATTTTGCAATAAGTGGCTAACTAAAATTCCGAGAAGCAGGTAACTGAACTTACGCTAGTTCTTTGTACAGGCACACTGCAACTTCTTTTTCGCTTACAAGGTTGTACGGAGGAGTCCATGGCATCAATTTCTTGGATACGTAGTCCCAATACTTCTTTCTTCCCACACTGCATTGGTAAGTCGAATGGTTAATATGGTAAGATGGTGCGTCCTTCATATGTCATATGAGGACGTGTAGTCAGACTAGTTGTAGCCACACACATCACACTGGCTTTTACTGTATATTTCATGCGATTACTTTTCGCATATCGAGATCTAAGCAATCTACAATAGGATGAAAAGACTGGCATCCTTCACATTATTGGTGAACTCAGTTCATAGAAACAAGAAATTCAACCATTCTGTGGGTAAATCAAAAGCGCCACTGGAATATTTTTCACTACCCCTATCATACACGCAAAATGGGGTGACGCCACCATAGGGGGTGGTATGGGCGACCGCCTCGGGTGGCTTGAAAGTGTGCACCTAGTTTGAGTCGTCCAGGTTGGCCCAGGCTAGTTTTGTTCATCCCAACGCACGAGCAGGCATTGTAAAAAAATGAAGAAAAATGTTTCAATTTGGATAGCCAATAACATAAGTGCAAGGCAGGCCCTTGCGCCGTTGTTGGCGTACTCCTGGATGTTGGCCAAGCTTCAAGGAAGGCCAAAATGTTCTGGACTTTGGAGCAAGTCAACTGGCGGGAGGAGGCGACTAGCGTTGGTGCGAGGAAGCGGTCGAAAGCGGCCATCCATGCCGCTGAGGGGGGCACTGGCACCCGCGCGGGGATAGGCGTTGTCAACTACGCGGCGGAGACATTCGTGTGCACGGGCACCGGCACGGGCGTGCACGTCAGTGCACGTGCAGGCGCATGCGCTGACAGGTGCACGGGCACCGGCACGGGCGTGCGCGTCAGTGCACACGTAGGCGCATGCGATGGCAGGTGCACGGGCATGTGAAAGTCAGCAGGGACCTCGTGGAACCCCGTGGCATCAAGCTCGGCGACAATGTGCGGCTCCCACACCATCAATGCCACGGGGATGGCGCTGGCGCAGTCGGGGCGATGGTAGCCTGAACGGGAGCGGGGACAGGCGCGACGTCTTCCCGCAAGGCCAGTTCAAGCTCGTCCCAAAGTACCTTATGTTCTTGAGACTCCGGCTGGGTGTCTTCCTCAGGAAACTGAAAGACTAAGGGAAGAACATCGTGATGCGGCATGGCGTGCGTTTAGGTCAGGCTGGTTGGAGGTAGACGACAGGAGAATCGGAGAGGAAGAGAGAAGATTGTAGTGATACCGGGTAGTGCGGGGTTGATTTTAAACTGCGGCGCCGGTGACATTAAAAGTGGGAGCAGTTGGGATGAAGGTGGGCGGCGGAGCCTGGTCAAAGGGCTCTCCTCCCGATGAGCCTGCATAGCGGTCTGCTCGCACTCCTCCCTGTCAGCCGGCGCAGTGGTCTGCTCGCACGCCTCCTGTCGACTCACACGCTTGCTCGGACGGCACCTGCCGATGAGAAGCGGGACTCGTGGAGGCACGTGAACGCCCACGGTTTCAATAGTGAAAGCGTTCGCCTTAATGTGACAGGTCTTTGTTCCAAAATACCTTGGCTCTTCAGTTGTGCAACTTCTCTCAAATTGAAGAAGAAAAATTACGAAGTAATATTTGTGCCATATCACGTGACCATGCTCAATTTCAAGAATTTATGGTCACTTTTGGATTTTCTGAAATTTAAGATCCAGGATTCGAAACACTATCATAACCTGCATTGTACAATAAATTTTCAAGCCATACACCTGTCCTGTTGTATTTCTTAAGAAAGGATTTGGTGAAACATTTTGCTTAGTTAGACTTCAGACAAGTTATATATGGAGAGAAAAAGGATAATCCCTCCGTACCAGTGCATTGCCTGATATATTAACTCAAGTACTAGGCACGAACAAACGGGCTCAATTATGTGCTCATCCTGGTGTAGTAGTAGTAGTAGTAGTAGTAGTAGTAGTAGTAGTAGTAGTAGTAGTAGGTAGTAGTAGTAGTAGTAGTAGTAGAAGTAGTAGTAGTAGGCAATGCAGTTGACGGGTGACCTTGGCGAGCAGCGACCGAGGGAATTGAACCGTGCTCGGGAGGGTAGGTAACATTGTCTAGTTACTAAAGCATCCCTCTGTTGTTCATCGGTAGTCATTATGGACCAAGGACATGAGGGGAATTTCCTAGGGCTAGAAGTCTGGGCGCCAGATATTTCGACTCGAAACGCGGAGGCTCGACTGGTTGGGGTTGTCTAATGTGCGTACCACGCACGCCACCAAAAGGACACGAGCCCTGTTTTTATTTTTTTATTTTTTTAGGATCAACATGATCCAAGGTCTGGATGGTACGCCATTGGGTCCTACCATTCGAGAATATGAAAGGAGCCTTTTAAATTGCCGAACGAATCTATGTGTATTACAATGCCCATATTTTCCTTGCAAATACTAATCTGAACATGGTAATTAATTTATGACAAGTTGTTGAATTAGAGTGACTTTGTCATATAGTGATCTCAACATGGATTTCACATTTCATGGTATCCCTGGAAAGTTTTTCAATGCAAATTCAAATTTAAATGATGAACATTGTGGAGGTGAGAAAACTTTGTATGTATCGAGCATATGACCACACACACACACACACAGACACCCACACACGAACACAACAACAATCCAATAAGTATACTGCATCTATTTTTCCAAACCATGCATGTATGACATGAATTCGAAAATACTCCTTATGTTCCTAAATATTAGTCTTTTAGAGATTTCAACAAGCGACTACATACGGAGCAAAATGAGTGAATCTACACTCTAAAATATGTCTATATACATCTGTATGTGCCAGTCCACTTGAAATCTCTAAAAAGACTAATATTTAGGAACGAAGGGAGTAAAATGTAAGACATGCATGGTTCTCAATTCAATATTTAAAATGAACATGAAACTAAAACATGAATATTAAGTCTAGGACTACAGTACATGCAAATGTTGTGTTTAATTAGGCGGAGCTGCGATTGTCGGGGGTCACCCCTTGACCTTAGATAAAATTCTGAAGCTGTGTTTAGGTTTGTCTAGATTATATTTGTCCCCACCCTCCCAACCACCGATTGGTTGTGCACCCCCACCCCTCCTCCCCGGGAGAATACCATGTGCCCCCATACCTTAGATGCTATATGCCGATACAAGCTTCTTGGAGCTTGTAGATCTGAGATATAGCATATCACATGATGTCTTAATATTTTATAGGAAACCTTGATGAGTTTGAGAATTGCACACAATTTGTACAAAAACTACTCAGATGCCGTTGGATCCCATATCCAATGACCTCGAAGTTCGTATCACCGTAGCATCTAAGATGAAGGAGGACATCATATTCTCCTATATGTAAGAATATCATGTGCTACCACACCTTAGATGCTTTGGTGATACAAGCTCTTCAGAGTCGTTGGATTCGTGACCCAACACCTCCTTGGTGGTTCGAATGGTTTTTTGCAGAAAAGCGCCCAAAGAGTTCGGCCACTTCTTACAAGCACAAAGGCTGCTCAGATGTCATTGGATCTCAGATCAAACGAACTCGAAGCTCGTATCACCGTAGCATCCAAGCTGCGACAACACCTTATGTTTTCTCGCATGGGAGAATATGAGGTGCTCCCGCACCGTAGATTCTATGGTGATACAAGTTCATGGAGATCTAACGGCGCACAGTAGGAGATTTGAATGTTTTTGCAATATACAGCTGAGAGAGTTTGGGAATTGCGCCGAAAGTACAAGTACTACGCAAGTGCCATCTGATCACTAATCATACGACCTAGATGCTCATATCACTATAGCCGTTGGATCCAAGATACAGCGGCACACATGAGGCCTAAATGTTTTATTTGAAAAAAACCTTTGGAGTGTTTGGAAATTGCGCATAATTACAAAGACTACTCCCAAGCCATTGGATCTTACTTCCAACGGTGTAAAAACTCGTATCACCATAGCATCTAAGTTGCGGGGTGGATGTGATATTCTATGCCGCTGTCATTTTTGTTCCTAAACTTGCAAAATACGTGTAACTTGTGCCGTTACTTGTCTAACCGCGCAAAGTGTTTGTTCAAAAAAACCATCCTACACCGAAATATCGGAACAACAAACGGGGGTCCCACATGTCATTAATCAAATTTGGACCTAAAACTAACAAATCTGAATGATGAGATTCGAACTAGCAACCTGGACTTCAAAGCGTAAGTCGATAGCCTGAAACAACAACGGTTGTTGGATTTGTCCCATAACTTGATTTTATAAAGTATTACATTGAGTAGAGTAGAGGGAGTGCCTCATCAACACGTGCATGACCGTT
Source organism: Triticum urartu (assembly GCF_003073215.2). Classification (NCBI taxonomy): domain Eukaryota; kingdom Viridiplantae; phylum Streptophyta; class Magnoliopsida; order Poales; family Poaceae; genus Triticum; species Triticum urartu. The sequence continues at coordinate 346,714,636 of NC_053027.1, read as the reverse complement.
GACTCACTTACTAGTGGGTCCCAGGTCTGCGATCTCTCTCTTCTCTCCATCGTCTAACCTTTGCACGGGCACACACGAAGAGCGGCGCTAGCTTCCCGTGGTGTTATTACAACTAAAAAAAGCTTGGAAAATAGAAGAATCACCCAGAACAAGAGACATTGTGGCTGGTCGAGACGGAGCTAACCACACCTATCCTCTGTGCCATGTTAGCATGATGAAGTTGTGTGGCTAGTGGGGTGTTTTCGACCGACTGGCTGGGTCCCGAGGTCAAACCATAGGTACTACGTCTGATACAGTACATTTTTACATGCACATTTTTCCTCCGTGCCGAGACATGGCACACCCTACCGCGTGGTTTCGAGGTCCTCTCGGGTGGTGCACGCATATATTCTACCTGACGTGGGATGCCCTATCGTGCATTTTCGCCGAAGCAAGTAAATGAGTCGTCAAATCACGAAAGACCACTTTTCCCACTAAGTACATTAGTGAACCACGGTGGCTAGCTAGTTGGGCTAGTTCGACCGATTATCTAGTCCACCGACACATATGTTTTTTCACCCCTTTTTTATGTACTTGCGGCAGGTAAATTTAAATATCCATCGCGGTGTTGCTCTGGTGTTTGAGTGCGGCAGGATTTTTAATTTTTTGATTGACGGGAGTAGGCACGGAAGGATTTTTAATTTCTTGATTGATGGGAGCAAGCATGGCAGCAATTAGTCATGATGACTCCGCCTGTAAAACCCACTTCTCCCTGATGTGAGAAGTCATCGACTGGTGTTTAACCATGGTGAAAACCAAAAGATTCCCCGCTCCTCGGTTGGCTCCCTCCGCCTTCCCGTAGATTGCATTGCCTTTTGGCCATTTCGCCCCCTGCATCACCAACGTCATGCGCCTCGAGAAGCAGACGGACTCCGGTGGTGTTTAGGCGCCATCTGCATGGGCATTTCCATGTCTCGGTGCAACATGACTATTGGATCAAACTCAGACGGTGTAAATTAGTCACTGTAGCACAAAGCGTGTGGGTGTGTTTGGTTGCATTCTCATCTCAATATAGTTGTTTCCTCTTCGTGTATTTGTGTAACCTACTAGTGTGGACTCATGCACCCTTCATGCACTGTGCCAAATACCCAAAAATGGTTCAAGAAGGGAACTTTTTCTCCCATCCCGTGCACCCTTCATATGCCCTGCCTAGCACTATACGTGCTTCATATGGTTCATGTTTCATGGAGTACTGTAGCACCGTACTCTCGGTGCACTGTAGTGGTAGTTCTGTTAACATTGATCTCACCGTTCATTCTCGATAGACACTCGAAAAAGTGGTACTATGTTACTACATTAGTGTTCATATAGTTGACATGCGCACAACATCATTTGTTCTCGTCATATCTTAATACACTAGCAACAAGATTATGTAGTACTGACGTATGAACCACTGCACATGCCTAGTAGTAGGATCACCGTGTATATTCAAATGGTTGTCGTGTTTAGCACTCCTCCGTCGTAAGAATGGAAACGCTTGCTGTAATCATTTTTTTTCTTCAGAAAAATAGTGGACACGCTCTACCATGCGGATCCTCCTCCAGCCATCCACTAAATTACTCACTTTTGCCGACGTGTGGGACAGCCAGCATCGGGGTCCACCAGCCATGCACTAAATTACTTCGTAGTAGAGTGATGATAGACTACCCTAATCGAAGCACCGCAATAATGCCCAATGAGCCGTCAAATCACAAAACCCCTCCTTTCCAACCGTAAGTTTGATGGACGAAGCAACCATCATTTCACTCTTCTCTCTTAGCTTCCTCTCCACCCAACTCGCTTCTCCCTCATCTTGTTCCTCATTTCTTCAAGAAAACCCCGACATGCTTCTGCCATTGTTCTTGTCTCCCAAAGAATGAAAGGTGAGCGCATCAATGGTATTGATTCTGGCGAAGGCCCGGTCTTGCAACCCGGAGATTGATCCTATAACTCCCTCTCTTTTCTTCTTTTGGGTTTGTGATTATGGTTTCTTTTCTTTTATTTCTATTTGACAGTTTCTTGATGGACACTGGAGCATCAGACGAAGTGATGTCTATGGCTCTGGCCAAAACCGTCGAGGCTCATGGTACGAAGAAGCGCAAGCACCCCGCCGAGACTACCGCAGACAAGCTCAAAGCCATTGCCATGTCCAAGCCCCCCTCTCCGGGATCCCTCATTAAGCAAGTCCAGGTAATATCTCTTATTGACGATCTTTTTCTCGATCTTGATCGTGTTTTTTCATCTAACACGCTGTACTAGTACTAGTAGTACAACTTTTTGGGTGATCTTGCATGTAATTTTTGTGTGCCAAATGATGGTTCTAAATTCCTCTTTTGACCAAAACATGTGAGAGGTTGACACTGATTTCATATAGATTACTTTCAACTACTCCCTCTGTCCCAAATTTCTTGTCTTAGATTTGTCTAGATACGGATGTATCTAATACTAAAATGTGACTTGATACATCAGTATCTAGACAAATCTAAGACAAGAACTTTGGGACGGAGGGAGTACTTTATGAACATCAATGCTACCTTTGAAGAGGGTATATTTGCCTCAGTAACTTGTGTTATGGATATGCATGTAATCCCTCTGATCTCATGCCTTCGAAGACATGTTCTAGTGTCTTTGTTCATTCATTTATGTGCGTATATGTAGTCATATATGGAGTATAATATCGAAAATCATCTTATATTTCTGAACGGAGGTAGTAATAAAATATGGTTTCTGTTTGAATTAGAACTAGGTCCGTGGTGGAGATGAAATGCTCAAAGTCATGCCGTGTGAACTGGGAGACCTAGGGATGAGTTCTACTGCTAAACTATCCAGCTGTTGTGTCCTTGTCGCCACGTGTCCTGAACTAGTGTTTTCCTATAGCATTGTTGTCAGGCGTATTCTCGAGGTTGTACTTGACCACAACAATTTCCTGGCTGTGCCTTCGATTACGAAGGGTGTGGTTCTTGTAAAGCTTCCCAACAAATGTGATGTGGCATGTCTTCATGATGATGTTTATGAGTGGAAAGCCCACTCTGTTAGGTTCTCCAAGGTTGACGAGATGGTGATGGTGCATGTAGACATCTCTCACGAAGTCCATGGTGAGGGAGTCCTGGATTAGGGGGTGTTCGGGTAGCCGGACTATACCTTCAGTCGGACTCCTGGACTATGAAGATACAAGATTGAAGACTTCGTCCCGTGTCCGGATGGGACTTTCCTTGGCGTGGAAGGAAAGCTTGGCGATGCGGATATTCAAGATCTCCTACCATTGTAACCAACTTTATGTAACCCTAACCCTATCCGGTGTCTATATAAACCGGAGGATTGTAGTCCGTAGGCAATTAACTCCATACACAACAATCATACCATAGGCTAGCTTCTAGGGTTTAGCCTCCTTGATCTCGTGGTAGATCTACTCTTGTACTACCCATATCATCAATATTAATCAAGCAGGAGTAGGGTATTACCTCCATCGAGAGGGCCCGAACCTGGGTAAAAACATCGTGTCCCTTGTCTCCTATTACCATCCGGCCTTGACGCACAGTTCGGGACCCCCTACCCGAGATCCGTCGGTTTTGACACCGACATTGGTGCTTTCATTGAGGGTTCCTCTGTGTCGTCGCCTTTAGGCCCGATGGCTCCTTTGATCATCAACAACGATACGGTCCAGGGTGAGACTTTTCTCCCCGGACAGATCTTCGTCTTCGGCGGCTTTGCTCTGCGGGCCAATTCGCTCGGCCACCTGGAGCGGATCGAAAGCTACGCCCCTGGCCATCGAGTCAGGTTTGGAAGCTTAAACTACACGGCCGACATCCGCGGAGACTTGATCTTCGACGGGTTCGAGCCACGGCCAAGCGCGCCGCACTATCTCGAGGGGCATGATCTAGCTCTGCCTCCGGACAGTGTCCTGGAGGCCGCACACGCATCGGTTCCGACCCCTAACTTGGAGCCTATTGCGCCAATCGAGG